>NC_092355.1:7611394-8811394 GCF_963676685.1 Mytilus edulis
GCCGCAGGCGAAAACAAAAATTTGTCCAGAAAAAAACCCCATAGCCCCCCCCCCCCCCCCCCCCCCCCCCAGAAAATCAAATGGTTGCTGCTCAAATCGGTTAAGTGCAAAAGTTCACAAGTGGGCTGATAGTGTGAGTGTTAAGCATAAGTGTGTTAAAAACTGGATTTTCTTAGAAAAAAACCTTCTAGCTAAATTCAAGTCATTTATCGTGTCCTGAAAATATGGACACTAACTTTGTTGTAATTTTTTTTATGTCAAAATTGTTCCTGTAACAAATACCATGTACATGTACATATATGAGGCTATGAAAGTAAATAAATAGAGTTTACAGAAATAAAGATGATAATGGGATAAGCACTTTAAATTACAGAATAAAGAGATGAAAATATAAAGAATAGATTAAATGATTCATGGTTGCTTAACGACCAGTTACAAATATTACACTCTACCCTCCATGTTTTTGTCCATCTGATGAGTTAAGCCTATTTAAACTGATTATTATAGTTCGTTTTTATGTTGTACATGTACTTTTATACCACTGACCGAGACTAGGGGGAGGACAGGGAGCCCGCTAACAATTTTAACCCCGCCACATTATTTATGTATGTGCCTGTCCCAAGTCATGAGCCTGCAATTCAGTAGTTGTCGTTTGTTTATGTGTTACATATTTTTTTTCGTTCATTTTTTTTGTTGTTATATAAATAAGGCAGTTAGTTTTCTTGTTTGAATTGTTTTACATTATCATATCGGGGCCTTTTATAGCTGACCATGCGGATTTGGCATTGCTCATTGTTGAAGGCCGTACGGTGACCTATATTTGTTAATGTCTCTGTCATTTTGGTCTCTTGTGGACTGTTGTCTAATTGGAAATCATACCACATCTTCTTTTTTTATATTCCTGTGCTTTTAAAATGCCCATTATAGACATATCATGATACATTAAGCTTAACATTTTAATTTATAAATATCAAATAGCGAACAATTTATATATTTATTCAATAACGACAATGTTGCTGCAATAGGTGCCAGAAACATCAACAATATTATATTGAAAAGAAACGGCATTTTATTTCACTTGTTCTTAAAGAAAAAGATGATTAATTTCATTCAGTATACGGACACTGTAAATTTTGAATGTAAATGAGTAAAAATTTGTTTATATTTATATATTGTGTCTTATACGGCTTCCATTTATCTTTTTAAATTATTGTTTAGTTCTGTGATTCTCATTTTATGTTTGTATGTGGTGAGACTTTGAAATGATAATAATGATAAAATATTGAATCTAAAAATATTTAGAAACTATAAACTTTTCTTAAATTTATACTTGAGTCAGAAAGTTAAAACCAGCAGTGTCAAAAATATTTTTTTAAGCTGACAAATATTTTACACTCAGCGGCATTCAATGTCATTGACATACTATATAGTACTAATCGCAATATACATGTACATGATATTTTGGACATCTTATCAGTAATCTCTCTATTGAAGATGTTGAAATCTATGTATTATAATTATTCGCTTATTAGGCAAATTCATTTTCTACAAAGATATTTTCCATCATTTTAGTTTTGATAAATACCATTACAAATAACATGTTAGTCTTGTATTATTGGAATTTTGGTTTCTTGTGTACAATTTGGAAATTAGTATGGCGTTTATTGTCACTGGACTATATATATATATATATATATATATGTTTAGACGAGTTGTATATACATTATGTACACAGCCATGTATCACCATCATTGATGGCGATCCGATGGATACATCTGTTGTAGAGTTGTCACTGACTCAGACGTACTTATGAATATAATTATTTTCTGTGACTGTATATTACATTAATTTGTAGGATCCTTTACTATAGATAATTTAGCTGATCTGTAACAATAACATCTTCATGCCTTATATATCATGTACTGTAGTACGCCGCTAGATTAAAACTGACGTGGAAAGGTAACACATGCCCACCGAAAGCTCTTTTTTTGAGAGCCCAGGTGGTCGTGTGGTCTAGCGGGATTTCTAAACATCAACCTAACAATGTTAGATCTGTAAATTTGCTTTCGCAAATTTTTGGTTCTTCCCTCGCCGGGATTCGAACCCATGCTACTGAGATATCGTGACACCAAATCGCCTGCACTGCAGCCGTCCCGCTAGACCACACGACCACCTGGGCTCTCAAAAAAAGAGCTTTCGGTGGGCATGTGTTACCTTTCCACGTCAGTTTTAATCTAGCGGCGTACTACAGTACATGATATATAAGGCATGAAGATGTTATTGTTACAGATCAGCTAAATTATCTATAGTAAAGGATCCTACAAATTAATGTAAGATACAGTCACAGAAAATAATTATATTCATAAGTACGTCTGAGTCAGTGACAACCCTACAACAGATGTATCCATCGGATCGCCATCAATGATGGTGATACATGGCTGTGTACATAATGTATATACAACTCGTCTAAACATCAACCTAACAATGTTAGATCTGTAAATTTGCTTTCGCAAATTTTTGGTTCTTCCCTCGCCGGGATTCGAACCCATGCTACTGAGATATCGTGACACCAAATCGCCTGCACTGCAGCCGTCCCGCTAGACCACACGACCACCTGGGCTCTCAAAAAAAGAGCTTTCGGTGGGCATGTGTTACCTTTCCACGTCAGTTTTAATCTAGCGGCGTACTACAGTACATGATATATAAGGCATGAAGATGTTATTGTTACAGATCAGCTAAATTATCTATAGTAAAGGATCCTACAAATTAATGTAAGATACAGTCACAGAAAATAATTATATTCATAAGTACGTCTGAGTCAGTGACAACCCTACAACAGATGTATCCATCGGATCGCCATCAATGATGGTGATACATGGCTGTGTACATAATGTATATACAACTCGTCTAAACATCAACCTAACAATGTTAGATCTGTAAATTTGCTTTCGCAAATTTTTGGTTCTTCATATATATATACATATATAGAACTCGTCTAAACATCAATATATATATATATATATACATATATAGAACTCGTCTAAACATCAACCCAACAATGTTAGATCTGTAAATTTGCTTTCGCAAATTTTTGGTTCTTCCCTCGCCGGGATTCGAACCCATGCTACTGTGATATCGTGACACCAAATCGCCCACACTGCAGCCGTCCCGCTAAACGCAAAAAAGAGCTTTCGGTGGGCATGTGTTACCTTTCCACGTCAGTTTTAATCTAGCGGCGTACTACAGTACATGATATATAAGGCATGAAGATGTTATTGTTTACAGATCAGCTAAATTATCTATAGTAAAGGATCCTACAAATTAATGTAATCAAGATACAGTCACAGAAAATAATTATATTCATAACTGACTCAGACGTACTTATATATATATATAGTATATATTTGTTAAGGGGCCAGCTGAAGGACGCCTCCGGGTGCGGGAATTTCTCGCTACATTGAAGACCTGTTGGTGACCTTCTGCTCAGTGTTGTTTTTTTTCTTTGGTCGGGTTGTTGTCTCTTTGACACATTCCCCATTTCCATTCTCAATTTTACAATGGTACGTAAATTAAGATTTTATCCGAAAAGACGGATTTTCTACAAAAAATTTGTACAACTATTGAATATTGTAAATGTTTAATGCATAAATGTCCAGATCTAGATCGAACTTGCTTTGCTTCGTCGAAAGTACGAATATAGAAAAATCACAGATTTATATTACAACTAAAAGGTCCTAGAACAGTTGCAGAAATCATCAGAATTTGTTTATTGTTAGTTATTTGTACATGTATAACTATAATGCGAACCCGAAGTTGTGAAATAGCAACAAAGCGTGAATTCTTTGGAAAAGCGGCGGTTCTATGAAAACCTATTGTCAATTTCAAGTTCTGTTTCGACATCATTGTAATATATGTCACTGGACGTTAAAATTTAATCCTTTATTTCGGTTTCGTCTTCGTCAAATATTGCTGTTGGTTTCTGCCGAAAAAAATCTTTCAAAAAGTTGTAACCTTTGGAACTTTTTCAGATAATTTAACCACATGACAAGAAATTATACAATAAACATTGGTCACGCACGATAGATTCTGATGTAAGACACGTACCGTTACAATACCAGTTTACACGCATCAGCGCACACAGGTTTGTCGAATAGGCCAGTTGATTGGAGGAAAGTTACCAAAAACCACGCCTACCTTTAACTATTATCCAATCAAACGCCTTTGACATAAACTTAAATAATACATGGGTAATATAACAAAGATTTTGAAAAAAGTTGAGACTCTAAATTCTAACTTAAAAGTAAAGATTACTGCTCGTAATGCTTTTCGCAATTTACATTAAATTTTATACATACTTTCACCTATCTAGTGAGGAAAAAATACAAATTTAAAACAACTATTTTGAATTATAATGCACAGCAAGGACGTATATTAGTTATCCGTCCTTGTGCACAGTTTGTGATAAATGGGTGTCAAAATGTCTTAAACAAAAACCCAAAGACCAGTTTCAAGAAGAATTCTTTGCTTTTATTGCAGAATCGCATAAAACATAATGTTGTCGTATTTTCAAAAAGAATTATCAATTTGAAAACTACTTTTCCTTTTTACCTTTCTAAAATAATATATTACGCAGATATAGATGTGGTAGTTGCCGATTGAGTCTAGAAGGTGTCAGGATTTACACAGAGAAGACAGAATATGCCGTCTCTGTGACACAAACAACATTGATGACGAGTACCATTACATAATGAATTGTAAAACATTTAAAATATAGAAAAAGAAGGAAATGTTTAAGGAACTACTGTTAGTCAAACCCTTATATCTTTAAAGCTGTTCAACAGTTAAACTCATCAAATATTGTAATATTAGAAAAACTATGTAAGAGTTATAAATGTGAAAGTCAGTCCTCCAAGTTTATTTAATTGTATCGTTTACACATGCATGTGATAATTTTACCTTATAGTTATGTTTATGTATGTTCTTGATAACTAGCAATTGAAGTTTTATGAGAAATAAAGTATTCGTATTCCTTTAAACCATAAATTACAGTACACGAAGACCGCCTACGGGTAAAGTACAAGTGAATATATCACAAAGATCATCCGTACGCGTCCTTGTAAATGCAAAACTCTGGATTTTCTTTGATAATTACCCGAGAGGTTATAAAAGATCTAGAAAAGACTTCCAAAGGTGTTTGCCAAAAATGAATTGAAATAAAAGATTTTTGTGTAGACGAGTTACAACATTGCATACGCATGATTAGGAAATTTGAACAAAAAATGTAAGTGCACATCTTTCTAGTGGCGAAAAACACGTATATCGAGCTACGTAGACGAAAATGAATAAGTTCATAATGATTATGATGTAAATTCACGAAATTATAAGGTTATAATTAGAAAACAATTTAAAACACGATTCGTCATTCCCCATGTATATAGATTAAAACAGAATTATAATTTTCTAATTCTTAAATTAAATTCTGAAATTCAAAAGACATGTTTCTGATACTTGACAGTTCAGCGAACACTATTACATGAAATGCACGATGATATTGACCGAAAACAAAGGTGAAAGATTCAAATTGTAAAATCAGCCGCTGGACGGTAGAATTTCTATCAATCATTTAACGATAAAAAAAAAAAGAAAAAAGAAAAAGAAGACTATTGAGTGTAAAAGTATGATAGAAATACTTTTAATTTATTATAATGCCTGTTAAATTGTTCCAGTCATTGGTTACTAGTGATTGTCAGTCCATTTCGATATTTCATAGCACTTTTACAAATTCTGAAACAAATAAAAGAAAAAACTAATTTTCCCATGGGAAAAATATATCTACCCATGAGAAGAAATTTGTCCCGCACAGTGTTCAACTCCCAAAAAGGGAGTCTAACCAACAAAGAAATGCTTTATCATCTGTAGATTGATTTTTATATATGAAACGATGTGTATTGATTTTACTTGGTTCAATGTTCAGTGGCAAGTATTTTATATATGCGCAGGTCCTGAGACAGAAAATCAAATTATTCAATCACTTAAGGTCTTCAAAAATAACGATTGCGAGATGACGGACAGGAAGACTTCAAACGTAACAGTTTGAACTAGCTGTCAGAAACTTAAGTACTCTCAGATCTTTTCTTGCTATTGTCGTTTTGTTCTTCTGGTAAACAAGTGATTCTTTCATTGTTGAAGACTCTCTAGCGACTATAAAGATGAACAGGAATAAAACGCTGACCATTGATAATTTGTATTTTTGTTTAGCTCTGACTTTGTGTTCGATAAGGTCCCGTGTACCTTTACTCCATATTCCTTTATTTTCTATAAAGGCGTCTGTCTTGACAGTAAGTTGACACGACTTAATACAAGTTAAACCCTTAAATGTAAGACACCAGATGGAAGTACTCAAAAAGGAGAGCCAGTTTGGTATTCTGTAATGTTAGAGTTCAATTCTTCATGAAGAAACGACTACTAGTATATGTTTTCTGTATTCAGCATAGAATCATATCTTCTAAACTATATTTTTTCGCACAATGTCTGGATATTGGTGGACATGCATCATTGCGAAACCAGACATTTACAAATGAAAATTAATACTTGTACTATAACCATTTAGTAGGAAAGTAAATGCACAAAAGACAAGTAATTCAGAAACATGCATTGATCACGCAAAATTATGCAGGGGCGACACCGGAGTAATGGGAGTTTGCTTCTTGCAAGACATTCGCCGTGAAAACAATTTGATATGAAGACAAGCCTTTGTTTCAACTTTGTTTTAAAATTTCAAACATGAGGCTGTTACGGCCCAGGTCAATGTTCTTAAGCAACACATATTTTCCTTTCATTTTGCTGTTAGCTTTCTGATATAAATTTATACATATTATAGACTATTATGATTCTTTTTTTTTCAATTTCAGTTAAACACTATTTATGATTTGCTTTTAAATAAATTTTAACATGTTTAGATGTCTTTTTCTTTTTCTTCATCTTTTTGAAACCCTGGTTTTGTATTAATACTGACCAGGTCAGTAAAGAAACAGCTGCTTCATGTTTGCATAAATGTGTTTGTAACCAATCTAACATGCTATTATAATTTCCTTAGTTTTTATTCCATTTTTATTCCGATAGTCTTCATCGGGGAGGCAAGATTTATTTTGTCTGTTGGTTGCTTGGCTAGCGTAAGCTAATCGATTTACATCACATTTTGAAGTTGGATGGAGATTGTTTCTAGATAAATGCCGTACCTTTGTACTTTGGTTTCCTGTCGGATTTTTCTCAATTTTAAATTAGGAAGTTTTATCATTTGTTTTGCATAATTATTATTTTTGACTTGCAAATGAACGATTAATAAATCTAGTCCCGTGTGTGCTAGCGAAATGTCTTTAGTGTAATCTCGGAGTGTAATTTTTATTTCAACTTTTACGTTTGCATCAGGACGACCTAAAACACGAAAACTTTCTTTTTTTTCAAGAATGACATTCGTTACTTCAAACAAAAATCGCTTTTATCTTCTTTTTTTTTTGCAGTAAAAGACCTGTTTCTTTAAAAAAAACTTTCATACAATCGACTGATTCGGGAAGGTCAAGGATTATAACATATTTTTCGTAATTCTGAAAAACTTTTTAGTAATCTCTGGTGTATTTATGATGGCTTGGTTTGAAGCGATAACAGACGAACTATGCTTACTAGTGCTGCATAAAAAACATGAGGATATGGTTTGTCCTTTATTACAAATTTGACTCCAATAAGGATCATTTTTGTCTCATAGAAAAATCGATAATTTATTTTTCGATTTTTATCGGATATAAAAGTTATTTTGAAAAATACAAACCGGATTATTATTTATTAAAGTTTCGTATGCATCATAAATCAAGCTCCGGCAACTTTTGACTTGTTCTGATATAAATAGTAATGATTTTCATCGGAGAAAAAGATAGATATTTTTGTCGTGATTGGAAGAATCGTAAAAGTGTTATTTTTCTGAATTCTGTTTGTTTAATCGGACATCGTAGAGTTTTAATTTGATTTCTTTTTGCCGAACTGGACTTCATATTGTGTATTGATTTGAAACATGAACGAGGACCTCGATGAGAACACCTGGATTGAAAGTTTGCAAACGTTCCGACCAATGAAATTCATTTTAATATGTAACGAGAGCACCTAGATGAAATATTTTATCTATTATACTACAATCAGTTTTAACTTAGAAATTTCCGCTCAAATATATAGGAAATAAAATTATATGAAAGCAACAATGCAGAATGTTTCTTTTCCATTTTCTGTTTTTTTAACAATGTTTATGTTCATTTCAATTTGGAAAGTAGACTTATATTAAATGCCCAAAACGTAAATGTATGTTTTCTTTTAAAACATTAAAAAACGTAAGAGTATGCCGACAAATAGCCTGTCAAGGTCGTTAAACTTAAATCAACTTACCCATCTTTATCGCAGACTAAAATTTATCTCATATATACAGAATACATGTTAATTTATTACAAGTACGTCAGGGTGCATGACAGCACAATAATATTTTTACAGAGTCGTAAGAACAATATTTTTGTTTGATATTTGTTTCTCTTCCACAATTAACGCCCGATTTGGCCAGTGACCGGTATTACAATTTAACACAGTTTTAGAAGTTCAGTGGGCTGCTGCTTCATTTAGAATTTTGAGCATGCCTTTCTGTTTATCATATTCAACATCAACATTATCTTCGTCGATTTTATTATTCAACAATATCTTGTTTTTCATTACAAGCTTTATCAATATACAGCAAGAGGATGGATATATGTTGCTTCAAGACACATCGATTTAAATTATGTACACAAATTATGTAGTTTTCCGTGTCTACATTTGATTTACACGTACAATATAGTAAAACAGAAAAAAGAGAAACGGTAAATATACAGGAATACATAAAGTTTCGTAAATAGTTGCAAAGGACCACACGTTACTTACGATATATACATCGAGGTCGTTTTGCTTGAGTGATTTACCTGTAAAAAGTCCGCGGGTCTCATCCATGTTTAAAACGAATTAATGCATGTTTGAAATAGCTTAACAGGGGCGTGGCCTATTAGTTTGACCCAACTGACCACTAACTTGATTTCAATTGATCGACTGCAGAGAAATCTATTTGACTGGCGTTAAAATGAATTGATATGAATTGAAATGAATAAAATATAATTTTTATTTTTTGTCAATCTTTATCAAATAACGATCAATCTCATTTAAATAGCGTTAACACGTTTTTGTCCGATCAAGTTAAATTCGGGTTACTAGTGTAAAGACTGAGCAACACGAACCCCACTAAAACACAACATAGAACACTGAAGACTGAGCAACACGAACCCCACTAAAACACAACATAGAACACTAAAGACTGATCAACACGAACCCCACTAAAACACAACATAGAACACTAAAGACTGATCAACACGAACCTTACCAAAACACAACATAGAACACTAAAGACTGAGCAACACGAACCCCACTAAAACACAACATAGAACACTAAAGACTGAGCAACACGAACCCCACTAAAACACAACATAGAACACTAAAGAATGAGCAACACGAACCCTACTAAAACACAACATAGAACACTAAATACAGAGCAACACGAACCCCACTAAAGCACAACATAGAACACTAAAGATTGATCAACACGAACCTTACCAAAACACAACATAGAACACTAAAGTTTGATCGGTACGAACCGCACTAAAAACACAACATAGAAAACTAATGATTGATCAACACGAGCCCCACTGAAAACACAACATAGAACACTAAAGACTGATCAACACAAACCCCACTGAAACACAACATAGAACACTAAAGACTGATCAACACGAACCCTACTAAAAAACAACATAGAACACTGAAGACTGATCAACACGAAGCATACTAAAACACAACATAGAAAACTAAAGATTGATCAACACGAGCCCCACTGAAAACACAACATAGAACACTAAAGACTGATCAACACAAACCCCACTGAAACACAACATAGAACACTAAAGACTAAGCAACACGAACCCTACTAAAAAACAACATAGAACACTGAAGACTGATCAACACGAAGCCTACTAAAACACAACATAGAACACTAAAGACTGATCAACACAAACCCCACTGAAACACAACATAGAACACTAAAGACTGAGCAACACGAACCCCACTAAAAACTCAACATAGAACACTAAAGACTGAGCAACACGAACCCCACTAAAACACAACATAGAATACTAAAGACTGATCAACACGAACCCCACTAAAACACAACATAGAACACTAAAGACTGAGCAACACGAACCCCACTAAAAACAGAACATAGAACACTAAAGACTGATCAACACGAACCCCACTAAAACACAACATAGAACACTAAAGACTGAGCAACTCGAACCCCACCAAAACACAACATAGAACACTATAGACTGAGCAACACGAACCCCACTAAAAACACAACATAGAACACTAAAGACTGAGCAACACGAACCCCACTAAAACACAACATAGAACACTAAAGACTGAGCAACACGAACCCCACTAAAAACACAACATAGAACACTAAAGACTGATCAACACGAACCTACTAAAACACAACATAGAACACTAAAAAAGACTGATCAACACGACCCCACTATAACACAACATAGAACACTAAAGACTGAGCAACACGAACATCACTAAAACACAACATAGAACACTAAAAACTGAGCAACACGAACCCCACTAAAACACAACATAGAACACTAAAGACTGAGCAACACGAACCCCACTAAAAGCACAACATACAACACTAAAGACTGATCAACAAGAACCCCACTAAAACACAACAAAGAACACTAAAGACTGATCAACAAGAACCCCACTAAAACACAACATAGCACACTAAAGACTGAGCAACACGAACCCCACTAAAAACATAACATAGAAAACTAAAGACTGATCAACACGAACCCCACTAAAACACAACATAGAACACTAAAGACTGATCAACACGAACCTTACCAAAACACAACATTGAACACTAAAGACTTAGCAACACGAACCCCACTAAAACACAACATAGAACACTAACGACTGAGCAACACGAACCCCACTAAAACACAACATAAAACACTAAAGACTGAGCAACACGAACCCTACTAAAACACAACATAGAACACTAAATACAGAGCAACACGAACCCCACTAAAGCACAACATAGAACACTAAAGATTGATCAACAAGAACCTTACCAAAACACAACATAGAACACTAAAGATTGATCGGCACGAACCGCACTAAAAACACAACATAGAAAACTAAAGATTGATCAACACGAGCCCCACTGAAAACACAACATAGAACACTAAAGACTGATCAACACAAACCCCACTGAAACACAACATAGAACACTAAAGACTGATCAACACGAACCCTACTAAAAAACAACATAGAACACTTAAGACTGATCAACACGAAGCATACTAAAACACAACATAGAAAACTAAAGATTGATCAACACGAGCCCCACTGAAAACACAACATAGAACACTAAAGACTGATCAACACAAACCCCACTGAAACACAACATAGAACACTAAAGACTGATCAACACGAACCCTACTAAAAAACAACATAGAACACTGAAGACTGATCAACACGAACCCTACTAAAAAACAACATAGAACACTAAAGACTGATCAACACAAACCCCACTGAAACACAACATAGAACACTAAATACTGATCAACACGAACCCTACTAAAAAACAACATAGAACACTAAAGACTGATCAACACGAACCCCACTAAAACACAACATAGAACACTAAAGACTGTTCAACACGAACCCTACTAAAGACACAACATAGAACACTATAGAATGATCAACACAAACCCCACTGAAACACAATATAGAACACTAAAGACTGATCAACACGAACCCTACTAAAACAACATAGAACACTAAAGACTGATCAACACGAACCCCACTAAAACACAACATAGAACACTAAAGACTGATCAACATGAACCCTACTAAAACACAACATAGAACACTAAAGACTGATCAACACGAACCCCACTAAAACACAACATAGAACACTAAAGACTGATCAACACGAACCCCACTAAAACACAACATAGAACACTAAAGATTGATCAACACTTACCCCACTAAAACACAACATAGAACACTAAAGACTGATCAAGACGAACCCCACTAAAACACAACATAGAACACTAAAGACTGATCAACACGAAGCATACTAAAACACAACATAGAACACTAAAAACATATCAACACGAACCCTACTAAAGACACAACATAGAACACTGAAGACTGGTCAACACGAACCCCACTAAAGACACAACATAGAACACTAAAGACTGATCAACACGAACCCCACTAAAACACAACATAGAACACTGAAGACTGATCAACACGAACCCTACTAAAACAAAACATAAAACACTAAAGACTGATCAACACGAACCCCACTAAAACACAACATAGAACACTAAAGTCTAAGCAACACGAACCCCACTAAAAACACAACATAGAACACTAAAGACTAAGCAACACGAACCCCACTAAAACAGTTCATAAAACACTAAAGACTGAGTAACACGAACCCCACTAAAACACAACATAGAACACTAAAGACTGATCAACACGAACCCCACTAAAACACAACATATAACACTAAAGACTGAGCACCACGAACCCCACTAAAAGAGTTCATAGAACACTAAAGACTGCTCAACACGAACCCCACTAAAAACACAACATAGAACACTAAAGACTGATCAACACGAACCCCACTAAAACACAACATAGAACACTAAAGACTGATCAACACGAACCCCACTAAAACACAATATAGAACACTAAAGACTGATCAACACGAACCCCACTAAAAACACAACATAGAACACTAAAGACTGCTCAACACGAACCCCACTAAAAACACAACATAGAACACTAAAGACTGCTCAACACGAACCCTACCAAAACACAACATAGAACACTAAAGACTGATCAACACGAACCCCACTAAAACACAACATAGAACACTAAAGACTGATGAACACGAAACCTATCAAAACACAATATAGAACACTAAAGACTGATCAACACGAACCCTACCAAAACACAACATAAAACACTAAAGACTGATCAACACGAACCCCACTAAAAACACAACATAGAACACTAAAGACGGAGCAACACGAACCCCACTTAAACACAATATAGAACACTAAAGAATAAGCAACACGAACCCCACTAAAACACAACATAGAACACTAAAGACTGATCAATACGAACCCCACTAAAACACAACATAGAACACTAAAGACTGATCAATACGAACCCCACTAAAACACAACATAGAACACCAAAGACTAAGCAACACGAACCCCACTAAAACCCAACATAGAACACTAAAGACTAAGCAACACGAACCCCACTAAAACACAACATAGAACACTAAAGACTGATCAACACGAACCCCACTAAAACACAACATAGAACACTAAAGACTGATCAACACGAACCCCACTAAAAACAGTTGATTTGTAAATTGCAAGGTCTTTTATAAAGAAAAGTCAACAAAAAAAAAAACTGTTATTCCAAATACTACCTGCATATTCTTATCAATATGCACAAACGTGGACTTATGTCTTTTTATCTCTTATGTTTAATTTACTAGTAATTATATTGTGTTGATTTGGAATCTAATGGTCATTGGTTTAAGATAAAAATGTTAATATATGTATAAAAGGAGCCGCACTCAAAAAAAACCTCAGACTGCTAACACAAAGGTTCCTGGTTCGATTCCAGTTCCAGGATGAAAATTTCAGGTAATAAATTTTCGGCACTCCCTTGACACAATTTGCGACTATGTTCTTAAGGAAACGATGATAGTTGGTCGGAAGTGGACGATAAATGGCTGACCCGTGTTAAGAGAGAGCCATATCTCTTGCACGTAAAAGACACCTTTGTTGATTTCGAAAAAAGAGCAGGCTACATGTAATGCCGCTACAAGTCTGCATTCGCACCCGCAAAGTGGAAAGGGATTAATATAAGTTACAACAACTTGTTTCCCCAATCCACTTTAACAAAATATGTTTCAACTAAAACCCCTAGTTTGTGTACATTTCATTAATGACATGAAGTAAATAATTTTCATAGATGTTCAGGTTTATTATGATAATTCGTCAAGGGTTCCGTTAAAAACCTTGATTTTGCCTGGGATTACTTACCGCGAAAAGAGAATTTATTTTTCGTTTCATTACAGGTTTTAAAAAAATCCAACATTTTCTTAGAAAAAAAAGTTTTGATCTGGAATATTAACTTCTACCCAAGTTTTATGAAAATCTCTGAAGGTTTTCAAATTGATCATGTAAAACTTATAATCCCAGAAAGACTGTTAATTGCTAAAAGTCCCTTGTCAACTGAAAAATGAAAAAAATAATACTTTCAAAATTTTTCTTAATCATATAAAAAAAAACTTCTTCCATAGATTCATAAAATTCGATGAAGGTTTGACAAAGTTATTGATGTGCAACAAACTTTTCAAGTACCCCAGACTGTATCTACATGTTTACTTCAAAAAGAATTTCCTTTTTATCAGTAAAACACGGGAACATTTGAAATATTATTTCATCATTATGATATGGTACTATAAGTTTTTTGATCACAAAAAACTTCTGGTCAACTTTTTGCTTTGAAAATTTCATGAAGGTTTGACAAAGTCAACGATATTAAAACATCTTCAACCACATACTCAATCTATATGGTGACGACGCCAACGAAACCTATGATTGCAGTCTATGTCACTCTTTCGCGAAATAATGTTGCAGGCTCGATAAAAATGCAAACACATATCAAATATCAGCAGTTAATGAAATAATTCAGTTAAACCAAAGGAAAGTAAGTAGAATTCACAGTAGATTCAGACTTTGACAAAAAATGAATAAAAATATAACACGGTACCATTTGATTGAAAGATAAATGTTGTCACTTTTATTCGCAATTAAAAGCTACTGTCTGAAAAAAGATTTAGAAGGCTGATGTGCTTTGAACCAATTCTTTTTAATTTATTTAGATAAAAATATTTGTTTTACTAAAATTCAAGTGTACGCCCGGGCGTTTTGACGTAAACGTAGCTACGCGCCTGCAAGATAGATTAGGACGTTAGTTTTCTAAATTGAATTGTTTCACATTTTTCATGTCGATATCTTTTAAAGCCGACATCACTTTCCAAGTTAGGGGAAGGGTTGAGTGCCCACACACATGTTTAACCCCGCCACATTCTGTATGTGCCTGTCCCAAGTCAGGAGCCTGTAGTTCAATGGTTGTCGTTGGTTCATTTCTGTCATATTTGTTTTTGGTAAATTGTTTTTTTTTTTAAATTAGGCCGTTAGTTTTCTCAATTGTATTGTTTCATAATTTCAAGTCGATGCCTTTTTATAGCCGACTATACGGTATGGGTTTTTCTCATTTTTGAAGGCCATACGGTTGACTTTAACTACTTACATCCACTTTATTTTAGCTTTTGATGATAGTTGTCTCATTTGTTATCATACCAAATCAGTTTATTTCTATATACGATATGGGGTTTTCTCATTGTAGAAGGCCGTACGGTTGCCTATAAATGTGTTCATCCACTTCATTTGAAATTTGGTGGATATTTGTCTCTTTGGTAATCATACCACATCTCCTTATTTCTATATCAAATTAGTAATTTGACATAAATCTACTATAGGTCGCCGTACGGCCTTCAGCAATGAGCAAAACTCATACGGTATAGTCAGCTATAAAAGGCATCGAAATGATAAATGTAAAACAATTCAAACGAGAAAACTAACGGCCTGACTAATGTACAAAATAATGATACACAGCAACAAATGACAACAACTGAATCACAGGATCCTTACTTGGGACGGGCACATACAGAATGTGGCAGGATTAACTTGTTTGAAGGCGCCAATCCTCCTCGACACCTGGAACAGTGGTGCAACAGTACAACATAAGAACAAACTATAAAAATTAGTTGATAAAGGCTTAACTCATCAGATGGATACAAATAGAAAATTACAGCTAATAAAAACACAGAGTGGTCGTGACAGACCCGAGAGTACTCGCAGTTACTGATCGCTGGTTCAAAGCCAATAGCAACTTTCACAATGTCAATACTACATGTAATATTATAACTTAAATGAACATTAGATTGCAAAATAACACAATAAAACGATGTCGTACAAATAGTGAGTTTATTCATCCATAACTTTATAACGAAAATATAAGGTATAGTTACATGAATTAAAATACCTCACTGGGTATATCCATTCAAAACACTATTTACTGGGTATGAACATGTGTAAATATGTTACTGACAGCTTGTAAAAAGTCAAAAATTCGTGCATCTAAGGCTAAAATGATTTGAACAATGTATATGGTATCTTGAAATTGACGTTATATAGTCAATAAATGGTATGTTGGTGATGGCGTTTATTTAGTATAGGTAGAAGGTGAAATCGTTATATAATGATTATGATTCAGCACATGTTATTGCCATCTTTATATATTCAGCATATGACCTGTTGAAGATAGCGTTATGTATAAAGTATATGTTTTGTTTATGATAGTCGTTGTCAGATTGATTTTTTTTGTGTTTTGCAGTGGTAAACTTAAACAGAAGAAAACTACTAAATGCAAAATGTTAACCAAAATTTATTTTACATAATCAATTAAAAGATTCCTATGGTAATCAATGTCATCAGATGCCACATCATATTTCCACGGAAATCAATGTCAAAAACCAATTAACATTAATCCCGTCAGCCTAAAGATGATATTTAGGAAGCACAAATCAGTTCAGATTTATCCCTACAGCCTCATGTGCAATCCCTCAAACTGCTATATGAGAAACAAACACCAGTTTACAATTATCCCTACAGCCTCATGAACAATCCCTCAAAATGATACATGAGAAACAAAAACCAGTTTACAATTATTTACAGCCTTATGTGAAATCTCTCAAAATGATATATGAGAAACAAAAACCAGTTGACATTTATTTCTACAATCTCACGTGAACCCCTCAAAGTGATATATCAGGAACAAATATCAAATGATATTCATCCTTACTTACACTCTCATGTGAAATATAAAGTTCATTTGGGTTTTTTACTTCATGATATTCTTCATTAGTCTGTGGTGAGATTTCCTTTTTAATTTTCTTGCTTTCTTCCAATCTCCATCTATAGCAAATGGAAAATCATATTTATAACCGTCATTGTTAAGATTTACTGTTATTCTATGTATAATATTTTTTATATTAAAGCTGTCTGCTTGAAAAGAGAGGAGAAGATATAAATATGCACTCAAACTACAAGTAACAAAACACTATAGATTGAGCAATTCGAATCATTTTTCGAAAAACTAAGAATGTTCTTATCCCAGGCATAGATTACCTTAGCCGTATTTGGCACAACTTTTGGGAATTTTAGATCCTCAATGCTCTTCAACTTTGTACTTGTTTGGCTGGTACCTTTGATAACTATTTACATATTCAGCGTATGACCTGTTGAAGAAAGCGTTATGTATAAAGTATATGTTTTGTTTATGCTAGTCGTTGTCAGATTATTCATTGGTTTTTAAGTGTTTAGCATTGGTAAAGATTTATTGTTTTTTTATGCATAATATTTTTATATTAAAGCTGTCTGCTTGAAAAGAGAGGAGAAGATATACATGCGCACTCGAACTACAAGTAACAAAACACTATAGATTGAGAAATTCGAATAATTCCGAAAACCTATGATGATCTTATATGCTAAAGTTAACACTCATCATACAATAGCAGATTAGTGAAGGTCCTGCTTAACACTAAAAACTGTCCAAACAACAAATATATGGTTTCTTTATCCGACTCTTTAAATTGGCATTGTAATCTTTTTTTTTTTGTGTAATTTAAAATGATTCTTTCTTCAAAGTATAATAGAATTATCTGATCACTGTGATAAGTTTTCATTGTTTGTGGCTACAGGTATCTTATATGCGTGATGATTGTTTCATGTATACCGACAAGAGTTGTTGATTTCCCAAATTAAATAGATAGAAGAATACTTTTCGACTATGAAAAATCAAGAAGTTATCAAAAAGACAATCACAAAGTAATTTGTGCCACATGTGTGGCGTAGTAAGTGCTAACCTTTCCGGAGCCCCGGTTGTGTGGGTTTTTTTTAGGGGGAGGGGAGGGTTGTATTGCTCAATCTTCAGTGTTATATGTTGTGTTTTGTGGACTTGTTCGTCTTTTCGACTTTTTTCTGGTTTTTTTTTCACCTAACATTGTTAGTTTTTCTTCAACAAATGAGTTTTGAAAGTCCCATTGGTATTTTCCGCCTTTTTTTTTTATAAATTTTCTATTCTATCTTTTACTTTAAAAATAAATACACTGAATTGCCAAAAAATAGAATAGTATGTCTTCAAAGTTCTTATGTTTTTTGATGGCATCGAAAATGACAATTTGTTTAGAGCCTTTAAAATACAGCAGATAAAGGTTTGATTAGTGGTTGATATAAAGAATAAGAAGTACATGAATAGCCAGTCTGTCGTTTCTTGACTTTGTTTATTTGTTTTTTAAAGTATTTTTTGTTGTTGTAATAATAAATTTTCTATTGAACTAATCACTGTGGATTTTTTATTTTTGATCCCTTTGATGAATTAGAAAATAATAGAAAAAAAAAAGTAAAATTATGCTTTTCAAATTAAGTGCTAATAATGGAAATATTGTTTGTAAGGAATTATATTTACCAGATTTGTTTTTGCCTGCATCTTTGCACGATTCTGGAAAAAAAATGGCAGGCATTATATGAAATTTAAGACAAAAATGCGAAATTATAATTATATATATTGCATTTTTTATCTCGATTTATATTTTTTAAGTCATATTGGTTCACTGTCACATTTAAAAGGAAAAAGGAAAAATAATACTAAGGGTGAAATCAAAAACCTGAAAATCCCAAAAAGAAAGAAAAAATTTCCATAATTAGAAATAACGAGGCTTAGCAACATTCACATAACCGAACACCGGGGATGCACTAACGAGCAAATGCATAGTTTCATATATAAGAAACATTAATTTATTTAAATACACGCTATTTATGATACACATGATATATACTGACAACACATATTTTTACATTTGCACCTGAAATCACCTTATGTTATGACAGGAATCGTCTACGGAGATTTTTAACCTTAAAAGTCATTGTATAGATTATCATTGAAGTTTTAAGACCTTGCAAGTAATATTTAGTTCCTGTGTTTTCGTGTAGCAACTTTTGTAAAATATCACTCTATTCATAAATTGTTTAAGGAATCCATAACTTGTTCCATAACTAAAAATATGTTCGCTGCAAGGACCAGGATATTTGTGCAAAATTACTAATCCATCTATCATAAAATAAGGAGATGTGGTATGATTTCCAATGAGACAACCATCCACCAAAAATTCAAATGAAGTGGATGTAATTATAGGCAAACAGTACGACCTTCAACAATGAGAAAAACAAATACCGTATGGTCGGCTATAAAAGGCCCCTATGACTTCAAATTACGGTAGCAAGAAAAAAGTAAGAAAACATTAGAGGTAAATTGGCCTTTAAACAAATGTACTCGTAATTAGAAATGAAATGAATAAATGGTCAATTATGGAAAGGATGGTCAAATATGCCCTTTGTCATTGTATTTGTACAGCTATCACATGACTTGTTTATTCAGTAAAATATCACAATTAAACAATGGCTTGACTATTTACCCGTAAAAGCCAAGAAACAGCATAAAACACAACTGTCATCAGAAACGATATGCAAAATATATAACATTACTTACCGTCACAATTCCCCAAGGAATATAGTTTTCTCTCCGTATCACAACCAGCACAACCATTTCCATCATCAGAAAGGGGGAGGGTTGTCACATCGTCTAGTTTTCATTCCTATTCCATTACCACAGGTAATAGGACATCTCGCAGACGACCAAAGGCCCCAATGTCCATCAACTATGATAAAAAAAAAAGTATGAAGAATACTGTTAAAACTATACTTTTACATATATTAATGAAATTTATCCTGTTGAACTTACTTTAAATAAAGCTAATACTAACAATGACCACTGCCCTTTTCTCGATCTTGATATCTATATCACTAATGGAAAGCTGAATACTAAAATTTATGATAAAAGGGATGATTTTTCATTTCCTATCGTTAATTATCCGTTTTGAGATGGTGACGTTCCCTTGTCACCATCTTACGGTGTTTATATATCTCAACTTGTACGATTCGCTCGTGTATGTAACAATGTTTTAGATTTTAACGAGAGACATTTATGTATTACTGAAAAATTATTACACCAGGGTTTTCGATATCACAAACTAGTCAAAACATTTACTAAATTCTATCATCGGTATAAAGACATCATTCGTAAATATAGCTCAACATGCAGACTTCTAATACGTTCAGGTATTTCACATCCAATTTGTTATGGAAATATTCTTTATAAAGCACAAAGGTGTCAGTATTCACCTCAAAAACTTACAAAACCTTTGAATAGACTTATTAAGAAGGGATATGATTATGATACTGTTGTCAAGTCATTAAAGATTGCAAATTTTGGCATTAATATTGAGTCACTGATAAGGTCTTTGCATCGGAACTAAACACATTTATTCTAAAAACAGTTGTTGGCATGACACGGGTTATGTTCTTCTCATATATGTTATGATGGTATGATACTAAACCCCTAACGGGAAGGAGTGTGCCTGATGTTCATATGATGAAATCATATAATCTTTCAGTCAGTTTAATTGAAGTCTGGAGCTGGCATGTCAGTTAACTGCTAGTAGTCTGTTGTTATTTATGTATCATTGTCATTTTGTTTATTTTCTTTGGTTACATCTTCTGACATCAGACTCGGACTTCTCTTGAACTGAATTTTAATGTGCGTATTGTTATGTGTTTACTTTTCTACATTGGTTAGAGGTATAGGGGGAGGGTTGAGATCTCACAAACATGTTTAACCCCGCCGCATTTTTGCGCCTGTCCCAAGTCAGGAGCCTCTGGCCTTTGTTAGTCTTGTATTATTTGAATTTTAGTTTCTTGTGTACAATTTGGAAATTAGTATGGCGTTCATTATCACTGGACTAGTATATATTTGTTTAGGGGCCAGCTGAAGGACGCCTCCGGGTGCGGGAATTTCTCGCTACATTGAAGACCTGTTGGTGACCCTCTGCTGTTGTTTTTTATTTGGTCGGGTTGTTGTCTCTTTGACACATTCCCCATTTCCATTTTCAGTTTTATTTGCTTATATTCAGTATTGGAAGGTGATGATGAATTTAACATTTTTTCTAAAGATGTTTATTCTTCAGTCTTGTAATTGAGGAACACAAAACGTCTCAGAATACAATTCAATATACAAATTTGGATTCGATAAGTTAAATTAATTTGGAAACAAGATTGAAATTAAGGTTCCAAAGCCCTTAGGCAGAGTTGACATAAATGAATTTGTTTTCCGTTCTATGTCCTTTTTGGTCAAATAGCGCCTCATGTTTGAATTTATCTATTCATCTTTGGCATTTGTGTTTTATCGTTCCTAATGAAAGTTTTTACAACCACAGGGTTGATGCCACTACTTGTGGTCTTTGATTAGTTTTTACAACCACAGGGTTGATGCCTCTACTGGTGGTCTTTGATAAGTTTTTACAACCACAGGGTTGATGCAAATGCTGGTGGTCTTTGGTTAGTTTTTACAACAACAGGGTTGTTGCCACTACTGGTGGTCTTTGGTGAGTTTTTACAACCACAGGGATGATGCCACTACTTGTGGTCTTTGATTAGTTTTTACAACCACATAGTTGATGCATCTACTGGTGGTCTTTGGTGAGTTTTTACAACCACAGGGTTGATACCACTACTTGTGGTCTTTGATAAGTTTTTACAACCACATAGTTGATGCATCTACTGGTGGTCTTTGATTAGTTTTTACAACAACAGGGTTGTTGCCACTACTGGTGGTCTTTGGTGAGTTTTTACAACCACAGGGTTGATGCCACTACTTGTGGTCTTTGATTAGTTTTTACAACCACAGAGTTGATGCCACTGCTGGTGGTCTTTGGTGAGTTTTTACAACAACAGGGTTGTTGCCACTACTGGTGGTCTTTGGTGAGTTTTTACAACCACAGGATTGTTGCCACTACTTGTGGTCTTTGATTAGTTTTTACAACAACAGGGTTGTTGCCACTACTGGTGGTCTTTGGGGAGTTTTTACAACCACAGGGTTGATGCCACTACTTGTGCTCTTTGATTAGTTTTTACAACCACAGGGTTGATGCCACTACTGGTGGTCTTTGATTAGTTTTTACAACCATAGGGTTGATGCCACTGCTGGTGGTCTTTGATTAGTCTTTACAGCCTCAGGATTGTTGCCACTACTGGTGGTATTTGGTGAGTGTTTACAACAACAGGGTTGTTGCCACTACTGGTGGTCTTTGGTGAGTTTTTACAACCACAGGGTTGATGCCACTACTGGTGGTCTTTGGGGAGTTTTTTTCAACAACAGGGTTGTTGCCACTACTTGTGGTCTTTGGTGAGTTTTTACAACCACAGGGTTGATGCCACTACTGGTGGTCTTTGGGGAGTTTTTACAACAACAGGGTTGTTGCCACTACTGGTGGTCTTTGGTGAGTTTTTACAACCACAGGGTTGATGCCACTACTGGTGGCCTTTGATTAATTTTAACAACCACAGGGTTGAAGCCACAACTGGTGGTTTTTGATGAGGTTTTGTAACCACATATTGTTGCCAATTCTGGTGGTATTTGTTGAGGTTTTGTAACCAAAGGGTTTTTCACAAACACAGGGTTGATGCCACTGTTGGTGGTCTTTGGTGAGTTTTTACAACCACAGGGTTGATGCCATAACTAATGATCTTTGAATTGTATTTACAACCACAGGTATGATGCCACTGCAGGTAGTTTTTGTTGTTTTTTTACAACGACATTGTTGTTGCCAATGCTGGCAGTCCTTGTAGAGTTTTTACAACCACATGGTAGATGCCACTGCTTTTGGTCACTATTGATTTTTAACAAACACAGGGTTAATACACTGCTGGTGATAATTTATGAGTTTTTACAACCACACGCTTGGTGCCAATGCTGGTAGTCTTTGTTGAGTTTTTGGGATACGATTGCTTTTAAGCAAACTGTAGACTTATACCATTGACTCAGGGCCATGCACTTACGTCAACCATTTTATTCTAAACATCAAGGAACATCTAAGATTCTTGAGATTGTCTTGCTTTAAATGGTATAAAAAACAAAAGGATTGAATTTAAAAAACTGTCCTATAATGTTTTTCTCATAATCTTCATGTTTCAATATTTTCCTTGACTTGTTTTCGTGTTAAAAAACACGGAAAATCAGAGTTAAGCAGTATTGATATTTTATGATTTTATAAATTTAGAAACACGTCAGAGGGAATTCCCCAGTTTTGATAACATGTAAGAGTTCTCCGAATTTCGATCGATGAATCTATTTTTATTTCTGTCATAAATAAACTCATCATAGATACCAGGACTAAATTTGATATATACGCCAGACGCGCGTTTCGTCTACAAAAGACTCATCAGTGACGCTCGAATCCAAAAAAAAAAAAAAAAAAAATAAGAACTGAAGTTGCGTTTTCTTATATGTCAACGTTATGAAACTGATATTTGATATTGTACTTCCATTAAGGAATGGAGGTCGTTTAGTTAACATTTAATGTACGTCCTTGCTACAAATCACAAGTCTATAGTTTGTTTAGGTAAGTATGCGCATGTGTATAGTTTTCTTGGCTTGTAGGGGATAAGATTGAATGGTTGCTCTGGATTCCCCACTCCATTAATTAATTTGAAGCTCGCGAGATCCTTTCTATGTCTGTCTGATATTAAGGGTTGTTGTTGTTGCATAATTTAAAATCATATGCATCATTTAAATTAAAATAAATGAAGTCGATCCACAACGTAAAGGTGTAACTAGAACACCCCTTCAGCCAAAATGGAGTCTTCAATTTTATCGCTTTGAGTTGTCTCCCTTCCTTTTAAAAAGTAACTTTCATCAAACGACGATAAGTCGAGAAAAAATTAACTCGTTCTGCCGATAGACGTCAAATCATATTAAAACCGATCGGAGTTTAAACAGAGGAATGATATGTGTACGGAAAGGAGTCATGCCCACTGACCCAAAGGAAATTAAATATTCAAAGAGTTAGGAATTGGGTTCTACCTTTAATTCACGTAGGAAAGTATGTGATAAGACACGAAGTGAAGTACCTTCTCTCACTCCCAGTGACTGCTGTTGAAGTAAACTCTATTGATAGTACAAAAATAAAACACAATAAGTACATTGTCCGTACATTTGTATCGAGGATTTGCGTTGGCGGTACCAGGGGGGGTTGGACGATCAGTGAATTTGAATGGGGACATATAGTTGGAACCCCCTCTTTTTTTAAATTGCTGGATCCGCCCTGGGGGCTATTCTTAAAGTTGAATAACTATTCAGATTACGTAAATTACATTTTACACGTGCAGTTGAATTATTTTTGAAATATTACTAATACATGTAATCAATGAAAACAATGGCAATCGTATCCCTCAGAGCAATCTGCTCTTTTATTAAAACAACATGGTTGAGCAACTTCTTGTGATCATTGTTGATTTTTTTATACAATTACAGGGTTAACGCACTGCTGGTAATATTTGATGAGATTTTACAACCACACGGTTAATGCCACTGTTGTTAATCTTTGTTGGGTTTATACAACAACAGGTTACATTTGTAAATGCAACAGATGAGCTAAGACCCTAAAAATCGTCCTCCATCAATTATTATTTGGAATGAATGTCGTATTATCAATCATAACTCATTCCGTACTTGCTGCTCGAGATGGATTAAACGAGAAAAAAACTGATAAAAAATCCTTATACTTTTTTGTATTCCCAATTTATCGGCATTATGATTTTTACTCTGCGTTCATGTGGCCCGCTATAAGTTGAAGTTTTTTGTCGAGATTTTGTTTTTGATGAATTAAAGTCCAATCAAATTAAAACAATGTACACATTTTGCTTATAATATGATTTTTCTAATTTTAATGCAATATTTGAGATTTTACCCCATTTTCATGGTCCACTGAACATAGTGCGGATAGGGCATCCGTGTACTATAGACACATTCTTGTTTAATTCAGTAATGAACATGTATATTTTTGATATTCATATTTAACATTTTTAAGAATATTTTACTCAACAATAGACCTATTTCTTGTACCAAACATAAGCTGAAAAAACTAGTAAAGGGATTTGTTTTTGTTCCGACTGATAAGGTTGCGTATAATATCATTACTGTTGGACGTAAACTTTACATTTGGGGTTCTGCAAAAGGAAATCACAAACTCACTTACATTCCAACTACTTCATTTTTCAAAAATTTCATCTGTAACAAACATAAATCTTTAGCTACCTCTGTACAAGAGAAATCACATACAATGAAAGTTTCAACTGAAAGCCTGGCTTCCAACGCTGTTCAAATGTTTTATTTTTCTACCCTACATACCACTATTTCTCATAATCTTATTAAGAAAAACATCAAACACCTATACTAATTCAATGCACATTTACAAAATGCGAATTTATGTATTCAAACTCTTTTAGATCATTTTTTAGCAACAACAAACAAAAGAATTAAGTCAAACGAACCTGCTTTGATTCTATAACTTACCTTACTTTTTAATAGATAACATTTTTGCTTGTATGGAGATTCCATATATCGTCATGTTATCGGATTTTCAAAGATACTTAGGTGTGCTACACTTATCGCGGACTTGTTTGTGTATCGTTATAAAATGATCAAAGAATCATCATCTGATACTAAAATATAACACTTCAAGATATTTGGATTATGATTTGGCTTTCAATAATTACGACCTCAGTATGTAGACTGATTAGAATTATCCTGCTAATATTAACAATAAATACCTCCCTTTTCTGGATATTGATACTATTATCTATATCGTTCGGTAGCTGGAAGCTTGAAACTAAAACGTATGATGAAGGAGATGCTTTCTTTTCCTATTGTTAATTATCAATTTTTAGACGATGACGTTCCCTTGTCACCATCGTACGGTGTTTCCGTATCTCAACTTGTTCGATTCGCTCGTGTATGTAACAACATATTAGATTCTAATACAAGAAGTCTCTGTCTTACTGAAAATTATTACACCCGGGTTTTCGATATCACAAACTGTTCAAATCATTTACTCAATTGTATCGTCGGTACAAGGACATCATTCGAAAAAATGACTCAACATGCAATCAACTTATACTTTTAGGTATTTCCCATCTAATATTTCATGTCAATATTCTTTACAAAGCATAAAACAACTGGTTTTAGAATAAATTTGCATTTTTCGATGCAAAAACCCTTTGAATTAGACAATATAAAAACCAAAAAAGCTGTCGAGGTATGAAACAACCATAACGAGAGGGATTGTACTTGATTTTCTTAAACAATGTATACTGAAGACATACCTTTCAATCAGTTTAATGAAAGTCTGGAGCTGGCATGTCAGTAGTTCCTGTAGTTGTCCTTTGATAATTAAGGTTTGATTGTAATTTTGCTTAGTTTATTTTCTCGCTTTTCGGAGTCAAAAAGCGAAACATATGTATGCTTTTTTCGGGCGTCGGCGGCGTCAACAATGTATTTGTTTGTGATTAGGTCTAATTCATGGTGAACTTCTAGTGAAAAGTCAAAGATATATTTGGTATGCAGTTGTTATAGCATTGGCACATCTCATTACCATGGATATCATTTGGCCCGGCCCCCTAAATTATGGTCTATTGACTTTGAAACTTTTGAGATGTATTTCTGTGATAACAGTTTATTTTGTTTCTTATTCTGACACCAGTTTCGGACTTCTTTTAAACTGATTTTACCGTGGTGTTGCTGTGTGGTTGTTTATTCTATCTTAATGTAGGTTTATAAGATGGGTTAAGGTCTCGAAAATATGAGAGCTCGTCGTATGTAAACAAACAATGACGTCATTTAAAAAATGGCGTAATGACCATTCTATTTTAGACCCATTGAAGAAAAATTCTCATTTTTAATTTTTGTTCTATTTTCATATTTCCAAGTAAAGGTGTGATAAAAAAAAAAAGGTGGGGTGTGATAAAGGGTATCATAGACATGCGATAAAGGGTGTGATAAAGGGTAGACATGCGATATAGGGGTGTGATAAATGGTCTACATCAACGTTGAGCAATACGGATTAAACAGCAGGCTATTTATCAAATATTCAAAACTACTTTATTTACTACTAAATATATGATAACAAAAAATAAAAGATATTTGATAAACTTCACACGATATCGGAATAGTTTTTCAAGAATGAATACAATAGCGACTCACAATGTATGCAGACATCGCTAATGAATCCACAATCAGTCCAAATTACATGATCGAGTCCTAGACATGACAACTATAGATGTCAATTTGTGGTTGATGTAAAATATATTATCGTTCTTTTGTGCATTTTTCCTTTGATATTTTTTTATGATATTTTTTTATATCATGCTACTTGCTTGAGATGGAAAATTATCGCTATAAACTAAGGCGGCATGTGGCGATTCTAATGAAATTGACATAAAATTGACAACGTCCTCATAGGTAAAATAGCGATAAACAGATTAGCATTGGTCATATCAACGGCTTTTTTCGCTTTCGCCGTACCGAATCAAGCGAGAAAATCAATCTTGTTGAGATGATCAACGATAATCTATAAAAAATAATTCGATACTAAGTTTATTTATTCTTTTCAAAATATATTATATGTTATCAAAGTTTGTATTGATATTATTGAATCGTTTTGTAAATTGATGGCAAATCTCTCTTACCCTAGTATGCTAGAGTTTTCATTTTCTGTTTCTGATTTCAAATAATTGTAATAATTAAAATTGAAAAAGCATGAACAAAATGATATTAAACAATTCATCTTATTTGATGATTTGACAATTTATTTAATCAAATAATTCATAATTTATTATAAACGTTGAATTCAATAGTGCTTGTTCAAGCATTTATTTGCAATATGTTACATAGACTTTATTTGCAATATGTACATAATTTTTATTCGTAATATGTTACATACACTAGCGTGATATTAAACATATACCATCCCTTCCAACGTGTTATTTCATTCTCTCAAAGCCTCTCTTCAAGGGTTCGGTTGTGTGATCAGTTTTTCCAGTTGTGGTCGTATTGTCAACTATTTAACATGTAAGTAACTTTATACATTTACCTATCTTAACTTATCTTTTATAAATATCGTGAGCCTAAATCCATCAATTGGAAATACAACTTTAAAATTTTGATGGATTCAGTTGAGGATTATGCCAGGCAATGGGCTAAGCGCGAGAAGGAAGACGTAGACACTCTTTCCGAATGGATTAAGGCAGTGAGGTCGTTGATATAAATCAAAATTAAGAAACTGAATGGGTCTATCAATGCCCATGCTACGTCAATCTTTAAAGACCCAAATGTTGCAAAACACCTATCCTACCTCCATGACAAATATGTTGCTGTCCCCGCAGATAAAGCCCCAAACAACATCGTTTTTGTATGTAAAACTCATTACATTAACTGCTTGATAAACGAATTAGGTATTGACAATTCACTTGGAAACTCAACATATACCCTCACGACACTTACCTAAGAGAAAATCCTGGATAATCATAGGTCTGTTCTGTGTTCCTTTGGAATTTCAACCAAAGATGAAGAACTGGATCTGCCATCACTGTATTGGATACCTAAACTACATAAGTGTCCTTACAAGCAACGGTATATTGCTGGGTCTTCCAAGTGCTCCACGAAACCTCTTTCTAAATTATTAACATCTATTTTATCAGCAATCAAAGACGGGCTTCAAAGTTATTGTGAAACTGCCTATTCTAGAGGGGGCGTGAATCAGATGTGGATACTTAAAAATTCCAAAGATCTTTTAGAGTACATACAATCTAACTCTCTTTCATCTTGTAACAGTATTAAAACATTTGACTTTTCTACTCTGTACACTTGTATTCTACATTCCAAACTAAAAGACAAATTGAAAGAGTAGGTATTGCTTTGCTTCGTAAAAAAGAATGGCCAACGTAGATACAAGTATCTTGTCTTAGGGAGGGACAAATCCTACTTTGTAAAGGATCACTCTGATTCGAACAAAAAATTCTCTGAAACTGATATTATCAAGATGCTTGATTTCTTGATTGACAACATATTTGTTACGTTCGGAGGACGTGTTTTTCAACAGACTGTCGGCATTCCAATGGGAACAAACTGTGCCCCTCTACTTGCCGACTTGTTTCTTTATTATTATAAGGCTGACTTCATGCAGGAACTTCTTAAGAAGAAAGATAAGAAGTTAGCAATATCCTTTAACTCTACTTTTCGCTATATAGATGATGTTCTTTCACTAAATAATTCAAAATTTGGTGACTATGTGGAACGCATCTATCTAATCGAGCTAGAGATAAAGGATACTACAGATACAGTTAAGTCGGCCTCATATCTTGACTTACATCTAGAAATTGACAATGAGGGTCGGTTGAAAACAAAACTTTACGACAAAAGAGATGATTTCAGCTTTCCAATTGATAACTTTCCATTTCTAAGTAGCAACATTCCAGCAGCACCTGCATACGGGGTATATATCTCCCAATTGATACGATATTCCCGTGCTTGTATTTCCTATCATGATTTTCTTGATAGAGGGTTGCTGCTCACAAGGAAGATATTGAACCAAGAGTTCCAAATGGTGAAGTTGAAATCATCCCTTCGTAAATTTTACGGACGACATCACGAGTTGGTTGACCGTTATGGAATAACCGTTTCACAAATGATATCGGATATGTTCCTTACGTCGTAACTACAATCCCCTTCCTTTTCATGAATGTGACCTACCGAATTATACCGGATTTGTTATCACATAAGCAACACGACGGGTGCCGCATGTGGAGCAGGATCTGCTTACCCTTCCGGAGCACCTGACATCACCCCTAGTTTTTGGGTGGGGTTCGTGTTGTTTATTCTTTAGTTTTCTATGTTGTGTCGTGTGTGCTGTTGTTTGTTTGTCTTTTTCATTTTTAGCCATGGCGTTGTCAGTTTGTTTTAGATTTATGAGTATGACTTTGGTATCTTTCGTCCCTCTTTTATAGCACTCATCATCATTCCCTGGGGCATGACACAGATGATAACGCGTTCGAACTATTTTCTGGCCTGAAATCATTCTTAATAATTTCATGCTAAAATCCAAATTTACTCATTACATAATTAACATAAAACATAATTCTACGTAGATTTTCCAGTTAACAAAGGAGTAGGTCCGATAAGGACCGATTTTGGCCTCAAATTTCAGCTTCATCTGACGAAAGATTTTGAACACTTTTTAAACACTTAAGTGTCTATTGCATGTGATTCAATTAGTGCATGTGAAAGATTGTAACTGATTTAGTCATTAAAAACGATCCGATTCAAACTCTTATATGAAAAATCTACCAAATATGCCGAAAAACGTCACTTTTCAGATGTTTTTTTTTGTCAAAAATGAATGTGGCCGCTTCCGTGTTTATCCTCAATCTTTATATATGTTATGTATTATCATCAAATACAACTTACATTTTCATATTAAGGATGAACACGAATGCTGCCACTTTCGTTTTACACGAAAACCGTCTAAAACTTAACTAAAATGCTAGAATTGTGAAGATTTCAGTAATTTAGCATGACTTAATGGTGCTAGTACCCGATATTTGTGCATTGTATTGTCAAAAACAGCCCATATTTATGTAGCAGAAGCATTCTACCGTCCAATAAATAACTAAAAGTTTACATTTTAACAATTTTGTATAACTGCTTTATTTTGGAACCAAAAAGGGGTCTTACTGGACCTACTCCTTTCGGCTTCTTTTTTATTTGTTTTTGGGATACGATTGCTTTCAAGCAATCTGTAGACTTATACCATTGACTCAGGGCCATGCCCACACGCCAACCGTTTTATTCTAAACATTAAGGAACATCTCAGATTCTAATGATTGCCTTGCTTTAAAAGGTTAAAACATACAAAAGGATTGAACTTAAACAACTTTCCTGTAATGTTCTTCTCATAATCTTCATGTTTGATATTTCCCTTGACTTATATGCGTGTTTTTAACAACACGGAAAATCAGAATAAAGCAGTATTTATATTTAGTGTTTTTATAAATTTAGAAACACGTGGGAGGGAATTCCCCAGTTTTCCTCAGTTCTCTGAATTCCAATAAATCTATTTCTGTCATATAAGAACTGAAATGGAGTTTTTCTTATATGTCACCGTTATGAAACTTATATTTGATTTTGTACGCGCATAAAGAAATGGAGAACCATCTAGGTCGTTTAATTATCATTTAATAAACGTTTTTGTTCCAAATCGCAAGTCAAGGGTTTGTTTTTGTAGTTATGCGCATGCGTATAGTTTTCTTGACTTCATGGGGTATCAGATTAAATGGTTTCTCTGGATTCCCCACTCCATTGATTAATTTGAAACTCATATGATCCTTTCTATGTCTGTCTGCTATTGAGGGTTATTGTTTTTGCATAATTTTAAATCATATGCATCTTTTTAATTAAAATAAATGTAGTCCACATCGTGAACGTGTTACTTTAACACTCCTTTAGCCGGAATGGAGTCTTCCATATTATCGTTTCGAGTTGTCTCCCTTCCGTAAGTAACTTCCGTAAAAATCAAAATACGAGAAAAATTAACTCGTTAGATTACGACAAACGTCGTATTATATTAAAATCGGTCGCAATTTAAACAGAGAAGTGTGTACGGAAAGGAGTCATGCCCGCTGACCCAAAGAAAATTAGATATTTAAAGAGTTAGAAATGAGGTTCCTCCTAGGATTAATGGTGATAAGATACGAAGTGAAATACTTTCTCTCACTCTCAGTGACTGCTGTGGAAAATAAACTTGGAATTTATAGTACAAAAATAAAACCCAATAAGTACATTGCTCATACACTTGTATACGGGATTTGCTATTTTTAAAGTTGAGTAACTATTCAGATTAAGAAAATTATATTTAAAATGACTGTGCAGTTGAATTAGTTTTGAAATAATGCTATCCAGCTATACCAGGGCTGCTAAATATGCACGAGACTCACGCATAATCATGCTTTTTTGCGGCATTATCTCTCGATCTATTGTTTTTTTCTTTGATCTTTTCAATTTTGACCAAATTTCACGCATTAGCTTTATGAAAAGTTGTCAGAACTGCTATATACATGTGTCAATGAAAACAATACACATTATCGCTATTTGTCCGCCATTACTGGATATCGCACAGGTTCCCTTTAAAATTTGACGTCATAGAACAACATATCTGACGCCACAATTAGTGAGAGATATTAGCAAGCAAAATTACCACAAAGCATCATTATTATATACTTTTTAAGAATTAACTGCTGGCCATTAAAAAAATGATTTTTTTCAAGATGGCCACGGCCATTTCCTAAAATGGCTGTTTTCTTTAGTTTGAAAATACTGATTTTTCTGGAAAAATTTTCTTTGAACTTCTTTATCATGTTTTTAGTGAAAACCAATTACCAGGTTTGGTGGATTCATTCCTTACATCACATATTTATAAAAAAATTAATATTTGACATATCCAGTATTTGCGCATGCGCTAAAATGTAACAAAATTCTTTCAAAAACATTTATTTAGTGTTTTTGGATTTCTAATAATATTATGAATTAGTTTAATAACATTTTTCAAGGTTATGATACACATGTATTTACCACTTTTGCGCATGTGCAAACTATTTATAGACATCAAGAGCGATTTGTATGCACTACCAGGCAATTCTCAGGTATTCGATGCTTAAGGCGAAAATGTGGTTAATCCCGGAAAAACATCAATTGTAATTGCAGATCAGCCACTTTTTGAAATTCAGTAGGAATGGCCTGATTTGTACGGAAAAAGTGTATCGTCATGTTTCGTGAATTGCATATTGCAATGACTTGTTCTAAATCTCTGGGTGATATATTTCGTGATAGGGGATGGACATGTTGTCTTACTGAAGCCAATATTGCAACACCAAGAACGGAAGATTCTTTTTATGAATGTTCAAATGTATCTAGAACTAGACAGGTCCATCAGACAACCGCATGTAGTTTGCTTGAATTGTTGATTTCAGATTATGAAAGCTAAACTCAGAATATATAATTATGTCATGACTCTGTGGCGTTCAGTGATTTAAAAGACTGGTGTAAGGAAACAGAGTCATCTTGGAAATTTCGTACTTTTCAAACAGTCCATATAAAGCATGATAGCATATTGTTTTAGGATTTGATCATGTGAATTATGCTCGATCGTTACCGACCCGTCTCCGAAATATGACTTCCCTTCCCGAACATCACCCACAGGTGGCGATGGAAAATGATAATTTCACTGTACGTAAGACCAGCAATTTTTTTCTTATTACACAATTGATCAGCAACAAAAACAGAATAATGAAATTATGAAGGGCGATGTTGGTGCCATATGATTAACCAAAGATCACGTTTAGACAAATGGATGGTAGCTGGACCAGGATTCAGTATACTAGAATATGAATTTAAAAGATCTAGTGGTTTGGGTCATTCTACAACAGTCGAACGACATAATGAAGACTATGAAAACGCAAAAAGATTATTTTAAACAGCTTTAAAGGATTTGTAAAGTGATGAACGAGTCTGGAAATTTATTTCTAGAAGAGTCGACAGATTTGTAAAAAAAAAAAATACTCCATTTAGGAAATTGTTGATTCGGAAACAGATAAGATATGTAAATAAACCCCAATATATTGGTCCAAACAATACGAAGATCTTTTGAAGTAAATGCAAAACGTCTTTGTCAAAAACAAGGCTAAAGACCCTTTAAAGTGATTGCGATATCTTTTCTAGACTTTTCATTTCTTGTCACAGTAGACAGTTTTACTTGGAATATTTCTTTATCTATAAAAACTAAACTGCTCCTCCGTCTTTATCTCAGGATGTCACTTGAAATAGTGGTATTAAATCGCTACAAATGGGTTTACTTGAAACATTCTGTGATTTGCTGATCCAAATTCGGACGCATTTAAATTTATCGTTAGTGGGGTAGAAATGGTTAATTCCAGGTCACAAAGTTGGGCAAAAATATTTGATGATTATACTAATGATGTCATACTGCCTTATATAAATATTCAAAAGTAGACATTGTATTTGATGTTTACTAAAGGTTCTTGTGGCAGATGGAAAGGTGTTGGTTCTGGTAGAACACCAAGGGTTTGTAGTAGTTTTCTCTGTGAAGATGACAACGAAACGAAATTGTTCAAGTTTCTTGCTGACAAAATTGCTTCTTGAGAGACTAATACAAATGTGTATGTTACTCATGGTGAAAATATTCTTTGCAGTTTCAATAAGGATACTTCCTATTTATCCCCTTGTAATCATGAAGAAGCAGATACACGAATGTTTGTCCATGTTCGGCATGATTATGAAAAGTGTTGTAAAATGTAATTCTATGTAGTACTGACACAGATGAAATAATATCAATAATTGCAGCAATCGGAAAATTAGGTAGAACAAATTGTGGATAGGTTATGGAAGGAATAACGACTTTTGATGGCTTCCTGTACGTGACATGTCAAATGCGTTTAGTCCTTGTGTGGTTGCTCTTCCTTTCGCCCATGCATTCTGTGGATGTTGCACTTTGTCGAATTGTCGTGAGAAAGGGAAGATGTCAGCTTGGCTAACAATGGAAGTTTTTCCAGATGTAAAGGACGTTTTTTTTTGGCTTAAGTATGAAACGAGGCACGATGTGAATTGTTTGCCAGGAGGCAGCGGCATTGTGATGCAATTCCGCCTACTAGGGGTTCTTTTCCAGAGCACATCTAAAGAGAAGTATATCAAGGAGGAGTTGTTTGGGCTCAGCCTGATTCATGTATTCGATAGGTACATGTACCAAGTCATAAACGTTGTGATTGGATGAAAGAAAGAATCAATGACATTTGGAAACAAAAATGAACTTCTTTGACTGCCGTTGCATCCTCGTGTCAGGATATTTTGAAATGCGGAGGCGAAAATCCAGCTGTGTTGGTACTGTAGATGATATCGTTCTGGCCTTCCTTGTACGGGTTGTTGTATAGGCAACTATCAGATAATTATAAGATAAGCAACCTGTCTTTCTAACCAAACTAGGCATTTAAAATTAACAAAGAGTGTTATCACTTGTGAAGTTGATGGAAATTATAATAATATTTCTACGTATTTTTCGCCATTTTTTTACCGGAAGTCACTATTTTTTTCATTTATGTGTTGTTTTGTCGTACATAGGAACTGTTTTTAACGTTTTATCATAACTTACATTGGATTATACCTATAATACATCTTTCAAGGATTTACATCCCTTGTGAAGTTGCTTGAAAGTATAAAAATTGATTTTTTACTTTTTTGCCGGCAATTTGAAACCGGAAGTCACCTTTAGTTTCATTAATGTGTTTCTAGTCGTAATTTAGGAACTGTCATTTACTTTTTTTTTTTTATCAAACTTAACATTGGACATTACATATAACACACCTATCAAAGGATTAACGAATTTGCCAATTTGTAATGACGCTATTTCCCTAATGTGTGGGGGCCTTTTTGAAAAAATGATTTTTTTTTCTGGCCAGCAGCGGATTTTTTTTAAGTATCATTTAGTCAACCTTTATACCAAATTTCATGCTTGTATCACGATTTGCACAATTATGTCCATAATATCTCCCACTAAATGTAAAAGTGATTGTTGAATGCGTCAAAAGTTCAAGGGGCCGGGTCAGCCGGGATTAGCGATAAGGTGTATGGCAATCGTATCCCTCAGAGCATTCTGCTCTTTGATTAGATTGTATTGTAAGTGTTGCATTTTTTCCCGAAGTCATTCTTCATACAGTATAGCATGTTATTTTCGCGGGATGTACATTTTCACTTATTTTCGCGGATAGAACAAAATTGCCAAAATAAATTACACCATATTAAAAGTGCACATGCAAAGGTATTGATAAAAGTTTTGAATTCGCCAAAACAATAACCGCCAAAATATTACGTATACCTTATTCAATGAAAATCGCGAAATTTTACACCCGCGAAAATTACCCGCTATACGGTATTATGTTTACCTTTTCATTTGAACAGTTGAACCAAATTTCTTTCTTAACTAAGTTCGTGTGTCAGTTTTAGATCCGTTGATGATAGTCGATAACTCATTTATTGACGTCTCTTTTACGATCTACATTCGAGACAGCACCTTTGCAAATACATTCGTTATCATTTGTTGTGAGGAGTTAACCAGTAGAATGCATACTTACTTAAAATTTTCCTCACAAGAACCTGAACAAAAGTATAAATCGTCATTTACAGTATGTATACGACTTCGTTTTTCTTATATCTTTTATTCAAAAATGATTAATTTCCTTTACTTTCATTTTTCATAATGAAACAATCACCTCATCACACTTGAATGAGCGACATAACAGAACAAATCACCCTTCCGGAGCATCTAAGATTGCATCCGGTATTTTGTGAGGTTTGTATTGCTCAGTCTTCAATTTTCAATGTTGTATTTTGTATACTCTTATTTGGCTTTATTCTTTTTTGTTCCTATAGTGTTTGATAGTTTAAGACCCACCATTTTTTCATAAAATGCCCTGTACCAAGTAAAAAAAAAAGGTCATTGTTACATTATAGTTCGTTTCTGTGTGTGTTACATTTTGATGTTGTGTTTCTGTTGTGTCGTATAGTTCTCTTATATTTGATATGTTTCCCTCAGTTTTAGTTTGTAACCCGGAATTGTTTTTTCTCTATTGATTTGTGAATTCCGAACAGCGGTAAACTACTGTTGCCTTTATTTATGTTCGACTTATGAGATTGAACGCCCCTTTGCTATCTTTGGCCCCTCTAAAACGAACAGCGGTATACTACTGTTGCCTTTATTTATGTTCGACTTATGAGATTGAATGCCCCTTTGCTATCTTTAGCCTCTCTTTTACAGTAAGTAAACTACTGTTGCCTTTATTTATGTTCGACTTATGAGATTGAATGCCCCTTTGCTATTTTTTGCCTCTCTTTGACAGTAAGTTTACTACTGTTGCCTTTATTTATGTTCGTCTTATGAGATTGAATGCCCCTTTGCTATCTTTGGCCTCTCTTTTACAGTAAGTAAACTACTGTTGCCTTTATTTATGTTCGACTTATGAGATTGAATGCCCCTTTGGTATCTTTGGCCTCTCTTTTACAGTAAGTAAACTACTGTTGCCTTTATTTATGTTCGACTTATGAGATTGAATGCCCTTTTGCTATCTTTAGCCTCTCTTTAACAGTAAGTATACTAATGTTGTCTTTATTTATGTTCGACTTATGAGATTGAGTGCCCCTTTGCTATCTTTTGCCTCTCTTTTACAGTAAGTAAACTACTTTTGCCTTTATTTATGTTCGACTTATGAGATTGAATGGCCCTTTGCTATCTTAAGCCTCTCTTTTACAGTAAGTAAACTACTGTTGCCTTTATGCCTTTTGCCTCTCTAAAACGAACTGTATTTACTTCTCAATATATGATAAAAATAAAAGATATTTGATAAACTTCACACGATATCGGAATTGTTTTACAAGAATGAATACAATAACGACTCACAATGTATGCAGACATCACTAATGAATCCCCACTCGGTCCAAATTACATGAGTCCTACACATGACAACTATAGATGTCAATTTGTGGTTGATGTAAAATATACTATCGTTCTTTTGTGCATTTTTCCTTTGATATTTTTTGTGATATTTTTTTATATCATGCTACTTGCTTGAGATGGAAAATTATCGCTAGAAACTAAAGAGGCACATGGCGTTGCTAATGAAATTGACATAAAATTGACAACGTCCTTTTAGGTAAAATAGCGATAAACAGATTAGCATTGGTCATATCAACGGCTTTTCTCGCTTTCGCCGTATACGTACCGACTCAAGCGAGAAAATCAATCTCGTTGAGATGATCAACGATAATCTATAAAAATAATTCGATACTAAGTTTATTTATTCTTTTCAAAATGTATTATATGTTATCAAAGTTTGTATTGATATTATTGAAACATTTTGTAAATTGATGGCAAATTTCGCTTTCCCTAGTATGCTACAGTTTTCATTTTCTGTTTCTGATTTCAAATAATTGTAATAATTAAAATTGAGAAAGCATGAACAAAATGATATTAAACAATTCATCTACTTTGATGATTTGACAATTTCTTCAATCAAATAATTCATGATTTATTATAAACGTTGAATTCAATAGTGCTTGTTCAAGCATTTATTTGCAATGTGTTACATAGACTTTATTTGCAATATGTACATAAATTTTCATACGTAATAGGTTACATATTTTTTCTATTTTCTTATGATTATTCATACGTAGTTTTATATTAGTACGAACCGCTCCTTCTCAGAAAAAGAAATTCGTAAAGACATTTGCCTTGTTGAACCACTGATACGACAGTAAGCATGTGTTACATCCTCGGACCACGCACACACTAGCGTGATATTAAACATATACCATCCCTTCCAACGTGTTATTTCATTAACAAAGCCTCTCTTCAAGTGTTCGGTTGTGTGATCAGTTTTTCCAGTTGTGGTCGTATTGTCAACTATTTAACATGTAAGTAACTTTATACATTTACCTATCTTAACTTATAGCACTCATCATCATTCCCTGCGACATGACACAGATGATAACGCGTTCGATCTGTTTTCTGGCCTGAAATCATTCTTAAAAGAGGGACGAAAGATACCAAAGGGACGGTCAAACTCATAAATCTAAAACAAACTGACAACGCCATGGCTGAAAATGAAAAAGACAAACAAACAACAGCACACACGACACAACATAGAAAAATAAAGAATAAACAACACGAACCCCACCAAAAATCTAGGGGTGATCTCAGGTGCTCCGGAAGGGTAAGCAGATCCTGCTCCACATGCGGCACCCGTCGTGTTGCTTATGTGATAACAAATCCGGTAAATAGTCTAATTCGGTAGATCACATTCAGGAAAGGGAAGGGGATTGTAGTTTCGACGTAAGGAACATATCCGATATCATTTGTGAAACGGTTATTCCATAACGGTCAACCAACTCGTGATGTCGTCCGTAAAACTTACGAAGGGATGATTTCAACTTCACCATTTGGGACTCTTGGTTTAATAGCTTCCTTGTGAGCAGCAACCCTCTATCAAGAAAATCATGATAGGAAATGCAAGCACGGGAATATCGTATCAATTGGGAGATATATACCCCGTATGCAGGTGCTGCTGGAATGTTGCTACTTAGAAATGGAAAGTTCACAATTGGAAAGCTTAAATTATCTCTTTTGTCGTAAAATTTTGTTTTCAACCGACCCTCATTGTCAATTTCTAGATGTAAGTCAAGATATGAGGCCGACTTAACTGAATGTGTAGTATCCTTTATCTCTAGCTCGATTGGATAGATGCGTTCCACATAGTCACCAAATTTTGAATTATTTAGTGAAAGAACATCATCTATATAGCGAAAAGTAGAGTTAAAGGATAGTGCTAACTTCTTATCTTTCTTCCTAAGAAGTTCCTGCATGAAGTTAGCCTTATAATAATAAAGAACCAAGTCGGCAAGTAGAGGGGCACAGTTTGTTCCCATTGGAATGCCGACAGTCTGTTGAAAAACACTTCCTCCGAACGTAAGAAATATGTTGTCAATCAAGAAATCAAGCATCTTGATAATATCAGTTTCAGAGAATTTTTTGTTCGAATCAGAGTGATCCTTTACAAAGTAGGATTAATCCCTCCCTAAGACAAGATACTTGTATCTACGTTGGCCATTCTTTTTTACGAAGCAAAGCAATACCAACTCTTTCAATTTGTCTTTTAGTTTGGAATGTGGAATACTAGTGTACAGAGTAGAAAAGTCAAATGTTTTAATACTGTTACAAGATGAAAGAGAGTTAGATTGTATGTACTCTGTAAGATCTTTGGACTTTTTAAGTATCCACATCTGATTGACGCCCCCTCTAGAATAGGCAGTTTCACAATAACTTCGAAGCCCGTCTTTGATTGCTGATAAAATAGATGTTAATAATTTAGAAAGAGGTTTCGTGGAGCACTTGGAAGACCCAGCAATATACCGTTGTTTGTAAGGACACTTATGTAGTTAAGGTATCCAATACAGTGATGGCAGATCCAGTTCTTCATCTTTGGTTGAAATTCCAAAGGAACACAGAACAGACCTATGATTATCCAGGATTTCCTCCTTGGTAAGTGTCGTGAGGGTATATGTTGAGTTTCCAAGTGAATTGTTAATACCTAATTCGTTTATCAAGCAGTTAATGTAATGAGTTTTACATACAAAAACGATGTTGTTTGGGGCTTTATCTGCGGGGACAACAACATATTTGTCATGGAGGTAGGATAGGTGTTTTGCAACATTTGGGTCTTCAAAGATTGACGTAGCATGGGCATTGATAGACCCATTCAGTTTCTTAATTCTGATTTGTATCAACGACCTCACTGCCTTCATCCATTCGGAAAGAGTGTCTACGTCTTCCTTCTCGCGCTTAGCCCATTGCCTGGCATAATCTGCAACTGAATCCATCAAAATTTTAAAGTTGAATTTCCAATTGATGGATTTAGGCTCACGATATTTCGGACTTTTCGATAACACCTTTCGTAGAGAAGTGTTATTAACAATGTTGAGGTCACCGGTAATAACGTGGCCAGCGGGATTATATGTGAATTTGGAACTAGCACAAGTGCAATCGGGAGCTTTAGACTTGAAGTCAATATCGAGATCCTGCAAAACGTGTTTGTAATTGAAAATTTTAGTTGCAATAGGTTTGGTATAGGTATAAGAAATGATTGGTACAGACTGGTCTTTGAAATAAGGAGTTATTTTCGATTGAACTAATTTATGATGAAGGATATTGCCTAAGTTGACGCTATCGATACCTTTGTTGGCAAAGGAAAGATTAAGGAAAGATCTTTTCTCTTTTTTATCTTTGCCAATGCGGACTGGCTTGAAAAGTCTGTGACTTGCAATATCCGAAATTATAACTGTAATTTTGTATAGGTTTGAATGAGGGTTTGTAACAGTGGATTCCAAACATAAATTGAACAGAGAATGAAGTTTTGAAAGGGGTAATGAATAAAGTTTCGAGCGAATGTGATGAATACCTAACGGCTTTTGTATAAATTGCAGCAATTCATTAATAGATACATCATGCAGAGAAGGTGATGTATTTTATTTCATGCTAAAATCCAAATTTACTCATTACATAATTAACATAAAACATAATTCTACGTAGATTTTCCAGTTTATCTAAGGAGTAGGTCCGGTAAGGACCGATTTTGGCCTCAAATTTCAGGTTCGTCTGACGAAAGATTTTGACCACTTTTTAAACACTTAAGTGTCTATTTTATTTGATTCAATTAGTGTATGTGAAAGATTTTAACTGATTTAGTCATTAAAAACGATCCGTTTCAAGCTCAAATATGAAAAATCTACCAAATATGCCGACAAATGTCAATTTTCAGATGTTTTTTTGTCAAAAATGAATGTGGCCGCATCCGTGTTCATCCTCAATCTTTATATGTTATGTATTATCATCAAATACAACTTTCATTTCAATACTAAGGATGAACACGAATGCGGCCACTTTCGTTTTACACGAAAACCGTCTAAAATTTAACTAAAATGCTAGAATTGTGAAGATTTCAGTAATTTAGCATGATTTAATGGTGCTAGTACCCGATATATGTGCATTCTGTTGTCAAAAACAGCCCATATTTATGTAGCAGAAGCATTCTACCGTCCAATAAATAACTAAAAGTTTACATTTAAACAATTTTGTAAAACTGCTTTATTTTGGGACCAAAAAGGGGTCTTACTGGACCTACTCCTTTCGGCATCTTTTTTATATGTTTTTGGGATACGATTGCTTTCAAGCAATCTGTAGACTTATACCATGGACTTAGGGCTATGCCCTCACAGCAACCGTTTTATTCTAAACATTAAGGAACATCTCAGATTCTAATGATTGCCTTGCTTTAAAAGATAAAAACATACAAAAGGATTGAACTTAAACAACTTTCCTGTAATGTTCTTCTCATAATCTTCATGTTTGATATTTCCCTTGATTTATATGCTTGTTTTTAACAACACGGAAAATCAGAATTAAGCAGTATTTATATTTAGTGTTTTTATAAATTTAGAAACACGTCGGAGAGTATTCCCCAGTTTTGATAAAATGCGAGAGTTCTCTGAATTCCAATCAATCTATTTCTGTCATATAAGAACTGAAATGGAGTTTTTCTTATATGTCACCGTTATGAAACTTATATTTGATATTGTACGCGTATAAAGAAATGGAGAACCATCTAGGTCGTTTAATTATCATTTAATAAACGTTTTTGTCCCAGTCACAAGTCAAGGGTTTGTTTATGTAATTATGCGCATGCGTATAGTTTTCCTGACTTCAAGGGGTATCAGATTGAATGGTTGCTCTGGATTCCCCACTTCATTGATTAGTTTGAAACTCATAGGATCCTTTCTATGTCTGTCTGCTATTGAGGGTTATTGTTGTTGCATAATTTTAAATCATATGCATCTTTTTAATTAAAATAAATGTAGTTCACATCTTAAAGGTGTAACTTTAACACCCCTTCAGCCGGAATGGAGTTTTCCATATTATCGTTTCGAGTTGTCTCCCTTCCGTAAGTAACTTCCGTCAAAATCAAAATACGAGAAAAATTAACTCGTTAGATTACGATAAACGTCGTATTATATTAAAAACGATCGTAATTTAAACAGAGAAGTGTGTACAAAAAGGAGTCATGCCCACTGACCCAAAGAAAATTAAATATTTAAAGAGTTGGAAATGAGGTTCCTCCTAGGATTAATGGTGATAAGATACGAAGTGAAATACCTTCTCTCACTCTCAGTGACTGCTGTGGAAAATAAACTTGGAATTTAAAGTACAAAAATAAAACACAATAAGTACACTGCTCATATACTTGTATACGGAATTGGCTATTTTTAAAGTTGAGTAACTATTCAGATTACTAAAATTACATTTAACATGACTGGCAGTTGAAATAGTTTTGAAAATAATACTATCCAGCTATACCAGGGCTGCTAAACATGCATGAGACTCGCGCCTGTTCATGCTTTTTTGCGGCATTATCTCTCGATCTATTGTTGTTTTCTTTGATCTTTTCAATTTTGGCCACATCTCACGCATTAGCTTTATGAAAAGTTGGCAGAACTGCTATGTACATGTGTCAATGAAAACAATACACCTTATCGCTATTTGTCCCTCATAACTGGATATCGCACAGGTTCCCGTAAAATTTTGACGTCATAGAACAACATATCTGACGCCACAATGTAAAAGTGATTGTTGTATGCGTCAAAAGTTCAAGGGGCCGGGTCAGCCGGGATTAGCGATAAGGTGTATGGCAATTGTATCCCTCAGAGCATTCTGCTTTTTGATTAGATTGTATTCTAAGTGTTGCATTTTTTCCCGAAGTCATTCTTCATACAGTATAGCATGTTATTTTCGCGGGATGTACATTTTCACTTATTTTCGCGGATAGAACAAAATTGCCAAAATAAATTACACCATATTAAAGTGCACATGCAAAGGTATTTATAAAAGTTTTGAATTCGCCAAAACAATAACCGCCAAAATATTTCGTATATCTTATTCAATGAAAATCGCGAAATTTTACACCCACGAAAATAACCCGCTATACGGTATTATATTTACATTTTCATTTGAACAGTTGAACCAAATTTCTTTCTTAACTAAGTTCGTGTGTCAGTTTTTGATCCGCTGATGATAGTCGATAACTCATTTATTGACGTCTCTTTTACAATCTACACTCGATACAGCACCTTTGCAAATACATTCGTTATCATTTGTTGTGAGAAGTTAACTAGAATGCATACTAACTTAAAATTTTCCTCAAAAGATCCTGAACAAAAGTATAAATCGTCATTTACAGTATGTATACGACTTCGTTTTTCTTATATCTTTTATTCAAAAATGATTAATTTCCTTTACTTTCATTTTTAAAACTTTGCAATGAAACAATCACTTCATCACACTTGAATGAGCGACATAACAGAACAAATCACCCATCCGGAGCATCTAAGACTGCATCCGGTGTTTTGTGAGGTTCGTATTGGTCAGTCTTCAATTTTCAATGTTGTGTTTTGTATACTCTTATTTGGCTTTACGTCTTTTTCTTTTTTTGTTTTTGTTCTTATAGTGTTTGATAGTTTAAGACCCATCATTTTTTCATAAAATGCCCTGTACCAAGTCAGGATAAAGGCCATTGTTACATTATAGTTCGTTTCTGTGTGTGTTACATTTTGGTGTTGTGTTTCTGTTGTGTCGTATAGTTCTCTTATATTTGATACGTTTTTCTCAGTTTTAGTTTGTAACCCGGATTTGTTTTTTCTCTATTGATTTGTGAATTTCGAACAGCGGTATACTACTGTTGCCTTTATTTATGTTCGACTTATGAGATTGGATGCCCCTTTGCTATCTTTTGCCTCTCTTTTACAGTAAGTATACTACTGTTGCCTTTATTTATGTTCGACTTATGAGATTGAATGCCCCTTTGCTATTTTTTGCCTCTCTTTTACAGTAAGTAAACTACTGTAGTTGCCTTTATTTCTGTTCGATTTATGAGATTGAATGCCCCTTTGCTATCTTTTGCCTCTCTTTTACATTAAGTAAACTACTGTTGCCTTTATTTCTGTTCGAATAATTATGAGATCGAATGCCCCTTTGCTATCTTTTGACTCTCTTTTTCAGTAAGTAAACTACTGTTGCCTTTATTTATGTTCGACTTATGAGATTGAATGCCCCTTTGCTATCTTTTGCCTCTCTAAAACGAACTGTATTTACTACTAAATATATGACAAAAATATAAGATATTTGATTAACTTCACACGATATCGGAATAGTTTTACAAGAATGAATACAATAACGACTCACAATGTATGCAGACATCACTAATGAATCAACACTGGATCGGTCCAAATTACATGAGTCCTAGACATAACAACTATAGATGTCAATTTGTGGTTGATGTAAAATATATTATCGTTCCTTTGTGCATTTTTCCTTTGATATTTTTTTGTGATATTTTTTTTATATCATGCTACTTGTTTGGGATGTAAAATTATCGCTTTAAACTAAGGAGGCATGTAGCGATTCTAATGAAATTGACATGAAATTGACAACGTCGTCAAAGGTAAAATAGCGACAAACAGCACTACAAACTGCTCAGAGTCTGAATTGACCAGTTTTTGTGCTCGACCAGTAAAATCGAGCACACATTTTACTCGACTAGTCTCGACATTGTCTCGACTGTACTTAACTGTACTTAAGTGTACTCGACTAGGTCTCGACTTTACTTAATAAGTCTGATTCAGTACTTGATGATCTTTGTGTAGTTATTGCGGACCTGTTTTTGTATTGTTATGAGTTACAATTTATGACAAAAATAAGCAAAGACCCATCGAAACAACATCTGATAAACAAATTTAATAATACTTTTAGATATTTGGATGATATTTTGGCTCTCAATAATGACGACTTCAGTATGTATATTAATGAAATTTATCCTGTTGAACTTACTTTAAATAAAGCTAATACTAACAATGACCACTGCCCTTTTCTCGATCTTGATATCTATATCACTAATGGAAAGCTGAATACTAAAATTTATGATAAAAGGGATGATTTTTCATTTCCTATCGTTAATTATCCGTTTTTAGATGGTGACGTTCCCTTGTCACCATCTTACGGTGTTTATATATCTCAACTTGTACGATTCGCTCGTGTATGTAACAATGTTTTAGATTTTAACGAGAGAAATTTATGTATTACTGAAAAATTATTACACCAGGGTTTTCGATATCACAAACTAGTCAACACATTTACTAAATTTTATTATCGGTATAAAGACATCATTCGTAAATATAGCTCAACATGCAGACTTCTAATACGTTCAGGTATTTCACATCCAATTTTTTATGGAAATATTCTTTATAAAGCACAAAGGTGTCAGTATTCACCTCAGAAACTTACAAAACCTTTGAATAAACTTATTAAGAAGGGATATAATTACGATACTGTTGTCAAGTCATTATAAAGATTGCATATTTTGGCGTTAATATTGAGTCACTGATAAGGTCTTTGCATCGGAACTAAACACATTTATTCTAAAAACAGTTGTTGGCATGACACGGGTTATGTTCTTCTCATATATGTTATGATGGTATGATACTAAACCCCTAACGGGAAGGATTGTGCCTGATGTTCATATGATGAAATCATAATCTTTCAGTCAGTTTAATGAAGTCTGGAGCTGGCATGTCAGTTAACTGCTAGTAGTCTGTTGTTATTAATGTATTATTGTCATTTTGTTTATTTTCTTTGGTTACATCTTCTGACATCAGACTCGGACCTCTCTTGAACTGAATTTTAATGTGCGTATTGTTATGCGTTTACTTTTCTACATTGGTTAGAGGTATAGGGGGAGGGTTGAGATCTCACAAACATGTTTAACCCCGCCGCATTTTTGCGCCTGTCCCAAGTCAGGAGCCTCTGGCCTTTGTTAGTCTTGTATTATTTTAATTTTAGCTTCTTGTGTACAATTTGGAAATTAGTATGGCGTTCATTATCACTGGACTAGTATATATTTGTTTAGGGGCCAGCTGAAGGACGCCTCAGGGTGCGTGAATTTCTCGCTACATTGAAGACCTGTTGGTGACCCTCTGCTGTTGTTTTTTATTTGGTCGGGTTGTTGTCTCTTTGACACATTCCCCATTTCCATTTTCAATTTTATTTGCTTATATTCAGTATTGGAAGGTGATGATAAATTAAACATTTTTTCTAAAGATGTTTATTCTTCAGTCTTGTAATTGAGGAACACAAAACGTCTCAGAATACAATTCAATATACAAATTTGGATTCGATAAGCTAAATTAATTTAGAAACAAGATTGAAATTAAGGTTCCAAAGCCCTTAGGCAGAGTTGACCATAAATGAATTTGTTTTCCGTTCTATGTCCTTTTTTTGTCAAATAGCGCCTCATGTTTGAATTCATCTATTCATCTTTGGCATTTGTGTTTTATCGTACCTAATGAAAGTTTTTACAACCACAGGGTTGATGCCACTACTTATGGTCTTTGATTAGTTTTTACAACCACAGGGTTGATGCCTCTACTGGTGGTCTTTGATTAGTTTTTACAACCACAGGGTTGATGCAAATGCTGGTGGTCTTTGGTTAGTTTTTACAACAACAGGGTTGTTGCCACTACTGTTGGTCTTTGGTGAGTTTTTACAACAACAGGGTTGTTGCCACTACTTGTGGTCTTTGGTGAGTTTTTACAACCACAGGGATGATGCCACTACTTGTGGTCTTTGATTAGTTTTTACAACCACAGAGTTGATGAAAATGCTGGTGGTCTTTGGTTAGTTTTTACAACCACAGGGTTGTTGCCACTACTGGTGGTCTTTGGTTAGTTTTTACAACAACAGGGTTGTTGCCACTACTGGTGGTCTTTGGTAAGTTTTTACAACCACAGGGATGATGCCACTACTTGTGGTCTTTGATTAGTTTTTACAACCACAGAGTTGATGCATCTACTGGTGGTCTTCGATTAGTTTTTACAACCACAGAGTTGATGCATCTACTGGTGGTCTTTGATTAGTTTTTACAACAACAGGGTTGGCGCCACTACTGGTGGTCTTTGGTGAGTTTTTACAACCACAGGGTTGATGCCACTACTTGTAGTCTTTGATTAGTTTTTACAACCACAGGGTTGATGCCACTACTTGTGGTCTTTGATTAGTTTTTACAACCACAGAGTTGATGCCACTGCTGGTGGTCTTTGGTGAGTTTTTACAACAACAGGGTTGTTGCCACTACTGGTGGTCTTTGGTGAGTTTTTACAACCACAGGGTTGATGCCACTACTTGTGGTCTTTGATTAGTTTTTACAACCCCAGAGTTGATGCCACTTCTGGTGGTCTTTGGTGAGTTTTTACAACAACAGGGTTGTTGCCACTACTGGTGGTCTTTGGTAAGTTTTTACAACCACAGGGTTGATGCCACTACTTGTGGTCTTTGATTAGTTTTTACAACCACAGAGTTGATGCATCTACTGGTGGTCTTTGGTGAGTTTTTACAACCACAGGGTTGGCGCCACTACTTGTGGTCTTTGATTAGTTTTTACAACCACAGGGTTGTTGCCACTACTTGTGGTCTTTGATTAGTTTTTACAACCACAGAGTTGATGCCACTGCTGGTTTTTTGGGGAGTTTTTACAACAACAGGGTTGTTGCCACTACTGGTGGTCTTTGGTGAGTTTTTACAACCACAGGGTTGATGCCACTACTGGTGGCCTTTGATTAATTTTAACAACCACAGGGTTGAAGCCACAACTGGTGGTTTTTGATGAGGTTTTGTAACCACATATTGTTGCCAATTCTGGTGGTATTTGTTGACGTTTTGTAACCAAAGGGTTGTTGCTAAGGCTGGTGGTCTTTGTTGATTTTTCACAACCACAGGGTTGATGCCACTGTTGGTGGTCTTTGGTGAGTTTTTACAACCACAGGGTTGATGCCATAACTAATGGTCTTTGAATTGTATTTACAACCACAGGTATGATGCCACTGCAGGTAGTTTTTGTTGTGTTTTTACAACGACATTGCTGTTGCCAATGCTGGCAGTCCTTGTAGAGTTTTTACAACCACATGGTAGATGCCACTGCTTTTGGTCACTATTGATTTTTAACAAACACAGGGTTAATGCACTGCTGGTGATAATTGATGAGTTTTTACAACCACAAGCTTGATGCCACTGCTGGTAGTCTTTGTTGAGTTTTTGAAATACGATTGCTTTTAAGCAAACTGTAGACTTATACCATTGACTCAGGGCCATGCACTTACGTCAACCGTTTTATTCTAAACATCAAGGAACATCTAAGATTCTTGAGATTGTCTTGCTTTAAATGGTATAAAAAACAAAAGGATTGAATTTAAACAACTGTCCTATAATGTTTTTCTCATAATCTTCATGTTTCAATATTTACCTTGACTTGTTTTCGTGTTAAAAAACACGGAAAATCAGAGTTAAGCAGTATTTATATTTTATGATTTTATAAATTTAGAAACACGTCAGAGGGAACTCCCCAGTTTTGATAACATGCAAGAGTTCTTCGAATTTCGATCGATAAATCTATTTCTATTTCTGTCATTAATAAACTCATCATAGATACCAGGACTAAATTTGATATATACGCCAGACGCGCGTTTCGTCTACAAAAGACTCATGAGTGACGCTCGAATCCAAAAAAGTTAAAAAAAAAAAAAAAAAAAAAAAGAAAAAAAAAAAAGAAAAATAAGAACTGAAGTTGCGTTTTCTTATATGTCAACGTTATGAAACTGATATTTGATATTGTACTTCCATTAAGGAATGGAGGTCGTTTAATTAACATTTAATATACGTCCTTGCTACAAATCACAAGTCTTTAGTTTGTTTAGGTAAGTATGCGCATGCGTATAGTTTTCTTGGCTTGTAGGGGATCAGATTGAATGGTTGCTCTGGATTCCCCACTCCATTAATTAATTTGAAGCTCGCGAGATCCTTTCTATGTCTGTCTGATATTAAGGGTTGTTGTTGTTGCATAATTTAAAATCATATGCATCATTTAAATTAAAATAAATGAAGTCGATCCACAACGTAAAGGTGTAACTAGAACACCCCTTCAGCCAAAATGGAGTCTTCAATTTTATCGCTTTGAGTTGTCTCCCTTCCTTTTAAAAAGTAACTTTCATCAATCGACGATAAGTCGAGAAAACATTAACTCGTTCTGCCGGTAGACGTCAAATCATATTAAAACCGATCGGAGTTTAAACAGAGGAATGATATGTGTACGGAAAGGAGTCATGCCCACTGACCCAAAGGAAATTAAATATTCAAAGAGTTAGGAATTGGGTTCCACCTTTAATTCACGTAGGAAAGTATGTGATAAGGCACGAAGTGAAGTACCTTCTCTCACTCCCAGTGACTGCTGTGGAAAGTAAACTCTATTGATAGTACAAAAATAAAACACAATAAGTACATTGTCCGTACATTTGTATCGAGGATTTGCGTTGGCGGTACCAGGGGGGGGGGGGGTTGGACGATCAGTGCATTTGAATGGGGACATATAGTTGGAACCCCCTCTTTTTTTAAATTGCTGGATCCGCCCTGGGGGCTATTTTTAAAGTTGAATAACTATACAGATTACGTAAATTACATTTTACACGTGCAGTTGAATTATTTTTGAAATATTACTAATACATGTAATCAATGAAAACAATGGCAATCGTATCCCTCAGCGCAATCTGCTCTTTTATTAAAACAACATGGTTGAGCAACTTCTTGTGATCATTGTTGATTTTTTTTATACAATTACAGGGTTAACGCACTGCTGGTAATATTTGATGAGATTTTACAACCACACGATTAATGCCACTGTTGTTAATCTTTGTTGGGTTTATGCAAAAACAGGTTACATTTGTAAATGCAACAGATGAGCTAAGACCCTAAAAATCGTCCTCCATCAATTATTATTTGGAATGAGTGTCGTATTATCAATCATAACTCATTCCGTACTTGCTGCTCGAGATGGATTAAACGAGAAAAAAACTGATAAAAAATCCTTATATACTTTTTTGTATTCCCAATTTATCGGCATTATGATTTTTACTCTGCGTTCATCTGGCCCGCTTCAAGTTGAAGTTTTTTGTCGATATTTTGTTTTTGATGAATTAAAGTCCAATCAAATTGAAACAATGTACACATGTTGCTTATAATATGATCTTTCTAATTTTAATGCAATATTTGAGATTCTACCCCATTTTCATGGTCCACTGAACATAGTGCGGATAGGGCATCCGTGTACTATAGACACATTCTTGTTTAATTCAGAAATGAACATGTATATTTTTGATATTCATATTTAACATTTTTAAGAATATTTTACTTAACAATAGCCCTATTTCTTGTACCAAACATAAGCTGAAAAAACTAGTAAAGGGATTTGTTTTTGTTCCGACTGATAAGGTTGCGTATAATATCATTACTGTTGGACGTAAACTTTACATTTGGGGTTCTGCAAAAGGAAATCACAAACTCACTTACATTCCAACTACTTCATTTTTGAAAAATTTCATCTGTAACAAACATAAATCTTTAGCTACCTCTGTACAAGAGAAACCACATACAATGAAAGTTTCAACTGAGGCCTGGCTTCCAAAGCTGTTTAAATGTTTTATTTTTCTACCCTACATACCACTATTTCTCATAATCTTATTAAGAAAAACATCAAACACCTATACTAATTAAATGCACATTTACAAAATGCGAATTTATGTATTCAAACTCTTTTAGATCATTTTTTAGCAACAACAAACAAAAGAATTAAGTCAAACGAACCTGCTTTGATTCTATAACTTACCTTACTTTTTAATAGATAACATTTTTGCTTGTATGGAGATTCCATATATCGTCATGTTATCGGATTTTCAAAGATACTTAGGTGTGCTACACTTATCGCGGACTTGTTTGTGTATCGTTATAAAATGATCAAAGAATCATCATCTGATACTAAAATATAACACTTCAAGATATTTGGATTATGATTTGGCTTTCAATAATTACGACCTCAGTATGTAGAGTGATTAGAATTATCCTGCTAATATTAACAATAAATACCTCCCTTTTCTGGATATTGATACTATTATCTCTATCGTTCTGTAGCTGGAAGCTTGAAACTAAAACGTATGATGAAGGAGATGCTTTCTTTTCCTATTGTTAATTATCAATGTTTAGACGATGACGTTCCCTTGTCACCATCGTACGGTGTTTCCGTATCTCAACTTGTTCGATTCGCTCGTGTATGTAACAACATATTAGATTCTAATACAAGAAGTATCAGTCTTACTGAAAATTATTACACCCGGGTTTTCGATATCACAAACTATTCAAATCATTTACTCAATTGTATCGTCGGTACAAGGACATCATGCGAAAATATGACTCAACATGCAATCAACTTATACTTTCAGGTATTTCCCATCTAATATTTCATGGTAATATTTTTTACAAAACACAAAAAGGGTCTTTTTGGTTTTTATATTGTCTAATGCAAAGGGTCTTTGCTTCAAAAAATGCAAATTTATTCTAAAACCAGTTGTTGGCATGATACGAGTTTAGTTCGTCTCATATATTTTATGATGGTATGAAACAACCATAACGAGAGGGATTGTACTTGATTTTCTTAAACAATGTATACTGAAGACATACCTTTCAATCAGTTTAATGAAGGTCAGGAGCTGGCATGTCAGTCATTCCTGTAGTTGTCCTTTGATAATTAAGGTATGATTGTAATTTTGCTTAGTTCATTTTCTCGCTTTTCGGAGTCAAAAAGCGAAACATATGTATGCTGTTTCGGGCGTCGGCGGCGTCAACAATGTATTTGTTTGTGAATAGGTCTAATTCATGGTGAACTTCTAGTGAAAAGTCAAAGATATGTTTGGTATGCAGTTGTTTAAGCATTGGCACATCTCATTACCATGGATATCATTTGGCCCCGATTCCTAAGTTATGGTCTATTGACTTTGAAACTTTTGAGATGTATTTCTGTGATAACAGTTTATTTTGTTTCTTATTCTGACACCAGTTTCGGATTTCTTTTAAACTGATTTTACTGTGGTGTTTGGTTGCTTATTCTATCTTAATGTAGGTTTATAAGATGGGTTAAGGTCTCGAAAATATGAGAGCTCGTCGTCTGTGATGTCACATACCAAACAATTACGTCGGCGGCGTCAACAATGTATTTGTTTGTGATTAGGTCTAATTCATGGTGAACTTCTAGTGAAAAGTCAAAGATATATTTGGTATGCAGTTGTTTAAGCATTGGCACATCTCATTACCATGGATATCATTTGGCCCCGCCTCCTAAGTTATGGTCTGTTGACTTTGAAACTTTTGAGATGTATTTCTGTGATAACAGTTTATTTTGTTTCTGATTCTGACACCAGTTTCGGACTTATTTTAAACTGATTTTACTGTGGTGTTTGGTTGTTTATTCTATCTTAATGTAGGTTTATAAGATGGGTTGAGGTCTCGAAAATATGAGAGCTGGTCTACTGTGATGTCACATACCAAACAATTACGTCATTTAAAAAATGCCGTAATGACCATTCCATTTTAGACCCAAAGAAGAAAAACACTCATTTTTAATTTTTTTTTTTTTGTGCTATTTTCATATTTCCAAGTAAAGGTGTAATAAAAAAAGGTGGGGTGTTATAAAAGGTAGCATAGGCATGCGATAAAGGGTGTGATAAAGGGTAGACATGCGAAATAGGGGTGTGATAAAGGGTCTACATCAAAGTTGAGCGATACGGAGTAAACAGCAGGCTATTTATCAAATATTTAAAACTACTGTATTTCCTACTAAATATATGATAAAAAAAAAAAAAAAAAGATATTTGATAAACTTCACACGATATCGGAATATTTTAATAGAATGAATACAATAACGACTCACAATGTATGCAGACATCACTAATGAATCCACACTCAGTCCAAATTACATGAGTCCTAGACATGACAACTATAGATGTCAATTTGTGGTTGATGTAAAATATACTATCGTTCTTTTGTGCAACTTTTCCTTTGATATTTTTTTGTGATATTTTTTTATATTATGCTTGAGATGGAAAATTATCGCTATAAACTAAGGAGGCTTGTGGCGATTCTAATGAAATTGACATGACATTGACAAGGTCGTCATAGGTAAAATAGCGATAAACAGATTAGAATTGGTCATATCAACGGATTTTCTCGCTTTCGCCGTACCGACTCAAGCGAGAAAATCAATCTTGTTGAGATGATCAACGATAATTTATAAAAATAATTCGATACTAAGTTTATTTATTCTTTTCAAAATGTATTATATGTTATCAAAGTTTGTATTGATATTATTGAATCACTTTTGTAAATTGAAGGCAAATCTCTCTTCCCCTAGTATGCTAGAGGTTTCATTTTCTGTTTCTGATTTCAAATAATTGTAATAATTAAAAATTGAGAAAGCATGAACAAAATGTTATTTAACAATTTGTCTAATTTGATGATTTGACAATTTATTTATTCAAATAATTCACAATTTATTATAAACGTTAAATTCAATAGTGCTTGTTCAAGCATTTATTTGCAATATGTTACATAGAGTTTTTGTATTTTCTTATCTTTAGTCATACGCAGCTTTAAATAAGTACGAAACGCTCCTTAACAGAAAAAGAAATTCATAAAAATATATGTCTTGTTAAACCACTGAAACGACAGTAAGCATGTGTTACATCCTCGGACCACGCACACACTAGCGTGATATTAAACATATACCATCCCTTCCAACGTGTTATTTCATTCACAAAGCCTCTCTTCAAGTGTTCAGTTGTGTGATCAGTTGTGGTCGTATTGTCAACTATTTAACATGTAAGTAACTTTATACATTTACCTATCTTAACTTATCTTTTATAGAACTCATCATCATTCCCTGCTACATGACACAGATGATATCGCGTTCGAACTGTTTTCTGGCCTGAAATCATTCTTAATATTTTCATGCTGAAATCCAAATGTACTCATTACATAATTAACATAAAACATAATTCTACGTAGAACTTTCAGTTTATTAAATTTCGGCATCTTTTTTATTTGTTTTTAGATTGTATTGTTAGTGTTGCTTTTTCTCCCGAAGTCATTCTTCATACAGTATAGCTGGTTATTTTCGCGGGGTCTATATTTTCACTTTTTTTCGCGGATAGAACAAAATTGTCAAAATAAATTACACCATTTTAAAAGTGCCATGAAAATGTATAGATAAAAGATAAAAGATAAAAGTTTTGAATTCGCCAAAACAATAACAGCCAAAATATTTTGTATACTTATTCAATGAAAATCGCGAATTTTTACATCCGCGAATATAACCCGCTATACGGTATTATATTTACCTTTTCATTTGAACAGTTGAACCAAATATCTTTCTTTTTTAAGTTCGTGTGTCAGTTTTTGATCCGTTGATGATAGTCGATAACTCATTTATTGACGTCCCCTTTACGATCTACATTTGAGACAGCACCTTTGCAAATAGGGTTAACCAGTAGAATGCATACTAACTTAAAATTTCCTCAAAAATATAAATTTTTCTTATATCTTTAATTCAAAAATGATTAATTTCCTTTACTTTCTTTTTTAAACCTTTTTAATGAAACACTCCCTTCACAACACTTGAATAAGCGACATTACAGAACAAATCACCCTTCCGGACCATCTAATATTGTATTTTGTGAGGTTCATGTTGCCCGATCTTTAATTTTCAATGTTGTGTTTTGTATACTCTTATTTGGCTTTACGTCTTTTTGTTTTTTTTTGTTTTTTTTTGTTCCTATAGTGTTTGAAAGTTTATTTTCGACTTATGAGATTGAATGCCCCTTTGCTATCTTTTGCCTCTCTAAAACGAACAGCGGTAAACTACTGTTGTCTTTATTTATGTTCGACTTATGATATTGAATGCCCCTTTGCTATATTTTGCCCCTCTAAAACGAACAGCGGTATACTACTGTTGCCTTTATTTATGTTCGACTTATGAGATTGGATGCCCCTTTGCTATCTTTTGCCCCTCTAAAACGAACAGCGGTATACTACTGTTGCCTTTATTTCTGTTCGACTTATGAGATTGAATGCCCCTTTGCTATCTTTTGCCCCTCTAAAACGAACAGCGGTAAACTACTGTTGCCTTTATTTATGTTCGACTTATGAGATTGAATGCCCCTTTGCTATATTTTGCCCCTCTAAAACGAACAGCGGTATACTACTGTTGCTTTTATTTATGTTCGACTTATGAGATTGAATGCCCCTTTGCTATCTTTTGCCCCTCTACAACGAACAGCGGTATACTACTGTTACCTTTATTTATGTTCGACTTATCAGATTGAATGCCCCTTTGCTATCTTTGGCCTCTCTAAAACGAACAGCGGTAAATTACTGTTGCCTTTATTTATGTTCGACTTATGAGATTGAATGCCCCTTTGCTCTCTTTTGCCCCTCTAAAACGAACAGCGGTATACTACTGGTGCCTTTATTTATGTTCGACTTATGAGATTAAATGCCCCTTTGCTCTCTGTTGCCCCTCTAAAACGAAGAGCGGTATACTACTGTTGCCTTTATTTATGTTCGACTTATGAGATTGAATGCCCCTTTGCTATCTTTTGCCCCTCTAAAACGAACAGCGGTAAACTACTGTTGCCTTTATTTATGTTCGACTTATGAGATTGAATGCCCCTTTGCTATCTTTGGCCTCTCTAAAACGAACAGTGGTATACTACTGGTGCCTTTATTTATGTTCGACTTATGAGATTGAAAGCCCCTTTGCTATCTTTTGCCTCTCTAAAACGAACAGCGGTAAACTACTGTTGCCTTTATTTATGATCGACTTATGTGATTGAATGCCCCATTGCTATCTTTGGCCTCTCTAAAACGAACAGCGGTATACTACTGTTGCCTTTATTTATGTTCGACTTATGAAATTGAATGCCCCTTTGCTATCTTTTGCCTCTCTTTTACAGTAAGTAAACTACTGTTGCCTTTATTTATGTTCGACTTATGAGATTGAATGCCCCTTTGCTATCTCTTGCCCCTCTAAAACGAACAGTGATAAACTACTGTTGCCTTTATTTATGTTCGATTTATGAGATTGAATGCCCCTTTGCTATCTCTTGCCCCTCTAAAACGAACAGTGATAAACTACTGTTGCCTTTATTTATGTTCGACTTATGAGATTGAATGCCCCTTTGCTATCTCTTGCCCCTCTAAAACGAACAGTGATAAACTACTGTTGCCTTTATTTATGTTCGACTTATGAGATTGAATGCCCCTTTGCTATCTTTTGCCTCTCTAAAACGAACAGCGGTATACTACTGTTGCCTTTATTAATGTTCGACTTATGAGATTGAATGCCCATTTGCTATCTTTGGCCTAGCTAAAACGAACAGCTGTATACTTCTGTTGCCTTTATTTATGTTCGACTTATGAGATTAAATGCCCCTTTGCTATCTCTTGCCCCCTCTAAAACGAACAGTGGTAAACTACTATTGCCTTTATTTATGTTCGACTTATGAGATTGAATGCCCCTTTGCTATCTTTTGCCTCTCTTTTACAGTAAGTAAACTACTGTTGCCTTTATTTATGTTCGACTTATGAGATTGAATGCCCCTTTGCTATCTTTTGCCTTTCTGAAACGAACAGTGGTAAACTACTGTTGCCTTTATTTATGTTCGACTTATGAGATTGAATGCCCCTTTGCTCTCTTTTGCCCCTCTAAAACGAACAGCGGTATACTACTTTTGCCTTTATTTATGTTCGACTTATGAGATTGAATGCTCCTTTGCTATATTTTGCCCCTCTAAAACGAACAGTGGTATACTACTGTTGCCTTTATTTATGTTCGACTTATGAGATTGAATGCCCCTTTGCTATCTTTGGCCTCTCTAAAACGAACAGTGGTATACTACTGTTGCCTTTATTTATGTTCGACTTATGAGATTGAATGCCCCTTTGCTATCTTTTGCCCCTCTAAAACGAACAGCGGTAAACTACTGTTGCCTTTATTCATGTTCGACTTATGAGATTGAATGCCCCTTTGCTATATTTTGCCCCTCTAAAACGAACAGTGGTATACTACTGTTGCCTTTATTGATGTTCAACTTATGAGATTGAATGCCCCTTTGCTCTCTTTTGCCCCTCTAAAACGAACAGCGGTATACTACTTTTGCCTTTATTTATGTTCGACTTATGAGATTGAATGCCCCTTTGCTCTCTTTTGCCCCTCTAAAACGAACAGCGGTATACTACTGTTGCCTTTATTTATGTTCGACTTATGAGATTGAATGCCCCTTTGCTCTCTTTTGCCCCTCTAAAACGAACAGCGGTATACTACTGTTGCCTTTATTTATGTTCGACTTATGAGATTGAATGCCCCTTTGCTATCTCTTGCCCCCTCTAAAACGAACAGTGGTAAACTACTATTGCCTTTATTTATGTTCGACTTATGAGATTGAATGCCCCTTTGCTATCTTTTGCCTCTCTTTTACAGTAAGTAAACTACTGTTGCCTTTATTTATGTTCGACTTATGAGATTGGATGCCCCTTTGCTATCTTTTGCCCCTCTAAAACGAACAGCGGTATACTACTGTTGCCTTTATTTATGTTCGACTTATGAGATTGAATGCCCCTTTGCTATATTTTGCCCCTCTAAAACGAACAGCGGTATACTACTGTTGCTTTTATTTATGTTCGACTTATGAGATTGAATGCCCTTTTGCTATCTTTTGCCCCTCTACAACGAACAGCGGTATACTACTGTTACCTTTATTTATGTTCGACTTATGAGATTGAATGCCCCTTTGCTATCTTTGGCCTCTCTAAAACGAACAGCGGTAAATTACTGTTGCCTTTATTTATGTTCGACTTATGAGATTGAATGCCCCTTTGCTCTCTTTTGCCCCTCTAAAACAAACAGCGGTATACTACTGGTGCCTTTATTTATGTTCGACTTATGAGATTAAATGCCCCTTTGCTCTCTTTTGCCCCTCTAAAACGAACAGCGGTATACTACTGTTGCCTTTATTTATGTTCGACTTATGAGATTGAATGCCCCTTTGCTATCTTTTGCCCCTCTAAAACGAACAGCGGTAAACTACTGTTGCCTTTATTTATGTTCGACTTATGAGATTGAATGCCCCTTTGCTATCTTTGGCCTCTCTAAAACGAACAGTGGTATACTACTGTTGCCTTTATTTATGTTCGACTTTTGAGATTGAAAGCCCCTTTGCTATCTTTTGCCTCTCTAAAACGAACAGCGGTAAACTACTGTTGCCTTTATTTATGATCGACTTATGTGATTGAATGCCCCATTGCTATCTTTGGCCTCTCTAAAACGAACAGCGGTATACTACTGTTGCCTTTATTTATGTTCGACTTATGAGATTGAATGCCCCTTTGCTATCTTTGGCCTCTCTAAAACGAACAGCGGTATACTACTGTTGCCTTTATTAATGTTCGACTTATGAGATTGAATGCCCCTTTGCTATCTTTGGCCTAGCTAAAACGAACAGCTGTATACTTCTGTTGCCTTTATTTATGTTCGACTTATGAGATTGAATGCCCCTTTGCTATCTCTTGCCCCTCTTAAACGAACAGTGGTAAACTACTGTTGCCTTTATTTATGTTCGACTTATGAGATTGAATGCCCCTTTGCTATCTTTTGCCTCTCTTTTACAGTAAGTAAACTACTGTTGCCTTTATTTATGTTCGACTTATGAGATTGAATGCCCCTTTGCTATCTTTTGCCTCTCTTTTACAGTAAGTAAACTACTGTTGCCTTTATTTATGTTCGACTTATGAGATTGAATGCCCCTTTGCTTTCTTCGGCCCCTCTAAAACGAACAGCGGTATACTACTGTTGTCTTTATTTATGTTCGACTTATGAGATAGAATGCCCCTTTGCTCTCTTTTGCCCCTCTGAAACGAACAGCGGTATACTACTGTTGCCTTTATTTATGTTCGACTTATGAGAATGAATGCCCTATTGCTATCTTTGGCCTTTCTAAAACGAACAGCGGTAAACTACTGTTGCCTTTATTTATGTTCGATTTATGAGATTAAATGCCCCTTAGCTATATTTTGCCCCTCTAAAACGAACAGCGGTATACTACTGTTGCCTTTATTTATGTTCGACTTATGAGATTGAATGCCCCTTTGCTATCTTTTGCCCCTCTAAAACGAACAGCGGTATACTACTTTTGCCTTTATTTATGTTCGACTTATAAGATTGAATGCCCCTTTGCTATATTTTGCCCCTCTAAAACGAACAGCGGTAAACTACTGTTGCCTTTATTTATGTTCGACTTATGAGATTGAATGCCCCTTTGCTATCTTTGGCCTCTCTAAAACGAACAGTGGTATACTACTGTTGCCTTTATTTATGTTCGACTTATGAGATTAAATGCCCCTTTGCTATCTTTTGCCTCTCTAAAACGAACAGCGGTAAACTACTGTTGCCTTTATTTATGATCGACTTATGTGATTGAATGCCCCATTGCTATCTTTGGCGTCTCTAAAACGAACAGCGGTATACTACTATTGCCTTTATTTATGTTCGACTTATGAGATTGAATGCCCCTTTGCTATCTTTTGCCTCTCTTTTACAGTAAGTAAACACTGTTGCCTTTATTTATGTTCGACTTATGAGATTGAATGCCCCTTTGCTATCTTTGGCCTCTCTACAACGAACAGCGGTAAACTACTGTTGCCTTTATTTATGCTCGACTTATGAGATTGAATGCCCCTTTGCTATCGTTTGCCTCTCTTTTACAGTAAGTAAACTACTGTTGCCTTTATTTATGTTCGACTTATGAGATTGAATGCCCCTTTGCTATCTCTTGCCCCTCTAAAACGAACAGTGATAAACTACTGTTGCCTTTATTTATGTTCGACTTATGAGATTGAATGCCCCTTTGCTATCTTTTGCCTCTCTAAAACGAACAGCGGTATACTACTGTTGCCTTTATTAATGTTCGACTTATGAGATTGAATGCCCATTTGCTATCTTTGGCCTAGCTAAAACGAACAGCTGTATACTTCTGTTGCCTTTATTTATGTTCGACTTATGAGATTAAATGCCCCTTTGCTATCTCTTGCCCCCTCTAAAACGAACAGTGGTAAACTACTTTTGCCTTTATTTATGTTCGACTTATGAGATTGAATGCCCCTTTGCTATCTTTTGCCTCTCTTTTACAGTATGTCTACTAGTGTTGCCTTTATTTATGTTCGACTTATGAAATTGAATGCCCCTTTGCTATCTTTTGCCTTTCTGAAACGAACAGTGGTAAACTACTGTTGCCTTTATTTATGTTCGACTTATGAGATTGAATGCCCCTTTGCTCTCTTTTGCCCCTCTAAAACGAACAGCGGTATACTACTTTTGCCTTTATTTATGTTCGACTTATGAGATTGAATGCCCCTTTGCTATATTTTGCCCCTCTAAAACGAACAGTGGTATACGACTGCTGCCTTTATTTATGTTCGACTTATGAGATTGAATGCCCCTTTGCTATCTTTGGCCTCTCTAAAACGAAAAGTGGTATACTACTGTTGCCTTTATTTATGTTCGACTTATGAGATTGAATGCCCCTTTGCTATCTTTTGCCTCTCTAAAACGAACAGCGGTAAACTACTGTTGCCTTTATTTATGTTCGACTTATGAGATTGAATGCCCCTTTGCTATATTTGGCCCCTCTATAACGAACAGCGGTATACTACTGTTGCCTTTATTTATGTTCGACTTATGAGATTGAATGCCCCTTTGCTCTCTTTTGCCCCTCTAAAACGAACAGCGGTATACTACTTTTGCCTTTATTTATGTTCGACTTATGAGATTGAATGCCCCTTTGCTATCTCTTGCCCCCTCTAAAACGAACAGTGGTAAACTACTATTGCCTTTATTTATGTTCGACTTATGAGATTGAATGCCCCTTTGCTATCTTTTGCCCCCTCTAAAACGAACAGTGGTAAACTACTATTGCCTTTATTTATGTTCGACTTATGAGATTGAATGCCCCTTTGCTATCTTTTGCCTCTCTTTTACAGTAAGTAAACTATTGTTGCCTTTATTTATGTTCGACTTATGAGATTGAATGCCCCTTTGCTATCTTTTGCCTTTCTGAAACGAACAGTGGTAAACTACTGTTGCCTTTATTTATGTTCGACTTATGAGATTGAATGCCCCTTTGCTATCTTTGGCCTCTCTAAAATGAACAGCGGTAAACTACTGTTGCCTTTATTTATGTTCGACTTATGAGATTGAATGCCCCTTTGCTATCTTTTGCCTCTCTTTTACAGTAAGTAAACTATTGTTGCCTTTATTTATGTTCGACTTATGAGATTGAATGCCCCTTCGCTATCTTTTGCCTCTCTAAAATAAATTCTGTGTGTCCAAAATGATATCTTGATTTACCATCATCGAAAATTTTAATATCAGAAAGGTACAAAGTCATTGAAACTTTTGGTGCTTATATTCTAAAGGAAAATAAAAAAAATAGCATAATAACTGTATCAACTTTTAATTGCTCATGTTATAGGACTCAGTTTATTTCTTGCATTTATTGCCCGAGACAAAAATTTCTAGAAGTATATGTTAACCAAATAACCAGTTTTTCTGAATGGCTGTTTTAATTTTTTGTATAATTTATTGTCCTTATGTTCTAAGTTACGGACCTGCGTTTCAGCATATAGGTTGCATTTCTGTAAATACCGACAATGCAATTTCCCATAGGAACTCCTTTTAAGGCTAAAACTATAACACTTTTACTATAAAGCTTTGAAAAATGTTTTATTTTAGAATGGAAAGTCCATATGCACTACTGTTTCTTAAGAATATAACCAATCCTCTATGTTCGTCTGTTTCATCATGACGTCGGATATATAGATTTGAGAAGAAGTGGTATGAATGCCAATGTGACCTCTCCCCATCCAAGTGACAATTTGTAAAAGGTAAAACATATACAAGCACCCACCCATGTCCACTCTGTTATTTTGTATCCATCTGATGAGTTGAGCCTTTTTCAACTGATTTCTATAGTTAGTTTTTGTGTTGTACTGTTTCACCAATGTTCAAGGTCAGAAGGAGGGTTGGAAATGTGATAACATGATTAACCCAGTCACCTTCTGTTTGTATGTATTTTTTGTACATAAATTAGGCCGTTTTTTTCTCGTTTGAATTGTTTTACATTTGTCATTTTGTAGCCTTTCATAGTTGACTATGCAGTTTGGGCCTTGCTCATTGTTGAAGGCCATACGGTGACAAATATTGGTTAATTTTTGTGTAATTTGGACTCTCGACATTTGTCATTTCGTGGCCTTTATAGATGACTATGCGGTTTTGGCTTTGGTCATTGTTGAAAGCCGTACGGTGACTTTTAGTTGTTAATTTTTGTGTCATTTGGTCTCTCGACATTTGTCATTTCATGGCCTTTATAGATGACTATGCGGTTTGAGCTTTGGTCATTGTTGAAGGCCGTACGTTGACTTTTAGTTGTTAATTTTTGTGTCATTTGGTCTCTCGACATTTGTCATTTCGTGGTCTCTTATGGCTGACTATGCGGTTTGAGCTTTGGTCATTGTTGAAGGTCTTACGGTGACAATTTTTTGTTAATTTTTGTGTCATATGGTCTCTTATTGAGAGTTGTCTTATTGGCAATCATACCATTTTTTTTATATGGATAGCGGGAGACAATTACCCTGTTGACGCACCTGGTCTCACTGCCTTCGGAAGAGCATTCGATCCACTCAGGGATTTTATAACTTATTTGTCTATTCGTAATCGAATTGCAATATTTAAACAAATGTAAATTACTGTCACCTTTATGTAAATTACCATAGAAACAATGTTTTTTTCCAAATCTGGAAATGTGTTTGAGCTTTTGATTTTGCCATTGCATTAGGGGCTTTTAATTTTGAATTTTCCTCGGAGATCCGTATTTTTGTGATTTTACTTTAATGTAATTTAACATTATGTTTTAGATATAAAGAGAAGAAACTTAGAATCATGATTTTAACAGTAATAGTTATTGTAATCGTCAGCTTACTAGAACACACGTATGCTGTACTATGTATTGGATTTGAAATATCCACATGTGATTGCACAGGAACAAAAGTCGATTGTAGCTCCAAAGGTTTAACAGCAATACCTGAAGGTGTACCTATAAATACAACAGAGTTGTAAGTATGATATTTAACACTAGCTTCTATTGATTTTTTAGTTACTCATTAATTTGAATAATCTGATAGTCAGCTGTCTATCAAAATTCATGTTTAATTGTGATGGATTTATTTTGGATAAATGACTAATGTTCCTGAATGTGGCGTTTCAAGTTTTATTTTGAAGTCGAGGTTGATGACGATGGAGATTGTTTATCAATCAAGTTTAGTTGAATACTATGAATTCATTAATGTCTGTGAGTAATTATGTTCGTGGATGATATTATATTTATAAATATTATTTTCATGAATATTTTAGCATTGTTGATATAAGACCGCATTCAATCATATCCTATATAAAATGTAACGTGTTTAATATTTGAATTTGTGGTTTGCCCTTACTTATGAAACCCAGAAAAAAACTGTTATCACATTCATCAAAAGGAATCCAAAGTAGGCTTTATTAACTACAAACGAAGCTTACGAAATTCTTTTGTGTTATCTATTCTTTTTATTCCTTATTAAAACTTTTATTTCTCATTTTGATATCACCGACCCAGTGGTCGCGTAGTAGCGTGTTCGCCACGGCTGTATGATGTCTTGCGTTAGAATACCAACCCGTCCACGTCATTCCAACGACTTTAACATTCGTATTAGCTGCTCTTTGCTTCATACGCTAGACAAAGAAGCAGTTTACCAGACGGATTATTCTCATTTAACATAAACATGAGGGCGGTGCGGGATTGAAAGATATGTGTCATTTGAATCAAGGTAAAAAAAGAGAGTATTCTCTTGAAGTAAGTTTTAAAGAAGAATTTTCGTAACGGATTTCACCATTAACGTACTATTAACTAACGAGCTTTTACCCGTTTCACTAAAAATCTCTTTATCCACATTAGGTCACAATCGACGTACGCAAAAATGATTCTTGACGCGAATGTTGTGAACGAAATTCAAGAAGCCAGTGTTGTACTCCCTGAATTCATGTTATACTTTATCTTACTAAAGATTAATCAGTAATATTATTTTTAGAATCTTATTGGACAACAAGATATCAACGGTAGCAGCAAATGCGTTTGATAATTTTGTATCGTTGGAATATCTGTAAGTTTTAGTGTTATGATAGAGAACGACCGAAATTATAACTTATTGAACTCTTTGGTCGACATCATGATTTGCACGGAATTAAATATCATCATTCCAAGGAGGGTTATTGCAGTAATGTGGTCAAAGTGTGGCGCAGTTAACCATGAAGTACATTAATAATTCATTTGTTAGACCCTGTGAGTATCACCATCCCAATAGCCAGAACATCGGTACTAACATGAACATATGGATATTGTTCTATCTAAATTTGCTACTTAAAAGTTTGGAAATAATTGTAACTTATATATCTCTTCATGCGAAGCTCTCATTCCTTGTCGGGGTTTCATTTTACGTTTGGTTTTTGTGGTTTTATCATCTCTTGAAAGTCTGAATAAGGTTTTCGACCTTCATATAATTTTGCTTGAGTGTTACTAAGTTAATGTCGAAATGCGTATTGGTGGTATAAAATTGATCAAGTGAATATTGTTATTGTGTAACCTACGCTTATATTAGCGCGTCCCGGATGAGATATTTCCCTTCATTCATCGATCAAAACATATACACTAGAGGCTATGCCGGAGCAGAGTATTTTCTGAAATTACAATCAGTCTGATCTCAATCTAACACCAAGCAAATATTTGCAGTCAACCTTTCTTTGAAAGAAATATAAGACATTAAGGCTGAAAGCTTTTTTTTCAAATACTAAAACAAAAGGAACGGTGTATTGATGGACAAATACAATTTTAAAATAGCTCATTTATATTGTACCATATATTCTCCACAAATCATGTCACAATAGAGAACGACCGAAATTATAACTTATTGAACTCTTTGGTCGACATAATGATTTGCACGGAATTTAATATCCTCATCCCGGGGATGGTTATTGCAGTAATGATGTGTGGTGCGGTTGGCCATGACGTACATTAATAATTCGCTAGTTTATCCCTATAGGTATCACCATCCCAGTAGCCAAAACATTGATACTAAAATGAAAATATGGATATTGTTCTATTTAAATTTGCTACTAAAAGGTTTAGTATAAGTACCTTTATATCTCTTGATGCAAAGCTCTCATTCCTTGTCCGGGTTTCACTTCACTTTTGATCCTTTGTGGTTTTATCATCTCTAGAAAGTCTGTATTAGGTTTTCGACTTTCGTATATTTTCCCTCGTTTGTTAATAAATTGACAATAAATGTGGAAATGCGCATCTGTTAGAAAATTGATACCGTGAATATTGTTACTATGTAACCAGCGATTACTATTCACGTGACCAGGATGGGACAATTCACTTCTACCATCGATCTCAAAAAACAACACTAGAAGCTTTGTCGAAACAGAATATTTTCTTCAAGTACAATCAGTGCGAGCTTAATCCAACTTCAATCCAACGTCTGCAGTCAACCTTTCTTTGAAATGAATATTAGACATTAAGGCTGAGAATGTTTGTTTTTTCTTTAAATAATAAAACTAAAGGAATGGAGTCTTGACGATCAAACACGATTTTATAAATAGCTAATTTATATTGTACCCTACATTCTTCACAACTAATCGATACTTTTGACTTCAGAGATTTGGGTACAAATACTATAAGCAGTTTACCAGGCGGGTTGTTCTCAAAGAACATAAACCTGAGGATAATGTAAGTTTGATATTTGTCATAAAAATCAATGTTAAAAAAGATAGTTTCTTTTTCTTTTTAAAAGAATATTCAGAATATTTTAAGAGAAATTGTTCGTAAAAGAGAGCCGAAAGATACAAAAGGGACAATTAAAACTCATAAGTCTAAAATAAACTGACATACGCAGAAATGATGTCTAGTGCGCACCCTTTGGAATGAAAATCAAGAATCAAGTGTTGTACTTCCTGAAATCATTTAATACTTTTCTTAACGTTAAATAAAACTGTAATCGTCTTTTTAGATGCTTGAGGTTTAACCCGATTTCGCCTGTAGCAGCAAATGGGTCTGTTAGTCGTGTGTCATTGCAACTAATGTAAATCTTATTATTATAATAAAATACGATAGAAATTACAAGTTTTTAAATTGTTGGGTTGACATCATTTATTGCATTGGTTTCAATATTCCCAGTCTGATCTCAATCTAACACCAAGCAAATATTTGCAGTCAACCTTTCTTTGAAAGAAATATAAGACATTAAGGCTGAAAGTTTTTTTTCAAATACTAAAACAAAAGGAACGGTGTCTTGATGGACAAACACAATTTTAAAAATAGTTCATTTATATTGTACCATACATTCTCCACAAATCATGTCACGATAGAGAACGACCGAAATTATGACTTATTGAACTCTTTGGTCGACATAATGATTTGCACGAAATTTAACATCCTCATCCCGAGGATAGTTATTGCAGTGATGATGTGTGGTGCGGTTGGCCATGACGTACATTAATAATTCGCTAGTTAATCCCTATAGGTATCACCATCCCAGTAGCCAAAACATTGATACTAAAATGAAAATATGGATATTGTTCTATTTAAATTTGCTACTAAAAGGTTTAGTATAAGTACATTTATATCTCTGCATGCAAAGCTCTCATTCCTTGTCCGGGTGTCACTTTACTTTTGATCCTTTGTGGTTTTATCATCTCTAGAAAGTCTGTATTAGGTTTTTGACTTTCGTATATTTTTCCATCGTTTGTTAATAAATTGACAATAAATGTGGAAATGCGCATCTGTTAGAAAATTGATACCGTGAATATTGTTACTATGTAACTAGCGATTACTATTCACGTGAACCCGGATGGGACAATTCACTTCTACCATCGATCTAAAAAAACAACACAAGAAGCTTTGTCGAAACAGAATATTTTCTTCAAGTACAATCAGTGTGAGCTTAATCCAACTTCAATCCAACGTCTGCAGTCAACCTTTCTTTGAAATGAATATTAGACATTAAGGTTATGAAAGTTTGTTTTTTTCTTTAAATAATAAAACTAAAGGAATGGAGTCTTGACGATCAAACACGATTTTATAAATAGCTAATTTATATTGTACCCTACATTCTTCACAACTAATCGATACTTTTGTCTTCAGAGATTTGGGTACAAATACTATAAGCAGTGTACCAGGCGGGTTGTTCTCAAAGAACATAAACCTGAGGATAATGTAAGTTTGATATTTGTCATAAAAATAATGTTAAAAAAGACAGTTTCTTTTTCTTTTTAAAAGAATATTCAGAATATTTTAAGAGATTGTTCGTAAAAGAGAGCCGAAAGATACAAAAGGGACAATTAAAACTCATAAGTCTAAAATAAACTGACATACGCAGAAATGATTCCTAGTGCGAACCCTTTGGAATGAAAATCAAGAATCAAGTGTTGTACTTCCTGAAATCATTTAATACTTTTCTTAACGTTAAATAAAACTGTAATCATCTTTTTAGATGCTTGAGGTTTAAACCGATTTCGCCTGTAGCAGCAAATGGGTCTGTTAATCGTGTGTCATTGCAACTAATGTAAATGTTATTATTATAATAAAAAACGATAGAAATTATACGTTTTTAAATTGCATGGGTTTCAATATTCTCATGCCGAGGATGTTTATTGATTTTGCCTCGAAATTTGGTGCTGTGGACCATCATAAACCCAGTAGGAAGTACTTATGTACTGACGTGAAAATAGCTCATTTATGTTATACCCGACTTTCTTCACAAATCCTCGACAATTTGTTTTTTAGATTTTTGAATAAAAATACATTTAGCAGTTTACCAGAAGAGTTATTTTCGAAGAACATTAACCTTAAGAAAGTGTAAGTTAGATAAGTATATAACAACAAAATACAGATTTAATAAGAGAGTTCCTTTTAAAAGATCGACGTCAAAATGAACGGAAACGAGAAGGATTTTCGAAGTAACACCTTTGTACTTCATAATAAACACATTGTAAGCAAGAAGATATAATGTAAAAATAATTTTGTTTAATTTTGGTATCCAATAAATTGATATTGAAATACCGCTGTTGGTCTGCATAATATTTATTTGAAATAGTTGTTGTAAATGAAATGGTGTGTGAATGTGATGTTTATCCAATGAAAGAAAAGTGCTTTAATTTCTTGAAACATGATGAGGTGTAAGTGAGGTATGAAAGTCAGATGACACAAAAGAAGCCTGAAAAATAGACATTGCGAAATGAAAAACAATAAAAAAGCACTACACAATCTTTTCATATTGAGCGACATGATCATCGCTAGAAAAACAATGGATAAAATCTGTCAAAACACAAAAAACTAAGATTGAAATTAAAAAGAAGACAGATTTGTCAGACGAAACGAAATAAAGTAAGACCATATTTGCTTTTGCGACGCCTAGAGGAAAACAAATATGCACAGGTAGTATACACTGCAGTATGTTATTTGCGTTAACACATATGTAGAGTTTAAGCATTGAATCAAGTGATGGAAATTCCGCCACTTGTTGAAAAAAAAACCAGGACAAATATTTATTTTAAAATTCCGCCTTTTGTGTTCTCGTGATAGCGTGAAAACATCATCATACGATTTATTAGGTTTAATTCAATATTGATTGAATTTAAAGACATTATAATTATTTGGTTTATGTTTCATGGCCACGCACAAAGCATTTAAATTTAACAGAAACAAGTTAGTTCAAAATCAGCCAAATGTGGTAAATTATCGTGGCTTGTCGGATTGTTACCTTGTTAACCACTTTTTGTGTCGGTCAAGTACTATCAGCGGGATATTTCCATATCATCTAAACCTGCTGTTTTGTTTTATGTTCTATGGTTGGGTTGTTGTCTCTTTGACACATTCCCCATTTCCATTCTCAATTTTATCTAACGTCTTTTCCATGCCCTTGTTGTCATCGTAAAATATTCAGTATTCATGCCATTAGAAATTGGATGATTGTTTAATGTAACAATGTGCAGTACACGGAACTTCCAGGGGAAACAATCATACCAATATCTAAATGAGATGTAAATTATTTGATAATCAATAATGTGATATCCTAACAAAATCAAAATGATGTTGAAGTGTCAGTGACCTAACGAAGAAAGCACTTAATCCATCACATATTTTTGATTTATTTCCAGATATATCAAGGATAATCTGTTACTAACAAGTTTACCAATGAACTTGTTTACGTCGAACAAAAATATAACGCTTTTGTAAGTATAATATTTAATCAATATAGAGTGTTTCTCAAAGTCATTTACACCAATAGATCTAAAAATTGTGATTAACTATATCCAAGGTTAATAGCTAAATTTCATAATATGTCTGAAAGGTCTGTGTTCGGTAGTATCCCGGACTTTTGCCAGTCATATTAATTATTCATTTATTGTGGGTTTTTTTTTAATTAACGTCTGTTTTTGTTTTGTGTAATTGTTTTACATTTCTAATGTGGATTGTACGGTATGGATGTAAATTGTACGGTATGGATGTTGCTCAGTATGCCGTCTGATGACAATTATTTGCTTAACCAAGTTGTGTGGAATCATGAGGGCTGTTTTTGAACTGGCACTCATACCAATCTCCTTATCTTAACATTATATTCCTTATGAATTGCTACATTGGATAGTATAAGGTGATATAACATAGAAATATTTCTAAACAAAACATTGGTATTTTTCAAGGGATTTAGAGGATAATAGTCTAACAAGTGTACCAGCACAGTTGTTTTCGTCGAACATTAACCTTGAAGAATTGTAAGTATAATAAAATAAAAAGTATATTTTTTTTATATACTAGATTTTAATTAAGAACATATAGTAGATATATTTTAATCTTGTAATTTTGGATATCCAGAAAGTTAGTTGCAGACTATCGGATTGTCGTTCCGGACTTAAATGGGGATAAGAAAACTTTTTAAATACCGTACACGCCAGAAGTTCAAAATGACGCTGCTTTAAGTCCAAGACCTACTTATAATATTGTAATATGATTGAATTTATATTATATTATTGGTTTTGCTGTTCTACGCCTATACGCAGTAATTCGCAATTAAATCAAATATAAGCAGGTGGAAATTACAATGGTGTGTCCGATTAGGATACCATTTCTTTGGACTGTGACCTGGTTAGCGAGAAAATTAAACAGACCGAGGCATTGTGTCGGTCTTTTACTTAAATCCGGGAATCTTCCTATTTCTTTAATATGTTGCCATGTTTTGTACTTATTCACACTGTAAAGGATGTTGTGTTTATCATATAAGAAATATAAAGAATGTCATAAGTTACAGTAGTATATACGGTTCATGAGGGTTCAAGTGAAAAATTCTAGTTCTATTATACATCAAAGTTTCGAACTGAAACGTGAATAAATATGTTGTTTAAGTAATAATGTTCCAACTGAGAAATTATTGTTACAATACAAACCAAATGATTTCTTTTTTTCCAGAGATCTGAATGGCAATAACTTAAGCAGTCTACCACAAGGGTTGCTTTTATCGAACATAAAACTTGATAAAATGTAAGTATAATACCTGTCTAACATTACAATACAATTTCAAAATAGAGTGTTACTATCTATTTGAAATTATAATGAAGGGAGGCTTGAGGAAAAAGACGGTTGTAGAAGCAACACTTCTGTATTGTACTAATAAGATACCACATGGTAGAATCGTTGATGCAATGCAATGTTGTTTAAAAATCTTGAATAGTTTTAGTATCAAAATCTGATGACAGGTAAGCCCGGTCGCCACTTACTTTCAAGAAAACAAGACCGCCTTGGTGGTCTTGTGATCGCTTGCATTGGGCGAGTTCAAGAGGTTGTTGAATCAGACTAGGTTCAATCGGTTTGGTTTTATGAAAATTTGTCAAATATCTTCATATTACTTTCCAATTCTTGCCCTTATGCTTGATTTCAATGTTAAAGGATTTTGTATTAATGCCATAAGGAAATGCTAAAGTTTTAAGTTGCAGTAGCAAATGCAGTATATGAGGCTTTCGCGTCATATAAAGTTCATTATAAAGATCAATTTTAGATATTTATGATTAATTAGACCATAATAATTGTTTCTCTTAGGAGAGACATACATTTTCGTTGACAATGAACAGCTTGCGGAAAAGGAAATATTTGTCTGCGCGTAAAGGGTGTAATTTCAGATCTTTTTTTTAAATACATTTAATAATTTGTTTAGCTAAACACGTTTGATATCATTAGTTTTAAATTTTCGTTAAAAATTGGTTAAAACGAATTTGCTATAACTATTGATTTTGTTATCAGTTATCAATTAATTAAAACCATACCAAATATTATTGTTATACACATATGCACATTCATGGTTCTTCTATCCGTAAATACCTATATTATGGCATTGCACAATGTGATGTTTTTCTCTAAATATTAATGACGTCTTTACACTAATGATTTTTTATTAGTTGCTATTGGCTTCGAACTAGCTGTCAGTAACTGCGAGTACTGTCAGATGTTTATTAAGTATCTTTGTTTGTTGTGGGATGTATAGAAATCTTGTCACATCTGGTCTCTGTTTTTGTTAATTGTATTCTGATCTGTATCGATCTGACGAGTTAAGCCCTTTTGAACTGATTGTTTTATAGCTTGTTCCTATGTTGTACTGTTAGACCACTGTCCCAGGTAAGGGGGATGGTTTGGCGCCAGTAAACTAGCTTGACCCAGCCACATTCTATATGTGCCTGTTCCAAATCAGGAGCCTGTAGTTCAATGGTAGTCGTTGCTTTTGTCTGTCATATTTGTGTTTCGTAAATTGTTTTGTTTTCAATAAAGCTGTTAGCTTTCCCAAGTGAATTGATTCATATTTTTCATGTCGGGACCTGCTACAGCCGACTATACGGTATGGGTATTTCTCATTGTTGAAGGTCGTATGGTTGCCTATGATGGCTTTCATCCACTTCATCTCAACTTTTGTGGATATTTGTCTCATTGGCAATCATACCACATCTTCTTATTGTTATATTTTTTTTATTCATGTCACTATTAGCTTATCATGCTTTCCATGGGTTGCAGCCAGTTTTTTCCTGTATTTAACCAGTATAAAATGCCAAAGGGAAACAGTTTATCATCGCAATAACAGAATCAAATCGGTAAATGGCAAACAGCTAATTACTAATTGTTAGCTAAAAAATAGAAAGCTTTAATTTCTAAAATAGAAAGTTACCAAAAATATTAAAGATTGTATCCAAATATTAAACCTTAATAATATTCCCTAATTGGCAATAAGTGTAACAGTGTATTAAATCACGAACTCATTGATTCGTCTTTCTTTGAATACCCCATGTCTTTGAATCTAGATAGACAACACAGATACATCATTTCAAACATAAATAATGGCCTTTTCAAAGTATAAACTGTTGTGCTACCTTATTTAGCACTTGTTTCAAAAAAAAAAACTGACTTACTTCAACATGAATCGTTGATATATTTTCCAGAGATTTGAGTGACAACCGTTTAAGTAGTGTACCAGAAGGGTTCTTTTCGGCGAACATAAACCTTGAAGTCGTGTAAGTATAATGCATGTTTAACATCGAAAGAGTAAATTCATTTTTGAATATTGAACTGTAAATGCATGGAGGCTTGTTAGACGGTAAATGTTTTTGAAACTTCACAAATATAACACAACACATAGTCCACCAGTTAATTTTTGGCAAACAAAACTTTATAGTTTTTGATATAGAATGAATTGATGGCATGTCAGTGTTATCGCCAATGATTGGAATATTCAAGACATAGTACAGATACCAAGACCTTGGTGATAAATATTCCGTATCAACTTCACAAATGATACAAGATGGTCTTGATGAATAGATTCTAGGTCCTGACGTTGTTTATCATCTTAATTACGTTATAGAGTGTTCTTTTATTTGTCTTTGTAAATTATTAACCTTTACTGGTTTTCCATTTTTGGTAATATCTTTTTGTCGTGGCTCGGTACTTATGCCATTTTGTTTTTCTTTGTTGACATATTTGTTTGTTTTTAAAGTGATAGAGATTATAATCAAAATTGCCGACTGTTCCCATATTTTTTATATTTTTTTCCGGTTGTGTCTGATTGTTATGTTCACACATTGTTGTCATTATGATGATATGTATTTTTAGTGTCATACAAGTGAGAGGGTTAGCTAGCTATAACATCAGGTTTAATCTACTAATTTCTACATAAGGAAATGTCTGTACAAGGTCAGGAATATGACAGTTGTTTTCCATTCGTTTCATCTGTTTAAGCTTTTAATTTTGCCATTTCATCAGGGACTTCCCGTTTTGAAATTTCTTTGGAGTTCGGTATTTTTTAATTTTACTTTTACTAATTAGATACCGCGATGAATGACGGGTTATCGCCTTCACGTTGTAAGAGTATGCAAGAGTATGTAAGATGTCGTTTGATTGGTCTCAGCCAATATTATATGTAGGAAAATAGAATTTGCTATATTTTTGCCTGTACTTTGGAATTAAAGAAAAACATTAGCCGGTTGGTGATTAGAAAAGTGCATCTGATTTTCATGATATGTCTAATATTGTTTTGTCTTTTGTAATTTTGCTTAAATGAAAATGATAAAAATTTTGTATTCATATACTTTTGAATTTAAGGACAATCTTATGTTACAATATTACATGCAGTGCATGAAGATTTAAAAAGAATAAAAATGTATATAGTCCTGTCATCGAACCAATAGTTCTCAATGAAAATGATCATAAATAGTCGTAAATATGTAATCACCATACCGTAAATAAGGGTTTCATGAGAAAAATAAATCGAGTTCTATTACCTAAGCAATTATTCGAAATGAAAAGTGAAATATTTAATATAGAATATCGAATCGCCTTACGAATCTAAACGTTGTTTAGGCCACTCCAATTCTATTCCCAGTTCTTTAGATTTTCCCACTCCTGTTAGGGGAAAATGACTTTTCAATAAAAAAAAAAAGAATTCCGTAAATTTTAGTCCCCATGCCGCTCCAAAAGTAGTTTCTCCCTGATTTTTTTCCACATACACGTTTTTCTATTGCATATATTAATCCGATCGATTCAAACGCACGTGTGATAAATCGATATGAAAAAAAGGTCAACATGCATCATGTGCATATCAATATAGCCACCTTACTCCGTATGTTTTTTTAGAACAAAGCAAGAAATAATCATCTCATGCATTATGTTGATCCTAAAAATAGATAAATAGTTCCAACTGGATTTCAAGCATCCAATAAAAAATCATTACCATAAAATGAAAACAACTATATCAAAACATATTTAATACTTTAAGGGCGTTCTTTTTGGGATGCATACAACAAAGTTATTTTGACGAAAATAATCAAAATTAACTAAATGACTGAGAAACAAAAAAGTCTTGTATGGAACAGGCACTAATAAATCAAACTATATGCATACGACCATGTTTCTTCTCTTTTTTCTATGAAGTAATGCAGTTCAAATTGGTTTGCCCTTAAGTAATACGTGTTTCAACTGAAATCAATGATACTTTTTTTCCAGAAAAATGGAAAAAAATAACTTAAACAGTCTACCATCGGGGTTGTTTTCGTCGAATATAAAACTTAGGAGGATGTAAGTATGGTTTATTTTTAACATCACAATACAATTTTAAAAAAGAAATGTTCTTTCATTTTTACTAAATGATTGAAATTATAATGAAAATAATTAAAAATTTCCCAGTATTCATTAGATCCTGAGACGGCGTATTAGATTGTTACATTGCAAACACCTAATGAATAAATATGAGGTTGACGTATTCGTGATGCTTCTGAGAAATAATATTTCATCACAAAACATTGATGTTGGTAATAGTTTTAACAGTTTACAGGCAGACTTGTTTTTGTGGCACAATGTGATAATGTCAGTGAAGTTAAACATCAATATAATGTGGTTTTGTGGTTTTAAATATATGAAAAAAAAGAGGTGGAAGATAAAGGGGGACATTTAGAACTCATTGGTCGAGTTAAAGTGACAATGCTACGAACATACGAAAGCCAACGATAGAAATACAAGTTCATATATCAAGACATGGAAAAACTAAAGACTGAGCAATAAAACGCCATTAAAAACTGGGCGTGAACTCAGATTCTCCGGTATGGTAGGCAGATCCTGTACCACTAGTAAACGACTATTCTAATCGAAATGACAGAAGTTTGTCCTAATTGTTACTTTGTAGTCTGATAGAGTATGGCGATATTGTAGAAAAGAGTGGTTATCTACATATTAATTTACCATTAATCCGTTATAAACATGTATAACCTCGCCACATTATGTATGTATGTGCCTGTCCCAAGTCAGGAGCCTGTAATTCAGTGGTGTTGTTGTATTACATATTTGGTTTTTTTTTTTTTTTTTGTACATTAACTAGTTCGATAGTTTTCTCGTTTGAATTGTTTTACATTTGTGATTTCGGGACCTTTTATAGCTGACTATGCAGTATTGGCTTTGCTCATTGATGAAGGCCGTACGGTGACCTATAGCTGTTTATTTCTGTGTCATTTGGTCTCTTGCGGAGAGTTGTCTCATTGGTAATCATACCACATCTTCTTATTTTTATATATATTGTCATGATGGTCACTGGACGTGCAATCAATCAATCCATTGTGTCAATGTTCTTGTGTTCATTCTTCATCCCCATGTCTGATACACTCCATTTTGAGCACATCATAAAAAGCATGGGTTGATATTAGATAGTTAGAGAGCGTTGCTGATAAAGATAAATCCAGAAAAGTGCTTCGAACGCATGAAATTTATAGCGTGTTGTTTTCATTTTTTACAGCACTGGTTCGATATCTCTGCTGGTGGACTATCAGTCCCCGAGGGTTTCCTCAGCCCAGTAGTCGGTACTTCAATGTAGATGGATTTGGCTATTTTTTAGGTCTTTTTTTGTTTGTTATAAAGCTCTTTAACTGTTTCAGTTCTTATTCATCATTGGCTTTCAAATATTCGGCTTTGAGCGTTCCTGATGAAGGTAAATCCCAAAAAGCGCTTGGGACGCATGCAATGTATAACGTGTTGATTTCTTTGTGCAAACAACTGCAAACTATAAACGTAATAAGTACTTATACTGCATCCCTATTGGCCGACTTGTTTGTGTACTTATATGAAGCATAATTCACACTAACGTTCACGAAGAAAAAGAAAAAAGGGCATCTTTCTAAGTTCTTTTTTTTTTCTTTATGATTCATTGATGATATCCTGTCACTTCAGTGGTTGCTTTTATTTCACATATTCAAAGGATGCTTGTCCTTTAGGTAATACCGAAACTAGAATGTCTGTTACATAATTGATCTATTGCTTAGCATTTACAAATCTAAAATATACGACAAACATTACGATTTAAACTTTCCCGTTGTCAACTTCCCTTTTCACAGCGGTTATATGTGAATTTGAGGCGACAGTTCAAATCTTGTATATAGATTAAGAAAGAACAAATCCAGTTAACAAATTCAATTTTTGGGAATTGAACAGGGGTCATATCCTGACTCAAAAAATGCTCCGCCAGGGTGAATAAAAATAAAGACTGAAATCCCCTTGAAACACGTGTTTACACTAGTCAGCTTTGCCATGTTTAATAAAGGCAACAGTAGTATACCGCTGTTCAAACTCATAAATCCATGGACAAAAAACAAAATCGGGGTTTACATAAATTTTGAAATATGCAGTCATTTCGGTAAATTGTCTATTTATAAATTTTTTAATCGTTCATAACATGAAAGTTTTTCTACTCCAGATCTATATTGCTATAGCCAAACTAGAAATTTTCAGTTCATATCTCTATTGCCTTATATTTGAGTTGGTCTTCGAGTCTTGGAGTTTATTCGCGCGCCACTGATGAGTTTTATGTTAACAAAACGCGCGTTTGGAGCAAACAAATTAAAGCCTAGTATCGTGTAGGAGTTTGTCGGTCACTATCACGATGTGTATGTGTTTCCACTCACAATAGAAATGCTTTCGCGGTCTTAATTCTTTAGATACATTAATCTGATTGATTTGTAAACTCCCTACCGTTGTTCTATAATTGTATTGTATATGCATCTTTATTGATTCAATTATAGATTTTTAATTGATTGAATCTTAAGAAGTATAAATACTACTCATATCATGTTTTCTTTTTAAATGCATATCACCGAGTTCTAAATGCATACAATTTTTTTTCGAAATATCGCCAAATAATGTATAACAATGTTTATTAGTCAATGACTTAAAATACATTAAAAATTGTCCATTTTATACGATTTCATATACACAAAAGCCGGTTAACACAGAATATTTACTGGTCTTAATACAAGATTTCAACTTCCGATTTTTGGTTCAAAAAGGTGTCAGAAAATAGACATGTGTATTACGCTTAATATAAGTTTTCAATATGTTTGGTGTTGAGTATTTTTCATATGTTGTACTATTTTGTCTTTGAGTATATTCAATTGTGGACGGTACAAAATGTGAATTGTCAACAATTAAAGATTATTTATATGAGGTCGCAGTCCGAAGTGAGAGATATTTGTAGGATGGACAATGTTGGATATGCAACGCTTCGAATGGGCCACATTTGTTTAAACCATACCAACTGGTCTTTCGGATCATTGAAAACACATGTTAAAGAAGATCTTGAACATGTCGTAAAGTTGTAACAAATAATTTTTCAAAACAGTTTCGCCAAGGAACTAAATTGTACAACAAATAAAGACTATTTCTGTGATGTATTGGTGGCCCTTAAAAGGGCCGTTTGTGAAAGCTATCCTCGGCACCAGATGGATTTCAAATACTTGTTTCTTCGTCTCCAGTCCACGGACCAGTTCTTACATCGACGTTGCCATTTTGTTTTTCATACATTAGTGATGTCATTTTCATAGGAAATAACTCGTGTAAAATTTGAGAGGTGCAAAGGTTTATATCAATCGGTGAATAAAAGGGTGATTCGTCGCACATTATTTTTTTTTCAGGGTTATTCGAAATTCCTTGCATCAGAAAGATATTTAACCCAAATAGTTCATATTAATCCCGTATGAGTCTTCCTACCGTTGCGTCTTTTCTTTAGTCAGCTTTTGGGGGTTATCTTACGTCAATGATTAATAAAGGTGTCATAAAATGGGTATTTTCGTATTAATCCTGTAGTGTGTCCTCGTACAGTCGTATTGGGGCTCGATCAGCTGATTGGCCTTCGGCTACGCTTCGAGCCAATACTGCTAACATCAACCTAATACGACTGTTTTTGAAAATAATAATGGATTAATACTGCAGGTTAATTTTTAATTTTTGAACTTTTTTATTTCAGAGATTTAAACGAGAATGCTTTTACAACCGTTTCAGCCAATATATTTATGGCAATGACAAATGTAACGGCTTTGTACGTATTATATTATTGACTTGTAATAGTATAATGATCATTATTATATACGACATAGAATGAACTTAAGAAAATTATACAAATGTAAGGGTGTTAGTCTCGTAATTTTTAAGTCATGTCATTGGATAGAGAAAGGTATCGTTTAAATGGAAACTACTCAAAGATGCTTTTAGATTGGAGAAAACGAGTTAGGGTCATGTTCTGTTAACATTCGTGTAACTTTTTATGAGCTTCATTAAAAAAAAAAGAAGAAAAAAAAACGGAAGTATGAATTTGGGCAACAGTAATTTAGCGAATTTCAATTGTGTTATTTGTCACCAAAAAGAAAACACAATTTTTATCAATTTTTTCTTGATTAATAGGATTTTTTTCTAGCATGAAATATTCCACAATCTTTTTCGCCTCATTTCTCTAGGCGGTTTATAATCCGTTTTATGGAATTTTAATCCCTCTTTCAAAAATCCTGGTTCAGTTTCTGTGCATCATCCCCCTTTACTTGTTAGACTTGGGAAAAGGACACAATCAGCTAACATACAAATATGATAATTTTGCTTGTATGTAAAGATCCAAGATCGCAAAAACATGTTGCTCTATATCTGAAACACTGACACATCGTATTTCAGTTTAATTCAATATTACTTTGCAGAACTTTGAGTCGAAACCAATTGTTATGTTGCAATATGACCGATCTCTTTGAATGGGCAGCCATTCAAACAGACGCTAAACTTTATGGAGACTGCACAGATTTTGGTATAGTCACAAACATCCAAGAGTTTAATATATTGAACTGTAAAATTCCAGGTAGGTAATTCAATAGTATCTTATAAATTGACTTCGAGTTCAGTATAATTTACTCTGATAAGAAACACACATAAGAATAACACACATTACAAGATTTGAAACAGAAATCGTATAAGGGACGACATCAAAAGTTCAATGTAGGATAAATAACTTAATTCACATAGTTTTTTCGCTGAGCCCCCCTACCCCCCTTCCTAACTTAATTTGGGAAAAATTGATTTACCTATATGAATATAATGTAAAATCGATTTTAGATTAACAAAACTTCCAGCAATGTTGACCCCCCACCCCCAAACTAATCGATTTAAGTTTTTTTTATCCTACATCGATCTTTTGATGTCGTCCCTTATATAGGTTATTATAAATAGAGAGGTAATGAAAAAATAATCATACAATGTCAAATTGGTTTATTTGAACTAGAAACCATACTCTTAACAGAAGAAAAACACATTTGATGTATTCATGTACACATGCATAACCTGTAATAACAAATCCGATGTCTATGAAATTTGTTGCGACTGTCATACAAGTGAGATGTTTGGCTAGCTATTAAACCAGGTTTTGATCCACCATTTCTTAAATAGACAAATGACTCCCCCGAGAATATGACAGTTTTTATCCATTCGTTTGACGTGTTTGAGCATTTGATTTTGCCATCTTATTACGGACTTTCCGTTATGGATTTTTCTTGGAGTTCTGTAATTTTGTTATTTTAATATTTAGGAATGCTTGACAATCAAGGTAAAATCACTATAGAAGAATGGTCAGTGTTTACTGATGAGCTCATAAAGATGCATCACTATCTTCATTAACGTTTTATGTTATATTCTCTTCTAGGCATCTAATTACTTGGGCGTTACACAGTTAAACGGTTAACAAATCTGGAGGTACAACTATATTTTTGAAAGCCAGTCGAATAATATGAATCATACTATAGATTAAAACAAATCGATGTTTTGAGAAAATTTTCTCACTGATACGAAATATATTGCAAGGTTTTACAAATACATCTAATTTTACATATTTTCATTTCCTAAGTTGATGGTCAGTGGGGGTCGTGGACAACAACATCGTGTTCCATGACATGCGGTAATGGCACGATATATCGAAATAGAACTTGCAACAACCCCTCACCTTCTGACGGCGGAAACATGTGTCAAGGTGTCGACAACGAATCGACAGTTTGTAATCTAGGTGATTGTCCAGGTAAATATTTCTTAAACTGTACAGAATTTAAAAAAAATATATTCAAAATTCGAAATCCTGGTCTTAAACATGTTAGATATGTAGTTATACAATGAAGAAGACTTATCGTCAGATTTATGGTATTAAATCAAATGAAATAGAGCCAGAATTAAGTTAAACTTTCAACGAAACACCACATGAAATAAATAGTTACTGTACCCCAATTTTGACATTTTAACATATTATGTCTGTTAATTTTCCTCACGCATTGTTGTCAATATAATCGAATTTTATGCGACTGTCATACAAGTGAGAGGTTTAGCTTGCTATAAAAAGCAGGTATATGACAGTTGTTTTCCATTTGTTTGATGTCTTTGAGCTTTTGATTTTGCCATTTGTTAAAGGATTTTCCGTTTTGAATTTTCCTTAAGGTGCGGTATTTTCGTTATTTTACTTTTTACATATTATCGAAAATCAACACAGAAATACATTTCGTTTAAAACGTTACTTTATACGTCTTGAAAATTGTTTTTAAGTTTAAAAAGATCATTGTAAAGACGTAGGATATTCGGATTGTCAGTTGGCCAACATTCATAGAAACAAAAGTAAAAATAATATTTTACTAACACTAAACTGAACAAAATCAAACAAAACTAAACACAATTACAACATTTGTTTATAAAGAGAATTTCCATTTATATTTAAATTATTTTGTGTGGTTTTAATGATTATGGACTTTCCGAATTGATTTTCCTCTAAGTTCAGTATTTTTGTGATTTTACATTTTACCAATACTTTTTTTATAATTTCTTAAACTTGACACTCATTAATATGAACTTTATTCAAATCAAAATCACACATTCATGGGCATGGTCACAATGTAGTTCGTTTAAGGTGCATTTGGGCCTATTCTAAATCTAAATTTGATGAGAAACCAATTTGATAATGATAACATGGTGGTTGACGGAGTATTTTTTTTTCAATTGGGTATATTTGAATCTCACCCTCATATTCATAGTGTTATATTTTATATGAATTATAGTTTGCGCGGGAGCATTACTTACTTACACGCCTGTTTTTGTGCAGATCCTTCTGGTGCACCTTAAATCAAATACAGTTTTGAGTTGGTCTCTTGTTGCTTATACTTATTTGTCTGTATACGGTATAGTGTTGTGTAAACTTTTGGATTCCTTTTCGTCGATTGTCTTCTTGGTCATGGTGTGTACAGATTTCGATACCACGTATTTTGAGTTTGAGTTATTTTACTTGGCGGCTTTTTTTGGAACTCTAGTGCTTGATTTTCTTATTCGACTTACCAAACTGAACGCAAAACAGTGTGATAAAAGAACTTATAAGTTCTTAGGGATGAAAAGAGCAAGGCATAAAAAAAATGAAAATGTTCAGAAGACAACTTTTTCTATCGTTATAGGAACTTTTTTCACTATTAATCATTACATGAAGAAGACGAATTTGTTGTCTAGTTGCATAGTAATTATGCAACATAAATGTGTATTTGTAAAACTATTGACTGTTTCTTTAAATATCTTTCAACCGCTTCGGTGGTCTATAGTTAGCATGTTCATCTGTGATGCAGAAGGTGATTAATAAGATCTCGACCGGATCAAATCAAGAACTCTGTATTTGCTTCTTCTCTGCTATGCAAGAGGTGTCTTCAAGCGTGTGTGCGCGTCTGAGTCATTTCGGAAGGATAACATGTCTTCCAAATTCATATTCTAGGTTCATATTCAAATTACATTAACATGTGAAATGCTGTAATAATTACAACCAAATGTAAAGGATCATCATTCATCCATTCAATAAGGATGTGTCAACCACATAGCAGAGTAGAATGTATATTTAAAGTACATTCACAACTATACATTAAACACCAATCCATCCAACAGTGAAGAATTTATCAATGCATATTTCCAGTAGACATGTGTTGATGGTATCACTACTACTTAAACCTGGTCAATAAATGGCACGGCAGCAAAAGAGGCAGCAGTAGTAGAGAATATTTTTAGTGAGACCGTACTTCTTTAAATCATCCTCATTGTAAACTGCCAAACACGCATATTTGATAGCACATGTAGTATATATATACAAGTGACACCCAGCAAATATATATTAGGCTTAATGTAGAATATTGTATTAAGAAGTATTGTGTAAACTCATCACAGATACCAAGCTAATACTTGTAAACGCCAAAAGTGTGTTTTGTTTTACCAAATTTCACCTGTGACGCCCACATTACAAATTAAAAGGCCACATAAAGTACGAAGTTAAAGAACATTGAGGACCCAGATTTCCAAAACGTATTGCCAGATGCAGCTTAAGTTATGTCTTCCTTTAAATCTGTTAGGAAGTATTAAAATTAAATTTTATAAAAATATTTGTATAGGTAAACTACGTAACACTCCACTACATATTATATCTGGATTGCGTTCAATATGGTAGGTGCTACGTTGGGCTACTATCGAACGTGCAGCTAGCCTATCGGCTTAATAGATCTAGATAGACCAAAAAATGTATGTTTCTAGAAAATCCAAAAAGGCGTCAGAAAGGATATAATCCATCACGTCATTTTGATAGGCTAGCTACGTAGCTTATCGGTCGACATAGATAGATATCTAAGACATAACGGCTATACTAGTTGCTACAATATTGAAAGCAGCACTGTCAACTTTTTAACAATATTAACAAATGTGATATGAAGAGGGGTATTACGTAATAGACGTATACAAATAATTTTATAAAGTTGACGTGTCATATTGAATGGTTGATAAAATTCCTTAATATAAATGTGAATACCAACTAGCATTCTTGATACTTACTTCGTATATCCAAATTGAAATTTGTTTGATTTTTTATTAATGTACATGTACGTCTTGAAAATATAATCTCCTACATACCATTAAAGTCAGAAAGAAACAAAACAAGGGTTGTGTTTTGAGCGTACATTTATTTCCATTTGAACGGTCTGTTTGTTATTTTAAAATTCAAACGAACATTAAAAAAAATAGTTACAATGCTTTTGTTTTGAATTTGGAATAGATGCTTGAATTGTTGCTTCTGATGTCATTTTCATTAAGAACGATAAAACACTAAGACCAAAGATGAATAGATAATTAAAAACAGAACGATAAAACACTAAGACCAAAGATGAATAGATAATTATGGACCACTCTGCCTGAGGGCTTTGGAATCTTAATTTCAATATAATTTCTAAACCAAGATTCAATAATGGATAAAATTGTATTCTGAAACGTTTTATGTTTCTTAATTACAACATATACAAGATTGAAGTATACACAGCTAATGAAAAAAGGAAGCAGATATGTCTTTGAGCCTAATACAAATAAAGCACAACGTACTTTAGAAAAAAAATGTTTAAATCACCATCACCTTGCAATACTGAATATAAGCCATGTATATTTTTTAACAATATTCTTTATTCTTTTGTATCATAGTTGATGGACATTGGGGCCTCTGGTCGTCTGTGAGATGTTCTGTTACCTGTGGTAATGGCATAGGAATAAGAACTAGACGATGTGACAACCCTGCTCCTTCTGGTGGTGGAAATGGTTGTGTTGGTTGTGATATGAAGAGAAAACTATGTTCCTTGGGAAAATGTCACAGTAAGTAATATTATAATTTTTGTATATCGTTTCTGATGACAGTTGTACTTTTAATTATTGATTGACATTTACACTATTGCTTGGCATTTACGGGTAAATAGTCAAAGCATTTTTTAATTGTGATATTTTACCAGACATGTTATAGCTGTACAAATATCAAACCCATTAAAAGGGCATATTTGACAATCCTTTCCGTAATTCAACATTTTTTTTCTTTTTCTCAATTGCGCACAAATATCCGAATCCTTGCAGCGAACACATTTTAAGTGATGGAACAGGGTATGGATTCCTTAAAACAACTGATGAATTAAGTGATATTTATATTGAAGACGCTACAATACGACTTTAAAAATATAAATCGAGATAAAAATGCAATATATATATATATATATATATGTGTGTGTATTATATTTATTATAACTTATTTTTGTCTTTTTGTCTTCAATTTCATATAATGCCTACAATTTCTATTTTTCAGAATCGTGAAAAGATGCAGGCAAAAACAAAAAAATAGGTAAATATAATTACAAATGAATTACTTATATACAATATTTGTATAATCTGCACTTTTTTCGTATTTTTTGCACCTAACATTATTAGTTTTTCATCAACTAATAAGTTTTTAGTGTCCCATTTGATCCCTTTGCATTAGAATAGTAAAAAAAGGAAAATAATGCTTTCCAAAAAAGTACTTACAATATTTGTTGTATTTTGAAAGGTTCTAAACAAATTGACATTTTCGAAGCCATTAAAAAAACATAGGAACTTTTAAGACTATTCTAGTTTTGGAAATTCAGGTTATTTTTGTATGTAAAAGAGATAAGAGAAATAATAAAAAGGCGGAACATACCGATTGGACATTCAAAACGCATTAGTTGAAGAAAATCTACCAATGTTAGGTGAGAGAAAAAAAACGGCACGAAACCCAAGTAAAAAATCGGTTGTGAATTGTGATTGTCTCTTTGATAACTTCTTGTTTTTTCATCGGCGAAAAGTAATCTACTATATATTTTATTGGAACAATTAACAACTCTTGTCAGTATACATGAAATAAACATCACGCATATAATATACAAGTAGCCACAAACAATGAACACTAATCATAGTGTTCTAATACTTCTATTATACTTTGAAGAAAGAATCATTTTAAATTACAAACAAAAATCGATTTAAATGTTAATTTAAAGTGTCGGATAAAGAAGCAATGTATTTGTTTTTAATTTTAACGTTTTTTTTAACATGTTTAAGGGTAACAGTATTTATAGGTACCGATGGTTTACGGTTTTTGGACAGTTTTTAGTGTTGAACAAGAGACATTCACCAATCTGCTATTGTATGATGAGCATATAAGAATAACCTAGGTTTTTGGAATAGTTCAAATTTCTCGATCCATAGTTTTCTGTTCGGTGTTTTTCTTTAAAAAAAAATCTTTTTTTTACCAAGGTGTTGTCAATGTTTCTGTGACTTGTGATTTGTAGTTGCACCTCTCTTTTCAAGTATAAAGCAGTAATATAAAAAGATTATGCATAAAACAACAAAAAATCTATTACAATTACGGTAATAAATATAATTTACAATTTTCTATTTGCTGTAGATGGAGAAAGGAAGAAAGCAAGAAAATTGAAAAGGAAGAATATCATGAATTTAAAAAACAACGATAAACTTTATATTTCACTTGAAGCTGTAAGGATAAATGTCATTTGGTATTTTTTCCTCATCTTTCATTTTAAGGGGTTTCATATGAGATTATAAAAATATATGTCAACTGGTTTTGGTTTCTAATATATCATTTTGAGGTATTTCACATGAGATTGTAGGGATAAGTGTAAACAGTTTTTGTGTATCTTAAATCATTTTTCGGGATTTCAAATCAGGCTGTAGGGATAAATGTAAATAGGAATACGATGTGGCACCTGGTGACATTAATTTCCTTTGGAATAATTTAATATTTTACTTTTCTCAATAAATGTTGATGTTAATTTGTAGTTTTTTTTTGTTTTTAGATAACCACTGAAAAATAATTAAAAAAACCAATGACCAATCTGACAACTGTTATCACTAACATAATAGTTTATACCACTGAACATATAACACTGTCAAAAACATATACTGACACCAGCATATCATTTAATCATTAAATAACGCGTTCACCTGTAAGCCATCAACTGAATAAAATGCATCACTAGCATACCATGAATTGACTGTATAACGCAATTACCACCACACCACATACAAACTGAATAATCAATTTACAATATAGAGATAACAGAACGCAATAACCAACATACCACTGGACTATTGTATAACATTTTCACCAGCATACCATATACTAACTACATGTATATGTTCCAGACCATACGAGTATTTGGACCGTACGCGTACGGTCCGGACCGTATACGTATACTCGTACGGTCGGACCATACGCGTACGGTCGGACCGTATGAGTATACTTACGGTCCAGCTGACCATACTTGTTTTGGGATCATATGGGTTAAATTCAAACAAACATTTATCAAAATCTTTATTTTTCGTTATACAAATTGTTATAATTACAGTTAGATGGATAAAGTGAATAAGCGAACAATTGAAATTAAATATTTGTTTATCCGATAATTCTATTTTGTTACTCAAGGTGACACTGGTTTCCACAGAGAACGTCATATTTTTTTTTTACATTAACATGTTTTGATCATGCATGTTCCTTTGCATATGCATTTTTTTGTAAAGTTCCTAAATATTCTATAACTATTGTTCTCCCACTCTATGTTTACTTCCGATGAATTCAATTTCAATGAGCATACTGGGCTGCTATTAATGAATTACTTACATGCTAAATACAGGAGATTAACAGATTGAATAAGCGTGATTTTTTTAAATAGTTATAATATGAAAAGTTTTTATTTCAATTACTATTGAACTTTTTATATTAATTTCAGATATAAGTTATGTTGATCTACCATATACATTTGTATCAAATAAACTTGACCAACTTCTTAATATTAGTCAGTCGACTTCCGGTTGCCCATTTGTAAAAAATAACGGTTGTGAGGTGCAATACCCCAAATAAGAGTTAGTATTTTCTCTTTGTCGACAAAGTTTAGATAGCATCTCAAGCTTTGCCAGCAATAGCATTCATTTTAATCGAAACTCAAAATTGGTGTTATCAATTGAATTCAGTATTATAGATTAGGACGTTAGTTTTCTAAATTGAATTCACATTTTTAATGTCGATATCTTTTATAGCCGACATCACTGTCCAAGGTTAGGGGAAGGGTCGAGTGCCCACAAACATGTTTAACCCCGCCACATTCTTTATGTGCCTGTCCCAAATCAGGAGCCTGTAGTTCAGTGGTGTTCGTTGGTTCATGTCTGTCATATTTGTTTCTCGTAAATTTTTTTTTATAAATTAGGCCGTTAGTTTTTTCGATTGTATTGTTTCATATTTTTCAAGTCGATGCCTTTTTATAGCCGACTATACGGTATGGGGTTTTCTCATTGTTGAAGGCCGTACGGTTGCCTATAACTACTTACATCCACTTTATTTTAGCTTTTGATGATAGTTGTCTCACCAAATAACTTTATTTCTATATGCGATATAGGTTTTTCTCATTGTTGAAGGCCGTACGGTTGCCAATAAATGTGTTCATCCACTTCATTTGAAATTTGGTGGATATTTGTCGCTTTGGTAATCCTACCACATCTCCTTATTTCTATATCAAATTAGCAATTTGACATAAATCTACCATAGGTCGCCGTACCGCCTTCAGCAATGAGCAAACCCATACGGTATAGTCAGCTATAAAAGGCACCAAAATGGTAAATGTAAAACAATTCAAACGAGAAAACTAACGGCCTGACTAATGTACAAAATAATGAACGAACAAGAAAAATGATACACAGCAACAAATGACAACAGCTGAATTTCAGGATCCTGACTTGGGACGGGCACATGCAGAATGGGGCAGGATTAACTTGTTTGAAGGCGCCAATCCTCCTCGAAACCTGGAACAGTGGTGCAACAGTACAACATAAGAACAAACTATAAAAATTAGTTGTAAAAGGCTGAACTCATCAGATGGATACAAATAGAAAATTACAGCTAATAAAAACAGAGTGGACGTGGCAGGATACTTACACATATCCACAACAAAAAGCCTCTAAGTACAGACACAAGAGTACTCGCAGTTACTGATCGCTGGTTCAAAGCCAATAGCAACTTACACAATGTCAATACTACATGTAATATTATATCTTAAATGAACATTAGATTGCGGGGCTGCAAATTGAAAAATAACACAATAATACGATTTCGTACAAGTAGTAAGTTTATTCGTCCATAATTTCATAACTAAAATATATCTTGAGGTATAGTTACTTGAATTAAAATACCTCACTGGGTATATCCATTCAAAACAATATTTACTGGGTATGAACATGTGTAAACTGTTTACTACAGGCAAACATTTCCCGTAAAAAGACTTTGTTCTGGACGCAAAAATGTCTCTCTACTCTTTACTTACTAGCTATGTCAATGATAGCGTATATGTTTATGTACGTTCATATCAGTAGATATGGATATTTTAACACCCAGCGGGTGGATCTTTGTGTCAACCGCGAGGTTGCCACGGTTGTGAGCATTTTGAAGCATGGACCACACTTTTTTGTTTGATCTATAAGATATATAAAGATACATATTTTTATATATTTTCATAAGGGGACGACCATTTGAAATTCTAGGGGAGGGGTGTATGCAGGAGAATGTTTTTCCCATTTACAAGAGATCTAGGAATTAGTTCATGAAGCACCTCAATGCGAGTTTAACAATCTATATGCATTATTGACGATGTCACCGGTCTTTTTCCGTTTATAGTTCATGCGATTCCTTCATTTTCTTTAACTTTCCTTGTATATGCATAAGAGATTGAAAATACATGTACCATTTGAAATTGAAATTTGTGTATTGAAGTTTTTTTTTTTTTAAAACAGTTTAATTTCAGAGTCAAGTGTTTTTATGTTGTCTTTTGGTTGTTGTTTTTTTTTTTTTTTTGGTGGGTGGGGGGGGGGGGGGGGGAGGGCGTGTTGCTCAGTCTTAAGTCTTCTATTTTTTTTTGTTTACTGTTGTCATGGCATTGTCAGTTTTTTTTCGACTTATGAGTTTGATTATCACTTTGGTTTATATTTTAACCCTAAAACTGTGTATGACTGACTGTCAAAACGAGCTAATCAAGTAGTACAGTTCTTGTGCATAAGTCGAAATGAGTCGAGCATCAAATTACATGAATTGAACATATCCGCAGGGGTAGATGCAGCATGCAGCCTTGACATATATGAAGGGTCATCCTTTTTTTTTGGAATAACCAGTTATAAAACAGCTTGTTTTATGATCGTGTAATAGTATAAAGTTATATGCATGAGCGAAATACAGCGATCCCAATTTATGCAATTGCAAGCGTCCTGTAACGAGCAGCTCTAGATAGAAAGCGCTGGTATGTGAATACGAGTTTCTCGATCCTTCTGTTACACACTATTAGGAGATCATTCTACTGTTTATCTATCAATACTCAGAATTGAAATTACATAAATTAAACAACGCAAAGAATTGTGTGATTTCATCACAAGCATTCAATTGATGACTAGCTTTATTAGATATAACTGACATTAGAATTCCCCCATATTTATACACATCGTTAATTAGTGATCATATAACTGGTTTTGAATTTACTTGATCCGCATTGAAGTGGTTGTACATTTTTTTAAACACTTTTGGAAAAGCTATGTACCGTACATTCACTTAACTATGCACCGTACATATGGATTTATTTGGTCAGCTATACACCATATACAACGCGTCTTTCCAGACTAAAATATCCAAAAATAACATATGTCTGAAAGATTTCAATGCCAATTATTGAAACAGCTATACTTATTACGCACACACAGTGGCCTTCTATCAGGAAAATAGTTGTAATGAATATAGAATCATATGGAATGAGACGAGTGCCAACTTCTTGGTCAAGTATTTGCAACTATTTTTAGTAAGCGTTCTTGTTTTGAGAAAATAATAAGACTTTCCTTATCACGAATTTACGATAAAATCATTTCTTAAAACAACAATTATATAAAGAGTGAGGTACACATTGACATTATGTAAACAAAACAAAGATTTTCTTACCGTGTCAGGTCAAAATTGATGATTCTCCGCTTGCTTAGTACCTATTTCCGGTGTACTGATGTTACACGGTGATACATGGATTTTGAGATTACTGTTACTATGTCTATAATCGTTGAAAGGATGTCTTCGCAGCTTTAATTTAGAATACGAATAATAAATATATGCAGTTTACGATAACGGGACAGCAACCCTACGACTTGGAAACTACAAAAACACACAGTGAGGTCAATATACGATCTTCAGTTATAGATTTTTTTTTTATCCAAAACGCATAATTATTATTCATGAACCTATACTATAGGGTAGCAATTTCAAACTCTCCGTATTAAGAAAAAAAGAAAACGATCTTAAAAAAACAGACAATTTAAACTGGCCCAAAAACACAGTTATTGCATTGTGCATTTATTTTAGTATCACATAAAAAACCCACCTACGATACCTCAACATTTCTTTTACAGCATAGTGTATTATTTCTTGGACAAATTGTATGAAAAACAATAGAAAAGTCTACCACCTCTAAATCATAATAAGGACAATTCCATGATAAAGAGTTCTTTAATTAAGTTTCACTGCTGCTAATTTTAAAACTGGACCATATCACTACTTTACCTAAAAATTATCACCCAAATTTTTTGATCATGTAATTTCATCCCACTACATAGCCTACTATTCCATGCAAAAGATATAATTACATACAAAGTTGAAAGATGTATGAAAAAAATGCAAGTTATACACTGCCCTCACTAATGACTATATTTGTGAACCAATGACTATAACTGTGGTCCAGGATCAATTGTAAACTCCCAGATGATAAGAAAACCTTGCGTCTTACAAAACTTTTACCATTGCAACCTGCTCACCATTTGGAGAACCGACATTGCAGAAGTTACCCTATATTGAAACCTACTTCACCTTATATATGTCGGGCAGTTCGTATTATCGTCATTATTTGAATACTACTGAATACTTTTTTCCTTGCATTTCTCATGCATGAAATTTGTATGTAATTGGGATATGCCGTATTACAATACGGACAGTAAATGGTATTCTTGTTCTAGCCTTATATCGTTAGTATTATATGGTACGTTGGTGGAAGCTTTCTATAGTAATTCAGTGGTCTGTTGGTGGAAGCTTTCTATGTTGGTGATAGCTTTCTATAGTAATTCAGTGGTATGTTGGTGGAAGCTTTCTATAGTAATTCAGTGGTATGTTGGTGGAAGCTTTCTATAGTAATTCAGTGGTATGTTGGTGGAAGCTTTCTATAGTAATTCAGTGGTCTGTTGGTGGAAGCTTTCTATAGTAATTCAGTGGTACGTTGGTGGAAGCTTTCTATTGTAATTCAGTGGTCTGTTGGTGGAAGCTTTCTATAGTAATTCAGTGGTATGTTGGCGGAAGCTTTCTATTGTAATTCAGTGGTCTGTTGGTGGAAGCTTTCTATTGTAATTCAGTGGTATGTTGGTGGAAGCTTTCTATAGTAATTCAGTGGTATGTTGGTGGAAGCTTTCTATAGTAATTCAGTGGTATGTTAGTGGTAGCTTTCTATAGTAATTCAGTGGTATGTTGGTGGAAGCTTTCTATAGTAATTCAGTGGTATGTTGGTGGTAGCTTTCTATAGTAATTCAGTGGTATGTTGGTGGAAGCTTTCTTGTTGGTGGAAGCTTTCTATAGTAATTCAGTAGTATGTTGGTGGAAGCTTTCTATAGTAATTCAGTGGTATATTGGTGGTAGCTTTCTATAGTAATTCAGTGGTATGTTGGTGGAAGCTTTCTATAGTAATTCAGTGGTATGTTGGTGGAAGCTTTCTATAGTAATTCAGTGGTATGTTGGTGGTAGCTTTCTATAGTAATTCAGTGGTATGTTGGTGAAAGCTTTCTATAGTAATTCACTGGTATGTTGGTGGAAGCTTTCTAAAGTAATTCAGTGGTATGTTGGTGGAAGCTTTCTATAGTAATTCAGTGGTCTGTTGGTGGAAGCTTTCTATAGTAATTCAGTGGTACGTTGGTGGAAGCTTTCTATTGTAATTCAGTGGTCTGTTGGTGGAAGCTTTCTATAGTAATTCAGTGGTATGTTGGCGGAAGCTTTCTATTGTAATTCAGTGGTCTGTTGGTGGAAGCTTTCTATTGTAATTCAGTGGTATGTTGGTGGAAGCTTTCTATAGTAATTCAGTGGTATGTTGGTGGAAGCTTTCTATAGTAATTCAGTGGTATGTTAGTGGTAGCTTTCTATAGTAATTCAGTGGTATGTTGGTGGAAGCTTTCTATAGTAATTCAGTGGTATGTTGGTGGTAGCTTTCTATAGTAATTCAGTGGTATGTTGGTGGAAGCTTTCTTGTTGGTGGAAGCTTTCTATAGTAATTCAGTAGTATGTTGGTGGAAGCTTTCTATAGTAATTCAGTGGTATATTGGTGGTAGCTTTCTATAGTAATTCAGTGGTATGTTGGTGGACGCTTTCTATAGTAATTCAGTGGTATGTTGGTGGAAGCTTTCTATAGTAATTCAGTGGTATGTTAATGGTAGCTTTCTATAGTAATTCAGTGGTATGTTGGTGGAACCTTTCTATAGTAATTCACTGGTATGTTGGTGGAAGCTTTCTATAGTAATTCAGTGGTATGTTGGTAGAAGCTTTCTATAGTAATTCAGTGGTATGTTGGTGGTAGCTTTCTATAGTAATTCAGTGGTATGTTGGTGGAAGCTTTCTATAGTAATTCAGTGGTGTGATGGTGGTAGCTTTCTATAGTAATTCAGTGGTGTGTCGGTGGAAGCTTTCTATAGTAATTCAGTGGTATGTTGGTGGTAGCTTTCTATAGTAATTCAGTGGTGTGTTGGTGGAAGCTTTCTATAGTAATTCAGTGGTATGTTGGTGGAAGCTTTCTATAGTAATTCAGTGGTATGTTGGTGGAAGCTTTCTATAGTAATTCAGTGGTATGTTGGTGGAAGCTGTTGGTGGAAGCTTTCTATAGTAATTCAGTGGTATGTTGGTGGAAGCTTTCTATAGTAATTCAGTGGTATGTTGGTGGAAGCTTTCTATAGTAATTCAGTGGTATGTTGGTGGTAGCTTTCTATAGTTATTCAGTGGTATGTTGGTGGAAGCTTTCAATAGTAATTCAGTGGTATGTTGGTGGAAGCTTTCTATAGTAATTCAGTGGTATGTTGGTGGAAGCTTTCAATAGTAATTCAGTTGTATGTTGGTGGTAGCTTTCTATAGTAATTCAGTGGTATGTTGGTGGAAGCTTTCTATAGTAATTCAGTGGTCTGTTGGTGGAAGCGTGGAAGCTTTCTATAGTAATTCAGTGATCTGTTGGTGGAAGCTTTCTATAGTAATTCAGTGGTATGTTGGTGGAAGCTTTCTATAGTAATTCAGTGGTATGTTGGTGGAAGCTTTGTATAGTAATTCAGTGGTATGTTGGTGGAAGCTTTCTATAGTAATTCAGAGGTATGTTGGTGTAAGCTTTCTATAGTAATTCAGTGGTATGTTGGTGGAAGCTTTCTATAGTAATTCAGTGGTATGTTGGTGGAAGCTTTCTATTGTAATTCAGTGGTATGTTGGTGGAAGCTTTCTATAGTAATTCAGTGCAGTGGTATGTTGGTGGAAGCTTTCTATAGTAATTCAGTGGTATGTTGGTGGAAGCTTTCTATAGTAATTCAGTGGTATGTTGGTGGAAGCTTTCTATAGTAATTCAGTGGTATGTTGGTGGAAGCTTTCTATAGTAATTCAGTGGTATGTTGGTGGAAGCTTTCTATAGTAATTCAGTGGTATGTTGGTGGAAGCTTTCTATGGTAATTCAGTGGTACGTTGGTGGAAGCTTTCTATAGTAATTCAGTGGTACGTTGGTGGAAGCTTTCTATAGTAATTCAGTGGTACGTTGGTGGAAGCTTTCTATAGCAATTCAGTGGTATGTTGGTGGAAGCTTTCTATAGTAATTCAGTGGTATGTTGGTGTAAGCTTTCTATAGTAATTCAGTGGTATGTTGGTGGAAGCTTTCTATAGTAATTCAGTGGTATGTTGATGGAAGCTTTCTATTGTAATTCAGTGGTATGTTGGTGGAAGCTTTCTATAGTAATTCAGTGCAGTGGTATGTTGGTGGAAGCTTTCTATAGTAATTCAGTGGTATGTTGGTGGAAGCTTTCTATAGTAATTCAGTGGTATGTTGGTGGAAGCTTTCTATAGTAATTCAGTGGTATGTTGGTGGAAGCTTTCTATAGTAATTCAGTGGTATGTTGGTGGAAGCTTTCTATAGTAATTCAGTGGTATGTTGGTGGAAGCTTTCTATGGTAATTCAGTGGTACGTTGGTGGAAGCTTTCTATAGTAATTCAGTGGTACGTTGGTGGAAGCTTTCTATAGTAATTCAGTGGTCTGTTGGTGGAAGCTTTCTATAGTAATTCAGTGGTATGTTGGTGGAAGCTTTCTATAGTAATTCAGTGGTATGTTGGTGGAAGCTTTCTATAGTAATTCAGTGGTATGTTCGTGATGGCGTTATGTAATTTCTATATTGTAAATTGGTGAAAGTGTTATATATATACAATGATAAAACTTCAAACAAGAGACCAAATGGCATAGAAGTTAACAACTATAGGTCATCGTGCGGCCTTTGAGTAAAACTGATATCGCATAGTCAGCTATTAAAGGTACTGAATTGACAAAAATTGTAAAACAATTCAAAGGAATAAAAACTAAAGGCCTGATTTATGTACAAAATAATGAATGAAAACAAACACAATTGAATGGTTTTACACTAGTAATTTTTGGGGCCCTTTATAGCTTGTTGTGTGGTGTGAGCCAAGGTACCGTGTTGAAGACCGTTCTTTCACCTATAATGGGTTACTTTTATAAATTGTGACTTCGATAGAGAGTTGTCTCATTGGCACTCATACCACATCTTCTTATATCTATAATATAAATCAACAAACAAAAACAACTGAATTACAGTCTCCCGACTTGGGACAGGCGCATACAGAATGTGGTGGGGTTAAACTAGTTTGAAGGGGCTAACCCTCCCCTTAACCCGGGACAGTGGGGTAACAGTTAAACTATAACAATCAGTTGAAAATGACTCAACTCATCAGATCGATACAGAGCAGAAAGACATCTTACAAAAAACACAAACCGGACGTGGCAGTGTATTTATACATCCCCACAACACAAAAGACACTTAGTACAGATGTAAGTACTCGCAGTTACTGACAGCTTGTAAAAAGTCAAAAATTCGTGCATCTAAGACTAAAATGATTTGAACAATGTATATGGTATCTTGAAATTGACGTTATATAGTCAATAAATGGTATGTTGGTGATGGCGTTTATTTAGTATATGGGTAGAAGGTGAAATCGTTATATAATGATTATGATTCAGCAAATGTTATTGCCATCTTTATATATTCAGCATATGACCTGTTGAAGATAGCGTTATGTATAAAGTATATGTTTTGTTTATACTAGTCGTTGTCAAATTGTTTTTTTTGTGTTTTGCAGTGGTAAACTTAAAAAGAAGAAAACTACTAAATGCAAAATGTTAACCAAAATTTATTTTACATAATCAATTAAAAGATTCCTATGGTAATCAATGTTATCAGATGCCACATCATATTTCCACGGAAATCAATGTCAAAAACCAATTAACATTAATACCGTCAGCCTAAATATGATAATTAGGAAGCACAAACCAGTTCAGATTTATCCCTACAGCCTCATGTGCAATCCCTCAAACTGCTATATGAGAATAAAAAAAACAGTTTACAATTATCCCTACAGCCTTATGAACAATCCCTCAATATGATATATGAGAAACAAAATCCAGTTTACAATTATCCCTACAGCCTTATGTGAAATCCCTCAAAATGATATATGAGAAACAAAAACCAGTTGACATTTATTTCTACAATCTCACGTGAGCCCCTCAAAGTGATATATCAGGAACAAATATCAAATGATATTCATCCTTACTTACAGTCTTATGTGAAATATAAAGTTCATTTGGGTTTTTTACTTCATGATATTCTTCATTAGTCTGTGGTGAGATTTCCTTTTTAATTTTCTTGCTTTCTTCCAATCTCCATCTACAGCAAATGGAAAATCATATTTATAACCGTCATTGTTAAGATTTACTGTTATTCTATGTATAATATTTTTTATATTAAAGCTGTCTGCTTGAAAAGAGAGGAGAAGATATAAATATGCACTCAAACTACAAGTAACAAAAACACTATAGATTGAGCAATTCGAATCATTTTTCGAAAACCTAAGAATTTTCTTATCCCAGGCATGGATTACCTTAGCCGTATTTGGCACAACTTTTGGGAATTTTAGATCCTCAATGCTCTTCAACTTTGTACTTGTTTGGCTGGTACCTTTGATAACTATTTATATATTCAGCGTATGACCTGTTGAAGAAAGCGTTATGTATAAAGTATATGTTTTGTTTATGCTAGTCGTTGTCAGATTATTCATTGGTTTTTAAGTGTTTAGCATTGGTAAAGATTTATTGTTTTTTTATGCATAATATTTTTATATTAAAGCTGTCTGCTTGAAAAGAGAGGAGAAGATATAAATGCGCACTCGAACTACAAGTAACAAAACACTATAGATTGAGCAATTCGAATCATTCCGAAAACCTATGATGATCTTATATGCTAAAGTTAACACTCATCATACAATAGCAGATTAGTGAAGGTCCTGCTTAACACTAAAAACTGTCCAAACAACAAATATATGGTTTCTTTATCCGACTCTTTAAATTGACATTGTAATCTTTTTTTTTTGTGTAATTTAAACTGATTCTTTCTTCAAAGTATAATAGAATTATCTGATCACTATGATAAGTTTTCATTGTTTGTGGCTACAGGTATCTTATATTCGTGATGATTGTTTCATGTATACCGACAAGAGTTGTTGATTTCCCAAATTAAATAGATAGAAGAATACTTTTCGACTACGAAAAATCAAGAAGTTATCAAAAAGACAATCACAAAGTAATTTGTGCCACATGTGTGGAGTAGTAAGTGCTAACCTTTCCGGAGCCCCGGTTGTGTGGGTTTTTTTGGGGGAGGAGAGGGTTGTATTGCTCAATCTTCAGTGTTATATGTTGTGTTTTGTGGACTTGTTCGTCTTTTCGACTTTTTTCAGGGTTTTTTTCACCTAACATTGTTAGTTTTTCTTCAACAAATGAGTTTTGAAAGTCCCATTGGTATTTTCCGCCTTTTTTTTTTTATAAATTTTCTATTCTATCTTTTACTTTAAAAATAAATACACTGAATTGCCAAAAAATAGAATAGTATGTCTTCAAAGTTCTTATGTTTTTTGATGGCATCAAAAATGACAATTTGTTTAGAGCCTTTAAAATACAGCAGATAAAGGTTTGATTAGTGGTTGATATAAAGAATAAGAAGTACATGAATAGCCAGTCTGTCGTTTCTTGACTTTGTTTATTTGTTTTTTAAAGTATTTTTTGTTGTTGTAATAATAAATTTTCTATTGAACTAATCACTGTGGATTTTTAATTTTTGATCCCTTTGATGAATTAGAAAATAATAGAAAAAAAAGTAAAATTATGCTTTTCAAATTAAGTGCTGATAATGGAAATATTGTTTGTAAGGAATTATATTTACCAGATTTTTTTTTTGCCTGCATCTTTGCACGATTCTGGAAAAAAAATGGCAGGCATTATATGAAATTTAAGACAAAATGCGAAATTATAATTATATATATTGCATTTTTTATCTCGATTTATATTATTTAAGTCATATTGGTTCACTGTCACATTTAAAAGGAAAAAGGAAAAATAATACTAAGGGTGAAATCAAAAACCTGAAAATCCCAAAAAGAAAGAAAAAATTTCCATAATTAGAAATAACGAGGCTTAGCAACATTCACATAACCGAACACCGGGGATGCACTAACGAGCAAATGCATAGTTTCATATATAAGAAACATTAATTTATTTAAATACACGCTATTTATGATACACATGATATATACTGACAACACATATTTTTACATTTGCACCTGAAATCACCTTATGTTATGACAGGAATCGTCTGTGGAGATTTTTAACCTTAAAAGTCATTGTATAGATTATCATTGAAGTTTTAAGACCTTGCAAGTAATATTTCGTTCCTGTGTTTTCGTGTAGCAACTTTTGTAAAATATCACTCTATTCATAAATTGTTTAAGGAATCCATAACCTGTTCCATAACTAAAAATATGTTCGCTGCAAGGACGGGGATATTTGTGCAAAATTACTAATCCATCTATCATAAAATAAGGAGATGTGGTATGATTGCCAATGAGACAACCATCCACCAAAAATTCAAATGAAGTGGATGTAATTATAGGCAAACCGTACGACCTTCAACAATGAGAAAACAAATACCGTATGGTCGGCTATAAAAGGCCCCTATGACTTCCAATTACGGTAGCAAGAAAAAAGTAAGAAAACATTAGAGGTAAATTGGCCTTTAAACAAATGTACTCGTAATTAGAAATGAAATGAATAAATGGTCAATTATGGAAAGGATTGTCAAATATGCCCTTTGTCATTGTATTTGTACAGCTATCACATGACTTGTTTATTCAGTAAAATATCACAATTAAACAATGGCTTGACTATTTACCCGTAAAAGCCAAGAAAAAGCATAAAACACAACTATCATCAGAAACGATATGCAAAATATATAACATTACTGACCGTCACAATTCCCCAAGGAATATAGTTTTCTCTCCGTATCACAACCTACACAACCATTTTCATCATCAGAAAGGGGGAGGGTTGTCACATCGTCTAGTTTTCATTCCTATTCCATTACCACAGGTAATAGGACATCTCGCAGACGACCAAAGGCCCCAATGTCCATCAACTATGATAAAAAAAAAGTATTAAGAATACTGTTAAAACTATACTTTTACATATATTAATGAAATTTATCCTGTTGAACTTACTTTAAATAAAGCTAATACTAACAATGACCACTGCCCTTTTCTCGATCTTGATATCTATATCACTAATGGAAAGCTGAATACTAAAATTTATGATAAAAGGGATGATCTTTTATTTCCTATCGTTAATTATCCGTTTTTAGATGGTGACGTTCCCTTGTCACCATCTTACGGTGTTTATATATCTCAACTTGTACGATTCGCTCGTGTATGTAACAATGTTTTAGATTTTAACGAGAGAAATTTATGTATTACTGAAAAATTATTACACCAGGGTTTTCGATATCACAAACTAGTTAAAACAATTACTAAATTCTATCATCGGTATAAAGACATCATTCGTAAATATAGCTCAACATGCAGACTTCTAATACGTTCAGGTATTTCACATCCAATTTGTTATGGAAATATTCTTTATAAAGCACAAAGGTGTCAGTATTCACCTCAAAAACTTACAAAACCTTTGAATAGACTTATTAAGAAGGGATATGATTATGATAATGTTGTCAAGTCATTAAAGATTGCATATTTTGGCGTTAATATTGAGTCACTGATAAGGTCTTTGCATCGGAACTAAACACATTTATTCTAAAAACAGTTGTTGGCATGACACGGGTTATGTTCTTCTCATATATGTTATGATGGTATGATACTAAACCCCTAACGGGAAGGATTGTGCCTGATGTTCATATGATGAAATCATATAATCTTTCAGTCAGTTTAATTGAAGTCTGGAACTGGCATGTCAGTTAACTGCTAGTAGTCTGTTGTTATTTATGTATTATTGTCATTTTGTTTATTTTCTTTGGTTACATCTTCTGACATCAGACTCGGACTTCTCTTGAACTGAATTTTAATGTGCGTATTGTTATGCGTTTACTTTTCTACATTGGTTAGAGGTATAGGGGGAGGGTTGAGATCTCAAAAAACATGTTTAACCCCGCCGCATTTTTGCGCCTGTCCCAAGTCAGGGGCCTCTGGCCTTTGTTAGTCTTGTATTATTTTAATTTTAGTTTCTTGTGTACAATTTGGAAATTAGTATGGCGTTCATTATCACTGGACTAGTATATATTTGTTTAGGGGCCAGCTGAAGGACGCCTCCGGGTGCGGGAATTTCTCGCTACATTGAAGACCTGTTGGTGACCCTCTGCTGTTGTTTTTTATTTGGTCGGGTTGTTGTCTCTTTGACACATTCCCCATTTCCATTTTCAATTTTATTTGCTTATATTCAGTATTGGAAGGTGATGATGAATTAAACATTTTTTCTAAAGATGTTTATTCTTCAGTCTTGTAATTGAGGAACACAAGACGTCTCAGAATACAATTCAATATACAAATTTGGATTCGATAAGCTAAATTAATTTAGAAACAAGATTAAAATTAAGGTTCCAAAGCCCTTAGGCAGAGTTGACCATAAATAAATTTGTTTTCCGTTCTATGTCCTTTTTGGTCAAATAGCGCCTCATGTTTGAATTTATCTATTCATCTTTAGCATTTGTGTTTTATCGTTCCTAATGAAAGTTTTTACAACCACAGGGTTGATGCCACTACTTGTGGTCTTTGATTAGTTTTTACAACCACAGGGTTGATGCCTCTACTGGTGGTCTTTGATTAGTTTTTACAACCACAGGGTTGATGCAAATGCTGGTGGTCTTTGGTTAGTTTTTACAACAACAGGGTTGTTGCCACTACTGGTGGTCTTTGGTGAGTTTTTACAATAACAGGGTTGTTGCCACTACTGGTGGTCCTTGGTGAGTTTTTACAAACACAGGTTGATGCCTCTACTTGTGGTCTTTGATTAGTTTTTACAACCACAGGGTTGATGCCACTACTTGTGGTCTTTGGTGAGTTTTTACAACAACAGGATTGTTGCCACTACTGGTGGTCTTTGGTGAGTTTTTACAACCACAGGGTTGATGCCACTACTTGTGGTCTTCGGTGAATTTTTACAACCACAGGGTTGATGCCACTACTTGTGGTTTTTGATTAGTTTTTACAACCACAGAGTTGATGCCACTGCTGGTGGTCTTTGGTGAGTTTTTACAACAACAGGGTTGTTGCCACTACTGGTGGTCTTTGGTGAGTTTTTACAACCACAGGGTTGATGCCATTACTTGTGGTCTTTGATTAGTTTTTACAACCACAGAGTTGATGCATCTACTGGTGGTCTTTGGTGAGTTTTTACAACCACAGGGTTGGCGCCATTACTTGTGGTCTTTGATTAGTTTTTACAACCACAGGGTTGTTGCCACTACTTGTGGTCTTTGATTAGTTTTTACAACCACAGAGTTGATGCCACTACTTGTGGTCTTTGGGGAGTTTTTACAACAACAGGGTTGTTGCCACTACTGGTGGTCTTTGGTGAGTTTTTACAACCACAGGGTTGATGCCACTACTGGTGGCCTTTGATTAATTTTAACAACCACAGGGTTGAAGCCACAACTGGTGGTTTTTGATGAGGTTTTGTAACCACATATTGTTGCTAAGTCTGGTGGTCTTTGTTGATTTTTCACAACCACAGGGTTGATGCCACTGTTGGTGGTCTTTGGTGAATTTTACAACCACAGGGTTGATGCCATAACTAATGGTCTTTGAATTGTATTTACAACCACAGGTATGATGCCACTGCAGGTAGTTTTTGTTGTGTTTTTACAACGACATTGTTGTTGCCAATGCTGGCAGTCCTTGTAGAGTTTTTACAACCACATGGTAGATGCCACTGCTTTTGGTCACTATTGGTTTTTAACAAACACAGGGTTAATGCACTGCTGGTGATAATTGATGAGTTTTTACAACCACACGCTTGATGCCACTGCTGGTAGTCTTTGTTGAGTTTTTGAAATACGATTGCTTTTAAGCAAACTGTAGACTTATACCATTGACTCAGGGCCATGCACTTACGTCAACCGTTTTATTCTACACATCAAGGAACATCTAAGATTCTTGAGATTGTCTTGCTTTAAATGGTATAAAAACAAAAGGATTGAATTTAAACAACCGTTCTATAATGTTTTTCTCATAATCTTCATGTTTCAATATTTACCTTGACTTGTTTTCGTGTTAAAAAACACGGAAAATCAGAGTTAAGCAGTATTTATATTTTATGATTTTATAAATTTAGAAACACGTCAGAGGGAATTCCCCAGTTTTGATAACATGCAAGAGTTCTCCGAATTTCGATCGATAAATCTTTTTCTATTTCTGTCATTAATAAACTCATCATAGATACCAGGACTAAATTTGACGCGCGTTTCGTCTACAAAAGACTCATCAGTGACGCTCGAATCCAAAAAAGTTAAAAAAAAAAAAAAAAAAAAAAAAAAAATAAGAACTGAAGTTGCGTTTTCTTATATGTCAACGTTATGAAACTGATATTTGATATTACTTCCATTAAGGAATGGAGGTCGTTTAATTAACATTTAATATACGTCCTTGCTACAAATCACAAGTCTGTTTAGGTAAGTATGCGCATGCGTATAGTTTTCTTGGCTTGTAGGGGATCAGATTGAATGGTTGCTCTGGATTCCCCACTCCATTAATTAATTTGAAGCTCGCGAGATCCTTTCTATGTCTCTCTGATATTAAGGGTTGTTGTTGTTGCATAATTTAAAATCATATGCATCATTAAAATTAAAATAAATGAAGTCGATCCACAACGTAAAAGTGTAACTAGAACACCCCTTCAGCCAAAATGGAGTCTTCAATTTTATCGCTTTGAGTTGTCTCCCTTCCTTTTAAAAAGTAACTTTCACCAAACGACGATAAGTCGAGAAAAAATTAACTCGTTCTGCCGATAGACGTCAAATCATATTAAAACCGATCGGAGTTTAAACAGAGGAATGATATGTGTACGGAAAGGAGTCATGCCCACTGACCCAAAGGAAATTAAATATTCAAAGAGTTAGGAATTGGGTTCCACCTTTAATTCACGTAGGAAAGTATGTGATAAGGCACGAAGTGAAGTACCTTCTCTCACTCCCAGTGACTGCTGTGGAAAGTAAATTCTATTGATAGTACAAAAATAAAACACAATAAGTACATTGTCCGTACATTTGTATCGAGGATTTGCGTTGGCGGTACCAGGGGGGTTGGACGATCAGTGCATTTGAATGGGAACATATAGTTGGAACCCCCTCTTTTTTTAAATTACTGGATCCGCCCTGGGGGCTATTCTTAAAGTTGAATAACTATTCAGATTACGTAAATTACATTTTACACGTGCAGTTGAATTATTTTTGAAATATTACTAATACATGTAATCAATGAAAACAATGGCAATCGTATCCTTCAGAGCAATATGCTCTTTTATTAAAACAACATGGTTGAGCAACTTCTTGTGATCATTGTTGATTTTTTTATACAAGTACAGGGTTAACGCACTGCTGGTAATATTTGATGAGATTTTACAACCACACGATTAATGCCACTGTTGTTAATCTTTGTTGGGTTTATACAACAACAGGTTACATTTGTAAATGCAACAGATGAGCTAAGACCCTAAAAATCGTCATCCATCAATTATTATTTGGAATGAGTGTCGTATTATCAATCATAACTTATTCCGTACTTGCTGCTCGAGATTGATTAAACGAGAAAAAAACTGATAAAAAATCCTTATATACTTTTTTGTATTCCCAATTTATCGGCATTATGATTTTTACTCTGCGTTCATCTGGCCCGCTTCAAGTTGAAGTTTTTTGTCGAGATTTTGTTTTTGATGAATTAAAGTCCTATCAAATTGAAACAATGTACACATGTTGCTTATAATATGATATTTCTAATTTTAATGCAATATTTGAGATTTTACCCCATTTTCATGGTCCACTGAACATAGTGCGGATAGGGCATCCGTGTACTATAGACACATTCTTGTTTAATTCAGTAATGAACATGTATATTTTTGATATTCATATTTAACATTTTTAAGAATATTTTACTCAACAATAGCCCTATTTCTTGTACCAAACATAAGCTGAAAAAACTAGTAAAGGGATTTGTTTTTGTTCCGACTAATAAGGCTGCGTATAATATCATTACTGTTGGACGTAAACTTTACATTTGGGGTTCTGCAAAAGGAAATCACAATCTCACTTACATTCCAACTACTTAATTTTTGAAAAATTTCATCTGTAACAAACATAAATCTTTAGCTACCTCTGTACAAGAGAAACCACATACAATGAAAGTGTCAACTGAGGCCTGGCTTCCAAAGCTGTTCAAATGTGTTTTTTTTTCTACCCTACATACCACTATTTCTCATAATCTTATTAAGAAAAACATCAAACACCTATACTAATTAAGGGCATCCGATACAGTTTCTCGATATAATGTCATTTTTATAATTTTGAAATATGTTGTAGGCCTTGGCGAGTTATAAAATAAAACACAAAATAAAACATAGGTCACCGTGCTTGTTTTCGAGAAAATTGAGGCTGAAAATTGGGGATTTGTGCAATTTTGTAAAAAAATTAGGCAATGTTATAAAATTTTTGGAGCAGATATTCTTCGTCGTAAATTATCAAGATCGGGTTCAATCTGAAGCTGTGATAAGTGGCAATAAGGAAAAAAATAAATCACTATACGAATAACTATAAAATTATTCAAGTCTTGCTTGACATTGCGGACCAGATGCTCAAAGTGGTATTTTTCTAAACCTAAAAAAATGGAAAAAAACTGTTTCTGAAAATGTCATTTTTATCATTTTTCTGCATTTAAACGGCATTTTTCTGCATTTAAACTGCATTTAAACGGCATTTTGTCATGCTTTCTCCAAATCTCAAATAAAAAATATAGGTCACCGTGCTTGATTCCATGATAATCACGATTTATCCTAAAAATATTACGTCACCCCTTTGTAACCTCAACGTTAGCGCTAAAGTGCACGACGTCGCTGGCAGACAATTTCGACGTTATCGCTTCAAATTACCGGCGACATTTTTCAGATGTATAAATATTATTTGTAAAGTACTATCTATCTATAAATTGGTAACATTGTTTTCGGAAGTAAAATCATGTGAATAACAAATACCTCTCTGTGTTTGTGGTCTAAGTGAGAAACTTCTCAAGAAAAGTTATTACGGACTGTTGATTTTTACGACTTTCAAAAATTTAAGACTCGGCAATTTAGAACATGACATACAGGTACATTTACTGTACACACTCGTATATTATTTCATACTGTATGATGACCTCTAGATGTTGTTCTTTGTTTTGTTTTGTTTGGTTGGCTGCTGTTTCATTACACATACTCCTTAATATCCTTTAATTCACGTTTTTATCACTGAGAAAATCTGTTTTTGTTGATACGAATTTTAAAAAAATTAGTGTCGTTTGGACAGTAATCAAATTTGCCGTTACTTTTCTCGTTTGAGTTGTTTTACCTTGTCATTTCGGGACCTTTTATAGCTGACTATGCGGTATGGGCTTTGCTCATTGTTGAAGACCTATAGTTGTTAATTTCTGTGTCATGTTTGTCTCTTGATGAGAGTTGTCTAATTGGCAATTATACCACATCTTCTGTTTTATGTGGTCAGAAAACAGAAGCAAAATCTTACAAAGGAGAATCTTCAATTTGCTAATGGATGCTTTTGTCCAGACAGAGAAACTATAATTTTGAAATTTCTGATTTGGCAAAAAAATGATTGAATTAATAGCGAGAGGACTGGATATATTACGATTAGTTGCAATTAAAATCATTCTCTCATAGCGTAATTTTATTGGTAAATAACTATATATTTTTTCACCACAGCGTGTACATAAAATACCGCATGTCCATTCCCCTGTCTGTCCTTCCGGACTTCTGGTTAATTAGATTTTTCAAGTGTACAATTCTTGCCAACTTTCTATAAAACTAATATCGTATGGACACGTTCGAAAATCAGTGCATATCAACTATTCTTTAAAAGAGTTATGCCATTTGGAAATATTAATTATATTGAAAATTGCATTGTATTTTCTGTCATTCCGTCATTTCTCTAATATATCTATAAAAAAATAAAGAAAAAATAAACAGCTGCGCTTCGAGCGCATGATACGCACTTCGTCTCATGAAAAAAAACCTAACATAATATATGTTTTTAAACAATCTAATTAAAATATTGTTCTCTGAATACGTTATACTATACATATGTAGTATAACGTAATCAGAGATCAATATTTTAATTAGATTGGTTTTTAAAATAACACGGGGGTTGTACGGAAGTCATGCTAGGTATATCCTGACTCATTCATTATTCTTGCTCAATAATAAGTTTATATATCACAACATGTTTTATATGATCCCCAAATTGAAGCTCAATAAAAATTCAAGAACTCAAAAATGAATTAAAGAATCATCACGAAAAAGTATACAGATCTTAAGAATAATTTAACTAAAAAGTATGTGAATATATATGCAATTATTATAGATAGTTTCTGAGATACGACGCGACATGTGAACCCCCAGCCCCTTTTTGTCATAAACTCAATAACTCTAAAATCAAATTCTGAATCATTCTCAAAAGTATATACAAGTTCTTCAGAATTATATAACTAAGAAGTGCGTAAAGTTTAGAGCAATAGTCATAAAACGTTTTCTAGATGCAGCGTGAACTGTAAAAAAAACTGTTCTAGTTACAAAGTCCTGTAACTTATAAAGTTCACCAAAAATGATACAGACCGTTTGACCATCATGACTGAAAAAACAACCATGTTCAGTTTAATGATAATATGCTGTACCATATTTACGACGGACAGACGGACGCGGGCATTTCTATACCATTCTACGTCCCGTAAAAATTTTTACGGGTGCATAACATAAACATATTGTTTGCTATTGCCTTTTGTTAGATAAACTACGTGCAATGTGGAGGAAATAGAAACTTTGTTCTTTTATAAAAGTTGTATCATTGTTTGTATTAGCGGCATACCATTATTTTTTGTTTACATAAATAAATTAAATAAATTTTTCAGAAAGGAAATTGACTTCTTCGTGTAAATTTTCGGTATTAGTTTTTAATTATCATTGGTTTTCTGTGCTGTGCTGTAATAAAAAATCGGATCCGGACCAAATCTTGGATGATGCATGATAATAAAATTTTAATTGACATGCATGATATTAGTAACACCAAAAGGGTCAGTCGTCTTGAGATTGCTCACTATACGATATTTGTTGAAGATCTCAAAGAAACAGTAATATGTTTTATTTCTTATTATGTTATTAGACTGTTATCCTGGTATAATCAAATGCACTTACTAATATGAATGGCGTAGAAATTAGCATGCGGGAGAAACAGAAATTGGAGCATGGAAATTCCACATTACGTTTCGTATTACGGAAAATGACACGCATTACGTCCCGCAAAAAGTGACGTTTTGCGGGAATTCAAACGCTTAACGTCGCGCCAAGAGTTAACTCCCTTGAAACTGTATCGGATGCCCTTAAATGCACATTTACAAAATGCGAATTTATGTATTCAAACTCTTTTAGATCATTTTTTAGCAACAACAAACAAAAGAATTAAGTCAAACGAACCTGCTTTGATTCTATAACTTACCTTACTTTTTAATAGATAACAGTTTTGCTTGTATTGAGATTCCATATATCGTCATGTTATCGGATTTTCAAAGATACTTAGGTGTGCTACACTTATCGCGGACTTGTTTGTGTATCGTTATAAAATGATCAAAGAATCATCATCCGATACTAAAATATAACACTTCAAGATTTTTGGATTATGATTTGGCTTTCAATAATTACGACCTCAGTATGTAGACTGATTATAATTATCCTGCTAATAGTAACAATAAATACCTCCCTTTTCTGGATATTGATACTATTATCTATATCGTTCTGTAGCTGGAAGCTTGAAACTAAAACGTATGATGAAGGAGATGCTTTCTTTCCCTATTGTTAATTATCAATTTTTAGACGATGACGTTCCCTTGTCACCATCGTACGGTGTTTCCGTATCTCAACTTGTTCGATTCGCTCGTGTATGTAACAACATATTAGATTCTAATACAAGAAGTCTCTGTCTTACTGATAATTATTACACCCGGGTTTTCGATATCACAAACTGTTCAAATCATTCACTCAATTGTATCGTCGGTACAAGGACATCATTCGAAAAAATGACTCAACATGCAATCAACTTATACTTTTAGGTATTTCCCATCTAATATTTCATGTTAATATTCTTTACAAAGCATAAAACAACTGGTTTTAGAATAAATTTGCATTTTTCGATGCAAAGACCCTTTGCATTAGACAATATAAAAAAGGCTTTTTGGTTTTTATATTGTCTAATGCAAAGGGTCTTTGCATCGAAAAATGCAAATTTATTCTAAAACCAGTTGTTGGCATGATACGAGTTAAGTTCGTCTCATATATTTTATGATGGTATGAAACAACCATAACGAGAGGGATTGTACTTGATTTTCTTAAACAATGTATACTGAAGACATACCTTTCAATCAGTTTAATGAAAGTCTGGAGCTGGCATGTCAGTAATTCCTGTAGTTGTCCTTTGATAATTAAGGTTTGATTGTAATTTTGCTTAGTTTATTTTCTCGCTTTTCGGAGTCAAAAAGCGAAACATATGTATGCTTTTTTCGGGCGTCGGCGGCGTCAACAATGTATTTGTTTGTGATTAGGTCTAATTCATGGTGAACTTCTAGTGAAAAGTCAAAGATATATTTGGTATGCAGTTGTTTTAGCATTGGCACATCTCATTACCATGGATATCATTTGGCCCGGCCCCCTAAATTATGGTCTATTGACTTTGAAACTTTTGAGATGTATTTCTGTGATAACAGTTTATTTTGTTTCTTATTCTGACACCAGTTTCGGACTTCTTTTAAACTGATTTTACTGTGGTGTTGCTGTGTGGTTGTTTATTCTATCTTAATGTAGGTTTATAAGATGGGTTAAGGTCTCGCAAATATGAGAGCTCGTCGTATGTGATGTCACATACCAAACAATGACGTCATTTAAAAAATGGCGTAATGACCATTCCATTTTAGACCCATTGAAGAAAAATTCTCATTTTTAATTTTTGTTCTATTTTCATATTTCCAAGTAAAGGTGTGATAAAAAAAAAGGTGGTGTGTGATAAAGGGTATCATAGACATGCGATAAAGGGTGTGATAAAGGGTAGACATGCGATATAGGGGTGTGATAAAGGGTCTACATCAACGTTGAGCGATACGGATTAAACAGCAGGCTATTTATCAAATATTCAAAACTACTTTATTTACTACTAAATATATAATAACAAAAAATAAAAGATATTTGATAAACTTCACACGATATCGGCATAGTTTTTCAAGAATGAATACAATAGCGACTCACAATGTATGCAGACATCACTAAAGAATCCACACTCAGTCCAAATTACATGAGTCCTAGACATGACAACTATAGATGTCAATTTGTGGTTGATGTAAAATATATTATCGTTCTTTTGTGCATTTTTCCTTTGATATCTTTTTATGATATTTTTTTATATCATGCTACTTGCTTGAGATGGAAAATTATCGCTATAAACTAAGGCGGCATGTAGCGATTCTAATGAAATTGACATAAAATTGACAACGTCCTCATAGGTAAAATAGCGATAAATAGATAAGCATTGGTCATATCAACGGCTTTTCTCGCTTTCGCCGTACCGAATCAAGCGAGAAAATCAATCTTGTTGAGATGATCAACGATAATCTATAAAAATAATTCGATACTAAGTTTATTTATTCTTTTCAAAATATATTATATGTTATCAAAGTTTGTATTGATATTATTGAATCATTTTGTAAATTGATGGCAAATCTCTCTTACCCTAGTATGCTAGAGTTTTCATTTTCTGTTTCTGATTTCAAATAATAGTAATAATTAAAATTGAGAAAGCATGAACAAAATGATATTAAACAATTCATCTTATTTGATGATTTGACAATTTATTTAATCAAATAATTCATAATTTATTATAAACGTTGAATTCAATAGTGTTGTTCAAGCATTTATTTGCAATATGTTACATAGACTTTATTTGCAATATGTACATAATTTTTATTCGTAATATGTTACATACACTAGCGTGATATTAAACATATACCATCCCTTCCAACGTGTTATTTCATTCTCTCAAAGCCTCTCTTCAAGGGTTCGGTTGTGTGATCAGTTTTTCCAGTTGTGGTCGTATTATCAACTATTTAACATGTAAGTAACTTTATACATTTACCTATCTTAACTTCTCTTTTATAAATATCGTGAGCCTAAATCCATCAATTGGAAATACAACTTTAAAATTTTGATGGATTCAGTTGAGGATTATGCCAGGCAATGGGCTAAGCGCGAGAAGGAAGACGTAGACACTCTTTCCGAATGGATTAAGGCAGTGAGGTCGTTGATATAAATCAAAATTAAGAAACTGAATGGGTCTATCAATGCCCATGCTACGTCAATCTTTAAAGACCCAAATGTTGCAAAACATCTATCCTACCTCCATGACAAATATGTTGTTGTCCCCGCAGATAAAGCCCCAAACAACATCGTTTTTGTATGTAAAACTCATTACATTAACTGCTTGATAAACGAATTAGGTATTGACAATTCACTTGGAAACTCAACATATACCCTCACGACACTTATCAAAGAGGAAATCCTGGATAATCATAGGTCTGTTCTGTGTTCCTTTGGAATTTCAACCAAAGATGAAGAACTGGATCTGCCATCACTGTATTGGATACCTAAACTACATAAGTGTCCTTACAAGCAACTGTATATTGCTGGGTCTTCCAAGTGCTCCACGAAACCTCTTTTTAAATTATTAACATCTATTTTATCAGCAATCAAAGACGGGCTTCAAAGTTATTGTGAAACTGCCTATTCTAGAGGGGGCGTGAATCAGATGTGGATACTTAAAAATTCCAAAGATCTTTTAGAGTACATACAATCTAACTCTCTTTCATCTTGTAACAGTATTAAAACATTTGACTTTTCTACTCTGTACACTAGTATTCCACATTCCAAACTAAAAGACAAATTGAAAGAGTTGGTATTGCTTTGCTTCGTAAAAAAGAATGGCCAACGTAGATACAAGTATCTTGTCTTAGGAAGGTACAAATTCTATTTTGTAAAGGATCACTCTGATTCGAACAAAAAATTCTCTGAAACTGATATTATCAAGATGCTTGATTTCTTGATTGACAACATATTTGTTACGTTCGGAGGACATGTTTTTCAACAGACTGTCGGCATTCCAATGGGAACAAACTGTGCCGACTTGTTTCTTTATTATTATGAGGCTGACTTCATGCAGGAACTTCTTAAGAAGAAAGATAAGAAGTTAGCAATATCCTTTAACTCTACTTTTCGCTATATAGATGATGTTCTTTCACTAAATAATTCAAAAATTGGTGACTATGTGGAACGCATCTATCCAATCGAGCTAGAGATAAAGGATACTACACATACAGTTAAGTCGGCCTCATATCTTGACTTACATCTAGAAATTGACAATGAGGGTCGGTTGAAAACAAAATTTTACGACAAAGAGATGATTTAAGCTTTCCAATTGTGAACTTTCCATTTCTAAGTAGCAACATTCCAGCAGCACCTGCATACGGGGTATATATCTCCCAAATGATACGATATTCCCGTGCTTGCATTTCCTATCATGATTTTCTTGATAGAGGGTTGCTGCTCACAAGGAAGCTATTGAACCAAGAGTTCCAAATGGTGAAGTTGAAATCATCCCTTCGTAAATTTTACGGACGCCATCACGAGTTGGTTGACCGTTATGAAATAACCGTTTCACAAATGATATCGGATATGTTCCTTACGTCGTAACTACAATCCCCTTCCTTTTCATGAATGTGACCTACCGAATTATACCGGATTTGTTATCACATAAGCAACACGACGGGTGCCGCATGTGGAGCAGGATCTGCTTACCCTTCCGGAGCACCTGAGATCACCCCTAGTTTTTGGGTGGGGTTCGTGTTGTTTATTCTTTAGTTTTCTATGTTGTGTCGTGTGTGCTGTTGTTTGTTTGTCTTTTTCATTTTTAGCCATGGCATTGTCAGTTTGTTTTAGATTTATGAGTATGACTTTGGTATCTTTCGTCCCTCTTTTATAGCACTCATCATCAAATGATTAGTCGAAATTTGATTATGACGTCAAAATGATTTGTTTTCTTCTCAATTTTCCTATTGTGACGTCATGAAAAAAGGTGACCTTGCCTGATAACGTCGCATATAAAGAGCACAATTTTCTAAAAATCTTTGAAAAAGAACGATAAAAAGCATTAGAGAAACAGATTCCGACACTATAACTCGTGTATTACGATATTTCTCCACTCTCGACAGTTAAATTTTATTATTTTAAGGGCTCGGCAAGCCTCGCGCTTTAAATAATAAAATTTAACTGTCTCGAGTGGAGAAATATCGTAATACACTTGTTGCAGTGTAAGAATCTATATCTCTCACTCTCAGTGACTGCTGTGGAAAATAAACTTGGAATTGATAGTACAAAAATAAAACCCAATAAGTACATTGCTCATACACTTGTATATGGGATTTGCTATTTTTAAAGTTGAGTAACTATTCAGATTAAGAAAATTATATTTAACATGACTGTGCAGTTGAATTAGTTTTGAAATAATGCTTTCCAGCTATACCAGGGCTGCTAAATATGCACGAGACTCACGCATAATCATGCTTTTTTGCGGCATTATCTCTCGATCTATTGTTTTTTTTTTATCTTTTCAATTTTGACCAAATTTCACGCATTAGCTTTATGAAAAGTTGTCAGAACTGATATATACATGTGTCAATGAAAACAATACACCTTATCGCTATTTGTCCGCCATAACTGGATATCGCACAGGTTCCCTTAAAATTTTGACGTCATAGAACAACATATCTGACGCCACAATTAGTGAGAGATATTAGCAAGCAAAATTACCACAAAGCATCATTATTATATACTTTTTAAGAATTAACTGCTGGCCATTAGAAAAATGATTTTTTTCAAGATGGCCACGGCCATTTTCTAAAATGGCTGTTTTCTTTAGTTTGAAAATACTGATTTTTCTGGAAAAATTTTCTTTGAACTTCTTTATCATGTTTTTAGTGAAAACCAATTACCAGGTTTGGTGGATTCATTCCTTACATCACATATTTATAAAAAATGAATATTTGACATATCCAGTATTTGCGCATGCGCTAAAATGTAACAAAATTCTTTCAAAAATATTTGAACTATTTACCATATATTTAGTGTTTTTGGATTTCTAATAATATTATGAATAAGTTTAATAACATTTTTCAAGGTTATGATACACATGTATTTACCACTTTTGCGCATGTGCAAACTATTTATAGACATCAAGAGCGATTTGTATGCACTACCAGGCAATTCTCAGGTATTCGATGCTTAAGGCGAAAATGTGGTTAATCCCGGAAAAACATCAATTGTAATTGCAGATCAGCCACTTTTTGAAATTCAGTAGGAATGGCCTGATTTGTACGGAAAAAATAAGTGTATCGTCATGTTTCGTGAAGTGCATATTGCAATGACTTGTTCTAAATCTCTGGGTGATATATTTCGTGATAGGGGATGGACATGTTGTCTTACTGAAGCCAATATTGCAACACCAAGAACGGAAGATTCTTTTTATGAATGTTCAAATGTATCTAGAACTAGACAGGTCCATCAGACAACCGCATGTAGTTTGCTTGAATTGTTGATTTCAGATTATGAAAGCTAAACTCAGAATATATAATTATGTCATGACTCTGTGGCGTTCAGTGATTTAAAAGACTGGTGTAAGGAAACAGAGTCATCTCGACCACAGTTTTATTCCTTGCGTTCAATTATAAATTAAGAACTTCTTTTGATTTTGGTATTATATTCATTATGTGTGAAATTTCGTACTTTTCAAACAGTCCATATAAAGCATGATAGCATATTGTTTTAGGATTTGATCATGTGAATTATGCTCGATCGTTACCGACCCGTCTCCGAAATATGACTTCCCTTCCCAAACATCACCAACAGGTGGCGATGGAAAATGATAATTTCACTGTACGTAAGACCAGCAAATTTCTTTCTTATTACACAATTGATCAGCAACCAAAACAGAATAATGAAATTATGAAGGGCGATGTTGGTGCCATATGATTAACCAAAGATCACGTTTAGACAAATGGATGGTAGCTGGACCAGGATTCAGTATACTAGAATATGAATTTAAAAGATCTAGTGGTTTGGGTCATTCTACAACAGTCGAACGACAAAATGAAGACTATGAAAACACAAAAAGATTATTTTAAACAGCTTTAAAGGATTTGTAAAGTGATGAACGAGTCTGGAAATTTATTTCTAAAAGAGTCGACAGATTTGTAAAAAAAAATTACTCCATGTAGGAAATTGTTGATTCGGAAACAGATAAGATATGTAAATAAATCCCAAGATATTGGTCCAAACAATACGAAGATCTTTTGAAGTAAATGCAAAACGTCTTTGTCAAAAACAAGGCTAAAGACCCTTTAAAGTGATTGCGATATCTTTTCTAGACTTTTCATTTCTTGTCACAGTAGACAGTTTTACTTGGAATATTTCTTTATCCATAAAAACTAAACTGCTCCTCCGTCTTTATCTCAGGATGTCACTTGAAATAGTGGTATTAAATCGCTGCAAATGGGTTTACTTTAAACATTCTGTGATTTGCTGATCCAAATTCGGACGCATTTAAATTTATCGTTAGTGGGGTAGAAATGGTTAATTCCACGTCACAAAGTTGGGCAAAAATATTTGATGATTATACTAATGATGTCATACTGCCTTATATAAATATTCAAAAGTAGACATGGTATTTGATGTTTACTAAAGGTTCTTGTGGCAGATGGAAAGGTGTTGGTTCTGGTAGAACACCAAGGGTTTGTAGTAGTTTTCTCTGTGAAGATGAAAACGAAACGAAATTGTTCAAGTTTCTTGCTGACAAAATTGCTTCTTGAGAGACTAATACAAATGTGTATGTTACTCATGGTGAAAATATTCTTTGCAGTTTCAATAAGGATACTTCTTATTTATCCCTTTGTAATCATGAAGAAGCAGATACACGAATGTTTGTCCATGTTCGGCATGATTATGAAAAGTGTTGCAAAATGTAATTTTAAGTAGTACAGACACAGATGAAATAATATCAATAATTGCAGCAATCGGAAAATTAGGTAGAGCAAATTGTGGATAGGTTATGGAAGGAATAACGACTTTTGATGGCTTCCTGTACGTTACATGTCAAATGCGTTTAGTCCTTGTGTGGTTGCTCTTCCTTTCGCCCATGCATTCAGTGGATGTTGCACTTTGTCGAATTGTCGTGAGAAAGGGAAGATGTCAGCTTGGCTAACAATGGAAGTTTTTCCAGATGTAAAGGACGTTTTTTTTTTGGCTTAAGTATGAAGCGAGGCACGATGTGAATTGTTTGCCAGGAGGCAGCGGCATTGTGATGCAATTCCGCCTACTAGGGGTTCTTTTCCAGAGCACATCTAAAGAGAAGTATATCAAGGAGGAGTTGTTTGGGCTCAGCCTGATTCATGTATTCGACAGGTACATGTACCAAGTCATAAACGTTGTGATTAGATGAAAGAAAGAATCAATGACATTTGGAAACAAAAATGAACTTCTTTGACTGCCGTTGCATCCTCTTGTCAGGATATTTTGAAATGCGGAGGCGAAAATCCAGCTGTGTTGGTAACTGTAGATGCTACCGTTCTGGCCTTCCTTGTACGGGTTGTTGTATAGGCAACTATCAGATAATTATAAAATAAGCAACCTGTCTTTTTAACCAAACTAGGCATTTAAAATTAACAAAGAGTGTTATCACTTGTGAAGTTGATGGAAATTATAAAAATATCTCTACGTATTTTTCGCCATTTTTTTTACCGGAAGTCACTATTTTTTTCATTTATGTGTTGTTTTGTCGTACTTAGGAACTGTTTTTAACGTTTTATCATAACTTACATTGGATTATACTTATAATACATCTTTCAAGGATTTACATCCCTTGTGAAGTTGCTTGAAAGTATAAAAATTGATTTTTTTACTTTTTTGCCGGCAATTTGAAACCGGAAGTCACCTTTAGTTTCATTAATGTGTTTCTAGTCGTAATTTAGGAACTGTCATTTACTTTTTTTTTATCAAACTTAACATTGGACATTACATATAACACACCTATCAAAGGATTAACGAATTTGCCAATTTATAATGACGCTATTTCCCAAATGTGTGGGGGCCTTTTTGAAAAAATGATTTTTTTTTCTGGCCAGCAGCGGATTTTTTTTAAGTATCATTTAGTCAACCTTTATACCAAATTTCATGCTTGTATCACGATTTGCACAATTATGTCCATAATATCTCCCACTAAATGTAACAGTGATTGTTGAATGCGTCAAAAGTTCAAGGGGCCGGGTCAGCCGGGATTAGCGATAAGGTGTATGGCTATCGTATCCCTCAGAGCATTCTGCTCTTTGATTAGATTGTATTGTAAGTGTTGCATTTTTTCCCGAAGTCATTCTTCATACAGTATAGCATGTTATTTTTGCGGGATGTACATTTTCACTTATTTTCGCGGATAGAACAAAATTGCCAAAATAAATCACACCATATTAAAAGTGCACATGCAAAGGTATTGATAAAAGTTTTGAATTCGCCAAAACAATAACCGCCAAAATATTACGTATACCTTATTCAATGAAAATCGCGAAATTTTACACCCGCGAAAATTACCCGCTATACGGTATTATGTTTACCTTTTCATTTGAACAGTTGAACCAAATTTCTTTCTTAACTAAGTTCGTGTGTCAGCTTTTGATCCGTTGATGATAGTCGATAACTCATTTATTGACGTCTCTTTTACGATCTACATTCGAGACAGCACCTTTGCAAATACTTTCGTTATCATTTGTTGTGCGGAGTTAACCAGTAGAATGCATACTTACTTAAAACTTTCCTCACAAGAACCTGAACAAAAGTATAAATCGTCATTTACAGTATGTATACGACTTCGTTTTTCTTATATCTTTTATTCAAAAATGATTAATTTCCTTTACTTTCATTTTTAAAACTTTGCAATGAAACAATCACTTCATCACACTTGAATGAGCGACATAACAGAACAAATCACCCTTCCGGAGCATCTAAGATTGCATCCGGTATTTTGTGAGGTTTGTATTGCTCAGTCTTCAATTTTCAATGTTGTGTTTTGTATACTCTTATTTGGCTTTATTCTTTTTTGTTCCTATAGTGTTTGATAGTTTAAGACCCACCATTTTTTCATAAAATGCCCTGTATCAAGTAAAAAAAAAAGGCCATTGTTACATTATAGTTCGTTTCTGTGTGTGTTACATTTTGATGTTGTGTTTCTGTTGTGTCGTATAGTTCTCTTATATTTGATACGTTTCCCTCAGTTTTAGTTTGTAACCCGGATTTGTTTTTTCTCTATTGATTTGTGAATTCCGAAGAGCGGTAAACTACTGTTGCCTTTATTTATGTTCGACTTATGAGATTGAACGCCCCTTTGCTATCCTTGGCCCCTCTAAAACGAACAGCGGTATACTACTGTTGCCTTTATTTATGTTCGACTTATGAGATTGAATGCCCCTTTGCTATCTTTAGCCTCTCTTTTACAGTAAGTAAACTACTGTTGCCTTTATTTATGTTCGACTTATGAGATTGAATGCCCCTTTGCTATCTTTGGCCTCTCTTTTACAGTAAGTAAACTACTGTTGCCTTTATTTATGTTCGACTTATGAGATTGAATGCCCCTTTGCTATCTTTAGCCTCTCTTTAACAGTAAGTATACTAATGTTGTCTTTATTTATGTTCGACTTATGAGATTGAATGCCCCTTTGCTATCTTTTGCCTCTCTTTTACATTAAGTAAACTACTGTTGCCTTTATTTATGTTCGACTTATGAGATTGAATGGCCCTTTGCTATCTTTAGCCTCTCTTTTACAGTAAGTAAACTACTGTTGCCTTTATTTATGTTCGACTTATGAGATTGAATGCCCCTTTGCTATCTTTTGCCTCTCTAAAACGAACTGTATTTACTTCTCAATATATGATAAAAATAAAAGATATTTGATAAACTTCACACGATATCGGAATAGTTTTACAAGAATGAATACAATAACGACTCACAATGTATGCAGACATCACTAATGAATCCACACTCGGTCCAAATTACATGAGTCCTAGACATGACAACTATAGATGTCAATTTGTGGTTGATGTAAAATATACTATCGTTCTTTTGTGCATTTTTCCTTTGATATTTTTTGTGATATTTTTTTATATCATGCTACTTGCTTGAGATGGAAAATTATCGCTAGAAACTAAAGAGGCACATGACGTTGCTAATGAAATTGACATAAAATTGACAACGTCCTCATAGGTAAAATAGCGATAAACAGATTAGCATTGGTCATATCAACGGCTTTTCTCGCTTTCGCCGTATACGTGCCGACTCAAGCGAGAAAATCAATCTCGTTGAGATGATCAACGATGATCTATAAAAATAATTCGATACTAAGTTTATTTATTCTTTTCAAAATGTATTATATGTTATCAAAGTTTGTATTGATATTATTGAAACATTTTGTAAATTGATGGCAAATTTCGCTTAACCCTTGTATGCTACAGTTTTCATTTTCTGTTTCTGATTTCAAATAATTGTAATAATTAAAATTGAGAAAGCATGAACAAAATGATATTAAACAATTCATCTAATTTGATGATTTGACAATTTCTTCAATCAAATAATTCATAATTTATTATAAACGTTGAATTCAATAGTGCTTGTTCAAGCATTTATTTGCAATGTGTTACATAGACTTTATTTGCAATATGTACATAAATTTTCATACGTAATAGGTTACATATTTTTTCTATTTTCTTATGATTATTCATACGTAGTTTTTTATTAGTACGAACCGCTCCTTCTCAGAAAAAGAAATTCGTAAAAACATTTGCCTTGTTGAGCCACTGATACGACAGTAAGCATGTGTTACATCCTCGGACCACGCACAAACTAGCGTGATATTAAACATATACCATCCCTTCCAACGTGTTATTTCATTAACAAAGCCTCTCTTCAAGTGTTTGGTTGTGTGATCAGTTTTTTCAGTTGTGGTCGTATTGTCAACTATTTAACATGTAAGTAACTTTATACATTTACCTATCTTAACTTATCTTTTATAGCACTCATCATCATTCCCTGCGACATGACACAGATGATAACGCGTTCGATCTGTTTTCTGGCCTGAAATCATTCTTAAAAGAGGGACGAAAGATACCAAAGGGACAGTCAAACTCATAAATCTAAAACAAACTGACAACGCCATGGCTGAAAATGAAAAAGACAAACAGACAACAGCACACACGACACAACATAGAAAAATAAAGAATAAACAACACGAACCCCAACAAAAAACTAGGGGTGATCGCAGGTGCTCCGGAAGGGTAAGCAGATCCTGCTCCACATGCGGCACCCGTCGTGTTGCTTATGTGATAACAAATCCGGTAAATAGTCTAATTCGGTAGGTCACATTCAGGAAAGGGAAGGGGATTGTAGTTACGACGTAAGGAACATATCCGATATCATTTGTGAAACGGTTATTCCATAACGGTCAACCAACTCGTGATGGCGTCCGTAAAATTTACGAAGGGATGATTTCAACTTCACCATTTGGGACTCTTGGTTTATTTGCTTCCTTGTGAGCAGCAACCCTCTATCAAGAAAATCATGATAGGAAATGCAAGCACGGGAATATCGTATCAATTGGGAGATATATACCCCGTATGCAGGTGCTGCTGGAATGTTGCTACTTAGAAATGGAAAGTTCACAATTGGAAAGCTTAAATCATCTCTTTTGTCGTAAAATTTTGTTTTCAACCGACCCTCATTGTCAATTTCTAGATGTAAGCCAAGATATGAGGCCGACTTAACTGTATGTGTAGTATCCTTTATCTCTAGCTCGATTGGATAGATGCGTTCCACATAGTCACCAAATTTTGAATTATTTAGTGAAAGAACATCATCTATATAGCGAAAAGTAGAGTTAAAGGATAGTGCTAACTTCTTATCTTTCTTCCTAAGAAGTTCCTGCATGAAGTCAGCCTCATAATAATAAAGAACCAAGTCGGCAAGTAGAGGGGCACAGTTTGTTCCCATTGGAATGCCGACAGTCTGTTGAAAAACACTTCCTCCGAACGTAACAAATATGTTGTCAATCAAGAAATCAAGCATCTTGATAATATCAGTTTCAGAGAATTTTTTGTTCGAATCAGAGTGATCCTTTACAAAGTAGGATTTATCCCTCCCTAAGACAAGATACTTGTATCTACGTTGGCCATTTTGTTTTACGAAGCAAAGCAATACCAACTCTTTCAATTTGTCTTTTAGTTTGGAATGTGGAATACTAGTGTACAGAGTAGAAAAGTCAAATGTTTTAATACTGTTACAAGATGAAAGAGAGTTAGATTGTATGTACTCTGTAAGATCTTTGGACTTTTTAAGTATCCACATCTGATTCACGCCCCCCTCTAGAATAGGCAGTTTCACAATAACTTTGAAGCCCGTCTTTGATTGCTGATAAAATAGATGTTAATAATTTAGAAAGAGGTTTCGTGGAGCACTTGGAAAACCCAGCAATATACCGTTGTTTGTAAGGATACTTATGTAGTTTAGGTATCCAATACAGTGATGGCAGATCCAGTTCTTCATCTTTGGTTGAAATTCCAAAGGAACACAGAACAGACCTATGATTATCCAGGATTTCCTCTTTGGTAAGTGTCGTGAGGGTATATGTTGAGTTTTCAAGTGAATTGTTAATACCTAATTCGTTTATCAAGCAGTTAATGTAATGAGTTTTACATACAAAAACGATGTTGTTTGGGGCTTTATCTGCGGGGACAACAACATATTTGTCATGGAGGTATGATAGGTGTTTTGCAACATTTGGGTCTTCACAGATTGACGTAGCATGGGCATTGATAGACCCATTCAGTTTCTTAATTCTGATTTGTATCAACGACCTCACTGCCTTCATCCATTCGGAAAGAGTGTCTACGTCTTCCTTCTCGCGCTTAGCCCATTGCCTGGCATAATCCGCAACTGAATCCATCAAAATTTTAAAGTTGAATTTCCAATTGATGGATTTAGGCTCACGATATTTCGGACTTTTCAATAACACATTTCGTAGAGAAGTGTTATTAACAATGTTGAGGTCACCGGTAATAACGTGGCCAGCGGGATTATATGTGAATTGGGAACTAGCACAAGTGCAATCGGGAGGTTTAGACTTGAAGTCGTCAATATCGAGATTCTGCAAAACGTGTTTGTAATTGAAAATTTTAGTTGCAATAGGTTTGGTATAGGTATAAGAAATGATTGGTACAGACTGGTCTTTGAAATAAGGAGTTATTTTCGATTGAACTAATTTATGATGAAGGATATTGCCTAAGTTGACGCCATCGATACCTTTGTTGGCAAAGGAAAGATTAAGGAAAGATCTTTTCTCTTTTTTATCTTTGCCAATGCGGACTGGCTTGAAAAGTCTGTGACTTGCAATATCCGAAATTATAACTGTAATTTTGTATAGGTTTGAATGAGGGTTTGTAACAGTGGATTCCAAACATAAATTGAACAGAGAATGAAGTTTTGAAAGGGGTAATGAATAAAGTTTCGAGCGAATGTGATGAATACCTAACGGCTTTTGTATAAATTGCAGCAATTCATTAATAGATACATCATGCAGAGAAGGTGATGTATTTTATTTCATGCTAAAATCCAAATTTACTCATTACATAATTAACATAAAACATAATTCTACGTAGATTTTCTAGTTTATCTAAGGAGTAGGTCCGGTAAGGACCGATTTTGGCCTCAAATTTCAGGTTCGTCTGATGAAAGATTTTGACCACTTTTTTAACACTTAAGTGTCTATTTCATTTGATTCAATTAGTGTATGTGAAAGATTTTAACTGATTTAGTCATTAAAAACGATCCGTTTCAAGCGCAAATATGAAAAATCTACCAAATATGCCGACAAATGTCAATTTTCAGATGTTTTTTTGTCAAAAATGAATGTGGCCGCATCCGTGTTCATCCTAAATCTTTATATGTTATGTATTATCATCAAATACAACTTTCATTTCAATACTAAGGATGAACACGAATGCGGCCACTTTCGTTTTACACGAAAACCGTCTAAAATTTAACTAAAATGTTAGAATTGTGAAGATTTCAGTAATTTAGCATGACTTAATGGTGCTAGTACCCGATATATGTGCATTCTGTTGTCAAAAAAAGCCCATATTTATGTAGCAGAAGCATTCTACCGTCCAATAAATAACTAAAAGTTTACATTTAAACAATTTTGTAAAACTGCTTTATTTTGGGACCAAAAAGGGGTCTTACTGGACCTACTCCTTTCGGCATCTTTTTTATATGTTTTTTGGATACGATTGCTTTCAAGCAATCTGTAGACTTATACCATGGACTCAGGGCTATGCCCTCACGGCAACTGTTTTATTCTAAACATTAAGGAACATCTCAGATTCTAATGATTGCCTTGCTTTAAAAGGTAAAAACATACAAAAGGATTGAACTTAAACAACTTTCCTGTAATGTTCTTCTCATAATCTTTATGTTTGATATTTCCCTTGATTTATATGCTTGTTTTTAACAACAAGGAAAATCAGAATTAAGCAGTATTTATATTTAGTGTTTTTATAAATTTAGAAACACGTCGGAGGGAATTCCCCAGTTTGGATAAAATGCGAGAGTTCTCTGAATTCCAATCAATCTATTTCTGTCATATAAGAACTGAAATGGAGTTTTTACTTATATGTCACCGTTATGAAACTTATATTTGATATTGTACGCGTATAAAGAAATGGAGAACCATCTAGGTCGTTTAATTATCATTTAATAAACGTTTTTGTCCCAATCACAAGTCAAGGGTTTGTTTATGTAATTATGCGCATGCGTATAGTTTTCCTGACTTCAAGGGGTATCAGATTGAATGGTTGCTCTGGATTCCCCACTCCATTGATTAGTTTGAAACTCATAGGATCCTTTCTATGTCTGTCTGCTATTGAGGGTTATTGTTGTTGCATAATTTTAAATCATATGCATCTTTTTAATTTACATAAATGTAGTCCACATCTTAAAGGTGTAACTTTAACACCCCTTCAGCCGGAATGGAGTTTTCCATATTATCGTTTCGAGTTGTCTCCCTTCCGTAAGTAACTTCCGTCACAATCAAAATACGAGAAAAATTAACTCGTTAGATTACGATAAACGTCGTATTACATTAAAAACAATCGCAATTTAAACAGAGAAGTGTGTACAAAAAGGAGTCATGCCCACTGACCCAAAGAAAATTAAATATTTAAAGAGTTGGAAATGAGGTTCCTCCTAGGATTAATGGTGATAAGATACGAAGTGAAATACCTTCTCTCACTCTCAGTGACTGCTGTGGAAAATAAACTTGGAATTTATAGTACAAAAATAAAACACAATAAGTACATTGCTCATACACTTGTATACGGAATTGGCTATTTTTAAAGTTGAGTAACTATTCAGATTACTAAAATTACATTTAACATGACTGGCAGTTGAAATTGTTTTGAAAATAATACTATCCAGCTATACCAGGGATGCTAAAAATGCATGAGACTCACGCCTGTTCATGCTTTTTTGCGGCATTATCTCGATCTATTGTTGTTTTCTTTGATCTTTTCAATTTTGGCCAAATCTCACGCATTAGCTTTATGAAAAGTTGGCAGAACTGCTATGTACATGTGTCAATGAAAACAATACACCTTATCGCTATTTGTCCCTCATAACTGGATATCGCACAGGTTCCCGTAAAATTTTGACGTCATAGAACATCATATCTGACGCCACAATGTAAAAGTGATTGTTGTATGCGTTAAAAGTTCAAGGGGTCGGGTCAGCCGGGATTAGCGATAAGGTGTATGGCAATCGTATCCCTCAGAGCATTCTGCTCTTTGATTAGATTGTATTTTAAGTGTTGCATTTTTTCCCGAAGTCATTCTTCATACAGTATAGCATGTTATTTTCGCGGGATGTACATTTTCACTTATTTTCGCGGATAGAACAAAATTGCCAAAATAAATTACACCATATTAAAGTGCACATGCAAAGGTATTTATAAAAGTTTTGAATTCGCCAAAACAATAACCGCCAAAATATTTCGTATACCTTATTCAATGAAAATCGCGAAATTTTACACCCACGAAAATAACCCGCTATACGGTATTATATTTACATTTTCATTTGAATAGTTGAACCAAATTTCTTTCTTAACTAAGTTCGTGTGTCAGTTTTTGATCCGTTGATGATAGTCGATAACTCATTTATTGACGTCTCTTTTACAATCTACCATCGAGACAGCACCTTTGCAAATACATTCGTTATCATTTGTTGTGAGGAGTTAACCAGTAAAATGCATACTAACTTAAAATTTTCCTCATAAGATCCTGAACAAAAGTATAAATCGTCATTTACAGTATGTATACGACTTCGTTTTTCTTATATCTTTTATTCAAAAATGATTAATTTCCTTTACTTTCATTTTTAAAACTTTGCAATGAAACAATCACTTCATCACACTTGAATGAGCGACATAACAGAACAAATCACCCATCCGGAGCATCTAAGACTGCATCCGGTGTTTTTTGAGGTTCGTATTGGTCAGTCTTCAATTTTCAATGTTGTGTTTTGTATACTCTTATTTGGCTTTACGTCTTTTTCTTTTTTTGTTTTTTGTTCTGATAGTGTTTGATAGTTTAAGACCCACCATTTTTTCATAAAATGCCCTGTACCAAGTCAGGAAAAAGGCCATTGTTACATTATAGTTCGTTTCTGTGTGTGTTACATTTTGGTGTTGTGTTTCTGTTGTGTCGTATAGTTCTCTTATATTTGATACGTTTTCCTCAGTTTTAGTTTGTAACCCGGATTTGTTTTTTCTCTATTGATTTGTGAATTTCGAACAGCGGTATACTACTGTTGCCTTTATTTATGTTTGACTTATGAGATTGAATGCCCCTTTGCTATCTTTTGCCTCTCTTTTACAGTAAGTATACTACTGTTGCCTTTATTTATGCTCGACTTATGAGATTGAATGCCCCTTTGCTATCTTTAGCCTATCTATTACAGTAAGTAAACAACTGTTGCCTTCATTTATGTTCGACTTATGAGATTGAATGCCCCTTTGCTATCTTTTGCCTCTCTTTTACAGTAAGTATACTACTGTTGCCTTTATTTATGTTCGACTTATGAGATTGAATGCCCCTTTGCTATCTTTTGCCTCTCTTTTACAGTAAGTATACTACTGTTGCCTTTATTTATGCTCGACTTATGAGATTGAATGCCCCTTTGCTATCTTTAGCCTATCTATTACAGTAAGTAAACAACTGTTGCCTTTATTTATGTTCGACTTATGAGATTGAATGTCCCTTTGCTATCTTTTGCCTCTCTTTTACAGTAAGTATACTACTGTTGCCTTTATTTATGCTCGACTTATGAGATTGAATGCCCCTTTACTATCTTTAGCCTATCTATTACAGTAAGTAAACAACTGTTGCCTTTATTTATGTTCGACTTATGAGATTGAATGCCCCTTTGCTATCTTTTGCCTCTCTTTTACAGTAAGTATACTACTGTTGCCTTTATTTATGTTCGACTTATGAGATTGAATGCCCCTTTGCTATTGTTTGCCTCTCTTTTACATTAAGTAAACTACTGTTGCCTTTATTTCTGTTCGACTTATGAGATTGAATGCCCCTTTGCTATCTTTTGCCTCTCTTTTACATTAAGTAAACAACTGTTGCCTTTATTTCTGTTCGAATTATGAGATCGAATGCCCCTTTGCTATCTTTTGACTCTCTTTTTCAGTAAGTAAACTACTGTTGCCGTTATTTATGTTCGATTTATGAGATTGAATGCCCCTTTGCTATCTTTTGCCTCTCTAAAACGAACTGTATTTACTACTAAATATATGATAAAAATAAAAGATATTTGATAAACTTCACACGATGTCGGAACAGTTTTACAAGAATGAATACAATAACGACTCACAATGTATGCAGACATCACTAATGAATCCACACTCGGTCCAAATTACATGAGTCCTAGACATGACAACTATAGATGTCAATTTGTGGTTGATGTAAAATATATTATCGTTCCTTTGTGCATTTTTCCTTTGATATTTTTTTGTGATATTTTTTTTATATCATGCTACTTGTTTGGGATGGAAAATTATCGCTATAAACTAAGGAGGCATGTAGCGATTCTAATGAAATTGACATGAAATTGACAACGTCGTCAAAGGTAAAATAGCGATAAACAGCACTACAAACTGCTCAGAGTCTGAATTGACCAGTTTTTGTGCTCGACCAGTAAAATCGAGCACACATTTTACTCGACTAGTCTCGACATTGTCTCGACTGTACTTAACTGTACTTAAGTGTACTCGACTAGGTCTTGACTTTACTTAATAAGTCTGATTCAGTACTTGATGATCTTTGTGTAGTCTGAAATAATATTGACCATGGTTCGACCTGTCTCGACCTGTCTTGACTAGTCTCGACCTGTCTCGACTAGTCTCGACTCAGTCTCAACCAGTCTCGACCTGTCTCTACTAGTCTTGACCTTCAAATTTAGTTTTGACTGGTGTAAATCAGCCCATCTAACTAAATTACATATTGATCTTACACAATTCAAGTTTATTATTTAGGTAGTTTGATTTATTGCTGTGAAATGAAAGAATTTAATTTTACAATATGTCAAAATAAAAATTAATATATAAAAATTCAGATAGGCATCTTTATTATAACTTTTTTAAATCAACTTGGATTTTCATCAAACTATGCAGCTATCTTAGATATATATCAAGCTTACTGAATCCCATTTCATTTATTTTTTTGTTGTATTGCTGTAAAATTTTAAAATTAAAGTAATCTTGGTAAAAAGAGCAAGGATGTGCAATTCGGACAAAATAGAGATAAATTTTTGAATAACTTTATCAAATCAACTTCTTCGATTTTCCTCAAGCTATGCAGCTATGTTAGATAACTATTAAGCTTACTGAATCCCAGGTTATTTTGTTTCTTGTTGTATTGCTGTCAAATTTAAGAATTAAATTAATCTAGGTCAAAAAAGCTAGAATTTGCAGTTCGAATAAAATAGAGATAGTACACTTTAATTTTTTTTATAACTTTTTAAATTCAACTTTGATTGTCATCAAACTATGCAGCTATCTTAGATATATATCAAGCTTACTGAATCCCCTGTCATTTAGTTTTTTGTTGTATTGCTGTAAAATGTAAGAATTAAAGTGATCTTGGTAAAAAAAAAAAGCTAGGATTTGCAATTTGGACAAAATAGAGATAGAACACTTTAATTTTTTTAATAACTTTTTCAAATCAACTTGGATTTTCATCAAACTATGCAGTTATCTTAGATAACTATCAAGCTTACTGAATCCCAGGTTATTTTGTTTCTTGTTGTATTGCTGTCAAATTTAAGAATTAAATTAATCTAGGCAAAACAAGATAGAATTTGCAGTTCGAACAAAATAGAGATAGTACATCTTAAGTTTTTAAATAACTTTTTTAAATCAACTTGGATTGTATTCAAACTATATAGCTACCTTGGTGGGGTATTAATATTACTAAATTCCAGGTTGTTATGAAGTTTGGTGTATTGCTGTCAAATTTAAGAATTAATTTAATCTAGGTAAAAAAAGCTAGATTTTGCAGTTTTGACAAAATAGAGATAGTACACTTTAATTTTTTTCATAACTTTTTCAAATAAACTGTAGGTTTGGTGTATTTCTGTCAAATTTAAGAATTTAATTAATCTACATGTAGGTAAAAAAGCTACGATATAAGAAAAATATCTTTCTTCATTTATAAATGATAAACTTTTGTTTTAACCAAAAAAAAAGGTGTCTTTTTTAAGATTTCAAAACTTTTTCAAATCACCTTAAACAAAATAAACACCTTTTTTTTTGGTTAAAATCATGAACTTTCATGACAATCCTTGATAACCTTTTAAAAAAAGAAATGTGTTCAAAAGTTACAGTATAAATTTATTTTAATCAAATCTTAAAATATTTTTTTGTCAAATTTAATGACATGGCACTATACATGATTTAATTACATCAGTACACATGAGTTTTACAGGTAAAAAGAAAGCCCTACTTTTCTTAAACTCGTGTATTGCTTATCTAGTGAATTAAAAAAGACTTGCGATTTAGACTTAACAGGATGTTGCAACTTTGAATAAATGTTATTTAGAATTTAAAACTCTCTGCACTACAAAAGTCAAAAAGTCTGAAAAGACTAGTTTTTGTCTGAATTTGCATGAATTTTTACTCGACACTCTTAATTTGTCTAAATAATATTTAAAAATTCTTGACGTAGTATTAATTTGTCTAATAAGATTCTTGATTATTCTTGACAAGTGTCTTAACAGTATGAACATTGTCTTAAAATTTCTCGACACTTCCTGTATCATCTGATAAGAGTCTGGATTAGTCTCGACCAATTCTTGACTGTCTTAAATTTGTCTCGATTTGTCTTGACATATTCTTGACATTCTTAATAATGTCTTAATATGTCTTGACATATTCTTGACATTCTAAATAATGTCTGAATATGTCTCGACACATTCTTGACAGTCTTAAATATGTCTTGACACTTTCTCCACAGTATAAATTTCGCCTGAAATGTGTACAGACTTATTCTGCACTGTTTATGACATTCTACTGCTGTTATATACTCCTTTTTATTTTGGCTAAGCTAAACTTTGAAGAATCAAGGATTAATTTGGTATAGTAAAATACCCTTTTGGTTCACCTAAGTTGGAATACCCTGAATAATCCCCCATGTAGTTTAGTTTTGATTGTTTTACTTTGAATATAAGTCGAAAAAACTGACAAACATCATTTAAATTTTTGCAATTCGCAAAATTGCCAGTCAAATATGCTTTACTAAAATAGGTGTCTTGTAGGCAGTTTATAATGTGACTATGTGTCTCTTTTGGACCCCACAATTCATCTTTTAGGTTTGTGTGGCTAAAAAAAGAAGGGGGGGGGGGTACATGTAGGTCAAAAAATTTGTTCTCATCTTGATTAAAAAAACTTATTCATTTTTTAAAACAACCCAAAAACATTTTTTATTCAAATTTGAGTGTTGAATTTTATAATTTTTCATCAAAATGATGATTTTCATGATTTTCATCTATTAACAAAATTTTGAAATTGTAGTGGCATGGTTGGTCAACTGATAAGTTGTGTGGCTGATTACAGGTAAATCAGTAATTTCTAGTTAACAGTTGTGTGTATTCTGGGGTATGAATACCTTAATTTTATGGGGAACATCCTGTCATTGTGTAATACTTAATATATATTCCAACAGATGACATTACACAAATGTTTCATCTGTTAATGAATGATTTGTATATCATCATAATTTGCTATTTATATAAACCACATTTTTGTACAATAATTGTTCACCATATTAACATTGAAAATTATGAATGTAGAATAAAATATGTCTACAGAATGATTGGTTTAAATCATTTAATTTATAAGATTTAGGAATCAGAATTTGTAATTTTTAAAAAACCCAGATTTAAATTATTTTATACATTAGATTTTATAGCCACATTTGCATTTGTAAAATATTTTGATACCCAAATTTTCAATTATTTTACATGCCCAACTTTCATTTTTTGTTGTAAGAAGTGTAACTTGAAACAACATTATATTATGTAAAGAGATATAAAGATTAAAGTTATATCCTGAATATTGGTCATGATTTGTAAAAGTGAGAACTGTCAAGTAAATTTAAGACACAATTCCAAATGTTCAGAATATGTCAAGCCATACTGAGAAAAAATAAAAATGTCAAGAATATGTCAAGAAATTTTAAGACAGTATTCAAATGTCAAGAATTTGTCAAGAAATTTTAAGACCATATTCAGAATGTCAAGAATATGTCAAATAAATTTCATACAAATTTGATATAAATGAGAATTTGTCAAGAAAAATTAAGACACAAGTCATACTTTTGGAGAATGTCGAGTAAAAGTTCATGCAAATCAAGACAAAAACTGGTCTTTTCAGACTTTTAGACTTTTGTAGTGCTGGTAGATGTGATCTTTTTAATAAGTTTGCCCCAAGCAGAAGGTATTGCTTTATAAATCACTACAAATCAGAAGAACTATTTTAATAATTTCTTTAATGTTTCATCCCTTTTTGATATTTTTATATAATATATATCAAAAGGAATAAAACATTAAAGGAATTATATAACTATTTTATATATACTTTTTCCCAAATTATGAGGAAGGATATATTTCTAATATCGTAGCTTTTTGACCTAGATTAATTAAATTCTTAAATTTGACAGAAATAAACCAAACACCCTATGATTCAGTAAGATCAATATATAGCAAAGATAGTTGTAGAGTTTGATAAAAATCTAAGTTGATTTGAAAAAGTTAGGAACAAAATTAAAGTGTACTATCTCTATTTTGTCCAAATTGCAAATCCTAGCTTTTTTTACCAAGAATACTTTAATTCTTAAATTTTACAGCAATACAACAAAAAACTTAATGAAATGGGATTCAGTAAGCTTGATATATATCTAAGATATCGGCATAGTTTGATGAAAATCCAAGTTGATTTGAAAAAGTTTAAAAAAAAATTAAAGATGCCTATCTGAATTTTTATATAAAAATTTTCATTTTGACATATTGTAAAATTAAATTCTTTCATTTCGCAGCAATAAATCAAACTACCTAATAAGCTTGAATTTTGTAAGATCAATATTTAATTTAGTTAGATGGGCTGATTTACACCAGTCAAAACTAAATTTGAAGGTCAAGACTAGTCGAGACATGTCGAGACTGGTTGAGACTGAGTCGAGACTGGTTAAGACTGAGTCGAAACTAGTCGAGACAGGTCGAGACTAGTCAAGACAGGTCGAGACATGTCGAGCCTTTGTCAAGACTATTTCAGACTACACAAAGATCATCAAGTACTGAATCAGACTAATTAAGTAAAGTCGAGACCTAGTCGAGTACACTTAAGTACAGTTAAGTACAGTCGAGACAATGTCGAGACTAGTCGAGTAAAATGTGTGCTCAATATTACTGTCGAGCACAAAAACTGGTCAATTCAGACTCTGAGCAGTTTGTAGTGCAGATTAGCAATGGTCATATCAACGGCTTTTCTCGCTTTCGCCGTACCGACTCAAGCGAGATCATCTATAAAAAAAATTCGATACTAAGTTTATTTATTCTTTTCAAAATATATATATTATGTTATCAAAGTTTGTATTGATATTATTGAATCATTTTGTAAACTGATGGCAAATCTCTCTTCCCCTAGTATGCTAGAGTTTTCATCTTCTGTTTCTGATTTCAAATAATTGTAATAATTAACATTGAGAAAGCATGAACAAAATGATATTAAACAATTCATCTAATTTGATGATTTGACAATTTATTTATTCAAATAATTCATAATTTATTATAAACGTTGAATTCAATAGTGCTTGTTCAAGCATTCATTTGCAATATGTTACATAGACTTTATTTGCAATATGTACATAAATTTGTATTCGCAATATGTTACATAATTTTTCTATTTTTTTATCTTTAGTCATACGTAGTTTTATATTAGTACGAACCGCTCCTTTTCAGAAAAAGAAATTTGTAAAAATATTTGCCTTGTTCAACCACTGAAACGACAGTAAGCATGTGTTACATCCTCGGACCACGCACACACTAGCGTGATATTAAACATATACCATCCCTTCCAACGTGTTATTTCATTCACAAAGCCTCTCTTCAAGTGTTCGGTTGTGTGATCAGTTTTTCCAGTTGTGGTCGTATTGTCAACTATTTAACATGTAAGTAACTTAAAGTTTATACATTTACCTATCTTAACTTATCTCTTATAGCACTCATCATTATTCCCTGCGACATGACACAGATGATAACGCGTTCGGTCTGTTTTCTGGCCTGAAATCATTCTTAATAATTTCATGCTAAAATCCAAATTTACTCATTACATAATTAACATAAAACATAATTCTACGTAGATTTTCCAATTTATCAAAGGAGTAGGTCCGATAAGGACCGATTTTGGCCTCAAATTTCAGGTTTATCTGACGAAAGATTTTGACCACTTTTTAAACACTTAAGTGTCTATTTTATTTGATTCAGTTAGTGTATGTGAAAGATTTTAACTGATTTAGTCATTAAAAACGATCCGATTTAAGCTCAAATATGAAAAATCTACCAAATATGACGAAAAATGTCACTTTTCAGATGTTTTTTGTCAAAAATGAATGTGGCCGCATCCGTGTTCATCATCAATCTTTATATATGTTATGTATTATCATCAAATACAACTTACATTTCAATATTAAGGATGAACACGAATGCTGCCACTTTCGTTTTACACGAAAACCGTCTAAAATTTAACTACAATGCTAGAATTGTGAAGATTTCAGTAATTTAGCATGACTTAATGGTGCTAGTACCCGATATATGTGCATTGTTTTGTCAAAAACAGCCCACATTTATGTAGCAGAAGCATTCTATCGTCCAATAAATAACTAGAAGTTTACAACGTGTTATTTCATTCACAAAGCCTCTCTTCAAGTGTTCGGTTGTGTGATCAGTTTTTCCAGTTGTGGTCGTATTGTCAACTATTTAACATGTAAGTAACTTAAAGTTTATACATTTACCTATCTTAACTTATCTCTTATAGCACTCATCATTATTCCCTGCGACATGACACAGATGATAACGCGTTCGGTCTGTTTTCTGGCCTGAAATCATTCTTAATAATTTCATGCTAAAATCCAAATTTACTCATTACATAATTAACATAAAACATAATTCTACGTAGATTTTCCAATTTATCAAAGGAGTAGGTCCGATAAGGACCGATTTTGGCCTCAAATTTCAGGTTTATCTGACGAAAGATTTTGACCACTTTTTAAACACTTAAGTGTCTATTTTATTTGATTCAGTTAGTGTATGTGAAAGATTTTAACTGATTTAGTCATTAAAAACGATCCGATTTAAGCTCAAATATGAAAAATCTACCAAATATGACGAAAAATGTCACTTTTCAGATGTTTTTTGTCAAAAATGAATGTGGCCGCATCCGTGTTCATCATCAATCTTTATATATGTTATGTATTATCATCAAATACAACTTACATTTCAATATTAAGGATGAACACGAATGCTGCCACTTTCGTTTTACACGAAAACCGTCTAAAATTTAACTACAATGCTAGAATTGTGAAGATTTCAGTAATTTAGCATGACTTAATGGTGCTAGTACCCGATATATGTGCATTGTTTTGTCAAAAACAGCCCACATTTATGTAGCAGAAGCATTCTATCGTCCAATAAATAACTAGAAGTTTACATTTTAACAATTTTGTAAAACTGCTTTATTTTGGGACCAAAAAGGGGTCTTACTGGACCTACTCCTTTCGGCATCTTTTTTATATGTTTTTGGGATACGATTGCTTACCATTGACTCAGGGCCATGCCCTCATGTCAACCGTTTTATTCTAAACATTAAGGAACATCTCAGATTCTAATGATTGCCTTGCTTTAAAAGGTAACAACATACAAAAGGATTGAACTTAAACAACTTTCCTGTAATGTTCTTCTCATAATCTTCATGTTTGATATTTCCCTTGACTTATATGCGTGTTTTTAACAACACGGAAAATCAGACTTAAGCAGTATTTATATTTAGTGTTTTTATAAATTAATTTAGAAACACGTCGGAGGGAATTCCCCAGTTTTGATGAAATGCGAGAGTTCTCTGAATTCCAATACATCTATTTCTGTCATATAAGAACTGAAATGGAGTTTTTCTTATATGTCACCGTTGTAAAACTTATATTTGATATTGTACGCTCATAAAGAAATGGAAAACCATCTAGGTCGTTTAATTATCATTTAATAAACGTTGTTGTTCCAAATCACAAGTCAAGGGTGTGTTTATGTAATTATGTGCATTCCCCACTCCATTGATTAATTTGAAACTCATAGGATCCTTTCGCATGTCTGTGTGCTATTGAGGGTTATTGTTATTGCATAATTTTAAATCATATGCATCTTTTTAATTAAAATAAATGTAGTCCACATCGTAAAGATGTAACTTTAACACCTCTTCAGCCGGAATAGAGTCTTCCATATTATCGTTTCGAGTTGTCTCCCTTCCGTAAGTAACTTCCGTCAAAATCAAAATACGAGAAAAATTAACTCGTTAGATTACGATAAACGTCGTATTATATTAAAAACGATCGCAATTTAAACAAAGAAGTGTGTACGGAAAGGAGTCATGCCCACTGACCCAAAGAAAATTTTTAATGAGTTAGAAATGAGGTTCCTCCTAGGATTAATGGTGATAAGATACGAAGTGAAATACCTTCTCTTACTCTCAGTGACTGCTGTGGAAAATAAACTTGGAATTGATAGTACAAAAATAAAACCCAATAAGTACATTGCTCATCCACTTGTATACGGGATTGGCTATTCTTAAAGTTGAGTAACTATTCAGATTACGAAAATTACATTTTAAAATGACTGTGCAGTTGAATTAGTTTTGAAAATAATACTATCCAGCTGTACTAGGGCTGCCAAAAATGCAACTCACGCATGATCATGATTTTTTGCGGCATTATCTCTCGATCTATTGATTTTTCTTTGATCTTTTCAATTTTGACCAAATATCACGCATTAGCTTTATGAAAAGTTGGCAGAAATGCTCTATACATGTGTCAATGAAAAAATACACCTTATCGCTATTTGTCCGCCATTACTGGATATCGCACAGGTTCCCGTAAAATTTTGACGTCATAAAACAACATATCTGATGCCACAATGTAAAAGTGATTGTTGTATGCGTCAAAAGTTCAAGGGGCCGGGTCAGCCGGGATTAGCGATAAGGTGTATGGCAATCGTATCCCTCAGAGCATTCTGCTCTTTGATTAGATTGTATTGTAAGTGTTGCATTTTGTCCCGAAGAGAACAAAACTGCCAAAATAAATTACACCATATTAAAAGTGCACATGCAAAGGTATTGATAAAAGTTTTGAATTCGCCAAAACAATAAACGCCAAAATATTTCGTATACCTTACTCAAGGAAAATCGCGAAATTTTACACCCGCGAAAATAACCCGCTATACGGTATTATATTTACCTTTTCATTTGAACAGTTGAACCAAATTTCTTTCTTAACTAAATTCGTGTGTCAGTTTTTGATCCGTTGATGATAGTCGATAATTCATTTATTGACGTCTCTTTTACGATCTACATTCAAGACAGCACCTTTGCAACTACTTTCGTTATCATTTGTTGTGAGGAGTTAACCAGTAGAATGCATTAAAATTTTCCCTACAAGATCCTGGACAGAAGTATAAATCGTCATTTACAGTATGTATACGACTTCGTTTTTCTTATATCTTTTATTTAAAAATGATTAATTTCCTTTCCTTTCATTTTTAAAACTTTGCAATGAAACAATCACTTCATCACACTTGAATGAGCGACATAACAGAAATCACCCTTCCGGAGCATCTAAGATTGCATCCGGTATTTTGTGAGGTTCGTATTGCTCAGTCTTCAATTTTCAATGTTGTGTTTTGTATACTCTTATTTGGCTTTACGTCTTTTTCTTTTTTTCTTTTTTGTTCCTATAGTGTTTGATAGTTTAAGACCCACCATTTTTTTCATAAAATGCACTGTACCAAGTCAGGGGAAAGGCCATTGTTACATTATAGTTCGTTTCTGTGTGTGTTACATTTTGGTGTTTCTGTTGTGTCGTATAGTTCTCTTATATTTGATACGTTTCCCTCAGTTTAAGTTTGTAACCCGGATTTGTTTTTTCTCTATTGATTTGTGAATTTCGAACAGCGGTATACTACTGTTGCCTTTATTTATGTTCGACTTATGAGATTTAATGCCCCTTTGCTATCTTTAGCCTTTCTTTTACAGTAAGTATACTACTGTTGCCTTTATTTATGTTCGACTTATGAGATTGAATGCCCCTTTGCTATCTTTTGCCTCTCTTTTACAGTAAGTATACTACTGTTGCCTTTATTTATGTTCGACTTATGAGATTGAATGCCCCTTTGCTATCTTTTGCCTCTCTTTTACAGTAAGTATACTACTGTTGCCTTTATTTATGTTCGACTTATGAGATTGAATGCCCCTTTGCTATCTTTTGCCTCTCTTTTACAGTAAATATACTACTGTTGCCTTTATTTCTGTTCGACTTATGAGATTGAATGCCCCTTTGCTATCTTTTGCCTCTCTTTTACAGTAAATATACTACTGTTGCCTTTTTTTATGTTCGACTTATGAGATTGAATGCCCCTTTGCTATCTTGTGCCTCTCTTTTACAGTAAGTAAACTACTGTTGCCTTTATGTATGTTCGACTTATGAGATTGAATGCCCCTTTGCTATCGTTTGCCTCTCTTTTACAGTAAGTAAACTACTGTTGCCTTTATTTATGTTCGACTTATGAGATTGAATGCCCCTTTGCTATCTTTTGCCTCTCTAAAATAAATTATGTGTGTCCAAAATGATATCTTGATTTACCATCATCGAAAATTTTAATATCAGAAAGGTACAAAGTCATTGAAACTTTTGGTGCTTATATTCTAAAGGAAAATAAAAATAATAGCATAATAACTGTATCAACTTTTAATTGCTCATGTTATAGGACTCAGTTTATTTCTTGCATTTATTGCCCGAGGCAAAAATTTCTAGAAGTATCTTTTAACCAAATAACCAGTTTATCTGAGTGGCTGTTTTAATTTTTTGTATAATTTATTGTCCTTATGTTCTAAGTTACGGACCTGCGTTTCAGCATACTGTGGATTCATTTATTTTCGTGGGTATCAATTTTCGTGGATAGAGAAAAAAAGACGTTTCGTGGTATACGTAAATTCGTGGATCGCTGATAACAAAAAAAAAAAAAAAAATCAGATACGTAATTTGTTGATTTGTTTTTGATTTAGGAGATCATATAACCTCCTTGGTTTAATCAATAATAAAACAAACAAAAAAGAAGGAATTCATTGAAAAGTTTTGAATTGTGAAAATAAATGTTCCTGTCATAAACAATATTACCTACGGGCAATATCCCCGTACTTAATCCTATTGATTTTCAATCACTAGTAAACCAAACTATGACACGGTAATTAACAACTTGCAGTTATTTTCCATGAACAGTTTTAATCAATTTTAAAAAGTAAATTATCACTGATATTCGATATATTTATTATTGATTAAATTAAACTACTTGTATCTTCTTTCAATAAAAAACACGTGTTATGTAACAATGTTTATCGCGAGTCAACACTATACTAGAACTGCATAACATAACCGGAAATAAACATCCGAATCCATACACATTTATCGGGATTATTCTTCGTTGAATTCTTAAATTCGTGGTTCGCTGTGACCCACGAAACCCACGAAAATTGGTATACCACGAATAAAAATGAATCCACAGTATAGGTTGCATTTCTGTAAATACCGACAATGCAATTTCCCATAGGATCTCCTTTTACGGCTAAAACTATAACACTTTTACTATAAAGCTTTGAAAAATGTTTTATCTTAGAATGGAAAGTCCATATGCACTACTGTTTCTTAAGAATATAACCAATCCTCTATGTTCGTCTGTTTCATCATGACGGCGGATATATAGATTTGAGAAGAAGTGGTATGAATGCCAATGTGACCTCTCCCCATCCAAGTGACCATGTGTAAAAGGTAAAACATATACAAGCACCCACCCATGTCCACTCTGTTATTTTGTATCCATCTGATGAGTTGAGCCTTTTTCAACTGATTTCTATAGTTAGTTTTTGTGTTGTACTGTTTCACCAATGTTCAAGGTCAGAAGGAGGGTTGGAAACGTGATAACATGATTAACCCAGTCACCTTCTGTTTGTATGTATTTTTTGTACATAAATTAGGCCGTTTTTTTCTCGTTTGAATTGTTTTACATTTGTCATTTTGTAGCCTTTCATATTTGACTATGCGGTTTGGGCCTTGCTCATTGTTGAAGGCCATACGGTGACAAATATTGGTTAATTTTTGTGTAATTTGGACTCTCGACATTTGTCATTTCGTGGCCTTTATAGATGACTATGCGGTTTTGGCTTTGGTCATTGTTGAAGGCCGTACGGTGACTTTTAGTTGTTAATTTTTGTGTCATTTGGTCTCTCGACATTTGTCATTTCGTGGTCTCTTATAGCTGACTATGCGGTTTGAGCTTTGGTCATTGTTAAAGGTCTTACGGTGACAATTTTTGTTAATTTTTGTGTCATATGGTCTCTTATTGAGAGTTGTCTCATTGGCAATCATACCATTTTTTTTATATGGATAGCGGGAGACAATTACCCTGTTGACACACCTGGTCTCACTGCCTTTGGAAGAGCATTCGATCCACTCAGGGATTTTATAACTTATTTGTCTATTCGTAATCGAATTGCAATATTTAAACAAATGTAAATTACTGTCACCTTTATGTAAATTACCATAGAAACAATGTTTTTTTCCAAATCTTTTTAATGTGTTTGAGCTTTTGATTTTGCCATTGCATTAGGGGCTTTTAATTTTGAATTTTCCTCGGAGATCCGTATTTTTGTGATTTTACTTTAATGTAATTTAACATTATGTTTTAGATATAAAGAGAAGAAACTTAAAATCATGATTTTAACAGTAATAGTTATTGTAATCGTCAGCTTACTAGAACACACGTATGCTGTACCATGTATTGGATTCCAAATATCCACATGTGATTGCACAGGAACAAAAGTCGATTGTAGCTCCAAAGGTTTAACAGCAATACCTGAAGGTGTACCTATAAATACAACAGAGTTGTAAGTATGATATTTAACACTAGCTTCTATTGATTTTTTAGTTACTCATTAATTTGAATAATCTGATAGTCAGCTGTCTATTTAAATTCATGTTTAATTGTGATGGATTTATTTTGGATAAATGACTAATGTTCCTGAATGTGGCGTTTCAAGTTTTATTTTGAAGTCGAGGTTGATGACGATGAAGATTGTTTATCAATCAAGTTTAGTTGAATACTATGAATTCATTAATGTCTGTGAGTAATTATGTTCGTGGATAATATTATATTTATAAATATTATTTTCATGAATATTTTAGCATTGTTGATATAAGACCGCATTCAATCATATCCTATATAAAATGTAACGTGTTTAATATTTGAATTTGTGGTTTGCCCTTACTCATGAAACCCAAAAAAAAAACTGTTATCACATTCATCAAAAGGAATTCAAAGTAGGCTTTATTAACTACAAACGAAGCTTACGAAATTCTTTTGTGTTATCTATTCTTTAAATTCCTCATTAAAACTTTTATTTCTCATTTTGATATCACCGACCCACTGATCTCGTAGTAGCGTGTTCGCCACGGCTGTATGATGTCTTGCGTAATAATCCCCGTCCGTCCGTGTCATACCAACGACTATAACATTCGTATTAGCTGCTCTTTGCTTCATACGCTAGACAAAGAAGCAGTGTACCAGACGGGTTATTTGCATACAACATAGACATGAGGACAGTGCGAGATTGAAAGATATGTGGCATTTTAATCAAGGTAAAAAAGAGAGTTTTCTCTTCAAGTACGTTTCAAGAAGAATTTTTTAACGGATTTCACAATTAACGTACTATTAACTAACGAGCTTTTACCCATTTCACTAAAAATCTCTTTATCTACATAATGTCACACTCGACGTACGCAAAAATAAGTCTTGTCGCGAACGTTGTGAACGAAATTCAAAAGCCAGTGTTGTACTCCCTGTGTTGTACTTTATGTTACTAAAGATTAATCAGTAATATTCTTTTTAGAAACTTAGGGAACAACAGGATTAGCTTCTTAAAAGTTTGGCAATTATTGTACCTTATCTATCATTTCCTGTAAAGCTCTCATGTCTTGTCCGTGTTATACATAACTTTTTATTCTTTGTGGTTTTATCATTACTTGAAAGTCTGTACAATGTACAATGTACAATGATGTATTAGCTTTCATTTAACCATGGGTTGGGCATTTATATTCGAATATTTTACCCTAAGCGTTAGCTGCCATGAATTGTTTCGATTCTAATAGGACAAATGTAGTATTTTGTGAACCGTTAAAGCCCTAAACATACTGTGTGGGCTGTTTCGTTTAACCCAATTTTGATAATATTAGTAATATCATATAATTCAATGATATTTTTTAATCGTATTTTTCACTTATATATTTTCTTTTAATGTAATTTTATTCGTTCTGAAGCTTATAAGAAGCTTTGAAAGCCCTGGTAGTTACATTTGATTTTTTGTTTACGGAAAGATACTTGTGACGTCACCCTGTTTCGTTGCCATGCCAAGAAAATAACATCACTTCGCGGAATTTTTGTTTTATGAAATTTTAACCTGAAAAATTAAATGAAACTTACTCCTTTGTTTATTTTGCTGTACATAAGAGATACATATATTGTAATAAGTTGATCGTAACGCGGAACAGCCACTTTTGTGTATTACTGCGTTTGCGCTAAAGGTTGACATATTGTGATGTTACTGGTTGACGATAATAGGTTTTCATGTTAGAATAAATATTTATCAACAGTATACAGGTTAAAACAGAGTTTCTTTTTCTTCTGAACAATATCTAGTATTTTTCAAAAATAAATTTTCGGATAGTTTTTTTTTAACGTACTAAGAGCTACCGAACCTTTACACATTTAACACACAATCTCTTTATCCCCAAAAGTTTATAATTGACATACACAGAAATGTTTCTTGATGCAAAAGTTTTGAATGAAATTCAAGAATCTAGTAATGTACTGCCTATACATAATCATGCTATCCTATTTTTTTTACTAAAGATTAACCAGTAATATTCTTTTTAGAAACTTACAGAACAACAGGATTTCAATCATACCAGTAAATGCGTTTGAGGATCTTGTGTCATTGGAATCTCTGTAAGTCTTATTGTTACGATAAAGAACGAGATAAACTATTTAAAATAATCGAACTCTAGGGTCGACATTAGAATTGTGCGTTAGCCAACATCCTCATCCCAATGATGATAATTGCAGTGATGTTTTCAAAGTTTGGTACTGTTGACCATAAATTACATTAATAATTCGCTAATCAATCCATGTTAGAATCTCCATCCAAGCAGCCAAAACATTGACACTAGCATGCAAATGTGGATATTGTTCTTTTTAAATTAGCTTCTTAAAAGTTTGGCAATTATTGTACCTTATCTATCATTTCCTGTAAAGCTCTCATGTCTTGTCCGTGTTATACATAACTTTTTATTCTTTGTGGTTTTATCATTACTTGAAAGTCTGTACAATGTACAATGTACAATGATGTATTAGCTTTCATTTAACCATGGGTTGGGCATTTATATTCGAATATTTTACCCTAAGCGTTAGCTGCCATGAATTGTTTCGATTCTAATAGGACAAATGTAGTATTTTGTGAACCGTTAAAGCCCTAAACATACTGTGTGGGCTGTTTCGTTTAACCCAATTTTGATAATATTAGTAATATCATATAATTCAATGATATTTTTTAATCGTATTTTTCACTTATATATTTTCTTTTAATGTAATTTTCTTCGTTCTGAAGCTTATAAGAAGCTTTGAAAGCCCCGGTAGTTACATTTGATTTTTTGTTTACGGAAAGATACTTGTGACGTCACCTTGTTTCGTTGCCATGCCAAGAAAATAACATCACTTCGCGGAATTTTTGTTTTATGAAATTTTAACCTGAAAAATTAAATGAAACTTACTCCTTTGTTTATTTTGCTGTACATAAGAGATACATATATTGTAATAAGTTGATCGTAACGCGGAACAGCCACTTTTGTGTATTACTGCGTTTGCGCTAAAGGTTGACATATTGTGATGTTACTGGTTGACGATAATAGGTTTTCATGTTAGAATAAATATTTATCAACAGTATACAGGTTAAAACAGAGTTTCTTTTTCTTCTGAACAATATCTAGTATTTTTCAAAAATAAATTTTCGGATAGTTTTTTTTTAACGTACTAAGAGCTACCGAACCTTTACACATTTAACACACAATCTCTTTATCCCCAAAAGTTTATAATTGACATACACAGAAATGTTTCTTGATGCAAAAGTTTTGAATGAAATTCAAGAATCTAGTAATGTACTGCCTATACATAATCATGCTATCCTATTTTTTTTGCTAAAGATTAACCAGTAATATTCTTTTTAGAAACTTACAGAACAACAGGATTTCAATCATACCAGTAAATGCGTTTGAGGATCTTGTGTTATTGGAATCTCTGTAAGTCTTATTGTTACGATAAAGAACGAGATAAACTATTTAAAATAATCGAACTCTAGGGTCGACATTAGAATTGTGCGTTAGCCAACATCCTCATCCCAATGATGATAATTGCAGTGATGTTTTCAAAGTTTGGTACTGTTGACCATAAATTACATTAATAATTCGCTAATCAATCCATGTTAGAATCTCCATCCAAGCAGCCAAAACATTGACACTAGCATGCAAATGTGGATATTGTTCTTTTTAAATTAGCTTCTTAAAAGTTTGGCAATTATTGTACCTTATCTATCATTTCCTGTAAAGCTCTCATGTCTTGTCCGGGTTATACATAACTTTTGATTCTTTGTGGTTTTATCATTACTTGAAAGTCTGTATAATGTACAATGATGTATTAGGTTTTCGATTTTCGTAAATATTTTCCTGAGTGGTACTAAATTGACAGTCAATGTCGAAATACGCGTCTTTGGATATAAAATTGATAACTTGGATATTGTAAATGTGTAACCAACACTTATATTCGCGTGTCTAGGAGGGGACATTTCCGTTCTGTCATCGATCAAAAATACACCAGAAGCTATACCAGAGCAGTGTATTTTCTGAAATTACAATCAGTCTGAGCTTAATAAACGACAAGCAAATATTGGCAGTCAACCTTTCTTTCAAAGAAATATTAGACATTAAGGCTGACATTTATTTTTCTTTTAATAATAAACAAAAGGAATGCATTCTTGATTCACAAACATGGTTTTAGAAATAGCTATTTTATATTGTATCCAGCTTACTACTCAAATAATTGATTTTTTTTCTTTAGAAATTTGAATGCAAATATTATCAGCAGTTTACCAGATGGAGTGTTCTCAAAGAACATAAACCTGAGGACAGTGTAAGTTTGATAAAGAAATAATTCATGGCAGCCGTAGATTTGTTTTCATTCAACCATGGGTTTGGCATTTATATTCGAATATTTTACCCTAAGCGTTAGCTGCCATGAATTGTTTCGATTCTAATAGGACAAATTTAGTATTTTGTGAACCGTGAAAGCCCTTGGCTGTTTCGTTTAACCCAATTTTGATAATATTTGTAATACAATATAATTCAATGATATTTTTTTTAATCGCATTTTTCACTTATATATTTTCTTTCAATGTAATTTTATTCGTTATGAAGCTAATAAGAAGCTTTAAAACGCCCGGTAGTTACATTTGATTTTATGTTTACGGAAAGATACTTGTGACGTCACCTTGTTTCGTTGCCATGCCAAGAAAATATCATCATTTGCGGAATTTTTGTTTCATGAAATTTTACCCTAAAAATTAAAATGAAACTTACTCCTTTGTTTATTTTACTGTACATAAGAGATACATATATTGTATCTGAATCTTGGCCTACGTAAACTTGGGGTTTTGATGTCAAAAATTGAGAATATCTGGCAGCAGAAATAAGTTGGTCGTAACGCGGAACAGCCGTTTTTGTGTATTACTGCGTTTGCGCGAAAGGTTGACATATTGTGATGTTACTGGTTGACGATAATAGGTTTTCATGTTAGAATAAATATTTATCAACAGTATACAGGTTAAAACAGATTTTCTTTTTCTTTTTAACAATATTTAATATTTTTCAAAAACAAATTTTCGGATAGTTTTTTTTTTATTAACGTAGAAGAGCTACCGAACCTTTACACTTTTAACACACAATCTCTTCATCCCAAAACATTTATAATTTACAGACACAAAAATGATTCTTAATGCAACAGTTTTGAATGAAATTCAATAATCTAGTAAAGTACTGCCTGTACATAATCATGCTATCCGATTTTTTTTTGCTAAATATTAATCAGTAAAGTTCTTTTTAGAAACTTAGAGAGGAACAGGATACCAACCATAGCTGCAAAAACGTTTGAGGGTCTTGTGTCATTGACATTTCTGTAAGTTTTATTGGTGTAATGAATAACGATAAGAATTATAAATTATCCAAATCTTGGATTAACTTCATGAATTGCATGGCTTTTAACATCCTCATCCAAAGGATGATTATTTTTTATGATGCTTTGAAAGTTTTGTGTCCAATACTAACACAAGTAAAACTCCATGTAGTCCCTGTGGATATTAGCAAGCCCTGTACATTTTAACTAGAACTTTAGAACTGACATGAAAATACGGATATTGGTTTTTGGAATTTGGTATACTATTTTGAAATTTCGGAATTATTTTAATTTATATATACACTTTATGATTGATACGTAAGGAGATACAATTCCAAACTCAATCTAGCGTTAAGCAATCGTCTTCAAGAAATTTTCTTTGACGCGAATATATGACTTCATTGCTGAAAATTATTTTCTCATATGAATAAAAGTAAAGGATCTAAGTTATGATTGACAAATAGTTTTGTAAATATCTCATTTATATTGTACCCAAATTTCCTCGTACTTAATCAATATTTTTGTTCTTCGAAAAATTGAATAGTAAATGAGTAAAAGTATAAGCAGTTTAAAAAGTAAAATCACAAAAATACTGAACTTAGAGGAAGATCAATTGGGAAAGTCCATAATCACATGGCAAAATCAAATAACAAAACGCATCAAAAACGAATGGACAAGAACTGTCATATTCCTGACTTGGTACAGACATTTTCAAATGTAGAAAATGGTGGATTAAACCTGGTTCTATAGCGCTAACCCTCTAACTTTAATGACAGTCTCATCAATTTCCGATGGATTGTTCTCTAACAACACAAACCTGAAGAGAGTGTAAGTTTGAAAGATATTTATCATCAGTATACAGGTTAAAACACAGATGCTTTTTCTTTTTTGAATAATATTCAGAAGTTGAAGTTCAGATTAACGTTCTAAGAGATAACTAGTCTTTTAACATTTCACACACGATCTCACTTAATATAATGTGTGTTTATGTCAAAAATGGCAAAACCGACAAACACAAAAATGATTCTTGTTGCGGACCTTTCAGGTGAAATTCAAGAATCTAATCTGCTAGTGTTACCCTCGCATTAATTATGTGATACTTCATTTTACTAAAGATTAATCAGTTAAATTATTTTTAGAAACTTAAGGAGAAACAGGATTTCAATCATACCAGCAAATGCGTTTGAGGATCTTGTGTTATTGGAATTTCTGTAAGTCTTATTGTTACGATAAAAAAACGAGATAAACTATTTAGAATAATCGAACTCTAGGGTCGACATTAGATAATTGTTTTTTTTAATTAGCTACTTAAAAGTTTTTTTTTTAAATGCTAACACAAACAGAACGGAGTCTTGATGGACAAACACAATTTTAAAGATAGTTCAATTATATTGTACCATACATTCTCCACAAATCATGTCACGATAGAGAACGACCGAAATTATAACTTATTGAACTCTTTGGTCGACATAATGATTTGCACGTAATTTAACATCCTCATCCCGGGGATGGTTATTGCAGTGATGATGTGTGGTGCGGTTGGCCATGACGTACACTAATAATTCGCTAGTTAATCCCTATAGGTATCACCATCTGTTAGAAAATTGATACCGTGAATATTGTTACTATGTTACCAGCGATGACTATTCACGTGACCCGGATCGGACAATTCACTTCTACCATCGATCTAAAAAAACAAACAACACTAGAAGCTTTGTCGAAACAGAATATTTTCTTTAAGTACAATCAGTGCGAGCTTAATCCAACTTCAATCCAACGTCTGCAGTCAACCTTTCTTTGAAATAAATATTAGACATTAAGGCTGAGAAAGTTTTTTTTTTTCTTTAAATAATAAAACTAAAGGAATGGAGTCTTGACGAAAAAACACGATTTTATAATTAGCTAATTTATATTGTACCCTACGTTCTTCACAAATAATTGATACTTTTGTCTTCAGAAATTTGGGTTCAAATCCTTTAAGCAGTTTACCAGGCGGGTTGTTCTCAAAGAACATAAACCTGAGGACAATGTAAGTTTGATAAAGAAATAATTCATGGCAGCCATAGATTTGTTTTCATTTAACCATGGGTTGGGCATTGATATTCGAATATTTTACCCTATGCGTTAGCTGCCATGAACTGTTTAGACTCTAATAGAACAAATGTAGTATTTTGTGAACCGTTAAAGCCCTAAACATACTGTGTTGGCTGTTTCGTTTAACCCAATTTTGATAATATTAGTAATATCATATAATTCAATGATATTTTTTAACCGTATTTTTCACTTATATATTTTCTTCCAATGTAATTGTATTCGTTCTGAAGCTTATAAGAAGCTTTAAAAGCCCCGGTAGTTACATTTGATGTTTTGTTTACGGAAAGATACTTGTGACGTCACCTTGTTTCGTTGCCATGCCAAGAAAATAACATCACTTCGCGGAATTTTTGTTTTATGAAATTTCACCCTGAAAAATTAAATGAAACTTACTCCTTTGTTTATTTTGCTGTACATAAGAGATACATATATTGTATCCGAATCTTGGCCTACGTAAACTGGGGTTTTGATGTCAAAAATTGATACAGTAATAAGTTGGTTGTAACGCGGAACAGCCGCTTTTGTGTATTACTGCGTTTGCGCTAACGGTTGACATATTGTGATGTTACTGTTTGACGATAGTAGGTTTTCATGTTAGAATAAATATTTATCATTAGGTTAAAACAGATTTGCTTTTTCTTTTTAACAATATATAGTATTTTTCAAAAATAAAAATTCGGATAGGTTTTTTATTAACGTACTAAGAGCTACCAAACCTTTGCACATTTAACACACAATCTCTTTATCCCCAAAAGTTTATAATTGACATACACAGAAATGTTTCATGATGCAAACGTTTTGAATAAATTCAAGAATCTAGTAATGTACTGCCTGTACATAATCATGCTATCCGATTTTTTTTACTGAAGATTAATCAGTAATATTCTTTTTAGAGACTTACAGAGGAACAGGATATCAATCATACCAGTAAATGCGTTTGAGGATCTTGTGTTATTGGAATCTCTGTAAGTCTTATTGTTACGAAAAGAACGAGATAAACTATTTGAAATAATCGAACTCTAGGGTCGACATTAGAAATGTGCGTTATAAAAAATCCTCATCCCAATGATGATAATTGCAGTGTTGTTGTTAAAGTTTGGTACCGTTGACCATAAATTACATTAATAATTCGCTAATCAATCCATGATAGAATCTCCATCCCATCAGCCAAAACATTGATACTAGCATGAAAGTCTGTACAATGTAGAATGATGCATTAGGTTTTCGATTTTCGTAAATATTTTCCTAAGTGGTACTAAATTGACAGTCAATGTCAAAATACGCGTCTTTGGATATAAAATTGATAACTTTGATATTGTTAATATGTAACCAACACTTATATTCGCGTGTCTAGGAGGGTCATTTCCCTTCTGTCATCGATCAAAAATACACCAGAAGCTATACCAGAGCAGTGTATTTTCTGAAATTACAATCAGTCTGAGCTTAATAAACGACAAACAAATATTGGCAGTCAACCTTTCTTTCAAAGAAATATTAGACATTAAGGCTGACATTTGTTTTTCTTTTAATAATAGACAAAAGGAATGCATTCTTGACTCACAAACATGGTTTTATAAATAGCTAATTTATATTGTATCCAGCTTACTTCTCAAATAATTGATTTTTTTTCAGTGTTAGTTTGATAAAGAAATAATTCATGGCAGCCGTAGATTTGTTTTCTTTTAACCATGGGTTGGGCATTTATATTCGAATATTTTACCCTAAGCGTCAGCGTTACTAAATATTAATCAGTAAAATTCTTTTTAGAAACTTAGAGAGCAACATGATATCAACCATAGCTGCAAAAACGTTTGAGGGTCTTGTGTCATTGAAATTGCTGTAAGTTTTATTGGTGTAATGAATAACGATAAGAATTATAAATTATCCAAATGTTGGATTAACTTCATGAATTGCATGGCTTTTAACATCCTCATCCAAAGTATAATTATTTTTTTATGATGCTTTGAAAGTTTGGTGCCCATGACTAACACAAGTAAAACCCCATTTAGTCCCTGTGGATACCAGAAAGCCCTGTTACTAGAACTTTGGAACTGACATGAAAATACGGATATTGGTTTTTGGAATTTGCTATAATATCTTGAAATTTCGGAATAATTTTAATTTATATATACACTTTATGCAAAGCTCTAATTATTAATCTGAATTCCACTTGATAATTGACTGTTGTTGTTTTATCATCTCTTCCAAGGCTATATTAGGATGACGACTTTCGAATATATTTGTCTCAAGTATCACTAAAGAGATAAGTAATGTCGAAAGGATTATCTAGTGCAATGAGACTGGTACCGTTGATAATATTAGTATGTAACAAACGCTTACTATTCACGTTTCATGTCGGGGAAAATTCTCTCTTTTCGTCGATAAAATTGATACGTAAGGAGATACAATTTCAAACTCAATCTCGCGTTAAGCAATCGTCTTCAAGAAATTTTTCTTTGACACGAATATATGACTTCATTGCTGAAAATTATTTTCTCATATGAACAAAAGTAAAGGATCTGAGTTATGATTGACAAATAGTTTTTTAAATATCTCATTTATATTGTACCAAAATTTCCTCGTAGTTAATCAATATTTTTGTTCTTCGAAAAATTGAATAGTAAATGAGTAATAGTATAAGCAGTTTACCAGACGGATTGTTCTCTAACAACACAAACCTGAAGAGAGTGTAAGTTTGAAAGATATTTATCATCAGTACACAGGTTAAAACACAGATGCTTTTTCTTTTTTAAATAATATTCAGAAGTTGAAGTTCAGATTAACGTTCTAAGAGATAACCAGTCTTTCAACATTTCACACACGATCTCACTTAATATAATGTGTGTTTATATCAAAAAAGGCAAAACCGAAAAACGCAAAAATGATTTTTGTTGCGGACATTTCGGATGAAATTCAACAATCTAATCCGCTAGTGTTACCCTCGCATTAATTATGTGATACTTCATTTTACTAAAGATTAATCAGTAAAATTATTTTTAGAATGTTAGGGAACAACAGGATTTCAATCATAGCTGCAAACACGTTTGAGGATCTTGTGTCATTGGAAATTCTGTAAGTGTTATTGTTGTAATGAATAACGATAAGAATTATAATTTATCCAAATCTTAGATTAACTTCATGAATTGCATGGCTTTTAACATCATTATCCGAAGGATGATTATGTTTGTGATGCTTTGGAAGTTTGGTGCTCATGACTAACACAAGACGTAAAATGCAATTTATTCCCTGTGGATATCAGCAAGCCCAGTAACTAGAACTTTGGAACTGACATGGAAATATGGATATTGGTTTTTGGAATTTGCTATAATATTTTGAAATTTCGTAATAATTTTAATTTATATATACACTTTATGCAAAGCTCTAATTATTTATCTGAGTTCCACTTGATAATTGACAGTTGTTGTTTTCTCATCTGCTCCATATCGGCTATATTAGGATGTCGACTTTTGAATATATTTGCCTCGAGTATCACTTAAGAGATAAGTAATGGCGAAAGGTTCATCTGGTGCAATGAGACTGGTACCGTTGATAATATTAGTATGTAACAAACGCTTACTATTCACGTTTCATGTCGGGGAACATTATATTCTTTCGTCGATCAAATTAACACGTAATGAGATACAAGTCCAGACTCAATCTAGCGTTAATCAATCGTCTGCAAGCAATCTTTCTTTGACTCAAATATATGACTTCATTGCTGAAAATTATTTTCTCAAATGAATAAAAGTAAAGGATCTGAGTTATGATTGACAAATAGTTTTTTAAATAACTCATTTATATTGTACCCAAATTTCCTCGTAGTTAATCAATATTTTTGTTCTTCAGACAATTGTACAGTAATAGTATAAGCAGTTTACCAGACGGATTGTTCTCTAACAACACAAACCTGAAGAGAGTGTAAGTTTGAAAGATATTTATCATCAGTATACAGGTTAAAACAGAGATGCTTTTTCTTTTTTAAATGATATTCAGAAGTTGAAGTTCAGATAAACGTTCTAAGAGATAACCAGTCTTTCAACATTTCACACACGATCTCACTTAATATAATGTGTGTTTATATATATAAAAAAAAGGACCTTTCGAATGAAATTCAAGAATCTAATCTGCTAGTGTTACCCTCGCATTAATTATGTGATACTTCATTTTACTAAAGATTAATCAGTTAAATTATTTTTAGAATGTTAGGGAACAACAGGATTTCAATCATACCAGTAAATGCGTTTGAGGATCTTGTGTTATTGGAACTTCTGTAAGTCTTCTTGTTACGATAAAAAAACCCGAGATAAACTATTTAGAATAATAGAACTCTAGGGTCGACATTAGATAATTGTTTTTTTTTAATAAGCTACTTTAAAGTTTGACAATTATTGTACCTTATCTATCTCTTCATGCAATGCTCTCATTCCTTGTCCGGGTTTCACTTTACATTTGGTTTTTGTGGTTTTATCATCTCTTGAAAGTCTGTATAAGGTTTTCAACCTTTGTATAATTTTGCTTGAGTGTTACTAAATTAATGTCGAAATGTGTATCTGGTGGTATAAAATTGATCACGTGAATATTGTTACTGTGTAACCTACGCTCATATTAGCGTGTCCCGGATGAGACATTTCCCTTCATCCATCGATCAAAAAATATACACTAGAAGCTATGCCGGAGCAGAGTATTTTCTGAAATTACAATCAGTCCGAGCTCAATCTAACACCAAGCAAATATCTGAAGTCCACCTTTCTTTGAAAGAAATATAAGACATTAAGGCTGAATTTTTTTTTAAATGCTAAAACAAACGGAACGGAGTCTTGATGGACAAACACAATTTTAAAAATAGCTCAGTTATATTGTACCATACATTCTTCACAAATCATGTCACGATAGAGAACGACCGAAATTATAACTTATTGAACTCTTGGGTCGATATAATGATTTGCACGGAATTTAACATCCTCATCCCGAGGATGGTTATTGCAGTGATGATGTGTGGTGCGGTTGGCCATGACGTATATTAATAATTCGCTAGTTAATCCCTATAGGTATCACCATCTGTTAGAAAATTGATACCGTCAATATTGTTACTATGTAACCAGCGATTACTATTCACGTGACCCGGATGGGACAATTCACTTCTACCATCGATCTTAAAAAAAAAACAACACTAGAAGCTTTGTCGAAACAGAATATTTTCTTTAAGTACAATCAGTGCGAGCTTAATCCAACTTCAATCCAACGTCTGCAGTCAACCTTTCTTTGAAATAAATATTAGACATTAAGGCTGAGAAAGTTTGTTTTTTTCTTTAAATAATAAAACTAAAGGAATGGAGTCTTGACGATCAAACACGAATTTATAAATAGTTAGTTTATATTGTACCCTACATTCTTCACAAATAATCGATACTTTTGTCTTCAGAAATTTGCGTACAAATACTCTAAGCAGTTTACCATTCGAGTTGTTCTCAAAGAACATAAACCTGAGGACAATGTAAGTTTGATATTTGTCATAAAAATCAATGTTGAAAAAAAAGAGTTTCTTTTTCTTTTTAAAAGAATATTCAGAATATTTTAAGAGAAATTGTTCGTAAAAGAGAGGCGAAAGATACCAAAGGGACAGTTAAGACTCATAAGTCTAAAATAAACTGACATACACAGAAATGATTCCTAGTGCGAACCCTTTGGAATGAAAATCAAGAATCAAGTGTTGTACTTCCTGAAATCATTTAATACTTTTCTTAACGTTAAATAAAACTGTAATCGTCTTTTTAGATGCTTGAGGTTTAAATCAATTTCGACTGTAGCAGCAAATGGGTCTGTTAATAGTGTGTCATTGCAACTAATGTAAATTTTATTATTATAATAAAAAACGATGGAAATTATAAGTTTTAAAATTGTTGGGTTGACATCATATATTGCATGGGTTTCAATATTCTCATGCCGAGGATGTTTATTGATGTTGCCTCAAAATTTGGTGCTGTGGACCATCATCAACCCAGTAGCAAGTACTTATGTACTGACGTGAAAATAGCTCATTTATGTTATACCCGACTTTCTTCACCATTCCTCGATAATTTTTTTTAGATATTTGAATAAAAATACATTTAGCAGTTTACCAGAAGAGTTATTTTCGAAGAACATTAACCTTCAGAAAGTGTAAGTTAGATAAGCATGATAAGTATATAACAACAAAATACAGATTTAATAAGAGAGTTTCTTTTTAAAAGATCGACATCAAAATAAACGGAAACGAGAAGGATTTTCGAAGTTAATACCTTTGTACTTCAAAATAAACACATTGTAAGCAAGAAGATATAATGTAAAAATAATTTTGTTTAATTTTGGTATCCCATTAAATGACTTACTTATAATATTGTAATATGATTGAATTTATATTATATTATTGGTTTTGCTGTTCTACGCCTATACGTTGTAATTCGCAATTAAATCAAATATAATCAGTTGGAAACTACAATGGTGTGTCCGATTAGGATACCATTTCTTTGGACTGTGACCTGGTTAGTGAGAAAATTAAACAGACCGAGGCATTGTTTCGGTCTTGTACTTAAATCCGGGAATTTTCCTATTTCTTCTCTATGTTGCCATGTTTTGTACTTATTCACACTGTAAAGGATGTTGTGTTAATCACATAAGAAATATAAAGAATGTCATAAGTTACAGTAGTATATACGGTTCATGAGAGTTCAAGTGAAAAATTCTAGTTCGATTATACACCAACGGTTCGAACTAAAACGTGAAATTATAAGTCTGAAATATCATCACTGCCTTATGAATTAATACGTTGTTTAAGTAATAAGTGTTCCAACTTAGAAATTATTGTTACACCACAAACCAATGATTTCTTTTTTCCAGAGATCTGAATGGCAATAACTTAAACAGTCTACCACAAGGGTTGCTTTCATCGAACATAAAACTTCAGTACATGTAAGTATAATACCTGTCTAACATTACAATACAATTTCAAAATAGAGTGTTACTATCTTCTTTTCCAAAATATTTGAAATTATAATGAAGGGAGGCTTTAGGAAAAAGATGGTTGTAGAAGCAACACTTCTGTATATAAACTCATCATAGATACCAGGACTAAATATTGTTTATACGCCAGACGCGCGTTTTCGTCTACAAAAGACTCAGCAATGAATCTCGAATCCAAAAAAGTTAAATAGCCAAATAAAGTACAAAGTTGAACAGCATTGAGATCCAAAATTCCTAAAAGTGTTGCCAAATACAGCTAAGGTAATCTATGCCTGAGGTAGAAAAGCCTTATTATTTCAAAAAATTCAAAATTTTGTAAACAGTTGATTTATAAATATAACAATATCAATGATGATTCATGTCAGCACAAAAAGTATTGCACTAATAGGATACCACATGGTCGAATCGTTGATGCAATGCAATGTTGTTTACAAATCTTGAATAGTTTGGTGTAAAAAACTGCTGACTGGTAAGCCTGGTCGCCACTTACTTTCACGAAAACAAGACAGACCTTTGTTTTTTGATACACCGCCTTGGTGGTCTTCTAGTCGCTTGCATGGGGCGAGTTCAAGAAGATGTCGAATCAGACCAAGGTTCAATCGGTTTGGTTTTATGGATATTTGTCCAATATTTTCATATTAATTTCCAATTCTTGCCCTTATGTTTGATTCCAATGTTAAAGGATTGTGTATTGATGGCATAAGGAAATGCTAAAGTTTTAAGTTGCAGTAGCAAATGCAGTATATGAGGCTTTCACGTCATATAAGGTTCATTATAAAGTAAATCAATTTTAGATATTTATAATTAATTAGATCATAATTGACTATTGTTTTCCTTAGGAGAGACATACATGTTCGTTATCAATGAACAGCTAGCGAAAAGGGAAATATTTGTCTGCGCGTAAAGTGTGTAATCTTAAATCTTTTTTTAAATACATTTAATTATTTGTTAAGCTAAACACAGCTAAATATTGTTATTTACATTGCAATCACCTAATGAATAAATATGAGGTTGACGTATTCGTGCTGCTTCTGAGAAATAATTATTTCATCACAGAACATTGATTTTGGTAATAGTTTTAACAGTTTACAGGCAGACTTGTTTTTGTGGCACAATGTGAAAATGTCAGTAAAGTTCATATCAAACATCAATATAATGTGGTTTTGTGGATTTAAATAAATGAAAAAGAAGAGATGGAAGATAAAGGGGGACATTTAGAACTCATGGGTCGAGTTAAAGTGAAAATGCTACGAACATACGAAAGCCAACGATACAAATACAAGTTCATAAATCAAGACATGAAAAAACTAAAAACTGAGCAATAAAACGCCATTAAAAACTTGGCGTGATCTCAGATTCCCCGGTATGGTAGGCATATCCTGTACCACTAGTTAACGACTATTCTAATCGAAATGACAGAAATGTGTCCTAATTGTTACTTTGTAGTCTGATAGAGTATGGCGATATTGTATAAAAGAGTGGTTATCTACATATCACTTTACCATTATACCGTTATAAACATGTCTTACCGCGCAACATTATGTATGTATGTGTCTGTCACAAGTCGGGAGTCTGTAATTTAGTGGTTGTCGTTTGTTGTTGTATTACATATTTGTTTTTCGTTCTTTTTGTGTACATTAATTAGTCTGATAGTTTTCTCGTTTGAATTTTTTTTACATTTGTTATTTCGGGACTTTTTAAAGCTGACTATGTGGTATTGGCTTTGTTCGTTGACGAAGGCCGTACGGTGACCTATAGCTGTTAATTTCTGTGTCATTTGGTCTCTTGCGGAGAGTTGTCTCATTGGCAATCATACCACATCTTCTTATTTTTATTTATATTGACATGATTGTCACTGGACGTGCAATCAATCAATCTATTGTATCTATGTTCTCGTGTTCATTCTTCATCCAATGTCTGATACACTCCATTTTGAGCACATCATAAAAAGCATGCGTTAATATCAGATGGTTACAGAGCGTTCCTGATAAAGAAAAATCAAGAAAAGTGCTCGAACGCATGAAATTTATAACTTGCTGTTTTCATTTTTTACAGCACTGGTTCGATATCTCTGCTGGTGGACTATCAGTCCCCGAGGGTATCCTCAGCCCAGTAGTCGGTACTTCAATATAGATGGATTTGGTTATTTTTTAGGTCTTTTTTGGTTATAAAGCTCTTTAATTGTTTCAGTTCTTATACATCCTTGGCTATATTCGGCTTTGAGCGTGCCTGATGAAGATAAATCCCAAAAAGTGCTTGGGACGTATGAAATGTATAACATGTTGATTTCTTTGTGAAAACAACTGCAAACCTTAAACGTAATAAGTACGTATAGTGCATCCCTATTGGCCGACTTGTTTGTGTACTTATATGAAGCATAATTCACACAAACGTTCACGAAGAAAAAGAAAAAAGGGCATCTTTCTAAGTTCTTTTTTTTCTCTTTATGATTCATTGATGATATCCTGTCACTTCAGTGGTTGCTTTTATTTCACATATTCAAAGGATGCTTGTCCTTTAGGTAATACCGAAACTAGAATGTCTGTTACATAATTGATCTATTGCTTAGCATTTACAAATCTAAAATATACGACAAACATTACGATTTAAACTTTCCCGTTGTCAACTTCCCTTTTCACAGCGGTTAAAACTCATCAAGGATACCATGCTTATAATTTGGTATGCCAGACGCGCGTTTCGTCTACATAAGATTCATCACTGGCGTTCAAATCAAAACAGTTGAAAGGTCAAATCAAATACCAAGTTGAGGAGCATTGACAACATACCCTTAGCCCCATCATATGGAGATTACAAATCTAAATTGTTACGTGCCTGTGTATTCACATTATATGTGAATTTGAGGCGACAGTTCAAATCTTGTAAATAGATTAAGAAAGAACAAATCCAGTTAACAAATTCAATTTTTGGGAATTGAACAGGGGTCATATCCTGACTCAAAAAATGCTCCGCCAGGTTGAATAAAAATAAAGACTGAAATCCCCTTGAAACACGTGTTTACACTAGTCAGCTTTGCCATGTTTAATAAAGGCAACAGTAGTATACCGCTGTTCAAACTCATAAATCCATGGACAAAAAACAAAATCGGGGTTTACATAAATTTTGAAATATGCAGTCATTTCGGTAAATTGTCTATTTATAAATTTTTTAATCGTTCATAACATGAAAGTTTTTCTACTCCAGATCTATATTGCTATAGCCAAACTAGAAATTTTCAGTTCATATCTCTATTGCCTTATATTTGAGTTGGTCTTCGAGTCTTGGAGTTTATTCGCGCGCCACTGATGAGTTTTATGTTAACAAAACGCGCGTTTGGAGCAAACAAATTAAAGCCTAGTATCGTGTAGGAGTTTGTCGGTCACTATCACGATGTGTATGTGTTTCCACTCACAATAGAAATGCTTTCGCGGTCTTAATTCTTTAGATACATTAATCTGATTGATTTGTAAATCCCCTACCGTTGTCCTATAATTGTATTGTATATGCATCTTTATTGATCCAATTGTAGATTTTTAATTGATTGAATCTTAAGAAGTATAAATACTACTCATATCATGTTTTCTTTTTAAATGCATATCACCGAGTTCTAAATGCATACAATTTTTTTTCGAAATATCGCCAAATAATGTATAACAATGTTTATTAGTCAATGACTTAAAATACATTAAAAATTGTCCATTTTATACGATTTCATATACACAAAAGCCGGTTAACACAGAATATTTACTGGTCTTAATACAAGATTTCAACTTCCGATTTTTGGTTCAAAAAGGTGTCAGAAAATAGATATGTGTATTACGCTTAATATAAGTTTTCAATATGTTTGGTGTTGAGTATTTTTCATATGTTGTACTATTTTGTCTTTGAGTATATTCAATTGTGGACGGTACAAAATGTGAATTGTCAACAATTAAAGATTATTTATATGAGGTCGCAGTCCGAAGTGAGAGAAATTTGTAGGATGGACAATGTTGGATATGCAACGCTTCGAATGGGCCACATTTGTTTACCATACCAACGGGTCTTTCGAAATATTGAAAATACATGTTAAAGAAGATCTTGAACATGTCTTAACGTTGTCAGAAATAATTTTTCAAAACATTTTCGTCAAGGAACTAATTTGTACAACAAATGAAAACTTTTTCTGTGAAGTATTGGTGGCCCTAAAATGGGCCGTTTGTGAAAGCTATCCTCGGCACCAGATGGATTTCAAATATTTATTTCTTCGTCACTCCAGTTCACGGACCAGTTCTTACATCGACGTTGCCATTTTTTTTTACATACGTTAGTGATGTCATTTTAATAGGAAATAACTCGTGTAAAATTTGAGAGTTGCAAAGGTTTATATCAATCGGTGAATAAAAGGGTGATTCGTCGCACATTATTATTTTTTCAGGGTTATTCGAAATTCCTTGCATTAGAAAGATATTTAACCCAAATAATTCATATTGCTCCCGTATGAGTCTTCCTATAGTGGCATGTTTTCTTTAGTCAGCTTTTGGGGGTTATCTTACGTCAATGGTTAAAACAGGTGTCATAAAATGGGTGTTTTCGTATTAATCCTTTAGTGTGTCCTCGTACAGTCGTATTGGGGCTCGATCAGCTGATTGGCCGTCGGCTACGCTTCGAGCCAATACTCCTAACATCAACCTAACACGACTGTTTTTGAAAATATTAATAGATTAATATTGCTGGTTAATTTTTATTTTTTGATCTTTTTTATTTCAGAGATTTATCAAGGAACGCTTTTACAACCGTTTCAGCCAATATATTTATGGCAATGACAAATGTAACGGCTTTGTACGTATTATATTATTGACTTTTAATAGTATAATGATCATTATTATATACGACATAGTATGAACTTAAGAAAATAATACAAATGTAAGGGTGTTAGTCTCGTCATTTTTAAGTCATGTCATTGGATAGAGAAAGTCATCGTTTAAATGGAAACTACGCAAAGATGCTTTCAGATTGGAGAAAACGAGTTAGGTTCATATTCTGTTAGCATTTGTGTAACTTTTTATGAGCTTCATTAAAAAAAGAAGAAGAAAAACAACGGAAGTATGAATTTAGGAGACAGTATTTTAGCGAATTTCAATTGTGTTATTCGTCGCCAAAAAAAACAATTTCTATCATTTTTTTCTTGATTAATAGGATTGTTTTTCTAGCATGAAATATTCCAGAATCTTTTTCGCCTCATTTCTCTCGGCGTTTTATAACCCGTTTTATGGAATTTTAATCCCTCTTTCAAAAATCCTTGTTCAGTTTCTGTGCATCATCCCCCTTTACATGTTAGACTTGGGAATAGGACACAATCAGTTAACATATAAATATGATAATTTTGCTTGTATGTACAGATCCAAGATCGCAAAAACATGTTGCTCTATATCTGAAACACTGACATCGTATTTCAGTGTAATTCAATATTACTTTTCAGATATTTGTTTCAAAACCAACTGTTATGTTGCAATATGACCGATCTCTTTGAATGGGCAGCCATTCAAACAAAGGCTACACTTTATGGAGACTGCACAGATTTTGGTATAGTCACAAACATCCAAGAGTTTAATATATCGCACTGTAAAATTCCAGGTAAGTAATTCAATAGTATCTTATGAATTGACTTCGAGTTCAGTATAATTTACTCTGATCAGAAACACACATAAGAATAACACACATTACAAGATTTGAAACAGAAATCGTATTATATAAGTTATTATAAATCACAAGTGACATATGACTGAAAACAGCATAGAAAGGTAATGAAAAAATAATCATACAATGTCAAATTGGTTTATTTGAACTAGAAACCATACCCTTAACAGAAGAAAAACAAATTTGATGTATTCATGTACACATGCATAACCTGTAATAGCAAATCCGATGTCTATGAAATTTCTTGCGACTGTCATACAAGTGAGAGGTTTGGCTAGTTATTAAACCAGGTTTTGATCCACCATTTCTCAAATAGACAAATGACTCACCCGAGAATATGACAGTTTTTATCCATTCGTTTGATGTGTTTGAGCATTTAATTTTGCCATCTTATTACGGACTTTCCGTTAAGGATTTTTCTTGGAGTTCTGTAATTTTGTTATTTTAATATTTAGGAATGCTTGACAATCAAGGTAAACTCACTATAGAAGAATGGTCAGTGTTTACTGATGAGCTCATAAAGATGCATCACTATCTTCATTAACGTTTTATGTTATATTCTTTTCTAGGCATCTAATTACTTGGGCGTTACACAGTTACAAGGTTACAAGGTTGACAAATCTGGAGGTCCAACTATAATTTTGAAAGCCAGTCGAATAATATGAATCATACTATAGATTAAAACAAATCGATGTTTGGAGAAAATTTTCTCACTGATACGAAATATATTGCAAGGTTTTACAAATACATCTTATTTTATATATTTTCATTTCCTAAGTTGATGGTCAGTGGGGGTCGTGGACAACAACATCGTGTTCCATGACATGCGGTAATGGCATGATATATCGAAATAGAACTTGCAACAACCCCTCACCTTCTGACGGCGGAAAAAATTGTCAAGGTGTCGACAACGAATCGTCAATTTGTAATCTAGGAGATTGTCCTGGTAAATATTTCTTACAAAAATATATATAAAATTCGCAATCCTTGTCTTAAACATGTTAGATATGTAGTTATACAGTGAAAAAGACTTCTCGTCAGATTTATGGTATTAATCAAATGAAATAGAGCCAGAATTAAGTTGAACTTTCAACGAAACACCATATGACATCTTTAAATAGTTACTGTACCCCAATTTTGACATTTTAACCTATTATGTCTGTTAATTTTCCTCACGCATTGTTGTCAATATAATCGAATTTTATGCGACTGTCATACAAGTGAGAGGTTTAGCTTGCTATAAAAAGCAGGAATATGACAGTTGTTTTCCATTTGTTTGATGTCTTTGAGCTTTTGATTTTGCCATTTGTTAAGGGACTTTCCGTTTTGAATTTTCCTTAAGGTTCGGTATTTTTGTTATTTTACTTTTTACATATTATCGAAAATTAACATAGAAATATATTTCGTATAAAGACATTTCTTTATACATCTTGAAAATTGTTTTTTAAGTTAAAAAGACCATTGTAAAGACGTAGGATAATCGGATTGTCAGTTGGCCAACATTCATAGAAACAAAAGTAAAAATAATATTTTACTAACACTAAACTAAACAAAATCAAACAAAACTAAACACAATTAAAACATTTGTTTATAAAGAAAATTTCCATTTATATTTAAATTATTTGGTGTGGTTTTAACCAATACTTTTTTTTTTTTTATAATTTCTTAAACTTGACACTCATTTATGTGAACGTTCTTCAAATCAAAATCACACATTCATGGGTATGGTCGCAATGTAGTTCGGTTAATGTGCATTTGGGCCTATTCTAAATTAAAACATGATGAGATACCAATTTGATGATGATAGCATGGTGGTTGATGCGAGTATTTTTTTTCCAATTGTGTATATTTGAATCTCACCCTCATATTCATAATGTTATCCCTTATATGAATTATAGTTTGCGCGGGAACATTACTAACTTATACGCCTGTTTATGTACAGATACTTCTAGGGCACCTTAAATTAATTACTGTTGTGAGTGGGTCTCTTGTTGCTTATATTTATTTTTCTGTATAGTGCTGTGTAAATTTTTGGATTCCTTTTCGTCGTTTTTCTTCTTGGTCATGGTGTGTGCAGATTTCAATACCACGTATTTTGAGTTTGAATTATTTTACTTAGCGGCTGTTTTGGAACTCTAGTGCTTGATTTTCTTATTCGACTTACCAAACTGAAACACGCAAAACAGTGTGATAAGAGAACTTAGAAGTTCTTAGGGATGACAAAAGCAAGGCTTAAAGAAATTAAAAATGTTCAGAAAAATTTTGTCACTATTAATCATTACATGAAGAAGACGAATTTGTTGTGTAGTTGTATAGTAATTATGAAACATAAATGTGCATTTGTAAAACTATTGACTGTTTCTTTAAATATCTTTCAACCGCTTCGGTGGTCTATAGCTAGCATGTTCACCTGTGGTGCAGAAGGTGATTAATAAGATCTCAACCGGATCAAATCACGAACTTTGTATTTGCTGCTTCTCTGCTGTCAGAGGTGTCTTCAAGCGTGTGTGCGCGTCTGAAACATTTCGGTAGGATAACATGTCTTCCAAATTCATATTCAAGGTTCATATTCAAAGTACATTAACATGTGAAATGTCTTTAATATTTACAACCAAATGTAAAAGACCATCATTCATCCATTCAATAAGGATGAGTCAACCACATGGCAGAGTAGAATGTCTATTTAAAGTACATTCACAACTATACATTTAACACCAATCCATCCAACAGTGAAGAATTTATCAATACATATTTCCAGTAGACATGTGTTGATGGTATCACTACTACTTAAACCTGGTCAATAAATGGCACGGCAGCAAAAGAGCCATCAGTAGTAGAGATTATTTTTTAGTGAGACCGTACTTCTTTAAATCATCCACATTGTAAACTGCCAAACACGCATATTTGATAGCACATGTAGTATATATACAAGTGGCACCCAACAAATATATATTAGGCTTAATGTAGAATATTTTATTAAGAAGTATTGAGTAAACTCATCACAGATACCAATGCGCTATGTGACAAAAAGGGACGGAAATCCACTCTGCCTGAGGACTTTGGAATTTTAACGTATGCACCACTCTGCCTGAGGGCTTTGGAATCTTAATTTCAATATAATTTCTAAATCAAGTTTCAATAATGGATAAAATTGTATTCTGAAACGTTTTGTGTTTCTCAATTACAACATATACAAGTTTGAAGTATACACAGCTAATGAAAACATGAAGCAGATATGTCTTTGAGCCTAACACAAATAAAGCACAAAATACTTGAGAAACAAAAGTTTAAATCACCATCACCTTGCAATACTGAATATAAGCCATGTATATTTTTTAACAATATTCTTTATTCTTTTGTATCATAGTTGATGGACATTGGGGCCTCTGGTCGTCTGTGAGATGTTCTGTTACCTGTGGTAATGGCATAAGAATAAGAACTAGACGATGTGACAACCCTGCTCCTTCTGGTGGTGGAAATGGTTGTGTTGGTTGTGATATGAAGAGAAAACTATGTTCCTTGGGAAAATGTCACAGTAAGTAATATTATAATTTTTGTATATCGTTTCTGATGACAGTTGTACTTTCAATTATTGATTGACATTTACACTATTGCTTGGCATTTACGGGTAAATAGTCAAAGCATTTTTTAATTGTGATATTTTACCAGACATGTTATAGCTGTACAAATATCAAACCCATTAAAAGGGCATATTTGACAATCCTTTCCGTAATTCAACATTTCTTTTCTTTTTCTCAATTGCGCACAAATATCCGAATCCTTGCAGCGAACACATTTTAAGTGATGGAACAGGGTATGGATTCCTTAAAACAACTTATGAATTAAGTGATATTTAATTGAAGTCGCTACAATACGACTTTAAAAATATAAATCGAGATAAAAATGCAATATATATATATATATATATATGTGTGTATTATATTTATTATAACTTATTTTTGTCTTTTTGTCTTCAATTTCATATAATGCCTACAATTTCTATTTTTCAGAATCGTGAAAAGATGCAGGCAAAAACAAAAAAATAGGTAAATATAATTACAAATGAATTACTTATATACAATATTTGTATAATCTGCACTTTTTTCGTATTTTTTGCACCTAACATTATTAGTTTTTCATCAACTAATAAGTTTTTAGTGTCCCATTTGATCCCTTTGCATTAGAATAGTAAAAAAAAGGAAAATAATGCTTTCCAAAAAGTACTTTTTTATTGTAAAAAGACGCAAGCCAATTGTATTTTGGAAGGTTCTAAACAAATTGACATTTTCGATGCCATTAAAACAACATAGGAACTTTTAAGACTATTCTAGTTTTGGCAATTCAGGTTATTTTTGTATGTAAAAGAGATAAGAGAAATATAAAAAGGCGGAACATACCGATTGGACATTCAAAACGCATTAGTTGAAGAAAAACTAACAATGTTTCGAGGGATACGACAAGGGTGTCCGATTTCAGCGTTACTTTTTGTTATAACAGTAGAATTAATGGCAATAAGACTTAGAAGTAATAAAGATTTTAAAGGTATAAAAATTACATTAGATGGAAAATCTTGTAATTTAAAAATTTGTCAATTAGCTGATGATACAACACTTTTTCTTCAGTCAAGGAAAGAAATAAGTTTAGCTCTCAGTATAATTGAAACATTTGGAAGTTTTTCAGGGCTTAAGCTAAATAGAAATAAAACTGAAGGGGTATGGTTAGGACGACTAAAAAGTTCAAAAGATAAATATGAAAATATAAATTGGACCGACAAACCAATCAAAAGCCTTGGAATATATTTTGGGTATGACAAAAAAGAGTGTCAAACATTAAATATTGAAAAAGTGTTGGACAAATTAACGAAACTTGTAGAAAGATGGGCAAAAAGAAAGTTAACAATACTTGGAAAAATATTAGTAGTAAAAGCTCTTCTTCTACCAAATATAACCTACATTGCGACTAACAGTATCATTACTAAAGAAAATCTACAAAATATAAATAAAATCTTATATAAATTCATTTGGAACGGAGGAAAAGATAAAATAAAAAGGTCAATAATAACAAAAAACTTCGCAGAAGGGGGGTTAAAAATGATTGATATAGAATCCTATATAAAATCTATACATTTAAAATGGATTATAAAAATATTAGAATCAGAAAGTGCAAATTGGTCTGTATTATCAAAACTATACCTTAATAAATTTGGAAAAAACCTTCTTATTTTTAAGATGAATGTGAATAACACAAAATTGCTAGATAAAAACATATGGAACAGTACACCAACCTTCTATCAAGAGATGATAAAAACATGGATAAATGTAAATAATTGTGAAAACAATCAACATGATCAAATCAATAGTTATTTAGAAATAAGGAAACAAGTTATATGGGGAAACAAATTCATAAAATTTCAAGGAAAATGTCTGTTCTTTGATAATTGGATTGATAGTAACATACTATATATAAATGACATAATAGATAAAAGAGGAAATATATCAGAAGAAATTATTATTTCAAAATTAAGAAATAAAAGGAATTGGATTTCTGAATTCTCAAAACTAAAAAGATCCATACCAAAGCAATGGACCAACAAATTAAAATCAGAAGAATCAATCAAAACAAAAGTCCATTTCAACCGAACAAAAACTAAACTTAGAGATTGTAATGATGTTCTAACTATTAATGCTAAAAACATATACAACTTAGTATTAAGTGTGTCAAAAACAGAAATACCAGTAGGATTTTTGAAATGGGAAAGAGTCTTAAGCAAAGGGAGACTAATAAATGAATTTAAAGACTCTATTAAATTTAATTTTGAATATCTTAAAGATAATAAAATAAAAATGTTTAGGTGGAAACTAATGCACTTTATTTTGCCAAATGAGGTGTTGCTTTTTCAGTGGAAAATTTCACAAAACAATTTGTGTTCATATTGCAATGAAATAGATAATTATAATAATTTTTTCATTACATGTTCATATCATAAAACATTCTGGAAATCAATGAAAGTTTTACTTAAAAAAGTCTTCATAGGCGAACATGTGATAAGTCTTCATTCGTTGGTTATAGGATACAAAATTCATGACAATGTATACTATGCGCTAAATCATTTGCTTAGCTTAATGTTCTTTTCAGTCTATAAATCACATTATGTTTCCAATAAAAAAACCAAAGCAGTAGACACCTTTAAAATTTTTGAATATGAGGTAGAAAATACTGTAGAATTATATAGTATGACCAATACAGAGATCAGTAGTTTATTTACAAATGTGTTGAATATTTTGAAGTATAAAAATGAAGTCATTTTATAGTTAACTTAAGCTACATGTACATGTATAGAAAAAAAACAGATGTTATAGATCTAGATTATGTGTGATTGCATGTGTGTTTTTTTTTTTTTTTCTTCCTTTATTATAAATGTACTATGCAAGTAATTATCTGTAAGTGCTATGCCTAAGGTGTGAGTAAGTGTGAAAGGTTTGTTTGTATGTTAAATTTATCATGTGGCAATGAACAAGAATGACTGTAAGCGCAGAAGTTTGTGTGTACAGTAATTATTACTATTATGTATGAATGATAATGTGGGTAAATCAGATATATTAGTGTGTAGGTCTGTGTGTGTGTCTTTGTCAATATATAGGTAATTCGACACGTGTACACTAAATATGTGTATTGTTTACAAACTTAGACAGGTAAACTAAAGGTCACGACACGATACTTATCTAGGTCAAATCAATAACAAATTTAATAAAGATTGAAAGTGCAACTGTGAAAAATATATTTACACTCCAACTTACCTTTACGCAATATTATTCCAAAATTTTAAAACCACATCGAAATTAATAATCCAAATTCACGAAACACTTCAAAAAATATTGTCCAAACACGAGGATAAGACAAGGCGTGTGAGGTCACTTGACCGCAATATTTATTTTTGATTAAATAATAAAAGAACCTAAAAAGTCATTCCGGATGAATGATCAAATTCCGTAAAACAATTAGTGTGTAGATATTTTTTATATGAATATATCTGAAAATACTTTAAGTGATGTAGAAAAGACTATTTGTAACACATATAATAATAGTTTAATGTGTGAATTAAAACAATGTAATTTATTAGTTAATTTTACTGAATATTATCCCTGGGTATTCAGTTGTAATCTAACAGGGAAACTTGATGAAACGCTGTACACCAAGTTTAATTGTTAAACAGCAATATGTGCAATAAAGAATCAATTAGAGTGTTAAAAAAAAAAACAATGTTAGGTGAAAAAAAACCGGCACGAAACCCAACTAAAAACCCGGTTGTGAATTGTGATTGTCTCTTTGATAACTTCTTGTTTTTTCATCGGCGAAAAGTAATCTACTATATATTTTATTGGAAAAATTTACAACTCTTGTCGGTATATATGAAATAAACACCACGCATATAATATACAAGTAGCCACAAATAATGAAAACTAATCATAGTGTTCTCATACTTCTATTATACTTTGAAGAAATAATCATTTTAAATTACAAACAAAAATCGATTTTAATGTTAATTTAAAGTGTCGGATAAAGAAGCAATGTATTTGTTTTTAATTTTAACGTTTTTTTAACATGTTTAAGGGTAACAGTATTTATAGGTACCGATGGTTTACGGTTTTTGGACAGTTTTTAGTGTTGAACAAGAGATATTCACCAATCTGCTATTGTATGATGAGCATATAAGATCATCCTAGGTCTTTGGAATAGTTCAAATTTCTCGATCCATAGTTTTCTGTTCGGTGTTTTTCTTTAAAAAAAAATCTTTTTTTTTTACCAAGGTGTTGTCAATGTTTCTGTGACTTGTGATTTGTAGTTGTACCTCTCTTTTCAAGTATAAAGCAGTAATATAAAAAGATTATGCATAAAACAACAAAAAATCTATTACAATGACGGTTATAAATATAATTTACAATTTTCTATTTGCTGTAGATGAAGAAAGGAAGAAAGCAAGAAAATTGAAAAGGAAGAATATCATGAATTAAAAAAACAACGATAAACTTTATATTTCACTTGAAGCTGTAAGGATAAATGTCATTTGGTAATTTTTCCTCATATTTCATTTTAAGGGGTTTCATATGAGATTATAAAAATATATGTCAACTGGTTTTGGTTTCTAATATATCATTTTGAGGGATTTCACATGAGATTGTAGGGATAAGTGTAAACAGTTTTTGTGTATCTTAAATCATTTTTCGGGATTTCAAATCAGGCTGTAGGGATAAATGTAAATTGGTTTTTGTTTCAAATATATCATTTTGAGGCTTTTGGAATAAGTGTAAATGGGTTTTGTTTCAAATATTTCATTTGAAGGGATGTTCTATTGGATATACCTTGAAATTATTTCTATACTTTTGTAATGAGCTATTTTTTCAATTACAATATTATATTTAAAGAATAAATTGTGGATAAGTTTCTTTATGGTAACTTTCGAATACATAAATATAGTTTCGTTCAGCTTAAAATCTTTTATCAGTGAGCAATTTTTGTCAAACTTTTTGAGGATACCTTTTGGGAATATGAATTAAGTGGCACCTAGTGACGTTTATTTCCGATGGAATAGGAAGTGGCACGTGGTAACACTGATTTCCGTGGGAAAATGAAGTGGCAACTGCTGACATGGATGTCCGTAGGAATACGATGTGGCACCTGGTGACATTAATTTCCTTTGGAATAATTTAATATTTTACTTTTCTCAATAAATGTTGATGTTAATTTGTAGTTTTTTTTGTTTTTAGATAACCACTGAAAAATAATTAAAAAAACCAATGACCAATTTGACAACTGTTATCACTAACATAATAGTTTATACCACTGAACATATAACACTGTCAATAACATATACTGACACCAGCATATCATTTAATCATTAAATAACGCGTTCACCTGTAAGCCATCAACTGAATAAAATGCATCACTAGCATACCATGAATTGACTGTATAACGCAATTACCACCACACCACATACAAACTGAATAATCAATTTACAATATAGAGATAACAGAACGCAATAACCAACATACCACTGAACTATTGTATAACATTTTCACCAGCATACCATATACTAACTACATGTATATAAAATTAGAACAAGATTATCGTTTTCTGTTTTCATTCTGATGCGGAACATCTCGTCCATTTCATGAACATTTCATACATAGGTAAAGCAAGGAAGAAGATTATGATAAATATTATAATAATGAAGGGTATAACAAATTCTCCATATATATATATAAGGTGGAGTTTAAGTCAGATTACTTTCGATAGTCGACTTCCGGTTGCCCATTTGTAAAAAATAACGGTTGTGAGGTGCAATACCCCAAATAAGAGTTAGTATTTTCTCTTTGTCGACAAAGTTTAGATAGCATCTCAAGCTTTGCCAGCAATAGCAGTCATTTTAATCGAAACTCAAAATTGGTGTTATCAATTGAATTCAGTATTATAGATTAGGACGTTAGTTTTCTAAATTGAATTCACATTTTTAATGTCGATATCTTTTATAGCCGACATCACTGTTCAAGGTTAGGGGAAGGGTTGAGTGCCCACAAACATGTTTAACCCCGCCACATTCTTTATGTGCCTGTCCCAAATCAGGAGCCTGTAGTTCAGTGGTTGCCGTTGGTTCATGTCTGTCATATTTGTTTCTCGTAAATTGTTTTTTTTTTATAAATTAGGCCGTTAGTTTTTTCAATTGTATTGTTTCATATTTTTCAAGTCGATGCCTTTTTATAGCCAACTATACGGTATGGGGTTTTCTCATTGTTGAAGGCCGTACGGTTGCCAATAACTACTTACTTCCACTTTATTTTAGCTTTTGATGATAGTTGTCTCATTTGTTATCATACCAAATAACTTTATTTCTATATACGATATGGGTTTTTCTCATTGTTGAAGGCCGTACGGTTGCCAATAAATGTGTTCATCCACTTCATCTGAAATTTGGTGGATATTTGTCGCTTTGGTAATCCTACCACATCTCCTTATTTCTATATCAAATTAGCAATTTGACATAAATCTACCATAGGTCGCCGTACCGCCTTCAGCAATGAGCAAACCCATACGGTATAGTCAGCTATAAAAGGCACCAAAATGGTAAATGTAAAACAATTCAAACGAGAAAACTAACGGCCTGACTAATGTACAAAATAATGAACGAACAAGAAAAATGATACACAGCAACAAATGACAACAGCTGAATTTCAGGATCCTGACTTGGGACGGGCACATGCAGAATGGGGCAGGATTAACTTGTTTGAAGGCACCAATCCTCCTCGAAACCTGGAACAGTGGTTCAACAGTACAACATAAGAACAAACTATAAAAATTAGTTGAAAAAGGCTGAACTCATCAGATGGATACAAATAGACAATTACAGCTAATAAAAACAGAGTGGACGTGGCAGGATACTTACACATATCCACAACAAAAAGCCTCTAAGTACAGACACAAGAGTACTCGCAGTTACTGATCGCTGGTTCAAAGCCAATAGCAACTTACACAATGTCAATACTACAAGTAATATTATATCTTAAATGAACATTAGATTGCGGGGCTGCAAATTGAAAAATAACACAATGATACGATTTCGTACAAGTAGTAAGTTTATTCGTCCATAATTTCATAACTAAAATATATCTTGAGGTATAGTTACTTGAATTAAAATACCTCACTGGGTATATCCATTCAAAACAATATTTACTGGGTATGAACATGTGTAAACTGTTTACTACAGGCAAACATTTCCCGTAAAAAGACTTTGTTCTGGACGCAAAAATGTCTCTCTACTCTTTACTTACTAGCTATGTCAATGATAGCGTATATGTTTATGTACGTTCATATCAGTAGATATGGATATTTTAACACCCAGCGGGTGGATCTTTGTGTCAACCGCGAGGTTCCAACGGTTGTGAGCATTTTGGAGCATGGACCACACTTTTTTGTTTGATCTATAAGATATATAAAGATACATATTTTTATATATTTTCATAAGGGGACGACCATTTGAAATTCTGGGGGAGGGGTGCATGCAGGAGAATGTTTTTCCCATTTACAAGAGATCTAGGAATTAGTTCATGAAGCACCTCAATGCGAGTTTAACAATCTATATGCATTATTGACGATGTCACCGGTCTTTTTCCGTTTATAGTTCATGCGATTCCTTCATTTTCTTTAACTTTACTTGTATATGCATAAGAGATTGAAAATACATGTACCATTTGAAATTGCAATTTGTGTATTGAAGTTTTTTTTTTTTTAAAACAGTTTAATTTCAGAGTCAAGTGTTTTTATGTTGTCTTTTGGTTGTTTTTTTTTTTTTTTTTTTTTTTGGTGGGGGGGGGGCGTGTTGCTCAGTCTTAAGTCTTCTATTTTGTTTTTTGTTTACTGTTGTCATGGCATTGTCAGTTTTTTTTTCGACTTATGAGTTTGATTATCACTTTGGTTTATATTTTAACCCTAAAACTGTGTATGACTGACTGTCAAACTGAGCTAATCAAGTAGTACAGTTCTTGTGCATAAGTCGAAATGAGTCGAGCATCAAATTACATGAATTGAACATATCCGCAGGGGTAGATGCAGCATGCAGCCTTGACATATATGAAGGGTCATCTTTTTTTTTTTTGAATAACCAGTTATAAAACAGCTTCTTTTATAATCGTGTAATAGTATAAAGTTATATGCATGAGCGAAATACAGCGATCCCAATTTATGCAATTGCAAGCGTCCTGTAACGAGCAGCTCTAGATAGAAAGCGCTGGTATGTGAATACGAGTTTCTCGATCCTTCTGTTACACACTATTAGGAAATCATTCTACTGTTTATCTATCAATACTCAGAATTGAAATTACATAAATTAAACAACGCAAAGAATTGTGTGATTTCATCACAAGCATTCAATTGATGACTAGCTTTATTAGATATAACTGACATTAGAATTCCCCCATATTTATACACATCGTTAATTAGTGATCATATAACTGGTTTTGAATTTACTTGATCCGCATTGAAGTGGTTGTACATTTTTTTAAACACTTTTGGAAAAGCTATGTACCGTACATTCACTTAACTATGCACCGTACATATGGATTTATTTGGTCAGCTATACACCGTATACAACGCCTCTTTCCAGACTAAAATATCCAAAAATAACATATGTCTGAAAGATTTCAATGCCAATTATTGAAACAGCTATACTTATTACGCACACACAGTGGCCTTCTATCAGGAAAATAGTTGTAATGAATATAGAATCATATGGAATGAGACGAGTGCCAACTTCTTGGTCAAGTATTTGCAACTATTTTTAGTAAGCGTTCTTGTTTTGAGAAAATAATAAGACTTTCCTTATCACGAATTTACGATAAAATCATTTCTTAAAACAACAATTATATAAAGAGTGAGGTACACATTGACATTATGTAAACAAAACAAAGATTTTCTTACCTTGTCAGGTCAAAATTGATGATTCTCTGCTTGCTTAGTACCTATTTCCGGTGTACTGATGTTACACGGTGATACATGGATTTTGAGATTACCGTTACTATGTCTATAATCGTTGAAAGGATGTCTTCGCAGCTTTAATTTAGAATACGAATAATAAATATACGCAGTTTACGATAATGGGACAGCAACCCTACGACTTGGAAACTACCAAAACTCACAGTGAGGTCAATATACGATCTTCAGTTATAGATTTTTTTTTTATCCAAAACGCATAATTTTTCATGAACCTATACTATAGGGTAGCAATTTCAAACTCTCCGTATTAAGAAAAAAAGAAAACGATCTTAAAAAAACAGACAATTTAAACTGGCCCAAAAACACAGTTATTGCATTGTGCATTTATTTTAGTATCACATAAAAAACCCACCTACGATACCTCAACATTTCTTTTACAGCATAGTGTATTATTTTTTGGACAAATTGTATGAAAAACAATAGAAAAGTCTACCACCTCTAAATCACAATAAGGACAATTCCATGATAAAGAGTTCTTTAATTAAGTTTCACTGCTGCTAATTTTAAAACTGGACCATATCACTACTTTACCTAAAAATTATCACCAAGATTTTTTGATCATGTAATTTCATCCCACTACATAGCCTACTATTCCATGCAAAAGATATAATTACATACAAAGTTGAAAGATGTATGAAAAAAATGCAAGTTATACACTGCCCTCACTAATGACTATATTTGTGAACCAATGACTATAACTGTGGTCCAGGATCAATTGTAAACTCCCAGATGATAAGAAAACCTTGCGTCTTACAAAACTTTTACCATTGCAACCTGCTCACCATTTGGAGAACCGACATTGCAGAAGTTACCCTATATTGAAACCTACTTCACCTTATATATGTCGGGCAGTTCGTATTATCGTCATTATTTGAATACTACTGAATACTTTTTTTCCTTGCATTTCTCATGCATGAAATTTGTATGTAATTGGGATATGCCGTATTACAATACGGACAGTAAATGGTATTCTTGTTCTAGCCTTATATCGTTAGTATTATATGGTACGTTGGTGAAAGCTTTCTATAGTAATTCAGTGGTATGTTGGTGGAAGCTTTCTATGTTGGTGATAGCTTTCTATAGTAATTCAGTGGTATGTTGGTGGAAGCTTTCTATAGTAATTCAGTGGTATGTTGGTGGAAGCTTTCTATAGTAATTCAGTGGTATGTTGGTGGAAGCTTTCTATAGTAATTCAGTGGTACGTTGGTGGAAGCTTTCTATTGTAATTCAGTGGTCTGTTGGTGGAAGCTTTCTATAGTAATTCAGTGGTATGTTGGCGGAAGCTTTCTATTGTAATTCAGTGGTCTGTTGGTGGAAGCTTTCTATAGTAATTCAGTGGTATGTTGGTGGAAGCTTTCTATAGTAATTCAGTGGTATGTTGGTGGAAGCTTTCTATAGTAATTCAGTGGTATGTTGGTAGTAGCTTTCTATAGTAATTCAGTGGTATGTTGGTGGAAGCTTTGTATAGTAATTCAGTGGTATGTTGGTGGTAGCTTTCTATAGTAATTCAGTGGTATGTTGGTGGAAGCTTTCTTGTTGATGGAAGCTTTCTATAGTAATTCAGTAGTATGTTGGTGGTAGCTTTCTATAGTAATTCAGTGGTATGTTGGTGGTAGCTTTCTATAGTAATTTAGTGGTATATTGGTGGAAGCTTTCTATAGTAATTCAGTGGTATGTTGGTGGAAGCTTTCTATAGTAATTCAGTGGTATGTTGGTGGTAGCTTTCTATAGTAATTCAGTGGTATGTTGTGGAAGCTTTCTATAGTAATTCAGTGGTATGTTGGTGGAAGCTTTCTATAGTAATTCAGTGGTATGTTGGTGGAAGCTTTCTATAGTAATTCAGTGGTATGTTGGTGGAAGCTTTCTATAGTAATTCAGTGGTATGTTGGTGGTAGCTTTCTATAGTAATTCAGTGGTGTGTTGGTGGTAGCTTTCTATAGTAATTCAGTGGTGTGTTGGTGGAAGCTTTCTATAGTAATTCAGTGGTGTGTTGGTAGTAGCTTTCTATAGTAATTCAGTGGTGTGTTGGTGACAGCTTTATATAGTAATTCAGTAGTATGTCGGTGGAAGCTTTCTATAGTAATTCAGTGGTATGTTGGTGGAAGCTTTCTATAGTAATTCAGTGGTATGTTGGTGGAAGGTTTCTATAGTAATTCAGTGGTATGTTGGTGGAAGCTTTCTATAGTAATTCAGTGGTATGTTGGTGGAAGCTTTCTATAGTAATTCAGTGGTATGTTGGTGGTAGCTTTCTATAGTTATTCAGTGGTATGTTGGTGGAAGCTTTCTATAGTAATTCAGTGGTATGTTGGTGGAAGCTTTCTATAGTAATTCAGTTGTATGTTGGTGGTAGCTTTCTATAGTAATTCAGTGGTATGTTGGTGGAAACTTTCTATAGTAATTCAGTGGTATGTTGGTGGAAGCTTTCTATAGTAATTCAGTGGTATGTTGGTAGTAGCTTTCTATAGTAATTCAGTGGTATGTTGGTGGAAGCTTTGTATAGTAATTCAGTGGTATGTTGGTGGTAGCTTTCTATAGTAATTCAGTGGTATGTTGGTGGAAGCTTTCTTGTTGGTGGAAGCTTTCTATAGTAATTCAGTAGTATGTTGGTGGTAGCTTTCTATAGTAATTCAGTGGTATGTTGGTGGTAGCTTTCTATAGTAATTCAGTGGTATGTTGGTGGAAGCTTTCTATAGTAATTCAGTGGTATGTTGGTGGAAGCTTTCTATAGTAATTCAGTGGTATGTTGGTGGAAGCTTTCTATAGTAATTCAGTGGTATGTTGGTGGAAGCTTTCTATAGTAATTCAGTGGTACGTTGGTGAAAGCTTTCTATAGTAATTCAGTGGTACGTTGGTGGAAGCTTTCTATAGTAATTCAGTGGTCTGTTGGTGGAAGCTTTCTATAGTAATTCAGTGGTCTGTTGGTGGAAGCTTTCTATAGTAATTCAGTGGTATGTTGGTGGAAGCTTTCTATAGTAATTCAGTGGTATGTTCGTGATGGCGTTATGTAATTTCTATATTGTAAATTGGTGAAAGTGTTATATATATACAATGATAAAACTTCAAACAAGAGACCAAATGGCATAGAAGTTAACAACTATAGGTCATCGTGCGGCCTTTGAGTAAAACTGATATCGCATAGTCAGCTATTAAAGGTACTGAATTGACAAAAATTGTAAAACAATTCAAAGGAATAAAAACTAAAGGCCTGATTTATGTACAAAATAATGAATGAAAACAAACACAATTGAATGGTTTTACACTAGTAATTTTTGGGGCCCTTTATAGCTTGTTGTGTGGTGTGAGCCAAGGTACCGTGTTGAAGACCGTTCTTTCACCTATAATGGGTTACTTTTATAAATTGTGACTTCGATAGAGAGTTGTCTCATTGGCACTCATACCACATCTTCTTATATCTATAATATAAATCAACAAACAAAAACAACTGAATTACAGTCTCCCGACTTGGGACAGGCGCATACAGAATGTGGTGGGGTTAAACTAGTTTGAAGGGGCTAACCCTCCCCTTAACCCGGGACAGTGGGGTAACAGTTAAACTATAACAATCAGTTGAAAATGACTCAACTCATCAGATCGATACAGAGCAGAAAGACATCTTACAAAAAACACAGACCGGACGTGGCAGTGTATTTATACATCCCCACAACACAAAAGACACGTAGTACAGATGTAAGTACTCGCAGTTACTGACAGCTTGTAAAAAGTCAAAAATTCGTGCATCTAAGACTAAAATGATTTGAAAAATGTATATGGTATTTTGAAATTGACGTTATATAGTCAATAAATGGTATGTTGGTGATGGCGTTTATTTAGTATATGGGTAGAAGGTGAAATCGTTATATAATGATTATGATTCAGCAAATGTTATTGCCATCTTTATATATTCAGCATATGACCTGTTGAAGATAGCGTTATGTATAAAGTATATGTTTTGTTTATGCTAGTCGTTGTCAGATTGTTTTTTTTTTGTGTTTTGCAGTGGTAAACTTAAAAAGAAGAAAACTACTAAATGCAAAATGTTAACCAAAATTTATTTTACACAATCAATTAAAAGATTCCTATGGTAATCAATGTCATCAGATGCCACATCATATCTCCACGGAAATCAATGTCAAAAACCCCGTCAGCCTAAAGATGATAATTAGGAAGCACAAATCAGTTCAGATTTATCCCTACAGCCTCATGTGCAATCCCTCAAACTGCTATATGAGAAACAAAAACTAGTTTACAATTATCCCTACAGCCTCATGAACAATCCCTCAAAATGATACATGAGAAACAAAAACCAGTTTACAATTATTTACAGCCTTATGTGAAATCTCTCAAAATGAGATATGGGAAACAAAAACCAGTTGACATTTATTTTCACAATCTCACATGAACCTCTCAAAGTGATATATCAGGAACAAATATCAAATGATATTCATCCTTACTTACACTCTCATGTGAAATATAAAGTTCATTTGGGTTTTTTAATTCATGATATTCTTCATTAGTCTGTGGTGAAATTTCCTTTTTAATTTTCTTGCTTTTTTCCATTCTCCATCTACAGCAAATGGAAAATGATATTTATAACCGTCATTGTAAAAGATTTATTGTTATTCTATGTATAATATTTTTATATTAAAGCTGTCTGCTTGAAAAGAGAGGAGAAGATACAAATATGCACTCAAACTACAAGTAACAAAACACTATAGATTGAGCAATTCGAATCATTTTTCGAAAAACTAAGAATTTTCTTATCCCAGGCATAGATTACCTTAGCCGTATTAGGCACAACTTTTGGGAGTTTTAGATCCTCAATGCTCTTCAACTTTGTACTTGTTTGGCTTTATAAATATTTTGATATGAGCGTCACTGATGAGTCTTATGTAGACGAAACGCGCGTCTGGCGTACTAAATTATAATCCTGGTACCTTTGATAACTATTTATATATTCAGCGTATGACCTGTTGAAGAAAGCGTTATGTATAAAGTATATGTTTTGTTTATGCTAGTCGTTGTCAGATTATTCATTGGTTTTTAAGTGTTTAGCATTGGTAAAGATTTATTGTTATTTTATGTATAATCTTTTTTTATATTAAAGCTGTCTGCTTGAAAAGAGAGGAGAAGATACAAATGCGCACTCGAACTACAAGTAACAAAACACTATAGATTGAGCAATTCGAATCATTCCGAAAAACTATGATGATCTTATATGCTAAAGTTAACACTCATCATACAATAGCAGATTAGTGAAGGTCCTGCTTAACACTAAAAACTGCCCAAACAACAAATATATGGTTTCTTTATCCGACTCTTTAAATTGACATTGTAATCTTTTTTTATTTTGTGTAATTTAAAATGATTCTTTCTACAAAGTATAATAGAAGTATCTGATCACTGTGATAAGTTTTCATTGTTTGTGGCTACAGGTATCTTATATGCGTGATGATTGTTTCATGTATACCGACAAGAGTTGTTGATTTCCCAAATTAAATAGATAGAAGAATACTTTTCGACTATGAAAAATCAAGAAGTTTTCAAAAAGACAATCACAAAGTAATTTGTGCCACATGTGTGGAGTAGTAAGTGCTAACCTTTCCGGAGCCCCGGTTGTGTGGGTTTTTTTAGGGGAGGGGAGGGTTGTATTGCTCAATCTTCAGTGTTATATGTTGTGTTTTGTGGACTTGTTCGTCTTTTCGACTTTTTTCAGGGTTTTTTTCACCTAACATTGTTAGTTTTTCTTCAACAAATGAGTTTTGAAAGTCCCATTGGTATTTTCCGCCTTTTTTTTTATAAATTTTCTATTCTATCTTTTACTTTAAAAATAAATACACTGAATTGCCAAAAAAATAGAATAGTATGTCTTCAAAGTTCTTATGTTTTTTGATGGCATCGAAAATGACAATTTGTTTAGAGCCTTTAAAATACAGCAGATAAAGGTTTGATTAGTGGTTGATATAAAGAATAAGAAGTACATGAATAGCCAGTCCGTCGTTTCTTGACTTTGTTTATTTGTTTTTTAAAGTATTTTTTGTTGTTGTAATAATAAATTTTCTATTGAACTTATCACTGTGGATTTTTTATTTTTGATCCCTTTGATGAATTAGAAAATAATAGAAAAATAAAAATAAAATTATGCTTTTCAAATTAAGTGCTGATAATGGAAATATTGTTTGTAAGGAATTATATTTACCAGATTTTTTTTTTGCCTGCATCTTTGCACGATTCTGGAAAAAAAATGGCAGGCATTATATGAAATTTAAGACAAAAATGCGAAATTATAATTATATATATTGCATTTTTTATCTCGATTTATATTTTTTAAGTCAAATTGGTTCACTGTCACATTTAAAAGGAAAAAGGAAAAATAATACTCAGTGTGAAATCAAAAACCTGAAAATCCCAAAAAGAAAGAAAAAATTTCCATAATTAGAAGTAACGAGGCTTAGCAACATTCACATAACCGAACACCGGGGATGCACTAACGAGCAAATGCATAGATTCATATATAAGAAACATTAATTTATTTAAATACACGCTATTTATGATACACATGATATATACTGACAACACATATTTTTACATTTGCACCTGAAATCACCTTATGTTATGACAGGAATCGTCTGTGGAGATTTTTAACCTTAAAAGTCATTGTATAGATTATCATTGAAGTTTTAAGACCTTGCGAGTAATATTTCGTTCCTGTGTTTTCGTGTAGCAACTTTTGTAAAATATCACTCTATTCATAAAGTGTTTTATGAATCCATAACCTGTTCCATAATTAAAAATATGTTCGCTGCAAGGACGGGGATATTTGTGCAAAATTACTAATCCATCTATCATAAAATTATAAGGAGATGTGGTATGATTGCCAATGAGACAACCATCCACCAAAAATTCAAATGAAGTGGATGTATTTATAGGCAAACCGTACGACCTTCAACAATGAGAAAACAAATACCGTATGGTCGGCTATAAAAGGCCCCTATGACTTCCAATTACGGTAGCAAGAAAAAAGTAAGAAAACATTAGAGGTAAATTGGCCTTTAAACAAATGTACTCGTAATTAGAAATGAAATGAATAAATGGTCAATTATGGAAAGGATTGTCAAATATGCCCTTTGTCATTGTATTTGTACAGCTATCACATGACTTGTTTATTCAGTAAAATATCACAATTAAACAATGGCTTGACTATTTACCCGTAAAAGCCAAGAAACAGCATAAAACACAACTGTCATCAGAAACGATATGCAAAATATATAACATTACTGACCGTCACAATTCCCTAAGGAATATAGTTTTCTCTCCGTATCACAACCAACACAACCATTTCCATCATCAGAAAGGGGGAGGGTTGTCACATCGTCTAGTTTTCATTCCTATTCCATTACCACAGGTAATAGGACATCTCGCAGACGACCAAAGGCCCCAATGTCCATCAACTATGATAAAAAAAGTATTAAGAATACTGTTAAAACTATACTTTTACATATATTAATGAAATTTATCCTGTTGAACTTACTTTAAATAAAGCTAATACTAACAATGACCACTGCCCTTTTCTCGATCTTGATATCTATATCACTAATGGAAAGCTGAATACTGAACTTTATGATAAAAGGGATGATTTTTCATTTCCTATCGTTAATTATCCGTTTTTAGATGGTGACGTTCCCTTGTCACCATCTTACGGTGTTTATATATCTCAACTTGTACGATTCGCTCGTGTATGTAACAATGTTTTAGATTTTAACGAGAGAAATTTATGTATTACTGAAAAATTATTACACCAGGGTTTTCGATATCACAAACTAGTCAAAACAATTACTAAATTCTATCATCGGTATAAAGACATCATTCGTAAATATAGCTCAACATGCAGACTTCTAATACGTTCAGGTATTTCACATCCAATTTGTTATGGAAATATTCTTTATAAAGCACAAATGTGTCAGTATTCACCTCAAAAACTTACAAAACCTTTGAATAGACTTATTAAGAAGGGATATGATTATGATAATGTTGTCAAGTCATTAAAGATTGCATATGTTGGCGTTAATATTGAGTCACTGATAAGGTCTTTGCATCGGAACTACCACATTTATTCTAAAAACAGTTGTTGGCATGACACGGGTTATGTTCTGCTCATATATGTTATGATGGTATGATACTAAACCCCTAACGGGAAGGATTGTGTCTGATGTTCATATGATGAAATCATATAATCTTTCAGTCAGTTTAATTGAAGTCTGGAGCTGGCATGTCAGTTAACTGCTAGTAGTCTGTTGTTATTTATGTATTATTGTCATTTTGTTTATTTTCTTTGGTTACATCTTCTGACATCAGACTCGGACTTCTCTTGAACTGAATTTTAATGTGCGTATTGTTATGCGTTTACTTTTCTACATTGGTTAGAGGTATAGGTGGAGGGTTGAGATCTCACAAACATGTTTAACCCCGCCGCATTTTTGCGCCTGTCCCAAGTCAGGAGCCTCTGGCCTTTGTTAGTCTTGTATTATTTTAATTTTAGTTTCTTGTGTACAATTTGGAAATTAGTATGGCGTTCATTATCACTGGACTAGTATGTATTTGTTTAGGGGCCAGCTGAAGGACGCCTCCGGGTGGGGGAATTTCTCGCTACATTGAAGACCTGTTGGTGACCCTCTGCTGTTGTTTTTTATTTGGTCGGGTTGTTGTCTCTTTGACACATTCCCCATTTCCATTTTCAATTTTATTTGCTTATATTCAGTATTGGAAGGTGATGATGAATTAAACATTTTTTCTAAAGATGTTTATTCTTCAGTCTTGTAATTGAGGAACACAAAACGTCTCAGAATACAATTCAATATACAAATTTGGATTCGATAAGCTAAATTAATTTAGAAACAAGATTGAAATTAAGGTTCCAAAGCCCTTAGGCAGAGTTGACCATAAATAAATTTGTTTTCCGTTCTATGTCCTTTTTGGTCAAATAGCGCCTCATGTTTGAATTTATCTATTCATCTTTAGCATTTGTGTTTTATCGTTCCTAATGAAAGTTTTTACAACCACAGGGTTGATGTCACTACTTGTGGTCTTTGATTAGTTTTTACAACCACAGGGTTGATGCCTCTACTGGTGGTCCTTGATTAGTTTTTACAACCACAGGGTTGATGCAAATGCTGGTGGTCTTTGGTTAGTTTTTACAACAACAGGGTTGTTGCCACTACTGGTGGTCTTTGGTGAGTTTTTACAATAACAGGGTTGTTGCCACTACTTGTGGTCTTTGGTGAATTTTTACAACCACAGGGTTGATGCCACTACTTGTGGTTTTTGATTAGTTTTTACAACCACAGAGTTGATGCCACTGCTGGTGGTCTTTTGTGAGTTTTTACAACAACAGGGTTGTTGCCACTACTGGTGGTCTTTGGTGAGTTTTTTACAACCACAGGGTTGATGCCACTACTTGTGGTCTTTGATTAGTTTTTACAACCACAGAGTTGATGCATCTACTGGTGGTCTTTGGTGAGTTTTTACAACCACAGGGTTGGCGCCACTACTTGTGGTCTTTGATTAGTTTTTACAATCACAGGGTTGTTGCCACTACTTGTGGTCTTTGATTAGTTTTTACAACCAAAGAGTTGATGCCACTGCTGGTGGTCTTTGGGGAGTTTTTACAACAACAGGGTTGTTGCCACTACTGGTGGTCTTTGGTGAGTTTTTACAACCACAGGGTTGATGCCACTACTGGTGGCCTTTGATTAATTTTAACAACCACAGGGTTGAATCCACAACTGGTGGTTTTTGATCAGGTTTTGTAACCACATATTGTTGCTAAGTCTGGTGGTCTTTGTTGATTTTTCACAACCACAGGGTTGATGCCACTGTTGGTGGTCTTTGGTGAGTTTTTACAACCACAGGGTTGATGCCATAACTAATGGTCTTTGAATTGTATTTACAACCACAGGTATGATGCCACTGCAGGTAGTTTTTTTTTGTGTTTTTACAACGACATTGTTGTTGCCAATGCTGGCAGTCCTTGTAGAGTTTTTACAACCACATGGTAGATGCCACTGCTTTTGGTCACTATTGATTTTTAACAAACACAGGGTTAATGCACTGCTGGTGATAATTGATGAGTTTTTACAACCACACGCTTGATGCCACTGCTGGTAGTCTTTGTTGAGTTTTTGAAATACGATTGCTTTTAAGCAAACTGTAGACTTATACCATTGACTCAGGACCATGCACTTACGTCAACCGTTTTATTCTAAACATCAAGGAACATCTAAGATTCTTGAGATTGTCTTGCTTTAAATGGTATAAAAAACAAAAGGATTGAATTTAAACAACTGTCCTATAATGTTTTTCTCATAATCTTCATGTTTCAATATTTACCTTGACTTGTTTTCGTGTTAAAAAACACGGAAAATCAGAGTTAAGCAGTATTTATATTTTATGATTTTATAAATTTAGAAACACGTCAGAGGGAATTCCCCAGTTTTGATAACATGCAAGAGTTCTCCGAATTTCGATCGATAAATCTATTTCTATTTCTGTCATTAATAAACTCATCATAGATACCAGGACTAAATTTGATATATACGCCAGACGCACGTTATGAAACTGATATTTGATATTGTACTTCCATTAATGAATGGAGGTCGTTTAATTAACATTTAATATACGTCCTTGCTACAAATCACAAGTCTATAGTTTGTTTAGGTAAGTATGCGCATGCGTATAGTTTTCTTGGCTTGTAGGGGATCAGATTGAATGGTTGCTCTGGATTCCCCACTCCATTAATTAATTTGAAGCTCGCGAGATCCTTTCTATGTCTGTCTGATATTAAGGGTTGTTGTTGTTGCATATTTAAAATCATATGCATCATTAAAATTAAAATAAATGAAGTCGATCTACAACGTAAAGGTGTAACTAGAACACCCTTCAGCCAAAATGGAGTCTTCAATTTTATCGCTTTGAGTTGTCTCCCTTCCTTTTAAAAAGTAACTTTCATCAAACGACGACAAGTCGAGAAAAAATTAACTCGTTCTGCCGATAGACGTCAAATCATATTAAAACCGATCGGAGTTTAAACAGAGGAATGATATGTGTACGGAAAGGAGTCATGCCCACTGACCCAAAGGAAATCAAATATTCAAAGAGTTAGGAATTGGGTTCCACCTTTAATTCACGTAGGAAAGTATGTGATAAGGCACGAAGTGAAGTACCTTCTCTCACTCCCAGTAACTGCTGTGGAAAGTAAATTCTATTGATAGTACAAAAATAAAACACAATAAGTACATTGTCCGTACATTTGTATCGAGGATTTGCGTTGGCGGTACCAGGGGGGTTGGACGATCAGTGCATTTGAATGGGGACATATAATTGGAACCCCCTCTTTTGTTAAATTACTGGATCCGCCCTGGGGGCTATTCTTAAAGTTGAATAACTATTCAGATTACGTAAATTACATTTTACACGTGCAGTTGAATTATTTTTGAAATATTACTAATACATGTAATCAATGAAAACAATGGCAATCGTATCCCTCAGAGCAATATGCTCTTTTATTAAAACAACATGGTTGAGCAATTTCTTGTGATCATTATTGATTTTTTATACAAGTACAGGGTTAACGCACTGCTGGTAATATTTGATGAGATTTTACAACCACACGGTTAATGCCACTGTTGTTAATCTTTGTTGGGTTTATACAACAACAGGTTACATTTGTAAATGCAACATATGAGCTAAGACCCTAAAAATCGTCCTCCATCAATTATTATTTGGAATGAGTGTCGTATTATCAATCATAACTCATTCCGTACTTGCTGCTCGAGATGGATTAAACGAGAAAAAAACTGATAAAAAATCCTTATATACTTTTTTGTATTCCCAATTTATCGGCATTATGATTTTTACTCTGCGTTCATCTGGTCCACTTCAAGTTGAAGTTTTTTGTCGAGATTTTGTTTTTGATGAATTAAAGTCCAATCAAATTGAAACAATGTACACATGTTGCTTATAATATGATCTTTCTAATTTTAATGCAATATTTGAGATTTTACCCCATTTTCATGGTCCACTGAACATAGTGCGGATAGGGCATCCGTGTACTATAGACACATTCTTGTTTAATTCAGTAATGAACATGTATATTTTTGATATTCATATTTAACATTTTTAAGAATATTTTACTCAACAATAGCCCTATTTCTTGTACCAAACATAAGCTGAAAAAACTAGTAAAGGGATTTGTTTTTGTTCCGACTGATAAGGTTGCGTATAATATCATTACTGTTGGACGTAAACTTTACATTTGGGGTTCTGAAAAGGAAATCACAAACTCACTTACATTCCAACTACTTCATTTTTGAAAAATTTCATCTGTAACAAACATAAATCTTTAGCTACCTCTGTATAAGAGAAACCACATACAATGAAAGTGTCAACTGAGGCCTGGCTTCCAAAGCTGTTCAAATGTTGTTTTTTTCTACCCTACATACCACTATTTCTCATAATCTTATTAAGAAAAACTTCAAACACCTATACTAATTAAATGCACATTTACAAAATGCGAATTTATGTATTCAAACTCTTTTAGATCATTTTTTAGCAACAACAAACAAAAGAATTAAGTCAAACGAACCTGCTTTGATTCTATAACTTACCTTACTTTTTAATAGATAACAGTTTTGCTTGTATTGAGATTCCATATATCGTCATGTTATCGGATTTTCAAAGATACTTAGGTGTGCTACACTTATCGCGGACTTGTTTGTGTATCGTTATAAAATGACAAAAGAATCATCATCTGATACTAAAATATAACACTTCAAGATTTTTGGATTATGATTTGGCTTTCAATAATTACGACCTCAGTATGTAGACTGATTAGAATTATCCTGCTAATATTAACAATAAATACCTCCCTTTTCTGGATATTGATACTATTATCTATATCGTTCTGTAGCTGGAAGCTTGAAACTAAAACGTATGATGAAGGAGATGCTTTCTTTTCCTATTGTTAATTATCAATTTTTAGACGATGACGTTCCCTTGTCACCATCGTACGGTGTTTCCGTATCTCAACTTGTTCGATTCGCTCGTGTATGTAACAACATATTAGATTCTAATACAAGAAGTCTCTGTCTTACTGAAAATTATTACACCCGGGTTTTCGATATCACAAACTGTTCAAATCATTTACTCAATTGTATCGTCGGTACAAGGACATCATTCGAAAAAATGACTCAACATGCAATCAACTTATACTTTTAGGTATTTCCCATCTAATATTTCATGTTAATATTCTTTACAAAGCATAAAACAACTGGTTTTAGAATAAATTTGCATTTTTCGATGCAAAGACCCATTGCATTAGACAATATAAAAACCAAAAAGGCTTTTTGGTTTTTATATTGTCTAATGCAAAGGGTCTTTGCATCGAAAAATGCAAATTATTCTAAAACCAGTTGTTGGCATGATACGAGTTAAGTTCGTCTCATATATTTTATGATGGTATGAAACAACCATAACGAGAGGGATTGTACTTGATTTTCTTAAACAATGTATACTGAAGACATACCTTTCAATCAGTTTAATGAAAGTCTGGAGCTGGCATGTCAGTAATTCCTGTAGTTGTCCTTTGATAATTAAGGTTTGATTGTAATTTAGCTTAGTTTATTTTCTCGCTTTTCGGAGTCAAAAAGCGAAACATATGTATGCTTTTTTCGGGCGTCGGCGGCGTCAACAATGTATTTGTTTGTGATTAGGTCTAATTCATGGTGAACTTCTAGTGAAAAGTCAAAGATATATTTGGTATGCAGTTGTTTTAGCATTAGCACATCTCATTACCATGGATATCATTTGGCCCGGACCCCTAAATTATGGTCTATTGACTTTGAAACTTTTGAGATGTATTTCTGTGATAACAGTTTATTTTGTTTCTTATTCTGACACCAGTTTCGGACTTCTTTTAAACTGATTTTACTGTGGTGTTGCTGTGTGGTTGTTTATTCTATCTTAATGTAGGTTTAAGAGATGGGTTAAGGTCTCGAAAATATGAGAGCTCGTCGTATGTGATGTCACATACCAAACAATGACGTCATTTAAAAAATGGCGTAATGACCATTCCATTTTAGACCCATTGAAGAAAAATTCTCATTTTTAATTTTTGTTCTATTTTCATATTTCCAAGTAAAGGTGTGATAAAAAAAGGTGGGGTGTGATAAAGGGTATCATAGACATGCGATAAAAGGTGTGATAAAGGGTAGACATGCGATATAGGGGTGTGATAAAGGGTCTACATCAACGTTGAGCGATACGGATTAAACAGCAGGCTATTTATCAAATATTCAAAACTACTTTATTTACTACTAAATATATGATAACAAAAAATAAAAGATATTTGATAAACTTCACACGATATCGGAATAGTTTTTCAAGAATGAATACAATAGCGACTCACAATGTATGCAGACATCACTAATGAATCCACACTCAGTCCAAATTACATGAGTCCTAGACATGACAACTATAGATGTCAATTTGTGGTTGATGTAAAATATATTATCGTTCTTTTGTGCATTTTTCCTTTGATATTTTTTAATGATATTTTTCTATATCATGCTACTTGCTTGAGATGGAAAATTATCGCTATAAACTAAGGCGGCATGTGGCGATTCTAATGAAATTGACATAAAATTGACAACGTCCTCATAGGTAAAATAGCGATAAACAGATTAGCATTGGTCATATCAACGGCTTTTCTCGCTTTCGCCGTACCGAATCAAGCGAGAAAATCAATCTTGTTGAGATGATCAACGATAATCTATAAAAAATAATTCGATACTAAGTTTATTTATTCTTTTCAAAATATATTATATGTTATCAAAGTTTGTATTGATATTATTGAATCATTTTGTAAATTGATGGCAAATCTCTCTTACACTAATATGCTAGAGTTTTCATTTTCTGTTTCTGATTTCAAATAATTGTAATAATTAGAATTGAGAAAGCATGAACAAAATGATATTAAACAATTCATCTTATTTGATGATTTGACAATTTATTTAATCAAATAATTCATAATTTATTATAAACGTTGAATTCAATAGTGTTGTTCAAGCATTTATTTGCAATATGTTACATAGACTTTATTTGCAATATGTACATAATTTTTATTCGTAATATGTTACATACACTAGCGTGATATTAAACATATACCATCCCTTCCAACGTGTTATTTCATTCTCTCAAAGCCTCTCTTCAAGGGTTCGGTTGTGTGATCAGTTTTTCCAGTTGTGGTCGTATTGTCAACTATTTAACGTGTAAGTAACTTTATACATTTACCTATCTTAACTTATCTTTTATAAATATCGTGAGCCTAAATCCATCAATTGGAAATACAACTTTAAAATTTTGATGGATTCAGTTGAGGATTATGCCAGGCAATAGGCTAAGCGCGAGAAGGAAGACGTAGAGTAGACACTCTTTCCGAATGGATTATGGCAGTGAGGTCGTTGATATAAATCAAAATTAAGAAACTTAATGGGTCTATCAATGCCCATGCTACGTCAATCTTTAAAGACCCAAATGTTGCAAAACACCTATCCTACCTCCATGACAAATATGTTGTTGTCCCCGCAGATAAAGCCCCAAACAACATCGTTTTTGTATGTAAAACTCATTACATTAACTGCTTGATAAACGAATTAGGTATTGGCAATTCACTTGGAAACTCAACATATACTCTCACGACACTTACCAAAGAGGAAATCCTGGATAATCATAGCTCTGTTCTGTGTTCCTTTGGAATTTCAACCAAAGATGAAGAACTGGATCTGCCATCACTGTATTGGATACCTAAACTACATAAGTGTCCTTACAAGCAACGGTATATTGCTGGGTCTTCCAAGTGCTCCACGAAACCTCTTTCTAAATTATTAACATCTATTTTATCAGCAATCAAAGACGGGCTTCAAAGTTATTGTGAAACTGCCTATTCTAGAGGGGGCGTGAATCAGATGTGGATACTTAAAAATTCCAAAGATCTTTTAGAGTACATACAATCTAACTCTCTTTCATCTTGTAACAGTATTAAAACATTTGACTTTTCTACTCTGTACACTAGTATTCCACATTCCAAACTAAAAGACAAATTGAAAGAGTTGGTATTGCTTTGCTTCGTAAAAAAGAATGGCCAACGTAGATACAAGTATCTTGTCTTAGGGAGGGACAAATTCTATTTTGTAAAGGATCACTCTGATTCGAACAAAAAATTCTCTGAAACTGATATTATCAAGATGCTTGATTTCTTGATTGACAACATATTTGTTACGTTCGGAGGACGTGTTTTTCAACAGACTGTCGGCATACCAATGGGAACAAACTGTGCCGACTTGTTTCTTTATTATTATGAGGCTGACTTCATGCAGGAACTTCTTAAGAAGAAAGATAAGAAGTTAGCAATATCCTTTAACTCTACTTTTCGCTATATAGATGATGTTCTTTCACTAAATTTGGTGACTATGTGGAACGCATCTATCCAATCGAGCTAGAAATAAAGGATACTATAGATACAGTTAAGTCGGCCTCATATCTTGACTTACATCTAGAAATTGACAATGAGGGTCGGTTGAAAACAAAATTTTACGCGCAGGGATGATTTAAGCTTTCCAATTGTGAACTTTCCATTTCTAAGTAGCAACATTCCAGCAGCACCTGCATACGGGGTATATATCTCCCAATTGATACGATATTCCCGTGCTTGCATTTCCTATCATGATTTTCTTGATAGAGGGTTGCTGCTCACAAGGAAGCTATTTAACCAAGAGTTCCAAATGGTGAAGTTGAAATCATCCCTTCGTAAATTTTACGGACGTCATCACGAGTTGGTTGACCGTTATGGAATAACCGTTTCACAAATGATATCGGATATGTTCCTTACGTCGTAACTACAATCCCCTTCCTTTTCATAAATGTGACCTACCGAATTAGACTATTTACCGGATTTATTATCTGCTAATAATAACCACATTCTGCTTACCCTTCCGGAGCATCTGAGATCACCCCTAGTTTTTGGGTGGGGTTCGTGTTGTTTATTCTTTAGTTTTCTATGTTGTGTCGTGTGTGCTGTTGTTTGTTTTTCTTTTTCATTTTTAGCCATGGCGTTGTCAGTTTGTTTTATATTTATGAGTATGACTGTCCCTTTGGTATCTTTCGTCCCTCTTTTATAGCACTCACCATCATTCCCTGGGGCATGACACAGATGATAACGCGTTCGAACTGTTTTCTGGCCTGAAATCATTCTTAATAATTTCATGCTAAAATCCAAATTTACTCATTACATAATTAACATAAAACATAATTCTACGTAGATTTTCCAGCTAACAAAGGAGTAGGTCCGATAAGGACCGATTTTGGCCTCAAATTTCAGCTTCATCTGACGAAAGATTTTAAACACTTTTTAAACACTTAAGTGTCTATTTCATGTGATTCAATTAGTGCATGTGAAAGATTTTAACTGATTTAGTCATTAAAAACGATCCGATTCAAACTCTTATATGAACAATCTACCAAATATGCCGAAAAACGTCACTTATCAGATGTTTTTTTTGTCAAAAATGAATGTGGCCGCTTCCGTGTTCATCCTCAATCTTTATATATGTTATGTATTATCATCAAATACAACTTACATTTCCATATTAAGGATGAACACGAATGCTGCCACTTTCGTTTTACACGAAAACCGTCTAAAACTTAACTAAAATGCTAGAATTGTGAAGATTTCAGTAATTTAGCATGACTTAATGGTGCTAGTACCCGATATTTGTGCATTGTATTGTCAAAAACAGCCCATATTTATGTAGCAGAAGCATTCTACCGTCCAATAAATAACTAAAAGTTTACATTTTAACAATTTTGTAAAACTGTTTTATTTTGGAACCAAAAAGGGGTCTTACTGGACCTACTCCTTTCGGCATCTTTTTTATTTGTTTTTGGGATACGATTGCTTTCAAACAATCTGTAGACTTATAACATTGACTCAGGGTCATGCCCTCACGCCAACCGTTTTATTCTAAACATTAAGGAACATCTCAGATTCTAATGAATGCCTTGCTTTAAAAGGTAAAAACATACAAAAGGATTGAACTTAAACAACTTTCCTGTAATGTTCCTCTCATAATCTTCATGTTTGATATTTCCCTTGACTTATATGCGTGTTTTTAACAACACGGAAAATCAGAATAAAGCAGTATTTATATTTAGTGTTTTTATAAATTTAGAAACACGTGGGAGGGAATTCCCCAGTTTTCCTCAGTTCTCTGAATTCCAATCAATCTATTTCTGTCATATAAGAACTGAAATGGAGTTTTTCGTATGTCACCGTTATGAAACTTATATTTGATATTGTACGCGCATAAAGAAATGGAGAACCATCTAGGTCGATTAATTATCATTTAATAAACGTTTTTGTTCCAAATCGCAAGTCAAGTGTTTGTTTTTTTAGCTATGCGCATGCGTATAGTTTTCTTGACTTCATGGGGGTATCAGATTAAATGGTTTCTCTGGATTCCCCACTCCATTGATTAATTTGAAACTCATAGGATCCTTTCTATGTCTGTCTGCTATTGAGGGTTATTGTTTTTGCATAATTTTAAATCATATGCATCTTTTTAATTAAAATAAATGAAGTCCACATCGTAAAGGTGTTATTTTAACACTCCTTTAGCCGGAATGGAGTCTTCCATATTATCGTTTCGAGTTGTCTCCCTTCCGTAAGTAACTTCCGTAAAAATCAAAATACGAGAAAAATTAACTCGTTAGATTACGATAAACGTCGTATTATATTAAAATCGATCGCAATTTAAACAAAGAAGTGTGTACGGAAAGGAGTCATGCCCTCTGACCCAAAGAAAATTAGATATTTAAAGAGTTAGAACATGTAGAAATGAGGTTCCTGCTAGGATTAATGGTGATAAGATACGAAGTGAAATACTTTCTCTCACTCTCAGTGACTGCTGTGGAAAATAAACTTGGAATTGATAGTACAAAAATAAAACCCAATAAGTACATTGCTCATACACTTGTATACGGGATTTGCTATTTTTAAAGTTGAGTAACTATTCAGATTAAGAAAAATATATTTAACATGACTGTGCAGTTGAATTAGTTTTGAAATAATGCTATCCAGCTATACCAGGGCTGCTAAATATGCACGAGACTCACGCATAATCATGCTTTTTTGCGGCATTATCTCTCGATCTATTGTTTTTTTCTTTGATCTTTTCAATTTTGACCAAATTTCACGCATTAGCTTTATGAAAAGTTGTCAGAACTGCTATATACATGTGTCAATGAAAACAATACACCTTATCGCTATTTGTCCGCCATTACTGGATATCGCACAGGTTCCTTTAAAATTTTGACGTCATAGAACAACATATCTGACGCCACAATTAGTGAGAGATATTAGCAAGCAAAATTACCACAAAGCATCATTATTATATACTTTTTAAGAATTAACTGCTGGCCATTAAAAAAATGATTTTTTTCAAGATGGCCACGGCCATTTTCTAAAATGGCTGTTTTCTTTAGTTTGAAAATACTGATTTTTCTGGAAAAATTTTCTTTGAACTTCTTTATCATGTTTTTAGTGAAAACCAATTACCAGGTTTTGTGGATTCATTCCTTACATCACATATTTATAAAAAAATGAAAATTTGACATATCCAGTATTTGCGCATGCGCTAAAATGTAACAAAATTCTTTCAAAAACATTTGAACTATTTACCATATATTTAGTGTTTTTGGATTTCTAATAATATTATGAATTAGTTTAATAACATTTTTCAAGGTTATGATACACATGTATTTACCGCTTTTGCGCATGTGCAAACTATTTATAGACATCAAGAGCGATTTGTATGCACTACCAGGAAATTCTCAGGTATTCGATGCTTAAGGCGAAAATGTGGTTAATCCCGGAAAAACATCAATTGTAATTGCAGATCAGCCACTTTTTGAAATTCAGTAGGAATGGCCTGATTTGTACGGAAAAAATAAGTCTATCGTCATGTTTCGTGAATTGCATATTGCAATGACTTGTTCTAAATCTCTGGGTGATATATTTCGTGATAGGGGATGGACATGTTGTCTTACTGAAGCCAATATTGCAACACCAAGAACGGAATATTCTTTTTATGAATGTTCAAATGTATCTAGAACTAGACAGGTCCATCAGACAACCGCATGTAGTTTGCTTGAATTGTTGATTTCAGATTATGAAAGCTAAACTCAGAATATATAATTATGTCATGACTCTGTGGCGTTCAGTGATTTAAAAGACTGGTGTAAGGAAACAGAGTCATCTCGACCACAGTTTTATTCCTTGCGTTCAATTATAAATTAAGAACTTCTTTTGATTTTGGTATTATGTTCATTATGTGTGAAATTTCGTACTTTTCAAACAGTCCATATAAAGCATGATAGCATATTGTTTTAGGATTTGATCATGTGAATTATGCTCGATCGTTACCGACCCGTCTCCGAAATATGACTTCCCTTCCCGAACATCACCCACAGGTGGCGATGGAAAATGATAATTTCACTGTACGTAAGACCAGCAAATTTCTTTCTTATTACACAATTGATCAGCAACAAAAACAGAATAATGAAATTATGAAGGGCGATGTTGGTGCCATATGATTAACCAAAGATCACGTTAAGACAAATGGATGGTAGCTGGACCAGGATTCAGTATACTAGAATATGAATTTAAAAGATCTAGTGGTTTGGGTCATTCTACAACAGTCGAACGACATAATGAAGACTATGAAAACACAAAAATACGCATGCGTATAGTTTTCTTGGCTTGTAGGGGATCAGATTGAATGGTTGCTCTGGATTCCCCACTCCATTAATTAATTTGAAGCTAGCGAGATCCTTTCTATGTCTCTCTGATATTAAGGGTTGTTGTTGTTGCATAATTTAAATCATATGCATCATTTAAATTAAAATAAATGAAGTCGATCCACAACGTAAAGGTGTAACTAGAACACCCCTTCAGCCAAAATGGAGTCTTCAATTTTATCGCTTTGAGTTGTCTCCCTTCCTTTTAAAAAGTAACTTTCATCAAACGACGATAAGTCGAGAAAAAATTAACTCGTTCTGCCGATAGACGTCAAATCATATTAAAACCGATCGGAGTTTAATCAGAGGAATGATATGTGTACGGAAAGGAGTCATGCCCACTGACCCAAAGGAAATTAAATATTCAAAGAGTTAGGAATTGGGTTCCACCTTTAATTCACGTAGGAAAGTATGTGATAAGGCACGAAGTGAAGTACCTTCTCTCACTCCCAGTGACTGCTGTGGAAAGTAAATTCTATTGATAGTACAAAAATAAAACACAATAAGTACATTGTCCGTACATTTGTATCGAGGATTTGCGTTGGCGGTACCAGGAGGGTTGGACGATCTTTGCATTTGAATGGGAACATATAGTTGGAACCCCCTCTTTTTTATCCGTGTACTATAGACACATTCTTGTTTAATTCAGTAATGAACATGTATATTTTTGATATTCATATTTAACATTTTTAAGAATATTTTACTCAACAATAGCCCTATTTCTTGTACCAAACATAAGCTGAAAAAACTAGTAAAGGGATTTGTTTTTGTTCCGACTGATAAGGCTGCGTATAATATCATTACTGTTGGACGTAAACTTTACATTTTGGGTTCTGCAAAAGGAAATCACAATCTCACTTACATTCCAACTACTTCATTTTTGAAAAATTTCATCTGTAACAAACATAAATCTTTAGCTACCTCTGTACAAGAAAAACCACATACAATGAAAGTTTCAACTGAGGCCTGGCTTCCAAAGCTGTTCAAATGTTTTTTTTTCTACCCTACATACCACTATTTCTCATAATCTTATTAAGAAAACATCAAACACCTATACTAATTAAATGCACATTTACAAAATGCGAATTTATGTATTCAAACTCTTTTAGATAATTTTTTAGCAACAACAAACAAAAGAATTAAGTCAAACGAACCTGCTTTGATTCTATAACTTACCTTACTTTTTAATAGATAACAGTTATGCTTGTATTGAGATTCCATATATCGTCATGTTATCGGATTATCAAAGATACTTAGGTGTGCTACACTTATCGCGGACTTGTTTGTGTATCGTTATAAAATGATCAAAGAATCATCATCCGATACTAAAATATAACACTTCAAGATTTTTGGATTATGATTTGGCTTTCAATAATTACGACCTCAGTATGTAGACTGATTATAATTATCCTGCTAATAGTAACAATAAATACCTCCCTTTTCTGGATATTGATACTATTATCTATATCGTTCTGTAGCTGGAAGCTTGAAACTAAAACGTATGATGAAGGAGATGCTTTCTTTTCCTATTGTTAATTATCAATTTTTAGACGAGGACGTTCCCTTGTCACCATCGTACGGTGTTTCCGTATCTCAACTTGTTCGATTCGCTCGTGTATGTAACAACATATTAGATTCTAATACAAGAAGTCTCTGTCTTACTGATAATTATTACACCCGGGTTTTCGATATCACAAACTGTTCAAATCATTTACTCAATTGTATCGTCGGTACAAGGACATCATTCGAAAAAATGACTCAACATGCAATCAACTTATACTTTTAGGTATTTCCCATCTAATATTTCATGTAAATATTCTTTACAAAGCATAAAACAACTGGTTTTAGAATAAATTTGCATTTTTCGATGCAAAGACCCTTTGCATTAGACAATATAAAAACCAAAAAGGCTTTTTGGTTTTTATATTGTCTAACGCAAAGGGTCTTTGCATCGAAAAATGCAAATTTATTCTAAAACCAGTTGTTGGCATGATACGAGTTAAGTTCGTTTCATATATTTTATGATGGTATGAAACAACCATAACGAGAGGGATTGTACTTGATTTTCTTAAACAGTGTATACTGAAGACATACCTCTCAATCAGTTTAATGAAAGTCTGGAGCTGGCATGTCAGTAATTCCTGTAGTTGTCCTTTGATAATTAAGGTTTGATTGTAATTTTGCTTAGTTTATTTTCTCGCTTTTCGGAGTCGAAAAGCGAAACATATGTATGCTTTTTTCGGGCGTCGGCGGCGTCAACAATGTATTTGTTTGTGATTAGGTCTAATTCATGGTGAACTTCTAGTGAAAAGTCAAAGATATATTTGGTATGCAGTTGTTTTAGCATTGGCACATCTCATTACCATGGATATCATTTGGCCCAGCCCCCTAAATTATGGTCTATTGACTTTGAAACTTTTGAGATGTATTTCTGTGATAACAGTTTATTTTGTTTCTTATTCTGACACCAGTTTCGGACTTCTTTTAAACTGATTTTACTGTGGTGTTGCTGTGTGGTTGTTTATTCTATCTTAATGTAGGTTTATAAGATGGGTTAAGGTCTCGAAAATATGAGAGCTCGTCGTATGTGATGTCACATACCAAACAATGACGTCATTTAAAAAATGGCGTAATGACCATTCCATTTTAGACCCATTGAAGAAAAATTCTCATTTTTAATTTTTGTTCTATTTTCATATTTCCAAGTAAAGGTGGGGTGTGATAAAGGGTATCATAGACATGCGATAAAGGGTGTGATAAAGGGTAGACATGCGATATAGGGGTGTGATAAAGGGTCTACATCAACGTTGAGCGATACGGATTAAACAGCAGGCTATTTATCAAATATTTAAAACTACTTTATTTACTACTAAATATATGATAACAAAAAATAAAAGATATTTGATAAACTTCACACGATATCGGAATAGTTTTTCAAGAATGAATACAATAGCGACTCACAATGTATGCAGACATCACTAAAGAATCCACACTCAGTCCAAATTACATGAGTCCTAGACATGACAACTATAGATGTCAATTTGTGGTTGATGTAAAATATATTATCGTTCTTTTGTGCATTTTTCCTTTGATATCTTTTTATGATATTTTTTTATATCATGCTACTTGCTTGAGATGGAAAATTATCGCTATAAACTAGAGCGGCATGTGGCGATTCTAATGAAATTGAAATAAAATTGACAACGTCCTCATAGGTTAAATAGCGATAAACAGATTAGCATTGGTCATATCAACGGCTTTTCTCGCTTTCGCCGTACCGAATCAAGCGAGAAAATCAATCTTGTTGAGATGATCAACGATAATCTATAAAAATAATTCGATACTAAGTTTATTTATTCTTTTCAAAATATATTATGTGTTATCAAAGTTTGTATTGATATTATTGAATCATTTTGTAAGTTGATGGCAAATCTCTCTTACCCTAGTATGCTAGAGTTTTCATTTTCTGTTTCTGATTTCAAATAATTGTAATAATTAAAATTGAGAAAGCATGAACAAAATGATATTAAACAATTCATCTTATTTGATGATTTGACAATTTATTTAATCAAATAATTCATAATTTATTATAAACGTTGAATTCAATAGTGTTGTTCAAGCATTTATTTGCAATATGTTACATAGACTTTATTTGCAATATGTACATAATTTTTATTCGTAATATGTTACATACACTAGCGTGATATTAAACATATACCATCCCTTCCAACGTGTTATTTCATTCTCTCAAAGCCTCTCTTCAAGGGTTCGGTTGTGTGATCAGTTTTTCCAGTTGTGGTCGTATTGTCAACTATTTAACATGTAAGTAACTTTATACATTTACCTATCTTAACTTATCTTTTATAAATATCGTGAGCCTAAATCCATCAATTGGAAATACAACTTTAAAATTTTGATGGATTCAGTTGAGGATTATGCCAGGCAATGGGCTAAGCGCGAGAAGGAAGACGTAGACACTCTTTCCGAATGGATTAAGGCAGTGAGGTCGTTGATATAAATCAAAATTAAGAAACTGAATGGGTCTATCAATGCCCATGCTACGTCAATCTTTAAAGACCCAAATGTTGCAAAACACCTATCCTACCTCCATGACAAATATGTTGTTGTCCCCGCAGATAAAGCCCCAAACAACATCGTTTTTGTATGTAAAACTCATTACATTAACTGCTTGATAAACGAATTAGGTATTGACAATTCACTTGGAAACTCAACATATACCCTCACGACAATTACCAAAGAGGAAATCCTGGATAATCATAGCTCTATTCTGTGTTCCTTTGGAATTTCAACCAAAGATGAAGAACTGGATCTGCCATCACTGTATTGGATACCTAAACTACATAAGTGTCCTTACAAGCAACTGTATATTGCTGGGTCTTCCAAGTGCTCCAGGAAACCTCTTTCTAAATTATTAACATCTATTTTATCAGCAATCAAAGACGGGCTTCAAAGTTATTGTGAAACTGCCTATTCTAGAGGGGGCGTGAATCAGATGTGGATACTTAAAAATTCCAAAGATCTTTTAGAGTACATACAATCTAACTCTCTTTCATCTTGTAACAGTATTAAAACATTTGACTTTTCTACTCTGTACACTAGATTTCCACATTCCAAACTAAAAGACAAATTGAAAGAGTTGGTATTGCTTTGCTTCGTAAAAAAGAATGGCCAACGTAGATACAAGTATCTTGTCTTAGGGAGGTACAAATTCTATTTTGTAAAGGATCAATCTGATTCGAACAAAAAATTCTCTGAAACTGATATTATCAAGATGCTTGATTTCTTGATTGACAACATATTTGTTACGTTCGGAGGACGTGTTTTTCAACAGACTGTCGGCATTCCAATGGGAACAAACTGTGCCGACTTGTTTCTTTATTATTATGAGGCTGACTTCATGCAGGAACTTCTTAAGAAGAAAGATAAGAAGTTAGCAATATCCTTTAACTCTACTTTTCGCTATATAGATGATGTTCTTTCACTAAATAATTCAAAATTTGGTGACTATGTGGAACGCATCTATCCAATCGAGCTAGAGATAAAGGATACTACAGATACAGTTAAGTCGGCCTCATATCTTGACTTACATCTAGAAATTGACAATGAGGGTCGGTTGAAAACAAAATTTTACGACAAAAGAGATGATTTAAGCTTTCCAATTGTGAACTTTCCATTTCTAAGTAGCAACATGCCAGCAGCACCTGTCATACGGAGTATATATCTCCCAATTGATACGATATTCCCGTGCTTGCATTTCCTATCATGATTTTCTTGATAGAAAGTTCCTGCTTACAAGGAAGCTATTGAACCAAGCGTTCCAAATGGTGAAGTTGAAATCATCCCTTCGTAAATTTTACGGACGCCATCACGAGTTGGTTGACCGTTATGGAATAACCGTTTCACAAATGATATCGGATATGTTCCTTACGTCGTAACTACAATCCCCTTCCTTTTCATGAATGTGACCTACCGAATTATACCGGATTTGTTATCACATAAGCAACACGACGGGTGCCGCATGTGGAGCAGGATCTGCTTACCCTTCCGGAGCACCTGAGATCACCCCTAGTTTTTGGGTGGGGTTCGTGTTGTTTATTCTTTAGTTTTCTATGTTGTGTCGTGTGTGCTGTTGTTTGTTTGTCTTTTTCATTTTTAGCCATGGCGTTGTCAGTTTGTTTTAGATTTATGAGTATGACTGTCCCTTTGGTATCTTTCGTCCCTCTTTTATAGCACTCACCATCATTCCCTGTGGCATGACACAGATGATAACGCATTCGAACTGTTTTCTGGCCTGAAATCATTCTTAATAATTTCATGCTAAAATCCAAATTTACTCATTACATAATTAACATAAAACATAATTCTACGTAGATTTTCCAGTTAACAAAGGAGTAGGTCCGATAAGGACCGATTTTGGCCTCAAATTTCAGCTTCATCTGACGAAAGATTTTTAACACTTAAGTGTCTATTTCATGTAATTCAATTAGTGCATGTGAAAGATTTTAACTGATTTAGTCATTAAAAACGATCCGATTCAAACTCTTATATGAAAAATCTATCAAATATGCCGAAAAACGTCACTTTTCAGATGTTTTTTTGTCAAAAATGAATGTGGCCGCTTCCGTGTTCATCCTCAATCTTTATATATGTTATGTATTATCATCAAATACAACTTACATTTCCATATTAAGGATGAACACGAATGCTGCCACTTTCGTTTTACACGAAAACCGTCTAAAACTTAACTAAAATGCTAGAATTGTGAAGATTTCAGTAATTTAGCATGACTTAATGGTGCTAGTACCCGATATTTGTGCATTGTATTGTCAAAAACAGCCCATATTTATGTAGCAGAAGCATTCTTCCGTCCAATAAATAACTAAAAGTTTACATTTTAACAATTGTAAAACTGCTTTATTTTGGAACCAAAAAGGGGTCTTACTGGACCTACTCCTTTCGGCATCTTTTTTATTTGTTTTTGGGATACGATTGCTTTCAAACAATCTGTAGACTTATACCATTGACTCAGGGTCATGCCCTCACGCCAACCGTTTTATTCTAAACATTAAGGAACATCTCAGATTCTAATGAATGCCTTGCTTTAAAAGGTAAAAACATACAAAAGAATTGAACTTAAACAACTTTCCTGTAATGTTCTTCTCATAATCTTCATGTTTGATATTTCCCTTGACTTATATGCGTGTTTTTAACAACACGGAAAATCAGAATAAAGCAGTACTTATATTTAGTGTTTTTATAAATTTAAAAACACGTGGGAGGGAATTCCCCAGTTTTCCTCAGTTCTCTGAATTCCAATCAATCTATTTCTGTCATATAATAACTGAAATGGAGTTTTTCGTATATGTCACCGTTATGAAACTTATATTTGATATTGTACGCGCATAAAGAAATGGAGAACCATCTAGGTCGTTTAATTATCATTTAATAAACGTTTTTTGTTCCAAATCGCAAGTCAAGGGTTTGTTTTTGTAGCTATGCGCATGCGTATAGTTTTCTTGACTTCATGGGGTATCAGATTAAATGGTTTCTCTGGATTCCCCACTTCATTGATTAATTTGAAACTCATAGGATCCTTTCTATGTCTGTCTGCTATTGAGGGTTATTGTTTTTGCATAATTTTAAATCATATGCATCTTTTTAATTAAAATAAATGTAGTCCATAACGTAAAGGTGTAACTTTAACACTCCTTTAGCCGGAATGGAGTCTTCCATATTATCGTTTCGAGTTGTCTCCCTTCCGTAAGTAACTTCCGTAAAAATCAAAATACGAAAAAAATTAACTCGTTAGATTACAATAAACGACGTATTATATTAAAATCGATCGCAATTTAAACAGAGAAGTGTGTACGGAAAGGAGTCATGCCCGCTGACCCAAAGAAAATTAGATATTTAAAGAGTTAGAAATGAGGTTCCTCCTAGGATTAATGGTGATAAGATACGAAGTGAAATACTTTCTCTCACTCTCAGTGACTGCTGTGGAAAATAAACTTGGAATTGATAGTACAAAAATAAAACCCAATAAGTACATTGCTCATACACTTGTATACGGGATTTGCTATTTTTAAAGTTGAGTAACTATTCAGATTAAGAAAATTATATTTAACATGACTGTGCAGTTGAATTAGTTTTGAAATAATGCTATCCAGCTATACCAGGGCTGCTAAATATGCACGAGACTAACGCATAATCATGCTTTTTTGCGGCATTATCTCTCGATCTATTGTTTTTTTTTTATCTTTTCAATTTTGACCAAATTTCACGCATTAGCTTTATGAAAAGTTGTCAGAACTGCTATATACATGTGTCAATGAAAACAATACACCTTACGCTATTTGTCCGCCATTACTGGATATCGCACAGGTTCCCTTAAAATTTTGACGCCACAATTAGTGAGAGATATTAGCAAGCAAAATTACCACAAAGCATCATTATTATATACTTTTTAAGAATTAACTGCTGGCCATTAAAAAAATGATTTTTTTCAAGATGGCCACGGCCATTTTCTAAAATGGCTGTTTTCTTTAGTTTGAAAATACTGATTTTTCTGGAAAATTTTTCTTTGAACTTCTTTTTCATGTTTTTAGTGAAAACCAATTACCAGGTTTGATGGATTCATTCCTTACATCACATATTTATAAAAAAATGAATATTTGACATATCCAGTATTTGCGCATGCGCTAAAATGTAACAAAATTCTTTTAAAAACATTTGAACTATTTACCATATATTTAGTGTTTTTGGATTTCTAATAATATTATGAATTAGTTTAATAACATTTTTCAAGGTTATGATACACATGTATTTAACACTTTTGCGCATGTGCAAACTATTTATAGACATCAAGAGCGATTTGTATGCACTACCAGGCAATTCTCAGGTATTCGATGCTTAAGGCGAAAATGTGGTTAATCCCGGAAAAACATCAATTGTAACTGCAGATCAGCCACTTTTTGAAATTCAGTGGGAATGGCCTGATTTGTACGGAAAAGATAAGTGTATCGTCATGTTTGGTGAATTGCACATTGCAATGATTGTTCTAAAACTCTGGGTGATATATTTCGTGATAGGGGATGGACATGTTGTCTTACTGAAGCCAATATTGCAACACCAAGAACGGCAGATTCTTTTTATGAATGTTCAAATGGATCTAGAACTAGACAGGTCCATCAGACAACCGCATGCAGTTTGCTTGAATTGTTGATTTCAGATTATGAAAGCTAAACTCGGAATATATAATTATGTCATGACTCTATGGCGTTCAGTGATTTAAAAGACTGGTGTACAGAGTCATCTCGACCACAGTTTTATTCCTTGCGTTCAATTATAAATTAAGAACTTCTTTTGATTTTGGTATTAAGTTCATTATGAGTGAAATTTCGTACTTTTCAAACAGTCAATATAAAGCATGATAGCATTTTGTTTTAGGTCTTGCTCGTGTGAATTATGCTCGATCGTTACCGACCCGTCTCCGAAATATGACTTCCCTTCCCGAACATCACCCACAGGTGGCGATGGAACTTGAAAATGATAATTTCACTGTACGTAAGACCAGCAAATTTCTTTCTTATTACACAATTGATCAGCAACAAAAACAGAATAATGCAATTATGAAGGGCAATGTTGGTGCCATAGGATTAACCAAAGATCACTTTTAGACAAATGGATGGTAGCTGGACCAGTATTCAGTATACTAGAATATGAAATTAAAAGATCTAGTGGTTTGGGTCATTCTACAACAGTCGAACGACATAATGAAGACTCTATGAAAGCACAAAAATATTATTTTAAACAGCTTTAAAGGATTTATAAAGTGATGAACGAGTCTGGAAATTCATTTCTAGAAGAGTCGACAGAATTGTTAAAAAAAATACTCCATTTAGGAAATTGTTGATTCGGAAACAGGTAAGATATGTAAATAAACCCCAAGATATTGGTCCAAACAATACGAAGATCTTTTGAAGTAAATGCAAAACTTCTTTGTCAAAAACAAAGCTAAAGACCCTTTAAAGTGATTGCGATATCTTTTCTAGACTTTTCATTTCTTGTCACAGTAGACAGTTTTACTTGGAATATTTCTTTATCCATAAAAACTAAACTGCTCCTCCGTCTTTATCTCAGGATGTCACTTGAAATAGTGGTATTAAATCGCTGCAAATGGGTTTACTTGAAATATTCTGCGATTTGCTGATCCAAATTCGGACGCATTTATCATTAGTGGGGTAGCAATGGTTAATTCCAGGTCACAAAGTTGGGCAAAAATATTTGATGATTATACTAATGATGTCATACTGCCTTATATAAATATTCAAAAGTAGACATTGTATTTGATGTTTCCTAAAGGTTCTTGTGGCAGATGGAAAGGTGTTGGTTCTGGTAGAACACCAAGGGTTTGTAGTAGTTTTTTCTGTGAAGATGACAACGAAACTAAATTGTTCAAGTTTCTTCCTGACAAAATTGCTTCTTGAGAGACTAATACAAATGTGTATGTTACTCATGGTGAAAATATTCTTTGCAGTTTCAATAAGGATACTTCCTATTTATCCCCTTGTAATCATGAAGAAGCAGATACACGAATGTTTGTCCATGTTCGGCATGATTATGAAAAGTGTTGTAAAATGTAATTTTAAGTAGTACTGACTCAGATGAAATAATATCAATAATTGCAGCAATCGCAAAATTAGGTAGAACAAATTGTGGATAGGTTATGGAAGGAATAACAACTGTTGATGGCTTCCTGTACGTGACATATTAAATGCGTTTAGTCCTTGTGTAGCTGCTCTTACTTTCGTCCATGCATTCAGTGGATGTTGCACTTTGTCGAATTGTCGTGAGAAAGGGAAGATGTCAGCTTGGCTAACAATGGAAGTTTTTTCCAGATGTAAAGGACGTTTTTGTTGGCTTAAGTATGAAGCGAGGCACGATGTGAATTGTTTGCCAGGAGGCAGCGGCATTGTGATGCAATTCCGCCTACAAGAGGTTCTTTTCCAGAGCACATCTAAAGAGAAGTATATCAAGGAGGAGTTGTTTGGACTCAGCCTGATTCATGTATTCGACAGGTACATGTACCAAGTCATAAACGTTGTGATTGGATGAAAGAAAGAATCAATGACATTTGGAAACAAAAATGGACTTCTTTGACTGCCGTTGCATCCTCGTGTCAGGAAATTTTGAAATGCGGAGGCGAAAATCCAGCTGTGTTGGTAACTGTAGATGCTACCGTTCTGGCCTTCCTTGTACGGGTTGTTGTATAGGCAACTATCTGATAATAATAAGATAAGCAAACTGTCTTTCTAACCAAACTAGGCATTTAAAATTAACAAAGAGTGTTATCACTTGTGAAGTTGATGGAAATTAAAAAAATATTTCTACGTATTTTTCGCCATTTTTTAACCGGAAGTCACTATTTTTTTCATTTATGTGTTGTTTTGTCGTACTTAGGAACTGTTTTTAACGTTTTATCATAACTTACATTGGATTATACCTATAACACATCTTTCAAGGATTTACATTCCTTGTGAAGTTGCTTGAAAGTATAAAAATTGATTTTTTTACTTTTTTGCCGGCAATTTGAAACCGGAAGTCAACTTTAATTTCATTAATGTGTTTCTAGTCGTAATTTAGGAACTGTCATTTACTTTTTTTTTATCAAACTTAACATTGGATTTTACATATAACACACCTAGCAAAGGGTTAACAAATTATTGCCAATTTGTAATGACGCCATTTCCCAAATGTGTGGTGGCCATTTTGAAAAAAATGATTTTTTTTCTGGCCAGCAGCGGATTTTTTTTTAAGTATTATTTAGTCAACCTTTATACCAAATTTCATGCTTGTATCACGATTTGCACAATTATGTCCATAATATCTCCCACTAAATGTAAAAGTGATTGTTGAATGCGTCAAAAGTTCAAGGGGCCGGGTCAGCCGGGATTAGCGATCAGGTGTATGGCAATCGTATCCCTCAGAGCATTCTGCTCTTAGATTAGATAGTATTGTAAGTGTTTTTTTTCCCGAAGTCATTCTTCATACAGTATAGCATGTTATTTTTGCGGGATGTACATTTTCACTTATTTTCGCGGATAGAACAAAATTGCCAAAATAAATTACACCATATTAAGAGTGCACATGCAAAGGTATTGATAAAAGTTTTGAATTTGCCAAAACAATAACCGCCAAAATATTTCGTATACCTTATTCAATAAAAATCGCGAAATTTTACACCCGCGAAAATTACCCGCTATACGGTATTATAAAATAAAATTGAGAATGGAAATGGGGAATGTGCCAAAGAGACAACAACCTGACCATAGAAAAAATCAACAGCAGAAGGTCACCAACAGGTCTTCAATGTAGCGAGAAATTCCCGCACCCGGAGGCGTCCTTTGTTTACCTTTTCATTTGAACAGTTGAACCAAATTTTTTTCTTAACTAAGTTCGTGTGTCAGTTTTTGATCCATTGATGATAGTCGATAACTCATTTATTGACGTCTCTTTTACGATCTACATTCGAGACAGCACCTTTGCAAATACTTTCGTTATCATTTGTTGTGAGGAGTTAACCAGTAGAATGCATACTAACTTAAAATTTTCCTCACAAGATCCTGAACAAAAGTATAAATCGTCATTTACAGTACGTATACGACTTCGTTTTTCTTATATCTTTTATTCAAAAATGATTAATTTCCTTTACTTTCATTTTTAAAACTTTGCAATGAAACAATCACTTCATAACACTTGAATGAGCGACATAACAGAACAATTCACCCTTCCGGAGCATCTAAGATTGCATCCGGTATTTTGTGAGGTTCGTATTGCTCAGTCTTCAATTTTCAATAATGTGGTTTTTTTTGGCTTTACGTCTTTTTCCTTTTTTTTTTGTTTTTTGTTCCTATATTGTTTGATAGTTTAAGACCCACCATTTTTTCATAAAATGCCCTGTACCAAGTAAAAAAAAAGGCCATTGTTACATTATAGTTCGTTTCTGTGGGTGTTACATTTTGGTGTTGTGTTTCTGTTGTGTCGTATAGTTCTCTTATATTAGATACGTTTCCCTCAGTTTTAGTTTGTAACCCGGATTTGTTTTTTCTCTATTAATTTGTGAATTCCAACAGCGGTATACTACTGTTGCCTTTATTTATTGTCGACTTATGAGATTGAATGCCCCTTTGCTATCTTTAGCCTCTCTTTTACAGTAAGTAAACTACTGTTGCCTTTATTTATGTTCGACTTATGAGATTGAATGCCCCTTTGCTATCTTTAGCCTCTTTTTTACAGTAAGTATACTACTGTTGCCTTTATTTATGTTCGACTTATGAGATTGAATGCCCCTTTGCTATCTTTGGCCTCTCTAAAACGAACTGTATTTACTACTAAATATATGATAAAAATAAAAGATATTTGATAAACTTCACACGATATCGGAATAGTTTTACAAGAATGAATACAATAACGACTCACAATGTATGCAGACATCACTAATGAATCCACACTCGGTCCAAATTATATGAGTCCTAGACATGACAACTATAGATGTCAATTTGTGGTTGATGTAAAATATATTATCGTTCTTTTGTGCATTTTTCCTTTGATATTTTTTTGTGATATTTTTTTTATATCATGCTACTTGCTTGAGATGGAAAATTATCGCTATAAACTAAGGAGTCATGTAGCGATTATAATGAAATTGACATGAAATTGACAACGTCGTCATAGGTAAAATAGCGATAAACAGCACTACAAACTGCTCAGAGTCTGACTTGACCAGTTTTTGTGCTCGACCAGTAAAATCGAGCACACATTTTACTCGTCTAGTCTCGACATTGTCTCGACTGTACTTAACTGTACTTATGTGTACTCGACTAGGTCTCGACTTTTCTTAATAAGTCTGATTCAGTACTTGATGATCTTTGTGTAGTCTGAAATGGTCTTGACCATGGCTCGACCTGTCTCGACCTGTCTTGACTAGTCTCGACCTGTCTCGACTAGTCTCGACTCAGTCTCAACCAGTCTCGACCTGTCTCTACTAGTGTTGACCTTCAAATTTAGTTTTGACTGGTGTAAATCAGCCCATCTAACTAAATTAAATATTGATCTTACACAATTCAAGCTTATTATTTAGGTAGTTTGATTTATTGCTGTGAAATGAAAAAATTTAATTTTACAATATGTCAAAATAAAAATTAATATATAAAAATTCCGATAGGCATCTTTAATTTTTTTATAGCTTTTTTAAATCAACTTGGATTTTCATCAAACTATGCAGCTATCTTAGATATATATCAAGCTTACTGAATCCAATTTCATTTAGTTTTTTGTTGTATTGCTGTAAAATTTAAGAAGTAAAGTAATCTTGGTAAAATGAGCTAGAATTTGCAATTCGGACAAAATAGAGATAGTACACTTTAAATTTTTTTATAACTTTTTCAAATCAACTTCTTCGATTTTCATCAAGCTATGCAGCTATGTTAGATATATATTAAGCTTACTGAATCCCAGGTTATTTTGTTTCTTGTTGTATTGCTGTCAAATTTAAGAATTAAATTAATCTAGGTCAAAAAAGCTAGAATTTGCAGTTCGAATAAAATAGAGATAGTACAATTTAATTTTTTTATAACTTTTTAAATTCAACTTTGATTTTCATCAGACTATGCAGTTATCTTAGATATATATCAAGCTTACTGAATCCCCTGTCATTTAGTTTTTTGTTGTATTGCTGTAAAATTTAAGAATTAAAGTGATCTTGGTAAAAACAAAGCTAGGATTTGCAATTCGGACAAAATAGAGATAGAACACTTTAATTTTTTTAGTAACTTTTTCAAATCAACTTGGATTTTCATCAAAGTATGCAGTTATCTTAGTTAACTATCAAGCTTACTGAATCCCAGGTTATTTTGTTTCTTGTTGTATTGCTGTCAAATTTAAGAATTAAATTAATCTAGGTCAAAAAAGCTAGAATTTGCAGTTCGAATAAAATAGAGATAGTACAATTTAATTTTTTTATAACTTTTTAAATTCAACTTTGATTTTCATCAGACTATGCAGTTATCTTAGATATATATCAAGCTTACTGAATCCCCTGTCATTTAGTTTTTTGTTGTATTGCTGTAAAATTTAAGAATTAAAGTGATCTTGGTAAAAACAAAGCTAGGATTTGCAATTCGGACAAAATAGAGATAGAACACTTTAATTTTTTTAGTAACTTTTTCAAATCAACTTGGATTTTCATCAAAGTATGCAGTTATCTTAGTTAACTATCAAGCTTACTGAATCCCAGGTTATTTTGTTTCTTGTTGTATTGCTGTCAAATTTAAGAATTAAATTAATCTAGGTCAAAAAAGATAGAATTTGCAGTTCGAACAAAATAGAGATAGTTCACTTTCAGTTTTTTAATAACTTTTTCAAATCAACTTGGATTTTATTCAAACTATATAGCTACCTTGGTGAGGTATTAATCTTACTAAATCCCAGGTTGTTATGAAGTTGGTGTATTGCTGTCAAATTTAAGAATTAATTTAATCTAGGTAAAAAAAGCTAGATTTTGCAGTTTTGACAACATAGAGATAGTACACTGTAATTTTTTTCATAACTTTTTCAAATAAACTTTTAGTTTGGTGTATTTCTGTAAAATTTAAGAATTTAATTAATCTACATGTAGGTAAAAAAAGCTACGATATTAGAAATATATCTTTCTTCATATATAAATGATATTAAATTTTTGTTTTAACCAAAAAAAAGGTGTCTTTTTTAAGATTTCATAACTTTTTCAAATCACCTTAAACAAAATAAACACCTTTTTATTTTGGTTAAAATCAAGAACTTTCATGACAATCCTAGATAACCTTTTACAAAAAGAAATGTGTTCCAAAGTTACAGTATAAATTTATTTAAATCAAATCTTAAAATATTTTTTTTGTCAAATTTAATGACATGGCACTATACATGATTTAATTACATCAGTACACATGATTTTTACAGGTAAAAAGAAAGCCCTACTTTTCTTAAACTCGTGTATTACTTATCTAGTGAATTAAAAAAGCCTTGCGATTCAGATTTAACAGGATGTTGCAACTTTGAATAAATGTTATTTAGAATTTAAAACTCTCTGGTAGATGTGATCTTTTTAATAAGTTTGCCCCAAGCAGAAGGTATTGCTTTATAAATCACCACAAATCAGAGGAACTATTTTAATAATTTCTTTAATGTTTCATCCCTTTTTGATATATTTATGTAATATATATCAAAAGGAATAAAACATTAAGGGAATTATATAACTATTTTATATATACTTTTTCCCAAATTATGAGGAAGGATATATTTCTAATATCGTAGCTTTTTGACCTAGATTAATTAAATTCTAAAATTTGACAGAAATAAACCAAACTAAATAACACCCTATGATTTAGTAAGATCAATATATTGCAAAGATAGTTGTAGAGTGTGATAAAAATCTAAGTTGATTTGATAAAGTTAGGAACAAAATTAAAGTGTACTATCTCTATTTTGTCCAAATGCAAATCCTAGCTTTTTTTACCAAGATTACTTTAATTCTTAAACTTTACAGAAATACAACAAAAAACTAAATGAAATGGGATTCAGTAAGCTTGATATATATCTAAGATAGATGCATAGTTTGATGAAAATCCAAGTTGATTTGAAAAAGTTATAACAAGAATTAAAGTGTACTATCTCTATTTTGTCCGAATTGCAACTGCATAGTTTGATGAAAATCAAAGTTGATTTGAAAAAGTTATAAAAAAAATTAAAGATGCCTATCTGAATTTTTATATAAAAATTTTCATTTTGACATATTGTAAAATTAAATTATTTCATTTCACAGCAATAAATCAAACTACTTAATGAGCTTGAATTTTGTGAGATCAATATTTAATTTAGTTAGATGGGCTGATTTACACCAATCAAAACTAAATTTGAAGGTCAAGACTAGTCGAGACAGGTCGAGACTGAGTCGAGACTGGTTGAGACTGAGTCGAAACTAGTCGAGACAGGTCGAGACTAGTCAAGACAGGTCGAGACAGGTCGAGACTTGTTCAAGACTATTTTAGACTACACAAAGATCATCAAGTACTGAATCAGACTAATAAAGTAAAGTCGAGACCTAGTCGAGTACACTTAAGTACAGTTAAGTACAGTCGAGACAATGTCGAGACTTAGTGGAGTAAAATGTGTGCTTAATATTACTGGTCGAGCACAAAAACTAGTCAATTCAGACCCTGAGCAGTTTGTAGTGCAGATTAGCATTGGTCATATCAACGGCTTGTCTCGCTTTCGCCGTAACGACTCAAGCGAGATAATCTATAAAAATAATTCGATACTAAGTTTATTTATTCTTTTCAAATTATATATTATGTTATCAAAGTTTGTATTGATATTATTGAATCATTTTGTAAATTGATGGCTGATCTCTCTTCCCCTAGTATGCTAGAGTTTTCATTTTCTGTTTCTGATTTCAAATAATTGTAATAATTAAAATTGAGAAAGCATGAACAAAATGATATTAAACAATTCATCTAATTTGATGATTTGACAATTTATTTAATCAAATAATTCATAATTTGTTATAAACGTTGAATTCAATAGTGCTTGTTCAAGCATTCATTTGCAATATGTTACATAGACTTTATTTGCAATATGTACATAAATTTTTATTCGCAATATGTTACATAATTTTTCTATTTTCTTATCTTTAGTCATACGTAGTTTTATATTAGTACGAACCGCTCCTTCTCAGAAAAAGAAATTTGTAAAAATATTTGCCTTGTTAAACCACTGAAACGACGGTAAGCATGTGTTACATCCTCGGACAACGCATACACTATCGTGATATTAAACATATACCATCCCTTCCAACGTGTTATTTCATTCACAAAGCCTCTCTTCAAGTGTTCGGTTGTGTGATCAGTTTTCCAGTTGTGGTCATATTGTCAACTATTTAACATATAAGTAACTTTATAAATTTACTTATCTTAACTTATCTCTTATAGCACTCATCATCATTCCCTGCGACATGACACAGATGATTAAGCGTTCGATCTGTTTTCTGGCCTGAAATCATTCTTAATAATTTCATGCTAAAATCCAAATTTACTCAAAACATAATAAACATAAAACATAATTCTACGTAGATTTTCCAGTTTATCAAAGGAGTAGGTCCGATAAGGACCGATTTTGGCCTCAACTTTCAGGTTCATCTGACGAAATATTTTGATCACTTTTTAAACACTTAAGTGTCTATTTTATTTGATTCAATTAGTGTATGTGAAAGATTTTAACTGATTTAGTCATTAAAAACAATCCGGTTTAAGCTCAAATATGAAAAATCTACCAAATATGCCGAAAAATGTCACTTGTCAGATGTTTTTTGTCAAAAATTAATGTGGCCGCATCCGTGTTCGTCCTCAATCTGTATATATGTTATGTATTATCATCAAATACAACTTACATTTCAATATTAAGGATTAACACGAATGCGGCCACTTTCGTTTTACACGAAAACCGTCTAAAATTTAACTACAATGCTAGAATTGTGTAGATTTCAGTAATCTAGCATGACTGAATGGTGCTAGTACCCGATATATGTGCATTGTATTGTGAAAAACAGCCCATATTTATGTAGCAGAAGCATTCTATCGTCCAATAAATAACTAAAAGTTTACATTTTAACAATTTTGTAAAACTGCTTTATTTTGGGACCAAAAAGGGGTCTTACTGGACCTACTCCTTTCGGCATCTTTTTTATATGTTTTTGGGATACGATTGCTTTCAAGCAATCTGTAGACTTATACCATTGACTCAGGGCCATGCCCTCACGTCAACCGTTTTATTCCAAACATTAAGGAACATCTCAGATTCTAATGATTGCCTTGCTTTAAAAGGTACAAACATACAAAAGGATTGAACTTAAACAACTTTCCTGTAATGTTCTTCTCATAATCTTCATGTTTGACATTTCCCTTGACTTATATGCGTGTTTTTAACAACACGGAAAATCAGACTTAAGCAGTATTTATATTCAGTGTTTTTATAAATTGAATTAGAAACACGTCGGAGGGAATTCCCCAGTTTTGATAAAATGCGAGAGTTCTCTGAATTCCAATAAATCTATTTCTGTCATATAAGAACTGAAATGCAGTTTTTCTTATATGTCACCGTTGTGAAACTTATATTTGATATTGCACGCTCATAAAGAAATGGAGAACCATCTAGGTCGTTTAATTATCATTTAATTAACGTTTTTGTTCCAAATCACAAGTCAAGGGGTGTTTATGTAATTATGCGCATGTGTATAGTTTTCTTGACTTCAAGGGGTATCAGATTGAATGGTTGCTCTGGATTCCCCACTCCATTGATTAATTTGAAACTCATAGGATCCTTTCCATGTATGTCTGCTATTGAGGGTTATTGTTATTGCATAATTTTAAATCATATGCATCTTTTTAATTAAAATAAATGTAGTCCATAACATAAAGGTGTAACTTTAACACCCCTTCAGCCGGAATGAAGTCTTCCATATTATCGTTTCGAGTTGTCTCCCTTCCGTAAGTAACTTCCGTCAAAATCAAAATACGAGAAAAATTAACTCCCTTAGATTACGATAAACGTCGTATTATATTAAAAACGATCGCAATTTAAACAGAGAAGTGTGTACGGAAAGGAGTCATGCCCACTGACCCAAAGAACATTAAATATTTAAAGAGTTAGAAATGAGGTTCCTTCCTAGGATTGATGGTGATAAGATACGAAGTGAAATACCTTCTCTCACTCTCAGTGACTGCTGTGGAAAATAAACTTGGAATTGATAGAACAAAAATAAAACCCAATAAGTACATTGCTCATACACTTGTATACGGGATTGGCTATTCTTAAAGTTGAGTAACTATTCAGATTACGAAAATTACATTTTACATGACTGTGCAGTTGAATTAGTTTTGAAAATAATACTATCCAGCTATACCAGGGCTGCCAAAAATGCATGAGGCTCATGCATGATCATGCTTTTTTGCGGCATTGTCTCTCGATCTATTGTTTTTTTCTTTAATCTTTTCAATTTTGGCCAAATCTCACGCATTAGCTTTATGAAAAGTTGGCAGAAATGCTATATACATGTGTCAATGAAAACAATACACCTGATTGCTATTTGTCCGCCATTACTGGATATCGCACAGGTTCCCGTAAAATTTTGACGTCATAAAACAACATATCTGATGCCACACTGTAAAAGTGATTGTTGTATGCGTCAAAAGTTCAAGGGGCCGGGTCAGCCGGGATTAGCGATCAGGTGTATGGCAATCGTATCCCTCAGAGCATTCTGCTCTTTGATTAGATTGTATTGTAAGTGTTGCATTTTTCCCGAAGTCATTCTTCATGCAGTATAGCTGGTTATTTTAGCGGGATGTACATTTTCACTTATTTTCGCGGATAGAACAAAACTGCCAAAATAAATTACACCATATTAAAAGTGCACATGCAAAGGTATTAATAAAAGTTTTGAATTCGCCAAACCAATAACCGCAAAAATATTTCGTATACCTTATTCAAGGAAAATCGCGAAATTTTACACCCGCAAAAATAACCCGCTATACGGTATTATATTTACCTTTTAATTTGAACAGTTGAACCAAATTTCTTTCTTAACTAAGTTCGTGTGTCAGTTTTTGATCCGTTGATGATAGTCGATAAATCATTTATTGACGTCTCTTTTACGATCTACATTCAAGACAGCACCTTTGCAAATACTTTCGTTATCATTTGTTGTGAGGAGTTAACCAGTAAGATGCATACTAACTTAAAATTTTTCTCACAAGATCCTGAACAGAAGTATAAATCGTCATTAACAGTACGTAAACGACTTCGTTTTTCTTATATCTTTTATTTAAAAATGATTAATTTCCTTTACTTTTATTTTTAAAACTTTGCAATGAAACAATCACTTCATAACACTTGAATGAGCGACATAAAAGAACAAATCACCCTTTCGGAGCATCTAAGATTGCATCCGGTATTTTGTGAGGTTCGTATTGCTCAGTTTTCAATTTTCAATGTTGTGTTTTGTATACTCTTATTTGGCTTTACGTCTTTTTCTTTTTTTCTTTTTTGTTCCTAAAGTGTTTGATAGTTTAAAACCCACCATTTTTTCATAAAATGCACTGTACCAAGTAAGGAAAAAGGCCATTATTACATTATAGTTCGTTTCTGTGTGTGATACATTTTGGTGTTGTGTTTCTGTTGTGTCGTATAGTTCTCTTATATTTGATACGTTTCCCTCAGTTTTAGTTTGTAACCCGGATTTGATTTTTTTCTATTGATTTGTGAATTTCGAACAGCGGTATACTACTGTTGCCTTTATTTATGTTCGACTTATGAGATTGAATGCTTTTTTGCTATCTTTTGCCTCTCTTTTACAGTAAGTATACTACTGTTGCCTTTATTTATGTTCGACTTATGAGATTGAATGCCCCTTTGCTATCTTTTGCCTCTCTTTTACATTAAGTAAACTACTGTTGCCTTTATTTATGTTCGACTTATGAGATTGAATGCCCCTTTGCTATCTTTTGCCTCTCTTTTAAAGTAAGTAAACTACTGTTGCCTTTATTTATGTTCGACTTATGAGATTGAATGCCCCTTTGCTATCTTTTGCCTCTCTTTTACATTAAGTAATCTACTATTGCCTTTATTTATGTTCGACTTATGAGATTGAATGCCCCTTTGCTATCTTTTGCCTCTCTTTTACAGTAGGTAAACTACTGTTGCCTTTATTTATGTTCGACTTATGAGATTGAATGCCCCTTTGCTATCTTTAGCCTCTCTATTACAGTAAGTATACTACTGTTGCCTTTATTTATGTTCGACTTATGAGATTGAATGCCCCTTTGCTATCTTTTGCTCTCTTTTACAGTAAGTAAACTACTGTTGCCTTTATTTATGTTCGACTTATGAGATTAAATGCCCCTTTGCTATCGTTTGCCTCTCTTTTACAGTATGTATACTACTGTTGCCTTTATCTATGTTCGACTTATGAGATTGAATGCCCCTTTGCTATCTTTTGCCTCTCTTTTACAGTGAGTAAACTACTGTTGCCTTTATTTATGTTCGACTTATGAGATTGAATGCCCCTTTGCTATCTTTTGCCTCTCTTTTACAGTAAGTAAACTACTGTTGCCTTTATTTATGTTCGACTTATGAGATTGAATGGCCCTTTGCTGTCTTTTGCCTCTCTTTTACAGTAAGTAAACTACTGTTGCCTTTATTTATGTTCGACTTATGAGATTGAATGCCCCTTTGCTATCTTTTGCCTCTCTTTTACAGTAAGTAAACTACTGTTGCCTTTATTTATGTTCGACTTATGAGATTGAATGGCCCTTTGCTGTCTTTTGCCTCTCTTTTACAGTAAGTAAACTACTGTTGCCTTTATTTATGTTCGACTTATGAGATTGAATGCCCCTTTGCTATCTTTAGCCTCTCTATTACAGTAAGTATACTACTGTTGCCTTTATTTATGTTCGACTTATGAGATTGAATGCCCCTTGGCTATCTTTTGCTCTCTTTTACAGTAAGTAAACTACTGTTGCCTTTATTTATGTTCGACTTATGAGATTGAATGCCCCTTTGCTATCGTTTGCCTCTCTTTTACAGTAAGTAATCTACTGTTGCCTTTATTTATGTTCGACTTATGAGATTAAATGCCCCTTTGCTATCTTTTGCCTCTCTTTTACAGTAAGTAAACTACTGGTGCCTTACTGTTGCCTTTATTTATATTCGACTTATGAGATTGAATGCTTCTTTGCTATCTTTTGCCTCTCTTTTACAGTAAGTATACTACTGTTGCCTTTATTTATGTTCGACTTATGAGATTGAATGCCCCTTTGCTATCTTTTGCCTGTCTTTTACATTAAGTAAACTACTGTTGCCTTTATTTATGTTCGACTTATGAGATTGAATGCCCCTTTGCTATCTTTTGCCTCTCTTTTACAGTAAGTATACTACTGTTGCCTTTATTTATGTTCGACTTATGAGATTGAATGCCCTTTGGTATCTTTAGCTTCTCTTTTACATTAAGTGAACTACTGTTGCCTTTATTAATGTTCGACTTATGAGATTGAATGCCCCTTTGCTATCTTTTGCCTCTCTTTTAAAGTAAGTAAACTACTGTTGCCTTTATTTATGTTCGACTTATGAGATTGAATGCCCCTTTGCTATCTTTTGCCTCTCTTTTACATTAAGTAATCTACTTTTGCCTCTATTTATGTTCGACTTATGAGATTGAATGCCCCTTTGCTATCTTTTGCCTCTCTTTTACAGTAGGTAAACTACTGTTGCCTTTATTTATGTTCGACTTATGAGATTGAATGCTCCTTTGCTATCTTTAGCCTCTCTATTACAGTAAGTATACTACTGTTGCCTTTATTTATGTTCGACTTATGAGATTGAATGCCCCTTTGCTATCTTTTGCTCTCTTTTACAGTAAGTAAACTACTGTTGCCTTTATTTATGTTCGACTTATGAGATTAAATGCCCCTTTGCTATCGTTTGCCTCTCTTTTACAGTAAGTAATCTACTGTTGCCTTTATCTATGTTCGACTTATGAGATTGAATGCCCCTTTGCTATCTTTTGCCTCTCTTTTACAGTGAGTAAACTACTGTTGCCTTTATTTATGTTCGACTTATGAGATTGAATGCCCCTTTGCTATCTTTTGCCTCTGTTTTACAGTAAGTAAACTACTGTTGCCTTTATTTATGTTCGACTTATGAGATTGAATGGCCCTTTGCTATCTTTTGCCTCTCTTTTACAGTAAGTAAACTACTGTTGCCTTTATTTATGTTCGACTTATGAGATTGAATGCCCCTTTGCTATCTTTAGCCTCTCTATTACAGTAAGTATACTACTGTTGCCTTTATTTATGTTCGACTTATGAGATTGAATGCCCCTTTGCTATCTTTTGCTCTCTTTTACAGTAAGTAAACTACTGTTGCCTTTATTTATGTTCGACTTATGAGATTGAATGCCCCTTTGCTATCGTTTGCCTCTCTTTTACAGTAAGTAATCTACTGTTGCCTTTATTTATGTTCGACTTATGAGATTGAATGCCCCTTTGCTATCTTTTGCCTCTCTTTTACAGTAAGTAAACTACTGTTGCCTTTATTTATGTTCGACTTATGAGATTGAATGCCCCTTTGCTATCTTTAGCCTCTCTATTACAGTAAGTAAACTACTGTTGCCTTTATTTATGTTCGACGACTTATGAGATTGAATGCCCCTTTGCTATCTTTTGCCTCTCTTTTACAGTAAGTAAACTACTGTTGCCTTTATTTATGTTCGACTTATGAGATTGAATGCCCCTTTGCTATCTTGTGCCTCTCTTTTACAGTAAGTAAACTACTGTTGCCTTTATTTATGTTCGACTTATGAGATTGAATGCCCCTTTGCTATCTTTTGCCTCTCTTTTACAGTAAGTAAACTACTGTTGCCTTTATTTATGTTCGACTTATGAGATTGAATGCCCTTTGGTATCTTTAGCTTCTCTTTTACAGTAAGTAAACTACTGTTGCCTTTATTTATGTTCGACTTATGAGATTGAATGCCCCTTTGCTATATTTTGCCTCTCTTTTAAAGTAAGTAAACTACTGTTGCCTTTATTTATGTTCGACTTATGAGATTGAATGCCCCTTTGCTATCTTGTGCCTCTCTTTTACAGTAAGTAAACTACTGTTGCCTTTATTTATGTTCGACTTATGAGATTGAATGCCCCTTTGCTATCTTTTGCCTCTCTTTTACAGTAAGTAAACTACTGTTGCCTTTATTTATGTTCGACTTATGAGATTGAATGCCCCTTTGCTATCTTGTTCCTCTCTTTTACAGTAAGTAAACTACTGTTGCCTTTATTTATGTTCGACTTATGAGATTGAATGCCCCTTTGCTATCTTTTGCCTCTTTTTTACAGTAAGTAAACTACTGTTGCCTTTATGTATGTTCGACTTATGAGATTGAATGCCCCTTTGCTATCTTTTGCCTCTCTTTTACAGTTAGTAAACTACTGTTGCCTTTATTTATGTTCGACTTATGAGATTGAATGCTCCTTTGCTATCTTGTGCCTCTCTTTTACAGTAAGTAAACTACTGTTGCCTTTATTTATGTTCGACTTATGAGATTGAATGGCCCTTTGCTATCTTTAGCCTCTCTTTTACAGTAAGTAAACTACTGTTGCCTTCATTTATGTTCGACTTATGAGATTGAATGCCTCTTTGCTATCTTTGGCCTCTCTTTTACAGTAAGTATACTACTGTTGCCTTTATTTATGTTCGACTTATGAGATTGAATGCCTCTTTGCTATCTTTGGCCTCTCTTTTACAGTAAGTATACTACTGTTGCCTTTATTTATGTTCGACTTATGAGATTGAATGCTCCTTTGCTATATTTTGCCTCTCTAAAATGATTTCTGTGTGTCCAAAATGATATCTTGATTTACCATCATCGAACATTTCAATATTAGAAAGGTACAAAGTCATTGAAACTTTTGGTGCTTATGATCAAAAGGAAAATAAAAATAATAGCATAATAACTGTATCAACTTTTAATTGGTCATGTCATAGGATTCAGTTTCTTTCTTGCATTTATTGCCCGAGGCAAAACATTCTAGAAGTATCTTTTGCACAAATAACCAGTGTGTCTGAATGGCTTTTTTATTTTTTTGTATAATTTATTTTCCTTATGTTCTAAGTTACGGACCTGCGTTTCAGCATATAGGTTGCATTTCTGTAAATATTGACAAAGCAATTTCCCATAGGAACTCTTTTTACGGCTTAAACTATAACACTTTTACTATGAAGCTTAGAACAAAATTCCTAGAATGGAAAGTCCATATGCACTACTGTTTCATTAGAATATAACCAATCCTCTATGTTCGACTTTTTCATCATGACGGCGGATATATAGATTTGGGAAGATGTGGTATGAGTGCCAATGAAACCTTTCTCCATCCAAGTGACAGTTTGTAAAAGGTAAAACATATACAAGTATCAACCCATGTCCACTCTGTGCTTTTGTATCCATCTGATGGGTTAAGCCTTTCTCAACTGATTTCTATAGTTCGTTTTTTGTGTTGTACTGTTACACCACTGTCCGAGGTCAGAGGGAGGGTTGGAAACGTGCTTACATGTTTAACCCAGTCAAATTCTGTATGTATGTATTTTTTTTGTACATAAATAAGGCCGTTTTTTCTTGTTTGAATTGTTTTACATTTGTCATTTCGTGGGCAACATAGTTGAATATGCGGTTAGGGCCTTGCTTATTGTTGAAGGTCGCACGGTGACTTATATTTGTAAATTTTTGTGTCATTTGGACTCTCGACAATTGTCATTTCGTGGCCTTTTATAGATGACTATGCGGTTTGGGCTTTGGTCATTGTTGAAGACCGTACAGTGACTTATAGTTGTTAATGTTTGTGTCATATAGTCTCTTGTTGAGAGTTGTCTCATTTGCAATCATAACACAGATCTTTTTTATTTGCATAGCGGGAGACAATTACCCTGTAGACGCATCCGGTCTGACTGCCTTTGGAGAGCATTCGATCCACTCAGGGTTTTTATAACTTAATTCGTCTATTCGTAATAGAATTACGATATTTAAACAAATGTAAACTACTGTCACATGTATCTAGCATATCATAGAACTAATGTTTTTCTAACGCTATTATGCAATTTAACATCGTTTACCCTCGTTTCTAGATATAAAGAGAAGAAAGTTAGAATCATGATATTAACAGTAGCAGTTATTGTAATCGTCAGCTTACTAGAACACGCGTATTCTGTACCATGTATTGGATTCCAAATATCCAGATGTGATTGCACAGGAACAAAAGTCGATTGTAGCTTCAAAGGTTTAACAGCAATACCTGAAGGTGTACCTATAAATACAACAGAGTTGTAAGTATGATATTTAACACTAGCTTCTTTTGATCTTTTAGTTAATTTGAATAATCTGATAGTCAGTTGTCTATTTAAATTCATGTTTAATTGTGATGGATTTATTTTGGATAAATGACTAATGTTCCTGAACGTGGCGTTTCAAGTTTTATTTTTAAGTCGAGGTTGATGACGATGGAGGATGTTCACCAATCAAGTTTAGATGAATACTTTAGGGGCCAGCTGAAGGACGCCTCCGGGTGCGGGAATTTCTCGCTACATTGAAGACCTGTTGGTGACCTTCTGCTGTTGTTTTTTTTTCTATGGTCGGGTTGTTGTCTCTTTGGCACATTCCCCATTTCCATTCTCAATTTTATGAATTCATTAATGTCTGTGAGTAATCATGTTCGTGAATAATATTATATCTATAAATATTATTTTCATGAATATTATAGCATTGTTGATATAAGACCGCATTCAATCATATCCTATAAAAAATGTAACTTGTTTATTATTTGAATTTGTGGTTTGCCCTTACCAATGAAACCCAGAAAACTGATATCACATTCATCAAATGGAGTCCAAAGTAGGTTTTATTAACTACAAACGAAGCTTACGAAATTCTTTTGTGTTATCTATTTGTTTTATTCCTTATTAAAACTTTTATTTCTCATTTTGATATCACCGACCCAGTGGTCTCGTAGTAGCGTGTTCGCCACGGCTGTATGATGTCTTGCGTTATCATCCCCGTCCGTCCGTGTCATACCAACGACTATAACATTCGTATTAGCTGCTCTTTGCTTCATACGCTAGACAAAGAAGCAGTTTACCAGACGGATTATTTGCATACAGCATAAACATGAGGACAGTGCGAGATTGAAAGATATGTGGCATTTGAATCAAGGTAAAAAAGAGAGTTTTCTCTTCAAGTACGTTTCAAGAAGAATTTTTGTAACGGATTTCACAATTAACGTACTATTAACTAACGAGCTTTTACCCATTTCACTAAAAATCTCGTTATCTACATAATGTCACACTCGACGTGCGCAAAAATAAGTCTTGTCGCGAATGTTGTGAACGAAATTCAAAAGCCAGTGTTGTACTCCCTGTGTTGTACTTTATCTTACTAAAGATTAATCAGTAATATTCTTTTTAGAAACTTAGGGAACAACAGGATTAGCTTCTTAAAAGTTTGGCAATTATTGTACCTTATCTATCATTTCCTGTAAAGCTCTCATGTCTTGTCCGTGTTATACATAACTTTTTATTTTTTGTGGTTTTATCATTACTTGAAAGTCTGTACAATGTACGATGATGTATTAGCTTTTCGATTTTTGTAAATATTTTCCTGAGTGGTACAAAATTGACAGCCAATGTCGAAATACGTCTTTGGATATAAAATTGATAACTTGGATATTGTAAATGTGTAAACAACACTTATATTCGGGTGTCTAGGAGGGTACATTTCCCTTCTGTCATCGATCAAAAATACACCAGAAGCTATACCAGAGCAGTGTATTTTCTGAAATTACAATCAGTCTGAGCTTAATAAACGACAAGCAAATGTTGGCAGTCAACCTTTCTTTCAAAGAAATATAAGACATTAAGGCTGACATTTGTTTTTCTTTTAATAATAAACAAAAGGAATGCATTCTCGATTCACAAACATGGTTTTAGAAATAGCTAATTTATATTGTATCCAGCTTACTTTTCAAATAATTTTTTTTTTCTTTAGAAATTTGTATGGAAATACTATCAGCAGTTTACCAGATGGAGTGTTCTCAAAGAACATAAACCTGAGGACAGTGTAAGTTTGATAAAGAAATAATTCATGGCAGCTATAGATTTGTTTTCATTTAACCATGGGTTGGGCATTTATATTCGAATATTTTACCCTAAGCGTTAGCTGCCATGAATTGTTTCGATTCTAATAGGACAAATGTAGTATTTTGTGAACCGTTAAAGCCCTAAACATACTGTGTGGGCTGTTTCGTTTAACCCAATTTTGATAATATTAGTAATATCATATAATTCAATGATATTTTTTAATCGTATTTTTCACTTATATATTTTCTTTTAATGTAATTTTATTCGTTCTGAAGCTTATAAGAAGCTTTAAAAGCCCCGGTAGTTATATTTGATTTTTTGTTTACGGAAAGATACTTGTGACGTCACCTTGTTTCGTTGCCATGCCAAGAAAATAACATCACTTCGAGGAATTTTTGTTTTATGAAATTTTACCCTGAAAAATTAAATGAAACTTACTCCTTTGTTTATTTTGCTGTACATAAGAGATACATATATTGTAATAAGTTGGTCGTAACGCGGAACAGCCGCCTTTGTGTTTTACTGCGTTTGCGCTAAAGGTTGACATATTGTGATGTTACTGGTTGACAATAATAGGTTTTCATGTTAGAATAAATATTTATCAACAGTATACAGGTTAAAACAGAGTTTCTTTTTCTTCTGAACAATATCTAGTATTTTTCAAAAATAAATTTTCGGATAGTTTTTTTTTTACGTACTAAGAGCTACCGAACCTTTACACATTTAACACACAATCTCTTTATCCCCAAAAGTTTATAATTGACATACACAGAAATGTTTCTTGATGCAAACGTTTTGAATGAAATTCAAGAATCTAGTAATGTACTGCCTGTACATAATCATGCTATCCTATTATTTACTAAAGATTAATCAGTAATATTGTTTTTAGAAACTTACAGAACAACAGGATTTCAATCATACCAGTAAATGCGTTTGAGGATCTTGTGTTATTGGAATCTCTGTAAGTCTTATTGTTACGATAAAGAACGAGATAAACTATTTAAAATAATCGAACTCTAGGGTCGACATTAGAATTGTGCGTTATCTAATATCCTCATCCCAATGATGATAATTGCAGTGATGTTGTCAAAGTTTGGTACCGTTGACCATAAATTACATTAATAATTCGCTAATTAATCCATGTTTGAATCTCCATCCAAGCAGCCAAAACATTGACACTAGCATGCAAATGTGGATATTGTTCTTTTTAAATTAGCTTCTTAAAAGTTTGGCAATTATTGTACCTTATCTATCATTTCCTGTAAAGTTCTCATGTCTTGTCCGGGTTATACATAACTTTTGATTCTTTGTGGTTTTATCATTACTTGAAAGTCTGTATAATGTACAATGATGTATTAGCTTTTCGATTTTCGTAAATATTTTCCTGAGTGGTACAAAATTGACAGTCAATGTCGAAATACGCGTCTTTGGATATAAAATTGATAACTTGGATATTGTAAATGTGTAACCAACACTTATATTCGCGTGTCTAGGAGGGGACATTTCCCTTCTGTCATCGATCAAAAATACACCAGAAGCTATACCAGAGCAGTGTATTTTCTGAAATTACAATCAGTCTGAGCTTAATAAACGACAAGCAAATATTGGCAGTCAACCTTTCTTTCAAAGAAATATTAGACATTAAGGCTGACATTTATTTTTCTTTTAATAATAAACAAAAGGAATGCATTCTTGATTCACAAACATGGTTTTAGAAATAGCTAATTTATATTGTATCCAGCTTACTACTCAAATAATTGATTTTTTTTCTTTAGAAATTTGAATGCAAATAGTATCAGCAGTTTACCAGATGGAGTGTTCTCAAAGAACATAAACCTGAGGACAGTGTAAGTTTGATAAAGAAATAATTCATGGCAGTCGTAGATTTGTTTTCATTTAACCATGGGTTGGCCATTTATATTCGAATATTTTACGCTAAGCGTTAGCTGCCATGAATTGTTTCGATTTATAGGACAAATTTAGTATTTTGTGAACCGTGAAAGCCGTTGGCTGTTTCGTTTAACCCAATTTTGATAATATTTGTAATATAATATAATTCAATGATATTTGTTTTAATCGCATTTTTCACTTATATATTTTCTTTTAATGTAATTTTATTCGTTCTGAAGATAATAAGAAGCTTTAAAACGCCCGGAAGTTACATTTGATTTTATGTTTACGGAAAGATACTTGTGACGTCACCTTGTTTCGTTGCCATGCCAAGAAAATATCATCATTTGCGGAATTTTTGTTTCTTGAAATTTTACCCTAAAAATTAAAATGAAACTTACTCCTTTGTTTATTTTGCTGTACATAAGAGATACATATATTGTATCCGAATCTTGGCCTACGTAAACTTGGGGTTTTGATGTCAAAAATTGAGAATATCTGGCAGCAGAAATAAGTTGGTCGTAACGCGGAACAGCCGTTTTTGTGTATTACTGCGTTTGCGCGAAAGGTTGACATATTGTGATGTTACTGGTTAACGACAATAGGTTTTCATGTTAGAATAAATATTTATCAACAGTATACAGGTTAAAACTGATTTTCTTTTTCTTTTTAACAATATTTAGTATTTTTCAAAAACAAATTTTCGGATAGGTTTTTTTTTATTAACGTAGTAAGAGCTACCGAACCTTTACACATTTAACACACAATCTCTTCATCCCAAAACATTTATAATTTACATACACAAAAATGATTCTTAATGCAAAAGTTTTGAATGAAATTCAATAATCTAGTAATGTACTGCCTGTACATAATCATACTATCCGATTTTTTTGGCTAAATATTAATCAGTAAAGTTCTTTTTAGAAACTTAGAGAGAAACAGGATATCAACCATAGCTGCAAAAACATTTGAGGATGTTGTGTCATTGAAATTTCTGTAAGTTTTATTGGTGTAATGAATAACGATAAGAATTATAAATTATCCAAATCTTGGATTAACTTCATGAATTGCATGGCTTTTAACATCCTCATCCAAAGAATGATTATTTTTTATGATGCTTTGAAAGTTTTGTGTCCATGACTAACACAAGTAAAACTCCATTTAGTCCCTGTGGATATCAGCAAGCCCTGTAACTAGAACTTTGGAACTGACATGAAAATACGGATATTGGTTTTTGGAATTTGCTATAATATTTTGAAATTTCGGAATAATTTTAATTTATATATACACTTTAGAATTGTATGCAAAGCTCTAATTATTTATCTGAATTCCACTTGATAATTTACTGTTGTTGTTTTATCATCTCTTCCAAGGCTATATAAGGATGACGACTTTCGAATATATTTGTCTCGAGTATCACTAAAGAGATAAGTAATGTCGAAAGGATTATCTAGTGCAATGAGACTGGTACCGTATATAATGTAACAAATGCATACTATTCACGTTTCATGTCGGGGAAAATTCTCTCTTTTCGTCGATCAAATTGATACGTAAGGAGATACAATTCCAAACTCAATCTAGCGTTAAGCAATCGTCTTCAAGCAATTTTCCTTGACGCGAATATATGACTTCATTGCTGAAAATTATTTTCTCATATGAATAAAAGTAAAGGATCTTAGTTATGATTGACAAATAGTTTTTCAAATATCTCATTTATATTGTACCCAAATTTCCTCTTAGTTAATCAATATTTTTGTTTTTCGAAAAATTGAATAGTAAATGAGTAAAAGTATAAGCAGTTTAACAGACGGATTGTTCTCTAAAACCACAAACCTGAAGAGAGTGTAAGTTTGAAAGATATTTATCATCAGTATACAGGTTAAAACAAAGATGCTTTTTCTTTTTTGAATAATATTCAGAAGTTAAAGTTCAGATTAACGTTCTAAGAGATAACCAGTCTTTTAACATTTCACACACGATCTCACTTAATATAATGTGTGTTTACGTCAAAAAAGGCAAAACCGACAAACGCAAAAATGATTCCTGTTGCGGACCTTTCAGATAAAATTCAAGAATCTAATCTGCTAGTGTTACCCTCGCATTAATTATGTGATACTTCATTTTACTAAAGATTAATCAGTTAAATGATTTTTAGAAACTTAAGGAGAAACAGCATTTCAATCATACCAGCAAATGCGTTTGAGGATCTTGTGTTATTAGAATCTCTGTAAGTCTTATTGTTACGATAAAAAACGAGATAAACTATTTAGAATAATCGAACTCTAGGGTCGACATTAGATAATTGTTTTTTTTTAATTAGCTACTTAAAAGTTTGACAATTATTGTACCTTATCTATCTCTTCATGCAATGCTCCCATTCCTTGTCCGGGTTTCACTTTACATTTGGTTTTTGTGGTTTTATCATCTTTTGAAAGTCTGTATAAGGTTTTCAACCTTCATATAATTTTGCTTGAGTTTTACTTAATTAATGTCGAAATGTGTATCTGGTGGTTTAAAATTGATCACGTGAATATTGTTACTGTGTAACCTACGCTCATATTAGCGTGTCCCGGTTGAGACATTTCCTTTCATCCTTCGATCAAATAATATACACTAGAAGCTATGCCGGAGCAGAGTATTTTTTGAAATTACAATCAGTCCTAGCTCAATCTAACACCAAGCAAATATCTGCAGTCCACCTTTCTTTGAAAGAAATATAAGACATTAAGGCTGAATTTTTTTTTAAATGCTAAAACAAACGGAACGGAGTCTTGATGGACAAACACAATTTTAAAAATAGTTCATTTATATTGTACCATACATTCTCCACAAATCATGTCACGATAGAGAACGACCGAAATTATAACTTATTGAACTCTTGTGTCGACATAATGATTTGCACGGAATTTAACATCCTCATCCCGAGGATGGTTATTGCAGTGATGATGTGTGGTGCGGTTGGCCATGACGTACATTAATAATTCGCTAGTTAATCCCTATAGGTATCACCATCTGTTAGAAAATTGATACCGTGAATATTGTTACTATGTAACCAGCGATGACTATTCACGTGACCCGGATGGGACAATTCACTTCTACCATCGATCTAAAAACACAACAACACTAGAAGCTTTGTCGAAACAGAATATTTTCTTTAAGTACAATCAGTGCGAGCTTAATCCAACTTCAATCCAACGTCTACAGTCAACCTTTCTTTGAAATAAATATTAGACATTAAGGCTGAGAAAGTTTGTTTTTTTCTTTAAATAATAAAACTAAAGGAATGGAGTCTTGACGATCAAACACGATTTTATAAATAGTTAATTTATATTGTACCCTACGTTCTTCACAAATAATCGATACTTTTGTCTTCAGAAATTTGGGTTCAAATCTTTTAAGCAGTTTACCAGGCGGGTTGTTCTCAAAGAACATAAACCTGTGGACAATGTAAGTTTGATAAAGAAATAATTCATGGCAGCCATAGATTTATTTTCATTTAACCATGGGTTGGGCATTTATATTCGAATATTTTACCCTATGCGTTAGCTGCCATTAATTGTTTCGATTCTAATAGAAGAAATGTAGTATTTTGTGAACCGTTAAAGCCCTTAACATACTGTGTTGGCTGTTTCGTTTAACCCAATTTTGATAATATTAGTAATATCATATAATTCAATGATATTTTTTAACCGTATTTTTCACTTATATATTTTCTTCCAATGTAATTTTATTCGTTCTGAAGCTTATAAGAAGCTTTAAAAGCCCCGGTAGTTACATTTGATTTTTTGTTTACGGAAAGATACTTGTGACGTCACCTTGTTTAGTTGCCATGCCAAGAAAATAACATCACTTCGCGGAATTTTTGTTTTATGAAATTTTACCCTGAAAAATTAAATGAAACTTACTCATTTGTTTTTTTTTTGCTGTACATAAGAGATACATATATATTGTATCCGAATCTTGGCCTATGTAAACTGGGGTTTTGATGTCAAAAATTGAAGCAGTAATAAGTTGGTCGTAACGCGGAACAGCCGCTTTTGTGTATTACTGCGTTTGCACTAAAGGTTAACATATTGTGATGTTACTGTTTGACGATACTAGGTTTTCATGTTAGAATAAATATTTATCATTAGGTTAAAACAGATTTTCTTTTTCTTTTTAACAATATATAGTATTTTTCAAAAATAAAAATTCGGATAGGTTTTTTATTAACGTACTAAGAGCTACCGAACCTTTGCACATTTAACACACAATCTCTTTATCCCCAAAAGTTTATAATTGACATACACAGAAATGTTTCTTGATGCAAACGTTTTGAATGAAATTCAAGAATCTAGTAATGTACTGCCTGTACATAATCATGCTATCCTATTTTTTTACTAAAGATTAATCAGTAATATTCTTTTTAGAAACTTACGGAACAACATGATTTCAATCATACCAGTAAATGCGTTTGAGGATCTTGTGTTATTGGAATCTCTGTAAGTCTTATTGTTACGATAAAGAACGAGATAAACTATTTAAAATAATCGAACTCTAGGGTCGACATTAGAATTGTGCGTTATCTAACATCCTCATCCCAATGATGATAATTGCAGTGATGTTTTCAAAGTTTGGTACCGTTGACCATAAATGACATTAATATTCGCTAATCAATCCATGTTTGAATCTCCATCCAAGCAGCCAAAACATTGACACTAGCATGCAAATGTGGATATTGTTCTTTTTAAATTAGCTTCTTAAAAGTTTGGCAATTATTGTACCTTATCTATCATTTCCTGTAAAGCTCTCGCGTCTTTGGATATAAAATTGATAACTTTGATATTGTTAATGTGTAACCAACACTTATATTCGCGTGTCTAGGAGGGAACATTTCCCTTCTGTCATCGATCTAAAATACACCAGAAGCTATACCAGAGTAGTGTATTTTCTGAAATTAAAATCAGTCTGAGGTTTATAAACGACAAGCAAGTATTGGCAGTCAACCTTTCTTTCAAAGAAATATTAGCAGTTTGCCAGATGGAGTGTTCTCAAAACACATAAACCTGAGGACAGTGTTAGTTTGATAAAGAAATAATTCATGGCAGCCGTAGATTTGTTTTCTTTTAACTGGCAGCCGTAGATTTGTTTTCTTTTAACCATGGTTTGGGCATTTATATTGGAATATTTTACCCTACGCCTTAGCGTTAATAAATATTAATCAGTAAAGTTCTTTTTAGAAACTTACAGAGCAACATGATATCAACCATAGCTGCAAAAACGTTTGAGGATCTTGTGTCATTGAAATTTCTTTAAGTTTTATTGGTGTAATGAATAACGATAAGAATTATAAATTATCCAAATCTTGGATTAACTTCATGAATTGCATGGCTTTTAACATCCTCATCCGAAGTATAATTATTTTTTATGATGCTTTGAAAGTTTGGTGCCCATGACTAACACAAGTAAAAGAGGGACGAAAGATACCAAAGGGACAGTCAAACTCATAAATCTAAAACAAACTGACAACTCCATGGCTAAAAATGAAAAAGACAAACAGAAAAACAATAGTACACACGACACAACATAGAAAACTAAAGAATAAACAACACGAACCCCACCAAAAACTAGGGGTGATCTCAGGTGCTCCGGAAGGGTAAGTAAAACTCCATTTAGTCCCTGTGGAGACCAGAAAGCCCTGTAACTAGAACTTTGGAACTGACATGAAAATACGGATATTGGTTTTTGGAATTTGCTATAATATCTTGAAATTTCGGAATAATTTTAATTTATATATACACTTTATGCAAAGCTCTAATTATTTATCTGAATTCCACTTGATAATTGACTGTTGTTGTTTTATCATCTCTTCCAAGGCTATATAAGGATGTCGACTTTCGAATATATTTGTCTCGAGTATCACTTAAGAGATAAGTAATGTCGAAAGGATTATCTAGTGCAATGAGACTGGTACCGTTGATAATATTAGTATGTAACAAACGCTTACTATTCACGTTTCATGTCGGGGAAAATTCTCTCTTTTCGTCGATAAAATTGATACGTAAGGAGATACAATTCCAAACTCAATCTCGCGTTAAGCAATCGTCTTCAAGAAATGTTTCTTTGACACGAATATATGACTTCATTGCTGAAAATTATTTTCTCATATGAATAAAAGTAAAGGATCTGAGTTATGATTGACAAATAGTTTTTTTAAATATCTCATTTATATTGTACCCAAATTTCCTCGTAGTTAATCAATATTTTTGTTCTTCGAAAAATTGAATAGTAAATGAGTAATAGTATAAGCAGTTTACCAGACGGATTGTTCTCTAACAACACAAACCTGAAGAGAGTGTAAGTTTGAAAGATATTTATCATCAGTATACAGGTTAAAACACAGATGCTTTTTCTTTTTTAAATAATATTCAGAAGTTGAAGTTCAGATTAACGTTCTAAGAGATAACCAGTCTTTCAACATTTCACACACGATCTCACTTAATATAATGTGTGTTTATATCAAAAAAGGCAAAACCGACAAACGCAAAAATGATTTTTGTTGCGGACATTTCGGATGAAATTCAAGAATCTAATCTGCTAGTGTTACCCTCGCATTAATTATGTGATACTTCATTTTACTAAAGATTAATCAGTAAAATTATTTTTAGAATCTTAGGGAACAACAGGATTTCAATCATAGCTGCAAACACGTTTGAGGATCTTGTGTCATTGGAAATTCTGTAAGTGTTATTGTTGTAATGAATAACGATAAGAATTATAACTTATCCAAATCTTAGATTAACTTCATGAATTGCATGGCTTTTAACATCATTATCCAAAGGATGATTATGTTTGTGATGCTTTGGAAGTTTGGTGCTCATGACTAACACAAGACGTAAAATGCAATTTATTCCCTATGGATATCAGCAAGCCCAGTAACTAGAACTTTGGTACTGACATGGAAATATGGATATTGGTTTTTGGAATTTGCTATGATATTTTGAAATTTCGTAATAATTTTAATTTATATATACACTTCATGCAAAGCTCTTATTGTTTGTCTGAGTTCCACTTGATAATTGACAGTTGTTGTTTTCTCATCTGCTCCATATCGGCTATATTAGGATGTCGACTTTTGAATATATTTACCTCGAGTATCACTTAAGAGATAAGTAATGGCGAAAGGATCATCTGGTGCAATGAGACTGGTACCGTTGATAATATTACTATGTAACAAACGCTTACTATTCACGTTTCATGTCGGGGAAAATTATATTCTTTCGTCGATCAAATTAACACGTAATGAGATACAAGTCCAGACTCAATCTAGCGTTAATCAATCGTCTGCAAGCAATCTTTCTTTGACTCAAATATATGACTTCATTGCTGAAAATTATTTTCTCAAATGAATAAAAGTAAAGGATCTCAGTTATGATTGACAAATAGTTTTTTAAATATCTCATTTATATTGTACCCAAATTTCCTCGTAGTTAATCAATATTTTTGTTCTTCAGACAATTGTATAGTAATAGTATAAGCAGTTTACCAGACGGATTGTTCTCTAACAACACAAACCTGAAGAGAGTGTAAGTTTGAAAGATATTTATCATCAGTATACTGGTTAAAACATAGATGCTTTTTCTTTTTTAAATAATATTCAGAAGTTGAAGTTCAGATTAACGTTCTAAGAGATAACCAGTCTTTCAACATTTCACACACGATCTCACTTAATATAATGTGTGTTTATATCAAAAAAGGCAAAACCGACAAACGCAAAAAGGATTTTTGTTGCGGACCTTTCGGATGAAATTCAAGAATCTAATCTGCTAGTGTTACCCTCGCATTAACTATGTGATACTTCATTTTACTAAAGATTAATCAGTTAAATTATTTTTAGAAGCTTAGGGAACAACAGGATTTCAATCATACCAGTAAATGCGTTTGAGGATCTTGTGTTATTGGAATTTCTGTAAGTCTTATTGGTACGATAAAAAAACCGAGATAAACTATTTAGAATCGAACTCTAGGGTCGACATTAGATAATTGTTTTTTTTAATTAGCTACTTAAAAGTTTGACAATTATTGTACCTTATCTATCTCTTCATGCAATGCTCTCATTCCTTGTCCAGGTTTCACTTTACATTTGGTTTTTTGTGGTTTTATCATCTCTTGAAAGTCTGTATAAGGTTTTCAACCTTTGTATAATTTTGCTTGAGTGTTACTAAATTAATGTCGAAATGTGTATCTGGTGGTATAAAATTGATCACGTGAATATTGTTACTGTGTAACCTACGCTCATATTAGCGTGTCCCGGATGAGACATTTCCCTTCATCCATCGATCAAATAATATACACTAGAAGCTATGCCGGAGCAGAGTATTTTCTGAAATAACAATCAGTCTGAGCTCAAGCTACAATGTAATACCAAACAAATATCTGCAGTCAACTTTTCTTTGAAAGAAATATAAGACATTTTTTTTTTCAAATGCTAAAACAAAAGGAACGGAGTCTTGATGGACAAACACAATTTTAAAAATAGCTCATTTATATTGTACCATACATTCTCCACAAATTATGTCACGATAGAGAACGACCGAAATTATAACTTATTGAACTCTTTGGTCGACATAATGATTTGCACGGAATTTAACATCATCATCCCGAGGATGGTTATTGCAGTGATGATGTGTGGTGCGGTTGGCCATGACGTACATTAATAATTCGCTAGTTAATCCCTATAGGTATCACCATCTGATAGAAAATTGATACCGTGAATTTTGTTACTATGTAACCAGCGATTACTATTCACGTGACCCGGATGTGACAATTCACTTCTACCATGATCGATCTAAAAAAAAAAACAACACTAGAAGCTTTGTCGAAACAGAATATTTTCTTTAAGTACAATCAGTGCGAGCTTAATCCAACTTCAATCCAACGTCTGCAGTCAACCTTTCTTTGAAATAAATATTAGACATGAAGGCTGAGAAAGTCTTTTTTTTTTCTTTTAAATAATAAAACTAAAGGAATGGAGTCTTGACGATCAAACACGATTTGATAGATAGCTAATTTATATTGTACCCTTCACAAATAATCGATCTTTTTGTCTTCAGAAGTTTGGATACAAATACTATAAGCAGTTTACCAGGCGGGTTGTTCTCAAAGAACATAAACCTCAGGACAATGTAAGTTTGATATTTGTCATAAAAATCAATGTTAAAAAAAGAGTTTCTTTTTCTTTTTAAAAGAATATTCAGAATATTTTAAGAGATTGTTCGTAAAGGAGAGGCGAAAGATACAAAAGGGACAATGAAAACTCATAAGTCTAAAATAAACTGACATACGCAGAAATGATTCCTAGTGCGAACCCTTTGGAATAAAAATCAAGAATCAAATGTTGTACTTCCTGAAATCATTTAATACTTTTCTTAACGTTAAATAAAACTGTAATCGTCTTTTTAGATGCTTGAGGTTTAACCCGATTTCGACTGTAGCAGCAAATGGGTCTGTTAATCGTGTGTCATTGCAACTAATGTAAATGTTAATCTTATTATTATAATAAAATACGATAGAAATTACAAGTTTCTAAATTGTTGGGTTGACATCATTTATTGCATTGGTTTCAATATTCTCATGCCGAGGATGTTTATTGATGTTGCCTCGAAATTTGGTGCTGTGGACCATCATCAACCCAGTAACAAGTACTTATGTACTGACGTGAAAATAGCTATGCCGGAGCAGATTATTTTCTGAAATTACAATCAGTTTGATCTCAATCTAACACCAAGCAAATATCTGCAGTCAACCTTTCTTTGAAAGAAATATAAGACATTAAGGCTGAAAGTTTTTTTTTCAAATACTAAAACAAAAGGAACGGTGTCTTGATGGACAAATACAATTTTAAAAATAGCTCAGTTATATTCTACCATGCATTCTCCACAAATCATGTCACGATAGAGAACGACCGAAATTATAACTTATTGAACTCCTGGGTCGACATAATGATTTGCACGTAATTTACCATCATCATTCCAAGGATGGTTATTGCAGTGATGATGTGTGGTGCGGTTGACCATGACGTACATTAATAATTCGCTAGTTAATCCCTATAGGTATCACCATCCCAGTAGCCAAAACATTGATACTAAAATGACAAAATGGATATTGTTCTATTTAAAATTGCTACTAAAAGGTTTAGTATAAGTACCTTTATATCTCTTCATGCATAGCTCTCATTCCTTGTCCGAGTACCACTTTACTTTTGATCCTTTGTGGTTTTATCATCTCTAGAAAGTCTGTATTAGGTTTTCGACTTTCGTATATTTTCCATCGTTTGTTAATAAATTGACAATAAATGTGGAAATGCGCATCTGTTAGAAAATTGATACCGTGAATATTGTTACTATGTAACCAGCGATTACTATTCACGTGACCCGGATGGGACAATTCACTTCTACCATGATCGATCTAAAAAAACAACGCTAGAAGCTTTGTCGAAACAGAATATTTTCTTCAAGTACAATCAGTTCGAGCTTAATCCAACTTCAATCCAACGTCTGCAGTCAACCTTTCATTGAAATGAATATCAGACATTAGGCTGAGAAAGTTTGTTTTTATCTTTAAATAATAAAACTAAAGGAATGGAGTCTTGACGATCAAACACGATTTTATAAATAGCTAAGTTATATTGTACCCTACATTCTTCACAACTAATTGATACTTTTGTCTTCAGAGATTTGGGTGCAAATACTATAAGCAGTTTACCAGGCGGGTTGTTCTCAAAGAACATAAACCTCACGACAATGTAAGTTTGATATTTGTCATAAAAATCAATGTTAAAAAAAGAGTTTCTTTTTCTTTTTAAAAGAATATTCAGAATATTTTAAGAGATTGTTCGTAAAAGAGAGGCGAAAGATACAAAAGGGGCAATGAAAACTCATAAGTCTAAAATAAACTGACATACGCAGAAATGATTCCTAGTGCGAACCCTTTGGAATGAAAATCAAGAATCAAGTGTTGTACTTCCTGAAATCATTTAATACCTTTCTTAACGTTAAATAAAACTGTAATAGTCTTTTTAGATGCTTAAGGTTTAACCCGATTTCGACTGTACCAGCAAATGGGTCTGATAATCGTGTGTCATTGCAACTAATGTCAATCTTATTATTATAATAAAATACGATAGAAATTACAAGTTTCTAAATTGTTGGGTTGACATCATTTATTGCATTGGTTTCAATATTCTCATGCCGAGAATGTTTATTGATGTTGCCTCGAAATATGGTGCTGTGGACCATCATCAACTAAGTAACAAGTACTTATGTACTGACGTGAAAATAGCTATGCCGGAGCAGATTATTTTCTGAAATTACAATCAGTCTGATCTCAATCTAACACCAAGCAAATATCTGCAGTCCACCTTTCTTTGGAAGAAATATAAGACATTAAGGCTGAATTTTTTTTTTTCAAATACTAAAACAAAAGGAACGGTGTCTTGATGGACAAATACAATTTTAAAAATAGCTCATTTATATTGTACCATACATTCTCCACAAATCATGTCACGATAGAGAACGACCGAAATTATAACTTATTGTACTCTTTGGTCGACATCATGATTTGCACGTAATTTAACATCCTCATCCCGAGGATGGTTATTGCAGTGATGATGTGTGGTGCGGTTGACCATGACGTACATTAATAATTCGCTAGTTAATCCCTATAGGTATCACCATCCCAGTAGCCAAAACATTAATACTAAAATGAAAATATGGATATTGTTGTATTTAAATTTGCTACTAAAAGGTTTAGTATAAGTACCTTTATATCTCTTCATGCAAAGCTCTCATTCCTTGTTCGGGTTTGACTTTACTTTTGATCCTTTATGGTTTTATCATCTCTAGAAAGTCTGTATTAGGTTTTCGACTTTCGTATATTTTTCCATCGTTTGTTAATAAATTGACAATAAATGTGGAAATGCGCATCTGTTAGAAAATTGATACCGTGAATATTGTTACTATGTAACCAGCGATTACTATTCACGTGACCCGGATGGGACAATTCACTTCTACCATCGATCTAAAAAAACAACACTAGAAGCTTTATCGAAACAGAATATTTTCTTCACGTACAATCAGTTCGAGCTTAATCCAACTTCAATCCAACTTCTGCAGTCAACCTTTCTTTGAAATGAATATTAGACATTAAGGCTGAGAAAGTTTGTTTTTTTCTTTAAATAATAAAACTAAAGGAATGGAGTCTTGACGATCAAACACGATTTTATAAATAGCTAATTTATATTGTACCCTACATTCTTCACAACTAATCGATACTTTTGTCGTCAGATATTTGGGTACAAATACTATAAGCAGTTTACCAGGCGGGTTGTTCTCAAAGAACATAAACCTCAGGAAAATGTAAGTTTGATATTTGTCATAAAAATCAATGTTGAAAAATAGAGTTTCTTTTTCTTTTTAAAAGAATATGCAGAATATTTTAAGAGATTGTTCGTAAAAGAGAGGCGAAAGATACAAAAGGAACAATTAAAACTCATAAGTCTAAAATAAACTGACATACGCAGAAATGATTCCCAGTGCGCACCCTTTGGAATGAAAATCAAGAATCAAGTGTTGTACTTCCTGAAATCATTTTATAATTTTCTTAACGTTAAATAAAACTGTAATAGTCTTTTTAGATGCTTGAGGTTTAACCCGATTTCGACTGTAGCAGCAAATGGGTCTGTTAATCGTGTATCATTGCAACTAATGTAAATGTTATTATTATAATAAAAACGATGGAAATTATAAGTTTTAAAATTGTTGGGTTGACATCATATATTGCATGGGTTTCAATATACTCATTTAACCCAAATAGTTCATATTAATCCCGTATGAGTCTTCCTATAGTTGCATGTTTTCTTTAGTCAGCTTTTGGGGGTTATCTTACGTCAATGGTTAATAAAGGTGTCATAAAATAAGTGTTTTCGTATTAATCCTGTAGTGTGTCCTCGTACAGTCGTATTGGGGCTCGATCAGCTGATTGGCCTTCGGCTACGCTTCGAGCCAATACTGCTAACATCAACCTAACACGACTGTTTTGGAAAATATTAATGGATTGATATTGCTGGTTAATTTTTAATTTTTGATCTTTTTTATTTCAGAGATTTAACAGATAATGCTTTTACAACCGTTTCAGCCAATATTTTTATGGCAATGACACATATAGAGGTTTTGTACGTATTATATTATTGACTTTTAATAGTATAATGATCATTATTAAATACGACATAGAATGAACTTAAGAAAATAATACAAATGTAAGAGTGTTAGTCTCGTCATTTTTAAGTCATGGCATTGGATAGAGAAAGGTATCATTTAAATGGAAACTACTCAAAGATACTTTCAGATTGGAGAAAACGAGTTAGGGTCATATTCTGTTAACATGCGTGTAATTTTTTATGAGCTTCATTAAAAAAAGAAGAGGAAAACAAAAACGGAAGTATGAATTTAGGCGACAGTAATTTAGCGAATTTCAATTGTGTTATTTGTCGCCAAAAAATCCAATTTTTATCAATTTGTTCTTGTTTAATAGTCTTTTGTTTCTAGCATGAAATATTTCACAATTTTTTCCGCCACATTTCTCTCGGAGGTTTGTAATCCGTTTTGTGGAATTTTTATCCCTTATTCAAAAATCCTGGTTCAGTTGCTGTGCATTATCCTCCTTTACATGTTAGACTTGGGAATAGGACACAATCAGCTAACATACAAATATGATAATTTTGCTTGTATGTAAAGATCCAAGATCGCAAAAACATGTTGCTCTATATATGAAACACTGACACATCGTATTTCAGTGTAATTCAATATTACTTTTCAGATTTTTGCGTCGAAACCAATTGTTATGTTGCAAAATGACTGATCTCTTTGAATGGGCAGCCATTCAAACAAACGCTCCACTTTCTGGAGACTGCACAGATTTTGGTATAGTCACAAACATTGAAGAGTTTGATATATCAAACTGTACAATTCCAGGTAGGTAATTCAATAGTATCTTATAAATTGACTTTGAGTTCAGTATAATTTATTCTGATAAGAAACACACATAAGAATAACACACTTTACAAGATTTAAAACAGAAACCGTATTATATAAGTTATTATAAATCACAAGTGACATATGACTGACAACAGCATGGTTAGGTAATGAAAAAATAATCTTACAATCTCAAATTGGTTTATATGAACTAGAAACCATACTCTTAACAGAAGGAAAACACATTTGATGTATTCATGTACACATGCATAAACTGTAATAACAAATCCAATGTATATAAAATTTCTTGCGACTGTCATACAAGTGAGATTTTGGCTAGCTATTTAACCAGGTTTTGATCCACCATTTCTTAAATAGACAAATGACTCACCCGAGAATATGACAGTTTTTATCCATTCGTTTGATGTGTTTGAGCATTTGATTTTGCCATCTTATTACGGACTTACCGTTATGGATTTTTCTTGGAGTTCTGTGTTTTTGTTATTGTTATACTTAGGAAAACTGGAGGTGCAACTATAATTTTGAAAGCCAGTCGAATAATATGAATCATATTATAGATTAAAACAAATCGATGTTTGAAGAAAATTTTCTCATTGATACGAAATATATTGCAAGGTTTTACAAATACATCTTATTTTATATATTTTCATTTCCTAAGTTGATGGTCAGTGGGGGTCATGGACAACAACATCGTGTTCCATGACATGCGGTAATGGCACGATATATCGAAATAGAACTTGCAACAACCCCTCACCTTCTGACGGCGGAAAAATTTGTCAAGGTGTCGACAACGAATCGTCAGTTTGTAATCTAGGAGATTGTTCAGGTGAATATTTCTTAAACTGTAAAGAATTAAAAAAAATATATTTAGAATTCGCAATCCTTGTCTTAAACATGTTAGATTTGTAGTTTTACAGTGAAAAAGAGTTATCGTCAGATTTATGGTATTAATCAAGTAAAATAGAGCCAGAATTAAGTTGAACTTTCAACGAAACACCACATGACATCTTTAAATAGTTACTGTACCCCAATTTTGACATTTTAACCTATTATGTCTGTTAATTTTCCTCACGCATTGTTGTCAATATAATCGAATTTTATGCGACTGTCATACAAGTGAGAGGTTTAGCTTGCTATAAAAAGCAGGAATATGACAGTTGTTTTCCATTTGTTTGATGTCTTTGAGCTTTTGATTTTGCCATTTGTTAAGGGACTTTCCGTTTTGAATTTTCCTTAAGGTTCGGTATTTTTGTTATTTTACTTTTTACATATTATCGAAAATCAACATAGAAATATATTTCGTATAAAGACATTTCTTTGTACATCTTGAAAATTGTTTTTAAGTTTAAAAAGACCATTGTAAAGACTTAGGATAATCGGATTGTCAGTTGGCCAACATTCATAGAAACAAAAGTAAAAATAATATTTTACTAACACTAAACTAAACAAAATCAAACAAAACTGAACACAATTAAAACATTTGTTTATAAAGAAAATTTCCATTTATATTTACATTATTTGGTGTGGTTTTAACCAATACTGTTTTTTTTTTATAATTTCTTAAACTTGACACTCATTTATATGAACGTTCTTCAAATCAAAATCACACATTCATGGTAATGGTCGCAATGTAGTTCGGTTAATATGCATTTGGGCCTATTCTAAATTAAAACTTGATGAGATACCAATTTGAAGATGATAGCATGGTGGTTGATGCGAGTATTTTTTTTCAATTGTGTATATTTAAATCTCACCCTCATATTCATAGTGTTATCCTTTATATGAATTATAGTTTGCGCGGGAACATTACTAACTTATACGCCTGTTTATGTACAGATACTTCTGGGGCACCTTAAATTAATTACTGTTTTGAGTGGGTCTCTTGTTGCTTATATTTATTTTTCTGTATAGTGTTGTGTAAATTTTTGGATTCCTTTTCGTCGTTTTTCTTCTTGGTCATGGTGTGTGCAGATTTCAATACCACGTATTTTGAGTTTGAGTTATTTTACTTAGCGGCTATTTTGGAACTCTAGTGCTTGATTTTCTTATTCGACTTACCAAACTGAAACACGCAAAACAGTGTGATAAGAGAACTTAGAAGTTCTTAGGGATGAAAAAAGCAAGGCTTAAAGAAATTAAAAATGTTCAGAAGACTTTTTCTATCGTTATAGAAACATTTGTCACTATTAATCATTACATGAAGAAGACGAATTTGTTGTCTAGTTGTATAGTAATTATGCAACATAAATGTGTATTTGTAAAACTATTGACTGTTTCTTTAAATATCTTTCAACCGCTTCGGTGGTCTATAGTTAGCATGTTCACCTGTGGTGCAGAAGGTGATTAATAAGATCTCGACCGGATCAAATCACGAACTTTGTATTTGCTGCTTCTCTGCTGTCAGAGGTGTCTTCAAGCGTGTGTGCGCGGCTGAGTCATTTCTGTAGGATAAAATGTCTTCCAAATTCATAGTCAAGGTTCATATTCAAAGTACATTAACATGTGAAATGCCTGAAATAATTACAACCAAATGTAAAAGATCATCATTCATCAATTCAATAAGGATTTGTCAACCACATAGCAGAGTAGAATGTATATTTAAAGTACATTCACAACTATACATTAAACACCAATCCATCCAACAGTGAAGAATTTATCAATACATATTTCCAGTAGACATGTGTTGATGGTATCACTACTACTTAAACCTGGTCAATAAATGGCACGGCAGCAAAAGAGGCAGCAGTAGTAGAGAGTATTTTTTAGTGAGACCGTACTTCTTTAAATCATCCTCATTGTAAACGGCCAAACACGCATATTTGATAGTACATGTAGTATATATACAAGTGACACCCAGCAAATATATATTCGGCTTAATGTAGAATATTGTATGAAGAAGTATTGAGTAAACTCATCACAGATACCAAGCTAATACTTGTAAACGCCAAAAGTGTGTTTTGTTTTACCAAATTTCACCTGTGACGCCCGCATTACAAATTAAAAGGCCACATAAAGTACGAAGTTAAAGAACATTGAGGACCCAGGTTTCCAAAACGTATTGCCAGATGCAGCTTAAGTTAAATCCATTAGGAAGTATTAAAATTAAATTTTATAAAAATATTTGTATAGGTAAACTACGTAACACTCCACTACATATTATATCTGGATTGCGTTCAATATAGTAGGTGTTACGTTGGGCTACTATCGAACGTGCAGATAGCCTATCGGCTTAATAGATCTAGATAGACCCAAAAATGTATGTTTCTAGAAAATCCAAAAAGGCGTCAGAAAGGATATAATCCATCACGTCATTTTGATAGGCTAGCTACGTAGCTTATCGGTCGACATAGATAGATATCTAAGACATAACGGCTATACTAGTTGCTACGATATTGAAAGCAGCACTGTCAACTTTTTAACAATATTAACAGATGATATATGAAGAGGTGTATTACGTAATAGACGTATACAAATAATTTTATAAAGTTGACGTGTCATACATTGTATTGAATGGTTGATAAAATTCCTTAATATAAATGTGAATACCAACTAGCATTCTTGATACTTACTTCGTATATCCAAATTGAAATTTGTTTGATTTTTTTATTAATGTACATGTACGTCTTGAAAATATAATCTCCTACATACTATTAAAGTCAGAAAGAAACAAAACAAGGGTTGTGTTTTGAGCGTACATTTATTTCCATTTGAACGGTCTGTTTGTTATTTTAAAATTCAAACGAACATTAAAAAAAATAGTTGCAATGCTTTTGTTTTGAATTTGGAATAGATGCTTGAATTGTTGCTTCTGATGTCATTTTCATTAAGAACGATAAAACACTAAGACCAAAGATGAATCGATAATTAAAAACAGAACGATAAAACACTAAGACCAAAGATGAATAGATAATTATGGACCACTCTGCCTGAGGGCTTTGGAATCTTAATTTCAATATAATTTCTAAACCAAGATTCAATAATGGATAAAATTGTATTCTGAAACGTTTTGTGTTTCTTAATTACAACATATACAAGATTGAAGTATACACAGCTAATGAAAAAGGAAGCAGATATGTCTTTGAGCCTAATACAAATAAAGCACAACGTACTTTAGAAAACAAATGTTTAAATCACCATCACCTTGCAATACTGAATATAAGCCATGTATATTTTTTAACAATATTCTTTATTCTTTTGTATCATAGTTGATGGACATTGGGGCCTCTGGTCGTCTGTGAGATGTTCTGTTACCTGTGGTAATGGCATAGGAATAAGAACTAGACGATGTGACAATCCTGCTCCTTCTGGTGGTGGAAATGGTTGTGTTGGTTGTGATAAGAAAAAAAAACTATGTTCCTTGGGAAAATGTCACAGTAAGTAATATTATAATTTTTGAAAACCGTTTCTGATGACAGTTGTACTTTTAATTATTGATTGGCATTTACACTATTGCTTGGCATTTACGGGTAAATAGTCAAAGCATTTGTTAATTGTAATATTTTACCAGTCATGTTATAGCTGTACAAATATGTAACCCATTAAAAGGACATATTTGACAATCCTTTCCGTCATTCAACATTTGTTTTCTTTCTAATCAATAATACGTTCATTTAAAGGACAATGTACCTTTGTTTTCTTACCTTTTTGCTAACGTAAATGGAAGTGCATTTTTAATTGTGAACAAATATCCGGATCCTTGCAGCAAACACATTTCAAGTGATGGAACAGGGTATGGATTCCTTAAAACAACTGAATTGAGGGATATTTTATTGAAGTCGCTACAATACGACTTTAAAAATATAAATCGGGATAAAAATGCAATATATATATATATGTGTGTGTATTATATTTATTATATCTTATTTTTGTCTTTTTTTTTCAATTTCATATAATGCTTACAATTTCTATTTTTCAGAATCGTGAAAAGATGCAGCCAAAAACAAAAAAATAGGTAAATATAATTTCAAATGAATTACTTATATACAATATTTGTATAATCTGCACTTTTTTCGTATTTTTTGCACGTAACATTATTATTTTTTCATCAACTAATAAGTTTTTAGTGTCCCATTTGATCCCTTTGCATTAGAAAAAAGTAAAAAAAAAAAAAAAAAAGGAAAATAATGCTTTCAAAAAAGTACTTTTTTTTTGTGAAAAAACGCAAGCCAAATCAATATCTGTTGTATTTTGAAAGGTTCTAAACAAATTGTCATTTTCGATGCCATTAAAAAACATAGGAACTTTTAAGACTATTCTAGTTTTGGCAATTCAGGTTATTTTTGTATGTAAAAGAGAAAAGAGAAATATAAAAAGGCGGAACATACCGATTGGACATTCAAAACGCACAAACAATGAAAACTAATCATAGTGTTCTTCTTTTTACTTCTGTAAAGTTTTTGAAGTTTTTGAAAATGTGATACTTTGTAAAAAGAATAATTTTAAATTACAAACAAAAATCGATTTTAATTATAATTTAAAGTATCGGATAAAGAAGCCATGTATTTGTTTATTATTTTAACGTTTTGTTTAACATGTTTATGGGTAACAGTATTTATAGGTACCAATGGTCAACGGTTTTTGGACAGTTTTTCGTGTTGAACAAGAGACCTTCACCAATCTGCTATTGTATGATGAGCATTTAAGATCATCCTAGGTTTTTGAAATAGTTCGAATTGCTCGATCCATAGTTTTCTGTTCGGTGTTTTTCTTAATATTTTTTTTTTTACCAAGGTGTTGTCAATGTTTCTCTGACTTCTGATTTGTAGTTGCACTTCTCTTTTCAAACATTCAGCTTTAATATAAAAGTATACACAAAAATATACACAAACAGTAAATCTTAACAATGACGGTTATAAATATCATTTTCAAATTTTCTGTTTTCTGTAGATGGAGAATGGAAGAAAGCAAGAAAATTAAAAAGGAAATCTCATCACAGACTAATGAAGAATATCATGAAGTAAAAAAAAAAACTGTATGTTTCACTTGAGGCTGTATGGATATATGTCATTTGGTACTTTTTCCTCATACTTCATTTTAAGGGGTTTCACATGAGATTATTGACATAAATGTCAACTGGTTTTGGTTTCTCATATTTCAGTTTAAGTGGTTTCACATGACATTAAAGAAATACATGTCAACTGGTTTTGGTTTTTCATATATCATTTAGAAGGATTTTAAATGAGGCAGTAAGGATAAATGTCAACTGTTTTTGTTTCTCATATGCCATTTTGAAGGGTTTCAAATGAGGCAGTGAGGATACTTGTCGACTGGTTTTTGTTTCTCATATGCCATTTTTAACGGTTTCAAATGAGGCTGTAGGAATAATATCAACTGGTTTTTGTTTCTCATAGAATGATTTTAAGGGTTTTTAGATGAGATTGTAGGGATAAATGTAAATAGTTGTTTTTTCTCATTTATCACTTAGAGGGATTTGACATGAGACTGTAGGGATAAGTGTAAACTGGTTTTTGTGTCTCTTATATCATTTTTAGGGATTAAACATGAGATTGTCGGGATAAATGTAAACTGGTATTTGTGTCTCTTATATCATTTTGAGGGATTTCACATGAGATTGTCGGGATAAATGTAAACTGGTATTTGTGTCTCTTATAGTATTTTGAGGGATTTCACATGAGATTGTCGGGATAAATGCAAACTGGTATTTGTGTCTCTTATATCATTTTGAGGGATTTCACATGAGATTGTCGGGATAAATGTAAACTGGTATTTGTGTCTCTTATAGTATTTTGAGGGATTTCACATGAGATTGTCGGGATAAATGCAAACTGGTATTTGTGTCTCTTATATCATTTTGAGGGATTTCACATGAGATTGTCGGGATAAATGTAAACTGGTATTTGTGTCTCTTATATCATTTTGAGGGATTTCACACGAGATTTGTCGGGATAAATGTAAACTGGTATTTGTGTCTCATTTATCATTTTGAGGGATTTCACATGAGATTGTAGGGATAAGTGTAAACAGTTTTTGTGTCTCTTATATCATTTTTCGGGATTTCAAATCAGGCTGTAGGGATAAATGTCAACTGGTTTTTGTTTCAAATATATCATTTTGAGGCTATTGGGATAAGTGTAAATGGGTTTTGTTTCAAATATTTCATTTGAAGGGATGTTCTTTTGGATCTACCTTGAAATTATTTCTATACTTTTGTGATGAGCTATTTTTTCAATTACAATATTATATTTAAAAAATAAATTGTGGATAAGTTTCTTTATGATAGCTTTCGAATACATAAATATAGTTTCGTTCAGCTCAAAATGTTTTTATCAGTGAGCAGTTTTTGTCAAAAATTTTGAGGATACCTTTTGGGAATATGAATTAAGTGGCACCTAGTGACATTTAATTTCCGATGAAAGAGGAAGTGGCACGTTGTAACACTGATTTCCGTGGGAATATGCAGTGGCAACTGCTGACATGGATGTTCGTAGGAATACGATGTGGCACCTGGTGACATTAATTTTTATTTTGGAATAATTTAATATTTGGCTTTTTCTCAATAAATGTTATTGTAAATTTGTAGTTTTCTTAGTTTTTAGATAACCACTGAAAAATAATAAAAACAAAAAACAATGACCAATCTGACAACTGTTATCACTAACATAATAGTTTATACCACTGAACATATAACACTGTCAATAACATATACTGACACCAGCATATCATATAATCATTAAATATCGAATTCACCTGCAAGCCATAAACTGAATAAAATGCATCACTAGCATACCATGAATTGACTGTATAACGCAATTACCACCATACCATATACAAACTGAATTATCAATTTACAATATAGAGATAGCAAATCCAACATACCACTGAACTATTGTATAACATTTTCACCAGCATACCATATACTAACTACATGTATATAAAATTATAACAAGATTATCGTTTTCCGTTTTCATTCTGATGCGGAACATCTCGTCCATTTCATGAAAATTTCATACAGAAGTAAAGCAAGGAAGAAGATAATGATAAATATTATAATAATGAAGGTATAACAAATGCTCCATATATATATAAGGTGGAGTAGTTTTCAATCTACTTAAATGCGAACGATTCTTAAAATGGTGAGCAGGTCTTTAAAGACCCAAATGTTGCTAAACACTTATCCGACCTCCATGATAAATATGTTGTTGTCCCCGCAGACACAGCCCCAAATAACATCGTTTTTGTCTGTAAAAGTCACTACATTAATTGCTTGATAAACGAATTAGGTATAGACAATTCACTTGGAAACTCAACATATACCCTCACGACACTTACCAAAGAGGAAATCCTGGATAATCATAGGTCTGTTATTTGTTCCTTTGGTATTTAAACCAAAGATGAAGAACTGGATCTTCCATCACTGTATTGGATACCTAAACTACATAAGTGTCCTTACAAACAACGGTATATTGCTGGGTCTTCCAAGTGCTCCACGAAACCTCTTTCTAAATTATTAACATCTATTTTATCAGCAATCAAAGACGGGCTTCAAAGTTATTGTGAAACTGCCTATTCAAGAGGTGGCGTGAATCAGATGTGGATACTTAAAAATTCCAAAGATCTTTTAGAGTACATACAATCTAACTCTCTTTCATCTTGTAACAGCATTAAAACATTTGACTTTTCTACTCTTTATACAAGTATTCCACATTCCAAACTAAAAGACAAATTGAAAGAGTTGGTATTACTTTGCTTCATAAAAAAGAATGGCCAACGTAGATACAAGTATCTTGTCTTAGGGAGGGATAAACCATACTTTATAAAGAATCACTCTGATTCAAACAAAAAATTCTCTGAAACCGATATTATCAAGATGCTTGATTTCTTGATTGACAACATATTTGTAACGTTCGGAGGACGTGTTTTTCAACAGACTGTCGGCATCCCAATGGGAACAAACTGTGCCCCTCTACTTGCCGACTTGTTTCTTTATTATTATGAGGCTGACTTCATGCAGGAACTTCTTAGGAAGAACGATAAGAAGTTAGCAATATCCTTTAACTCTACTTTCCGCTATATAGATGATGTTCTTTCACTAAACAATTCAAAATTTGGTGACTATGTGGAACGCATTTATCCCATCGAATTGGAGATAAAGGATACTACAGATACAGTTAAAGTCGGCTTCATATCTTGACTTACATCTAGAAATTGACAATGAGGGTCGGTTGAAAACAAAACTTTACGACAAAAGAGATGATTTCAGCTTTCCAATTGTGAACTTTCCATTTCTAAGTAGCAACATTCCAGCAGCACCTGCATACGGGGTATATATCTCCCAATTGATACGATATTCCCGTGCTTGCATTTCCTATCATGATTTTCTTGATAGAGGGTTACTGCTCACAAGGAAGCTATTAAACCAAGAGTTCCAAATGGTGAAGTTGAAATCATCCCTTCGTAAATTTTACGGACGCCATCACGAGTTGGTTGACCGTTATGGAATAACCGTTTCACAAATGATATCGGATATGTTCCTTACGTCGTAACTACAATTCCCTTCCCTTTCATGAATGTGACCTATCGAATTAGACTATTTACCAAATTTTTAATCACATAAGCAACACGACGGGTGCCACATGTGGAGCAGGATCTGCTTACCCTTCCGGAGCACCTGAGATCACCCCTAGTTTTTGGTGGGGTTCGTGTTGTTTATTCTTTAGTTTTCTATGTTGTGTCATGTGTACTATTGTTTTTCTGTTTGTCTTTTTCATTTTTAGCCATGGCGTTGTCAGTTTGTTTTAGATTTATGAGTTTGACTGTCCCTTTGGTATCTTTCGTCCCTCTTTTGTGATAATTTAATTTTTATTAGATGGCAAGGATTTCTTATGAACAAGGAGTTTACAATTGATCCGTGGATAAACTATCGTCCTTTATTTACAAATAGAGTCCCTAGTGTGGACCGTGTAATTTTTTGACGCATCTTCCAAATTTTTTTTCTTTATATCTTATGCATGGAATAGTAGGCTAAAAAGTAGGATTAAATTGCATGATAAACAAATTTGAGTGATGAATTTTAGGTAAAGTAGCGATATGGTCCAGTTCAAAAATTAGTATGCCCGAGGCAGTCAAACATAATTATTGAACTCCTTATCATGGAATTGTCCTGATTTCAATTAAGCGGTGTTAGACTTTTCTATAATGTTTCATATCATTTGTCCCAAAAGTATTACACTATACTGTAAAATTCCTTTTTAGGTATCATAGTTTTTTGGGTTTTTTAGTTTTGTTTTTCTTTTTGTCTTGAGGAAATGCACAATAAAATAACTTTTCTCGTGCAAGTATAGATGGTCGGTTGACCTTCTGTTCGTAATGGTGAGTTTAACATCTTCCTAGCTATCTCGGAACATAGAATCTCGGAATATAGAAAAAATTAAAATATCTACTTATAGTAAAGGGTGATTAAAAGTTCTTCGTATTGCATAGAAATTTGCTATGGCTGAAGATCGTTTATTGATCTATAGATTCTTTTGTATTTTCAGAGTCATAGACCAATTATCGTATACCCTACATCATTATTATTAATATTCTACAATAATGATAAAACAAACTGTGAATAAATAAACTCATCATAGATAACAGGACTAAATTTTATGTATTCGTCAGACGCGCGTTTCTTCTACAAAAGACTCATCAGTGACGCTCGAATCCAAAAAAGTTGAAAAAAGCCAAATAAAGTACGAAGTTGAAGAGCATTGAGATCCAAAATTCCTTAAAGTGTTGCCAAATACAGCTAAGATATCCATTCAAAGATGAGATATGTCTATGAACAATTTCGATAATCTCGATATTAAGTTACGATTATGGAGGAAATTTTAATGTCAGTTAAAAACATCAAATATAAAAATAAGAAGATGTGGTATAATTTTTTATGAGACCACTCTCCAACATGGAACAAATGACATAGAAGATAACAACTATAGGCCCCGTAATGCCAAATGTTAGAAAAATCAAACGAGAAAACTAACGGCATGACTTATGCTAAAAACAATGAACGAAAAACGAATATGATAAACAGAAAATAGCGACCACCACTGAATTACAGGTTCGTGATTGGGGACAGGCAAATACAGAATGTGGCGCTTTTAAAGCATATTCATGAATTGAACATTTTAATTGAAATCACACAATGCTTCGCATTTTTTATTTTCTGTGATCATTGATGATATTTCTGAGTATTGAAAGATGAACAGTAGAATGATATCTGAATAGTGTGTAACAGTGTAATCGAGAAATTCCTACGCACATACCAGCAATTTCCATCTAGCGCAGCTCTTTAAAGTGCATGTGTAATTGTTTGCATTGGGAAAGCTGTCATTTCTCATCTGCACATATTTGCTATCAAATGATCACGAAACAAGCAGTTTTATAAGTGGGCAATACACAAAACTTACCCTTTAAAGGTGTGAAGGCTGATTTTTGCATGTACCCCTAGGCCAGCAGTGATGTTCAATTCTTTTTTTTAATAAATTTGCCTCATTAACTAATTTCCATTTATGTGCAGAAAAGATCGAATTCTTTCGATAAACTTCTATGCCGGTTCAAATTCACAGTATATATAGCATAGGATTAATCATACTCATAAGACCAAAACAATCTGACAATGACATGACAACAGCAAAAGAATAAAACAACAGCATACAAAACACAACATAGAACACTAAAGACTGATCAACACGAACCTTACCAAAACACAACATAGAACACTAAAGACTGATCAACACGAACCCCACTAAAACACAACATAGAACACTAAAGACTGATCAACACAAACCCTACCAAAACACAACATAAAACACTAAAGACGGAGCAACACGAACCCGACTAAAACACAACATAGAACACTAAAGACTGAGCAACACGAACCCCACTAAAACACAACATAGAACACTATAGACTGATCAACACGAACCCCACTAAAACACAACATAGAACACTAAAGACTGATCAACACGAACCCCACTAAAACACAACATAGAACACTAAAGACTGAGCAACACGAACCCCACTAAAACACAACATAGAACACTAAAGACTGAGCAACACGAACCCCACTAAAACACAACATAGAACACTGAAGACTGAGCAACACGAACCCCACCAAAACACAACATAGAACACTGAAGACTGAGCAACACGAACCCCACCAAAACACAACATAGAACACTAAAGACTGAGCAACACGAACCCCACTAAAAACACAACATAGAACACTAAAGACTGATCAACACGAACCCCACCAAAACACAACATAGAACACTAAAGACTGGGCAACACAAACCCCACTAAAAACACAACATAGAACACTAAAGACTGAGCAACACGAACCCCACTAAAAACACAACATAGAACACTACAGACTGAGCAACTCGAACCCCACTAAAACACAACATAGAACACTAAAGACTGAGCAACACGAACCCCACTAAAACACAACATAGAACACTAAAGACTGAGCAACACGAACCCCACTAAAACACAACATAGAACACTAAAGACTGAGCAACACGAACCCCACTAAAACACAACATAGAACACTAAAGACTGAGCAACACGAACCCCACTAAAACTCAACATAGAACACTAAAGACTGAGCAACACGAACCCCACTAAAACACAACATAGAATACTAAAGACTGATCAACACGAACCCCACTAAAACACAACATAGAACACTAAAGACTGAGCAACACAAACCCCACTAAAAACACAACATAGAACACTAAAGACTGATCAACACGAACCCCACTAAAACACAACATAGAACACTAAAGACTGAGCAACTCGAACCCCACCAAAACACAACATAGAACACTAAAGACTGAGCAACACGAACCCCACTAAAAACACAACATAGAACACTAAAGACTGAGCAACACGAACCCCACTAAAACACAACATAGAACACTAAAGACTGAGCAACACGAACCCCACTAAAAACACAACATAGAACACTAAAGGCTGATCAACACGAACCTACTAAAACACAACATAGAACACTAAAAAAGACTGATCAACACGAACCCCACTAAAACACAACATAGAACACTAAAGACTGAGCAACACGAACCCCACTAAAACACAACATAGAACACTAAAAACTGAGCAACACGAACCCCACTAAAACACAACATAGAACACTGAAGACTGAGCAACACGAACCCCACTAAAAGCACAACATACAACACTAAAGACTGATCAACAAGAACCCCACTAAAACACAACAAAGAACACTAAAGACTGATCAACACGAACCCCACTAAAACACAACATAGCACACTAAAGACTGAGCAACACGAACCCCACTAAAAACATAACACAGAACACTAAAGACTGATCAAAAGAACCCCACTAAAACACAACATAGAACACTAAAGACTGATCAACACGAACCTTACCAAAACACAACATAGAACACTAAAAACTGAGCAACACGAACCCCACTAAAACACAACATAGAACACTAAAGACTGATCAACACGAACCCCACTAAAACACAACATAGAACACTAAAGACTGAGCAACACGAACCCTACTAAAACACAACATAGAACACTAAATACAGAACAACACGAACCCCACTAAAGCACAACATAGAACACTAAAGATTGATCAACACGAACCCTACCAAAACACAAAATAGAACACTAAAGATTGATCGGCACGAACCGCACTAAAAACACAACATAGAAAACTAAAGATTGTTCAACGAGCCCCACTGAAAACACAACATAGAACACTAAAGACTGATCAACACAAACCCCACTGAAACACAACATAGAAAACTAAAGACTGATCAACACGAACCCAACTAAAAAACAACATAGAACACTGAAGACTGATCAACACGAAGCATACTAAAACACAACATAGAACACTAAAGACTGATCAACACGAACCCCACTAAAACACAACATAGAACACTAAAGACTGTTCAACACGAACCCTACTAAAGACACAACATAGAACACTATAGAATGATCAACACAAACCCCACTGAAACACAACATAGAACACTAAAGACTGATCAACACGAACCCTACTAAAACAACATAGAACACTAAAGACTGATCAACACGAACCCCACTAAAACACAACATAGAACACTAAAGACTGATCAACACGAACCCTACTAAAACACAACATAGAACACTAAAGACTGAGCAACACGAACCCCACTAAAACACAACATAGAACACTAAAGACTGAGCAACACGAACCCCACTAAAACTCAACATAGAACACTAAAGACTGAGCAACACGAACCCCACTAAAACACAACATAGAATACTAAAGACTGATCAACACGAACCCCACTAAAACACAACATAGAACACTTAAGACTGAGCAACACAAACCCCACTAAAAACACAACATAGAACACTAAAGACTGATCAACACGAACCCCACTAAAACACAACATAGAACACTAAAGACTGAGCAACTCGAACCCCACCAAAACACAACATAGAACACTAAAGACTGAGCAACACGAACCCCACTAAAAACACAACATAGAACACTAAAGACTGAGCAACACGAACCCCACTAAAACACAACATAGAACACTAAAGACTGAGCAACACGAACCCCACTAAAAACACAACATAGAACACTAAAGACTGATCAACACGAACCTACTAAAACACAACATAGAACACTAAAAAAGACTGATCAACACGAACCCCACTAAAACACAACATAGAACACTAAAGACTGAGCAACACGAACCCCACTAAAACACAACATAGAACACTAAAAACTGAGCAACACGAACCCCACTAAAACACAACATAGAACACTGAAGACTGAGCAACACGAACCCCACTAAAAGCACAACATACAACACTAAAGACTGATCAACAAGAACCCCACTAAAACACAACAAAGAACACTAAAGACTGATCAACACGAACCCCACTAAAACACAACATAGCACACTAAAGACTGAGCAACACGAACCCCACTAAAAACATAACACAGAACACTAAAGACTGATCAAAAGAACCCCACTAAAACACAACATAGAACACTAAAGACTGATCAACACGAACCTTACCAAAACACAACATAGAACACTAAAAACTGAGCAACACGAACCCCACTAAAACACAACATAGAACACTAAAGACTGATCAACACGAACCCCACTAAAACACAACATAGAACACTAAAGACTGAGCAACACGAACCCTACTAAAACACAACATAGAACACTAAATACAGAACAACACGAACCCCACTAAAGCACAACATAGAACACTAAAGATTGATCAACACGAACCCTACCAAAACACAAAATAGAACACTAAAGATTGATCGGCACGAACCGCACTAAAAACACAACATAGAAAACTAAAGATTGTTCAACGAGCCCCACTGAAAACACAACATAGAACACTAAAGACTGATCAACACAAACCCCACTGAAACACAACATAGAAAACTAAAGACTGATCAACACGAACCCAACTAAAAAACAACATAGAACACTGAAGACTGATCAACACGAAGCATACTAAAACACAACATAGAACACTAAAGACTGATCAACACGAACCCCACTAAAACACAACATAGAACACTAAAGACTGTTCAACACGAACCCTACTAAAGACACAACATAGAACACTATAGAATGATCAACACAAACCCCACTGAAACACAACATAGAACACTAAAGACTGATCAACACGAACCCTACTAAAACAACATAGAACACTAAAGACTGATCAACACGAACCCCACTAAAACACAACATAGAACACTAAAGACTGATCAACACGAACCCTACTAAAACACAACATAGAACACTAAAGACTGAGCAACACGAACCCCACTAAAACACAACATAGAACACTAAAGACTGAGCAACACGAACCCCACTAAAACTCAACATAGAACACTAAAGACTGAGCAACACGAACCCCACTAAAACACAACATAGAATACTAAAGACTGATCAACACGAACCCCACTAAAACACAACATAGAACACTTAAGACTGAGCAACACAAACCCCACTAAAAACACAACATAGAACACTAAAGACTGATCAACACGAACCCCACTAAAACACAACATAGAACACTAAAGACTGAGCAACTCGAACCCCACCAAAACACAACATAGAACACTAAAGACTGAGCAACACGAACCCCACTAAAAACACAACATAGAACACTAAAGACTGAGCAACACGAACCCCACTAAAACACAACATAGAACACTAAAGACTGAGCAACACGAACCCCACTAAAAACACAACATAGAACACTAAAGACTGATCAACACGAACCTACTAAAACACAACATAGAACACTAAAAAAGACTGATCAACACGAACCCCACTAAAACACAACATAGAACACTAAAGACTGAGCAACACGAACCCCACTAAAACACAACATAGAACACTAAAAACTGAGCAACACGAACCCCACTAAAACACAACATAGAACACTGAAGACTGAGCAACACGAACCCCACTAAAAGCACAACATACAACACTAAAGACTGATCAACAAGAACCCCACTAAAACACAACAAAGAACACTAAAGACTGATCAACACCAACCCCACTAAAACACAACATAGCACACTAAAGACTGAGCAACACGAACCCCACTAAAAACATAACACAGAACACTAAAGACTGATCAACACGAACCCCACTAAAAACATAACACAGAACACTAAAGACTGATCAACACGAACCCCACTAAAACACAACATAGAACACTAAAGACTGATCAACACAAACCTTACCAAAACACAACATAGAACACTAAAGACTGAGCAACACGAACCCCACTAAAACACAACATAGAACACTAAAGACTGAGCAACACGAACCCCACTAAAACACAACATAGAACACTGAAGACTGAGCAACACGAACCCTACTAAAACACAACATAGAACACTAAATACAGAACAACACGAACCCCACTAAAGCACAACATAGAACACTAAAGATTGATCAACACGAACCCTACCAAAACACAAAATAGAACACTAAAGATTGATCGGCACGAACCGCACTAAAAACACAACATAGAAAACTAAAGATTGATCAACACGAGCCCCACTGAAAACACAACATAGAACACTAAAGACTGATCAACACTAACCCCACTGAAACACAACATAGAACACTAAAGACTGATCAACACGAACCCTACTAAAAAACAACATAGAACACTGAAGACTGATCAACACGAAGCATACTAAAACACAACATAGAACACTAAAGACTGATCAACACGAACCCCACTAAAACACAACATAGAACACTAAAGACTGTTCAACACGAACCCTACTAAAGACACAACATAGAACACTATAGAATGATCAACACAATCCCCACTGAAACACAACATAGAACACTAAAGACTGATCAACACGAACCCTACTAAAACAACATAGAACACTAAAGACTGATCAACACGAACCCCACTAAAACACAACATAGAACACTAAAGACTGATCAACACGAACCTTACCAAAACACAACATAGAACACTAAAAACTGAGCAACACGAACCCCACTAAAACACAACATAGAACACTAAAGACTGATCAACACGAACCCCACTAAAACACAACATAGAACACTAAAGACTGAGCAACACGAACCCTACTAAAACACAACATAGAACACTAAATACAGAACAACACGAACCCCACTAAAGCACAACATAGAACACTAAAGATTGATCAACACGAACCCTACCAAAACACAAAATAGAACACTAAAGATTGATCGGCACGAACCGCACTAAAAACACAACATAGAAAACTAAAGATTGTTCAACGAGCCCCACTGAAAACACAACATAGAACACTAAAGACTGATCAACACAAACCCCACTGAAACACAACATAGAAAACTAAAGACTGATCAACACGAACCCAACTAAAAAACAACATAGAACACTGAAGACTGATCAACACGAAGCATACTAAAACACAACATAGAACACTAAAGACTGATCAACACGAACCCCACTAAAACACAACATAGAACACTAAAGACTGTTCAACACGAACCCTACTAAAGACACAACATAGAACACTATAGAATGATCAACACAAACCCCACTGAAACACAACATAGAACACTAAAGACTGATCAACACGAACCCTACTAAAACAACATAGAACACTAAAGACTGATCAACACGAACCCCACTAAAACACAACATAGAACACTAAAGACTGATCAACACGAACCCTACTAAAACACAACATAGAACACTAAAGACTGAGCAACACGAACCCCACTAAAACACAACATAGAACACTAAAGACTGAGCAACACGAACCCCACTAAAACTCAACATAGAACACTAAAGACTGAGCAACACGAACCCCACTAAAACACAACATAGAATACTAAAGACTGATCAACACGAACCCCACTAAAACACAACATAGAACACTTAAGACTGAGCAACACAAACCCCACTAAAAACACAACATAGAACACTAAAGACTGATCAACACGAACCCCACTAAAACACAACATAGAACACTAAAGACTGAGCAACTCGAACCCCACCAAAACACAACATAGAACACTAAAGACTGAGCAACACGAACCCCACTAAAAACACAACATAGAACACTAAAGACTGAGCAACACGAACCCCACTAAAACACAACATAGAACACTAAAGACTGAGCAACACGAACCCCACTAAAAACACAACATAGAACACTAAAGACTGATCAACACGAACCTACTAAAACACAACATAGAACACTAAAAAAGACTGATCAACACGAACCCCACTAAAACACAACATAGAACACTAAAGACTGAGCAACACGAACCCCACTAAAACACAACATAGAACACTAAAAACTGAGCAACACGAACCCCACTAAAACACAACATAGAACACTGAAGACTGAGCAACACGAACCCCACTAAAAGCACAACATACAACACTAAAGACTGATCAACAAGAACCCCACTAAAACACAACAAAGAACACTAAAGACTGATCAACACCAACCCCACTAAAACACAACATAGCACACTAAAGACTGAGCAACACGAACCCCACTAAAAACATAACACAGAACACTAAAGACTGATCAACACGAACCCCACTAAAAACATAACACAGAACACTAAAGACTGATCAACACGAACCCCACTAAAACACAACATAGAACACTAAAGACTGATCAACACAAACCTTACCAAAACACAACATAGAACACTAAAGACTGAGCAACACGAACCCCACTAAAACACAACATAGAACACTAAAGACTGAGCAACACGAACCCCACTAAAACACAACATAGAACACTGAAGACTGAGCAACACGAACCCTACTAAAACACAACATAGAACACTAAATACAGAACAACACGAACCCCACTAAAGCACAACATAGAACACTAAAGATTGATCAACACGAACCCTACCAAAACACAAAATAGAACACTAAAGATTGATCGGCACGAACCGCACTAAAAACACAACATAGAAAACTAAAGATTGATCAACACGAGCCCCACTGAAAACACAACATAGAACACTAAAGACTGATCAACACTAACCCCACTGAAACACAACATAGAACACTAAAGACTGATCAACACGAACCCTACTAAAAAACAACATAGAACACTGAAGACTGATCAACACGAAGCATACTAAAACACAACATAGAACACTAAAGACTGATCAACACGAACCCCACTAAAACACAACATAGAACACTAAAGACTGTTCAACACGAACCCTACTAAAGACACAACATAGAACACTATAGAATGATCAACACAATCCCCACTGAAACACAACATAGAACACTAAAGACTGATCAACACGAACCCTACTAAAACAACATAGAACACTAAAGACTGATCAACACGAACCCCACTAAAACACAACATAGAACACTAAAGACTGATCAACACGAACCCTACTAAAACACAACATAGAACACTAAAGACTGATCAACACGAACCCCACTAAAACACAACAGAGAACACTAAAGACTGATCAACACGAACCCCACTAAAACACAACATAGAACACTAAAGATTGATCAACACTTACCCCACTAAAACACAACATAGAACACTAAAGACTGATCAAGACGAACCCCACTAAAACACAACATAGAACACTAAAGACTGATCAACACGAAGCATACTAAAACACAACATAGAACACTAAAAACATATCAACACGAACCCTACTAAAGACACAACATAGAACACTGAAGACTGGTCAACACGAACCCCACTAAAGACACAACATAGAACACTAAAGACTGATCAACACGAACCCCACTAAAACACAACATAGAACACTGAAGACTGATCAACACGAACCCCACTAAAACACAACATAGAACACTAAAACATGATCAACACGAACCTTACCAAAACACAACATAGAACACTAAAGACTGAGCAACACGAACCCCACTAAAACACAACATGGAACACTAAAGACTGAGCAACACCAACCCCACTAAAACACAACATAGAACACTAAAGACTGAGCAACACGAACCCTACTAAAACACAACATAGAACACTAAATACAGAACAACACGAACCCCAATAAAGCACAACATAGAACACTAAAGATTGATCAACACGAACCCTACCAAAACACAAAATAGAACACTAAAGATTGATCGGCACGAACCGCACTAAAAACACAACATAGAAAACTCAAGATTGATCAACACGAGCCCAACTGAAAACACAACATAGAACACTAAAGACTGATCAACACTAACCCCACTGAAACACAACATAGAACACTAAAGACTGATCAACACGAACCCTACTAAAAAACAACATAGAACACTGAAGACTGATCAACACGAAGCATACTAAAACACAACATAAAACACTAAAGACTGATCAACACGAACCCCACTAAAACACAACATAGAACACTAAAGACTGTTCAACACGAACCCTACTAAAGACACAACATAGAACACTATAGAATGATCAACACAAACCCCACTGAAACACAACATAGAACACTAAAGACTGATCAACACGAACCCTACTAAAACAACATAGAACACTAAAGACTGATCAACACGAACCCCACTAAAACACAACATAGAACACTAAAGACTGATCAACACGAACCCTACTAAAACACAACATAGAACACTAAAGACTGATCAACACGAACCCCACTAAAACACAACATAGAACACTAAAGACTGATCAACACGAACCCCACTAAAACACAACATAGAACACTAAAGATTGATCAACACTTACCCAACTAAAACACAACATAGAACACTAAAGACTGATCAAGACGAACCCCACTAAAACACAACATAGAACACTAAAGACTGATCAACACGAAGCATACTAAAACACAACATAGAACACTAAAAACATATCAACACGAACCCTACTAAAGACACAACATAGAACACTGAAGACTGGTCAACACGAACCCCACTAAAGACACAACATAGAACACTAAAGACTGATCAACACGAACCCCACTAAAACACAACATAGAACACTGAAGACTGATCAACACGAACCCTACTAAAACAAAACATAAAACACTAAAGACTGATCAACACGAACCCCACTAAAACACAACATAGAACACTAAAGTCTGAGCAACACAAACCCCACTAAAAACACAACATAGAACACTAAAGACTAAGCAACACGAACCCCACTAAAACAGTTCATAAAACACTTAAGACTGAGTAACACGAACCCCACTAAAACACAACATAGAACACTAAAGACTGATCAACACGAACCCCACTAAAACACAACATATAACACTAAAGACTGAGCACCACGAACCCCACTAAAAGAGTTCATAGAACACTAAAGACTGCTCAACACGAACCCCACTAAAAACACAACATAGAACACTAAAGACTGATCAACACGAACCCCACTAAAACACAACATAGAACACTAAAGACTGATCAACACGAACCCCACTAAAACAGTTCATAGAACACTAAAGACTGCTCAACACGAACCCCACTAAAAACACAACATAGAACACTAAAGACTGATCAACACGAACCCTACCAAAACACAACATAGAACACTACAGACTGATCAACACGAACCCCACTAAAAACACAACATAGAACACTAAAGACTGATGAACACGAACCCTACCAAAACACAATATAGAACACTAAAGACTGATCAACACGAACCTCACTAAAACACAACATAGAACACTAAAGACTAATCAACACGAACCCCACTAAAACACAACATAGAACACTAAAGACTGATCAACACGAACCCCACTAAAACACAACATAGAACACTAAAGATTGATCAACACTTACCCCACTAAAACACAACATAGAACACTAAAGACTGATCAAGACGAACCCCACTAAAACACAACATAGAACACTAAAGACTGATCAACACGAAGCATACTAAAACACAACATAGAACACTAAAAACATATCAACACGAACCCTACTAAAGACACAACATAGAACACTGAAGACTGGTCAACACGAACCCCACTAAAGACACAACATAGAACACTAAAGACTGATCAACACGAACCCCATTAAAACACAACATAGAACACTGAAGACTGATCAACACGAACCCCACTAAAACACAACATAGAACACTAAAACATGATCAACACGAACCTTACCAAAACACAACATAGAACACTAAAGACTGAGCAACACGAACCCCACTAAAACACAACATAGAACACTAAAGACTGAGCAACACCAACCCCACTAAAACACAACATAGAACACTAAAGACTGAGCAACACGAACCCTACTAAAACACAACATAGAACACTAAATACAGAACAACACGAACCCCACTAAAGCACAACATAGAACACTAAAGATTGATCAACACGAACCCTACCAAAACACAAAATAGAACACTAAAGATTGATCGGCACGAACCGCACTAAAAACACAACATAGAAAACTAAAGATTGATCAACACGAGCCCAACTGAAAACACAACATAGAACACTAAAGACTGATCAACACTAACCCCACTGAAACACAACATAGAACACTAAAGACTGATCAACACGAACCCTACTAAAAAACAACATAGAACACTGAAGACTGATCAACACGAAGCATACTAAAACACAACATAGAACACTAAAGACTGATCAACACGAACCCCACTAAAACACAACATAGAACACTAAAGACTGTTCAACACGAACCCTACTAAAGACACAACATAGAACACTATAGAATGATCAACACAAACCCCACTGAAACACAACATAGAACACTAAAGACTGATCAACACGAACCCTACTAAAACAACATAGAACACTAAAGACTGATCAACACGAACCCCACTAAAACACAACATAGAACACTAAAGACTGATCAACACGAACCCTACTAAAACACAACATAGAACACTAAAGACTGATCAACACGAACCCCACTAAAACACAACATAGAACACTAAAGACTGATCAACACGAACCCCACTAAAACACAACATAGAACACTAAAGATTGATCAACACTTACCCCACTAAAACACAACATAGAACACTAAAGACTGATCAAGACGAACCCCACTAAAACACAACATAGAACACTAAAGACTGATCAACACGAAGCATACTAAAACACAACATAGAACACTAAAAACATATCAACACGAACCCTACTAAAGACACAACATAGAACACTGAAGACTGGTCAACACGAACCCCACTAAAGACACAACATAGAACACTAAAGACTGATCAACACGAACCCCACTAAAACACAACATAGAACACTGAAGACTGATCAACACGAACCCTACTAAAACAAAACATAAAACACTAAAGACTGATCAACACGAACCCCACTAAAACACAACATAGAACACTAAAGTCTGAGCAACACAAACCCCACTAAAAACACAACATATAACACTAAAGACTAAGCAACACGAACCCCACTAAAACAGTTCATAAAACACTTAAGACTGAGTAACACGAACCCCACTAAAACACAACATAGAACACTAAAGACTGATCAACACGAACCCCACTAAAACACAACATATAACACTAAAGACTGAGCACCACGAACCCCACTAAAAGAGTTCATAGAACACTAAAGACTGCTCAACACGAACCCCACTAAAAACACAACATAGAACACTAAAGACTGATCAACACGAACCCCACTAAAACACAACATAGAACACTAAAGACTGATCAACACGAACCCCACTAAAACAGTTCATAGAACACTAAAGACTGCTCAACACGAACCCCACTAAAAACACAACATAGAACACTAAAGACTGATCAACACGAACCCTACCAAAACACAACATAGAACACTACAGACTGATCAACACGAACCCCACTAAAAACACAACATAGAACACTAAAGACTGATGAACACGAACCCTACCAAAACACAATATAGAACACTAAAGACTGATCAACACGAACCTCACTAAAACACAACATAGAACACTAAAGACTAATCAACACGAACCCCACTAAAACACAACATAGAACACTAAAGACTGATCAACACGAACCCCACTAAAACACAACATAGAACACTAAAGACGGAGCAACACGAACCCCACTTAAACACAATATAGAACACTAAAGAATAAGCAACACGAACCCCACTAAAACACAACATAGAACACTAAAGACTGATCAATACGAACCCCACTAAAACACAACATAGAACACTAAAGACTGATCAATACGAACCCCACTAAAACACAACATAGAACACCAAAGACTAAGCAACACGAACCCCACTAAAACCCAACATAGAACACTAAAGACTAAGCAACACGAACCCCACTAAAACACAACATAGAACACTAAAGACTGATCAACACGAACCCCACTAAAACACAACATAGAACACTAAAGACTGATCAACACGAACCCCACTAAAAACTGTTGATTTGTAAATTGCAAGGTCTTTTATAAAGAAAAGTCAACAAAAAAAAAAACTGTTATTCCAAATACTACCTGCATATTCTTATCAATATGCACAAACGTGGACTTATGTCTTTTTATTATCTCTTATGTTTAATTTACTAGTAATTATATTGTGTTGATTTGGAATCTAATGGTCATTGGTTTAAGATAAAAATGTTAATATATGTATAAAAGGAGCCGCACTAAAAAAAAACCTCAGACTGCTAACACAAAGGTTCCTGGTTCGATTCCAGTTCCAGGATGAAAATTTCAGGTAATAAATTTTCGGCACTCCCTTGACACAATTTGCGACTATGTTCTTAAGGAAACGATGATAGTTGGTCGGAAGTGGACGATAAATGGCTGACCCGTGTTAAGAGAGAGCCATATCTCTTGCACGTAAAAGACACCTTTGTTGATTTCGAAAAAAGAGCAGGCTACATGTAATGCCGCTACAAGTCTGCATTCGCACCCGCAAAGTGGAAAGGGATTAATATAAGTTACAACAACTTGTTTCCCCAATCCACTTTAACAAAATATGTTTCAACTAAAACCCCTAGTTTGTGTACATTTCATTAATGACATGAAGTAAATAATTTTCATAGATGTTCAGGTTTATTATGATAATTCGTCAAGGGTTCCGTTAAAAACCTTGATTTTGCATGGGATTACTTACCGCGAAAAGAGAATTTATTTTTCGTTTCATTACAGGTTTTAAAAAAATCCTACATTTTCTTAGAAAAAAATGTTTTGATCTGGAATATTAACTTCTACCCAAGTTTTATGAAAATCTCTGAAGGTTTTTAAATTGATCATGTAAAACTTATAATCCCAGAAAGACTGTTAATTGCTAAAAGTCCCTTGTCAACTGAAAAATGAAAAAAATAATACTTTCAAATTTTTTCTTAATCATATAAAAAAAAACCTTCTGCCATAGATTCATAAAATTCGATGAAGGTTTGACAAAGTTATTGATGTGCAACAAACTTTTCAAGTACCCCAGACTGTATCTACATGTTTACTTCAAAAAGAATTTCCTTTTTATCAGTAAAACACGGGAACATTTGAAATATTATTTCATCATTATGATATGGTACTATAAGTTTTTTGATCACAAAAAACTTCTGGTCAACTTTTTGCTTTGAAAATTTCATGAAGGTTTGACAGAGTCAACGATATTAAAACATCTTGAACCACATACTCAATCTATATGGTGACGACGCCAACGAAACCTATGATTGCAGTCTATGTCACTCTTTCGCGAAATAATGTTGCAGGCTCGATAAAAATGCAAACACATATCAAATATCAGCAGTTAATGAAATAATTCAGTTAAACCAAAGGAAAGTAAGTAGAATTCACAGTAGATTCAGACTTTGAATAAAAATATAACACGGTACCATTTGATTGAAAGATAAATGTTGTCACTTTTATTCGCAATTAAAAGCTACTGTCTGAAAAAAGATTTAGAAGGCTGATGTGCTTTGAACCAATTCTTTTTAATTTATTTAGATAAAAATATTTGTTTTACTAAAATTCAAGTGTACGCCCGGGCGTTTTGACGTAAACGTAGCTACGCGCCTGCAAGATAGATTAGGACGTTAGTTTTCTAAATTGAATTGTTTCACATTTTTCATGTCGATATCTTTTAAAGCCGACATCACTTTCCAAGTTAGGGGAAGGGTTGAGTGCCCACACACATGTTTAACCCCGCCACATTCTGTATGTGCCTGTCCCAAGTCAGGAGCCTGTAGTTCAATGGTTGTCGTTGGTTCATTTCTGTCATATTTGTTTTTGGTAAATTGTTTTTTTTTTTATAAATTAGGCCGTTAGTTTTCTCAATTGTATTGTTTCATAATTTCAAGTCGATGCCTTTTTATAGCCGACTATACGGTATGGGTTTTTTCTCATTTTTGAAGGCCATACGGTTGACTTTAACTACTTACATCCACTTTATTTTAGCTTTTGATGATAGTTGTCTCATTTGTTATCATACCAAATCACTTTATTTCTATATACGATATGGGGTTTTCTCATTGTAGAAGGCCGTACGGTTGCCTATAAATGTGTTCATCCACTTCATTTGAAATTTGGTGGATATTTGTCTCTTTGGTAATCATACCACATCTCCTTATTTCTATATCAAATTAGTAATTTGACATAAATCTACTATAGGTCGCCGTACGGCCTTCAGCAATGAGCAAAACTCATACGGTATAGTCAGCTATAAAAGGCATCGAAATGATAAATGTAAAACAATTCAAACGAGAAAACTAACGGCCTGACTAATGTACAAAATAATGATACACAGCAACAAATGACAACAACTGAATCACAGGATCCTTACTTGGGACGGGCACATACAGAATGTGACAGGATTAACTTGTTTGAAGGCGCCAATCCTCCTCGACACCTGGAACAGTGGTGCAACAGTACAACATAAGAACAAACTATAAAAATTAGTTGATAAAGGCTTAACTCATCAGATGGATACAAATAGAAAATTACAGCTAATAAAAACACAGAGTGGTCGTGACAGACCCGAGAGTACTCGCAGTTACTGATCGCTGGTTCAAAGCCAATAGCAACTTTTACAATGTCAATACTACATGTAATATTATAACTTAAATGAACATTAGATTGCAAAATAACACAATAAAACGATGTCGTACAAATAGTGAGTTTATTCATCCATAACTTTATAACTAAAATATAAGGTATAGTTACATGAATTAAAATACCTCACTGGGTATATCCATTCAAAACACTATTTACTGGGTATGAACATGTGTAAACTGTTTACTACAAGCAGATATTAAAAAGACTTTGTTCCGGACGCATATGTTTCTCTCTACCTTTTATTTTATAAAAAAAAAACACTTACTTACTAGCTATGTCAATGATAGTGTAAATGTTTATCTACGTTCATATCAGTAGATATGGATATTTTAACACCCAGCAGTTGGACCTTTGTGTCAATCGCGAGGTTCCCACGGTTGTGAGCATTTCGGAGCATGGACCACACTTTTTTGTATGATATATAAGATATATAAAGATTTATAGTTTTTTTTATATTTTCATAAGGGGACGACCATTTGAAATTCTGGAGGAGGGGTGCATACAGGAGAATCTTTTTCCCATTTACAAGAGATCTAGGAAAGAGGTCACGAAGCACCTCAATGCAAGTTCAACAATCTGTTTGCATTATTGACGATGTCACCGGTCTTTTTCCGTTTATAGTTCATGCGATTCCTTCATATTCTTTAACTTTACTTGTATATTCATAAGAGATTGAAAATACATGTACCATTTAAAATTGCAATTTGTGTATTGAAGCTTGTTTTTTTTAAAAGATATTTTAATTCCAGAGGCAAGTGTTTTTCTGTTGTCTTTTGGTTGGTTGTTTTTGTGTTTTTTTAAGAGGTGGGGGGGGGGGGGGGCGTATTGTTCAGTCTTTAGTCTTCTATTTTGTGTTTTGTTTACTGTTGTCATGGCATTTTCAGTTTTTGTCGACTTATGAGTTTGATTATCACGTTGGTTTATATTTTAACCCTAAAACTGTATATGACTGACTGTCAAAATGAGCTAATCAAGTAGTACAGTTCTTGTGGAAATGTGGAAATGAGTCAAGCATCAAATTACATGAATTGAACCTTCTCTGCAGGGGTAGATGCAGCATGCAGCCTAGACATATATGAAGGGTCATCTTTTTTTTGGAATAACCAGTCATAAAACTGCTTGTTTTATGATCATGTACTAGTATAAAGTTATATGCATGAGCGAAATACAGCGATCCCAATTTATGCAATTGCAAGCGTACTGTAACGAGCTGCTCTAGATAGAAAGCGCTGGTATGTGAATACGATCCTCCTATTACACACTATTAGGAGATCATTCTACTGTTTATTTTTCAATACTCAGTATTGATATTACATAAATTAAACAACGCAAAGAATTGTGTGATTTCATCACAAACATTCAATTGATGACTAGCTATATTAGATATACCTGACATTATAATTCTCCCATATTTATACATGGATTTTGAGATTACCGTTACTATGTCTATAATCGTTGAAAGGAGGTTTTCGCAGCTTTATTTTAGAATACGAATAATAAATATATGTAGTTTACGATAATGGGACCGCAACCCTACGACTTGGAAGCTACAAAAAACACAGTGAGGTCAATATACGATCTTCAGTTATAGACATTTTTTATCAAAAACGCACAATTTCTCATTAACCTATACTATAGGGTAGCTGGGACCATTTCAAACTCTCCGTATTGAGAAAAAAAAACAACAATCTTAAAAAAACAGACAATTTAAACTGGCAAAAAAACACAGTTATTGCATTGTGCATTTATTTAGTATCACATAAAAAAAACAACACCTACGATACTTCAACATTTTTTTTACAGTATAGTGTATTATTTTTTGGGCAAATTCTATGAAAAACAATAGAAAAGTCTACCACCTCTAAATCATAATAAGGACAATTCCATGATAAAGAGTTCTTCAATTAAATTTGACTGCTGCTAATTTTTAAACTGGACCATATCACTACTTTATCTAAAAATTATCACCTAAATTTGTTTATCATGTAATTTCATCCCACTATATAGCCTACTATTCCACGCAAAAGATATAATAACATACAAAGTTGAAAGATGTATGAAAAAAATGCAAGTTATACACTGCCCTCACTAATGACTATATTTGTGAAACAATGACTATAACTGTGGTCCAGGATCAATTGTAAACTCCCAGATGATAAGAAAACCTTGCGTCTAACAAAACTTTTACCATCGCAACCTGCTCACCATTTGGAGAACCGACTTTGCAGAAGTTACCCTATATTGAAACCAACCTCACCTTATATCTGTCGGGCAGTTCGTATTATTGTCATTTTTTTAATACTACTGAATACTCCTTCCTTGCATTTCTCATGCCTGAAATTACTATGAAATTGGGATATTCCGTATTACAATACAGACAGGGAATGGTATTCTTGTTCTAGCCTTATATAGTTAGTATTATATGGTACGTTGGTGGAAGCTTTCTATAGTAATTCAGTGGTATGTTGGCGATGGCGTTATGTAATTTCTATATTGTAAATTGGTGAAAGTGTAATATATATACAATTATTAAACTTCCAACAAGAGACCAAATGGCATAGAAGTTAACAACTATAGGTCATCGTGCGGCCTTCAACATTGAGTAAAACTCATATCGCATAGTCAGTTATTAAAGGTACTGAATTGACAAAAATGGTAAAACAATTCAAACGAATAAAAACTAAAGGCCTGATTTATGTACAAAATAATGAATGAAAACAAATTTAACACAGTTGAATGGTTTTACACTAGTAATTTTTGGGGCCCTTTATAGCTTGTTGTGTGGTGTGAGCCAAGGTACCGTGTTGAAGACCGTTCTTTCACCTATAATGGGTTACTTTTATAAATTGTGACTTCGATAGAGAGTTGTCTCATTGGCACTCATACCACATCTTCTTATATCTATAATATAAATCAACAAACAAAAACAACTAAATTACAGTCTCCCGACTTGGGACAGGCGCATACAGAATGTGGCGGGGTTAAACTAGTTTGAAGGGGCTAACCCTCCCCTTAACCCGGGACAGTGGGGTAACAGTTAAACTATAACAATCAGTTGAAAATGACTCAACTCATCAGATCGATACAGAGCAGAAAGACATCTTACAAAAAACACAGACCGGACGTGGCAGTGTATTTATACATCCCCACAACACAAAAAACTCTTAGTACAGATGTAAGTACTCGCAGTTACTGACAGCTTGTAAAAAGTCAAAAATTCGTGCATCTAAGGCTATAATGATTTGAACAATGTATATGGTATCTTGAAATTGACGTTATATAGTCAATAAATGGTATGTTGGTGATAGCGTTTATTTAGTATAGGTAGAAGGTGAAATCGTTATATAATGATTATGATTCAGCAAATGTTATTGCCATCTTTATATATGTAGGACTCAAATCTATGGCGGGTTCCAAATCTATGGCAGATTCCTAATCTATGGTAAACGTGACGTTACAAACGCCAAACAACTCAAATCTATGGCAGATTTTTGTTTTCTCCAAATCTATGGCAGATCTGCAGAGAGTAACATATAACGTCACAATAGAATAACGCCATATTACATCTTCGCCGCCGCTAACGATGGTGGAACCATAGATTTGAACACCATTCAAGATGAAGTTATTTTCCTGACAAAAATTTGCTGGTGGTTTAAAGGAAGATATGACCTACTATTCCTGAAGAGGGACAAGATGTGCTGTACCGGTCAATGCCCGTGATAAGGTCACCGCTATTTTCAGTATCGCATATTTTTGAAAATGATTTTGGTAGTAGTCGTCTACGGTTTACGACTGGAAAAGTTTTTAAATTGAAAGATCAAATTACCGGATACAAATTTGATTTAAATCCACATCAAATAAAAAAGATGAATTAACGATATCGCTGAAATAAATATTATTTTCCTGACAAAAATTTGCCGGTGGTTTAAAGGAAAATATGACCTACTTTTCCGAAGAGGAACAAGATGTGCTGTACCGGTCAATGCCGCTATTTTTAGTATCGCATATTTTTAAAAGGAGTTCTGGTAGCATTCTACGGTCTACGGCTGGCAAAGTTTATTATGTGAAAGATCAAATTACCGGATACAAATTTGATTTAAATCCACACCAAATAAAAAAGATGAATTAACGATATCGCTTAAATAAACATTATTTCAAAATTCAAACTGTACTTTATTTTTATTTGTTACTTTTTTATTATTTGTTTTATACAAAAAGTGGTCTTCTTGTTTGTTAAACGACTTATTAGTTGGTTTAATGAATGGATTAAACAGATACCATTCACAGATTAAAAAAAATGATTATTTTTTACAGAGCACATCATTTCATCTTGAAGCCTGTATCAAGGTTTATGAATTTATAATTTATGACTTTTTTTGGTTGACCATTATATGGAATGTTTATTTCACAAATGTTTATAGACATGTTCCCGTTGTCGTATATTTCCTCTTTCTTAAGACAAGACATTGGTCGAAAATGTACTGTATTAATTGTTTTCCATTTGCAAAAAATTGCCATAGATTTTGAAACAATAAAAATCTGCCATAAATTAGGAAACTACAAAACTTGCCATAGATTAGGATTGTAAAAAATCTGCCATAGATTTGGGATGGCATGAGGTCACATTTACCATAGATTAGGAATCTGCCCTAGATTTGGAACCCACCATAGATTTGAGTCCTACATATATTCAGCATATGACCTGTTGAAGATAGCGTTATGTATAAAGTATATGTTTTGTTTATGCTAGTCGTTGTCAGATTGTTTTTTTTTGTGTTTTGCAGTGGTAAACTTAAAAAGAAGAAAACTACTAAATGCAAAATGTTAACCAAAATTTATTTTACACAATCAATTAAAAGATTCCTATGGTAATCAATGTCATCAGATGCCACATCATATTTCCACGGAAATCAATGTCAAAAACCCCGTCAGCCTAAAGATAATAATTAGGAAGCACAAATCAGTTCAGATTTATCCCTACAGCCTCATGTGCAATCCCTCAAACTGCTAAAATGAGAAACAAAAACCAGTTTACAATTATCCCTACAGCCTCATGAACAATCCCTCAAAATGATACATGAGAAACAAAAACCAGTTTACAATTATTTACAGCCTTATGTGAAATCTCTCAAAATGATATATGAGAAACAAAAACCAGTTGACATTTATTTCTACAATCTCACGTGAACCCCTCAAAGTGATATATCAGGAACAAATATCAAATGATATTCATCCTTACTTACACTCTCATGTGAAATATAAAGTTCATTTGGGTTTTTTACTTCATGATATTCTTCATTAGTCTGTGGTGAGATTTACTTTTTAATTTTCTTGCTTTCTTCCAATCTCCATTTACAGCAAATGGAAAATCATATTTATTACCGTCATTGTTAAGATTTATTGTTATTCTATGTATAATATTTTTATATTAAAGCTGTCTGCTTGAAAAGAGAGGAGAAGATATAAATATGCACTCAAACTACAAGTAACAAAACACTATAGATTGAGCAATTCGAATCATTTTTCGAAAAACTAAGAATTTCTTATCCCAGGCATAGATTACCTTAGCCGTATTTGGCACAACTTTTGGGAATTTTAGATCCTCAATGCTCTTCAACTTTGTACTTGTTTGGCTTTATAAATATTTTGATATGAGCGTCACTGATGAGTCTTATGTAGACGAAACGCGCGTCTGGCGTACTAAATTATAATCCTGGTATCTTTGATAACTATTTATATATTCAGCGTATGACCTGTTGAAGAAAATGTTATGTATAAAGTATATGTTTTGTTTATGCTAGTCGTTGTCAGATTATTCATTGGTTTTTAAGTGTTTAGCATTGGTAAAGATTTATTGTTTTTTTATGCATAATATTTTTATATTAAAGCTGTCTGCTTGAAAAGAGACGAGAAGATATAAATGCGCACTCGAACTACAAGTAACAAAACACTATAGATTGAGCAATTCGAATCATTCCGAAAACCTATGATGATCTTATATGCTAAAGTTAACACTCATCATACAATAGCAGATTAGTGAAGGTCCTGCTTAACACTAAAAACTGTCCAAACAACAAATATATGGTTTCTTTATCCGACTCTTTAAATTGACATTGTAATCTTTTTTTTTGTGTAATTTAAAATGATTCTTTCTTCAAAGTATAATAGAAGTATCTGATCACTGTGATAAGTTTTCATTGTTTGTGGCTACAGGTATCTTATATGCGTGATGATTGTTTCATGTATACCGACAAGAGTTGTTGATTTCCCAAATTAAATAGATAGAAGAATACTTTTCGACTATGAAAAATCAAGAAGTTATCAAAAAGACAATCACAAAGTAATTTGTGCCACATGTGTGGAGTAGTAAGTGCTAACCTTTCCGGAGCCCCGGTTGTGTGGGTTTTTTTGGGGGAGGGGAGGGTTGTATTGCTCAATCTTCAGTGTTATATGTTGTGTTTTGTGGACTTGTTCGTCTTTTCGACTTTTTTCAGGGTTTTTTTCACCTAACATTGTTAGTTTTTCTTCAACAAATGAGTTTTGAAAGTCCCATTGGTATTTTCCGCCTTTTTTTTTTTATAAATTTTCTATTCTATCTTTTACTTTAAAAATAAATACACTGAATTGCCAAAAAATAGAATAGTATGTCTTCAAAGTTCTTATGTTTTTTGATGGCATCGAAAATGACAATTTGTTAAGAGCCTTTAAAATACAGCAGATAAAGGTTTGATTAGTGGTTGATATAAGGAATAAGAAGTACATGAATAGCCAGTCCGTCGTTTCTTGACTTTGTTTATTTGTTTTTTAAAGTATTTTTTGTTGTTGTAATAATAAATTTTCTATTGAACTTATCACTGTGGATTTTTTATTTTTGATCCCTTTGATGAATTAGAAAATAATAGAAAAAAAAAAGTAAAATTATGTTTTTCAAATTAAGTGCTGATAATGGAAATATTGTTTGTAAGGAATTATATTTACCAGATTTTTTTTTTGCCTGCATCTTTGCACGATTCTGGAAAAAAAAATGGCAGGCATTATATGAAATTAAAGACAAAAATGCGAAATTATAATTATATATATTGCATTTTTTATCTCGATTTATATTTTTTAAGTCATATTGGTTCACTGTCACATTTAAAAGGAAAAAGGAAAAATAATACTAAGGGTGAAATCAAAAACCTGAAAATCCCAAAAAGAAAGAAAAATTTTCCATAATTAGAAATAACGAGGCTTAGCAACATTCACATAACCGAACACCGGGGATGCACTAACGAGCAAATGCATAGTTTCATATATAAGAAACATTAATTTATTTAAATACACGCTATCTATGATACACATGATATATACTGACAACACATATTTTTACATTTGCACCTGAAATCACCTTATGTTATGACAGGAATCGTCTGTGGAGATTTTTAACCTTAAAAGTCATTGTATAGATTATCATTGAAGTTTTAAGACCTTGCAAGTAATATTTCGTTCCTGTGTTTTCGTGTAGCAACTTTTGTAAAATATCACTCTATTCATAAATTGTTTAAGGAATCCATAACCTGTTCCATAACTAAAAATATGTTCGCTGCAAGGACGGGAATATTTGTGCAAAATTACTAATCCATCTATCATAAAATAAGGAGATGTGGTATGATTGCCAATGAGACAACCATCCACCAAAAATTCAAATGAAGTGGATGTAATTATAGGCAAACCGTACGACCTTCAACAATGAGAAAACAAATACCGTATGGTCGGCTATAAAAGGCCCCTATGACTTCCAATTACGGTAGCAAGAAAAAAGTAAGAAAACATTAGAGGTAAAGTGGCCTTTAAACAAATGTACTCGTAATTAGAAATGAAATGAATAAATGGTCAATTATGGAAAGGATTGTCATTGTATTTGTACAGCTATCACATGACTTGTTTATTCAGTAAAATATCACAATTAAACAATGGCTTGACTATTTACCCGTAAAAGCCAAGAAACAGCATAAAACACAACTGTCATCAGAAACGATATGCAAAATATATAACATTACTGACCGTCACAATTCCCCAAGGAATATAGTTTTCTCTCCGTATCACAACCAACACAACCATTTCCATCATCAGAAAGGGGGAGGGTTGTCACATCGTCTAGTTTTCATTCCTATTCCATTACCACAGGTAATAGGACATCTCGCAGACGACCAAAGGCCCCAATGTCCATCAACTATGATAAAAAAAAGTATTAAGAATACTGTTAAAACTATACTTTTACATATATTAATGAAATTTATCCTGTTGAACTTACTTTAAATAAAGCTAATACTAACAATGACCACTGCCCTTTTCTCGATCTTGATATCTATATCACTAATGGAAAGCTGAATACTGAAATTTATGATAAAAGGGATGATTTTTCATTTCCTATCGTTAATTATCCGTTTTTAGATGGTGACGTTCCCTTGTCACCATCTTACGGTGTTTATATATCTCAACTTGTACGATTCGCTCGTGTATGTAACAATGTTTTAGATTTTAACGAGAGAAATTTATGTATTACTGAAAAATTATTACACCAGGGTTTTCGATATCACAAACTAGTCAAAACATTTACTAAATTCTATCATCGGTATAAAGACAGCATTCGTAAATATAGCTCAACATGCAGACTTCTAATACATTCAGGTATTTCACATCCAATTTGTTATGGAAATATTCTTTATAAAGCACAAAGGTGTCAGTATTCACCTCAAAAACTTACAAAACCTTTGAATAGACTTATTAAGAAGGGATATGATTATGATGATGTTGTCAAGTCATTAAAGATTGCATATTTTGGCGTTAATATTGAGTCACTGATAAGGTCTTTGCATCGGAACTAAACACATTTATTTTAAAAACAGTTGTTGGCATGACACGGGTTATGTTCTTCTCATATATGTTATGATGGTATGATACTAAACCCCTAACGGGAAGGATTGTGCCTGATGTTCATATGATGAAATCATATAATCTTTCAGTCAGTTTAATTGAAGTCTGGAGCTGGCATGTCAGTTAACTGCTAGTAGTCTGTTGTTATTTATGTATTATTGTCATTTTGTTTATTTTCTTTGGTTACATCTTCTGACATCAGACTCGGACTTCTCTTGAACTGAATTTTAATGTGCGTATTGTTATGCGTTTACTTTTCTACATTGGTTAGAGGTATAGAGGGAGGGTTGAGATCTCACAAACATGTTTAACCCCGCCGCATTTTTGCGCCTGTCCCAAGTCAGGAGCCTCTGGCCTTTGTTAGTCTTGTATTATTTTAATTTTAGTTTCTTGTGTACAATTTGGAAATTAGTATGGCGTTCATTATCACTGGACTAGTATATATTTGTTTAGGGGCCAGCTGAAGGACGCCTCTGGGTGCATTGAAGACCTGTTGGTGACCCTCTGCTGTTGTTTTTTATTTGGTCGGGTTGTTGTCTCTTTGACACATTCCCCATTTCCATTTTCAATTTTATTTGCTTATATTCAGTATTGGAAGGTGATGATGAATTAAACATTTTTTCTAAAGATGTTTATTCTTCAGTCTTGAAATTGAGGAACACAAAACGTCTCAGAATACAATTCAATATACAAATTTGGTTTCGATAAGCTAAATTAATTTAGAAACAAGATTGAAATTAAGGTTCCAAAGCCCTTAGGCAGGGTTGACCATTAATGAATTTGTTTTCCGTTCTATGTCCTTTTTGGTCAAATAGCGCCTCATGTTTGAATTTATCTATTCATCTTTGGCATTTGTGTTTTATCGTTCCTAATGAAAGTTTTTACAAACACAGGGTTGATGCCACTACTTGTGGTCTTTGATTAGTTTTTACAACCACAGGGTTGATGCCTCTACTGGTGGTCTTTGATTAGTTTTTACAACCACAGGGTTGATGCAACTACTTGTGGTCTTTGATTAGTTTTTACAACCACAGAGTTGATGCATCTACTGGTGGTTTTTGATTAGTTTTACAACAACAGGGTTGTTGCCATTACTGGTGGTCTTTGGTGAGTTTTTACAACCACAGGGATGATGCCACTACTTGTGGTCTTTGATTAGTTTTTACAACCACAGAGTTGATGCATCTACTGGTGGTCTTTGATTAGTTTTTACAACAACAGGGTTATTGCCACTACTGGTGGTCTTTGGTGAGTTTTTACAACCACAGGGTTGCTTCCACTACTGGTGGTCTTTGATTAGTTTTTACAACCACAGGGTTGATGCCACTACTGGTGGTCTTTGATTATTTTTTACAACCATAGCGTTGATGCAAATGCTGGTGGTCTTTGGTGAGTTTTTACAACAACAGGGTTGTTGCCACTACTGGTGGTCTTTGGTGAGTTTTTACAACTACAGGGCTGTTGCCACTACTGGTGGTCTTTGGTGAGTTTTTACAACCACAGGGTTGATGCAAATGCTGGTGGTCTTTGGTGAGTTTTTACAACAACAGGGTTGTTGCCACTACTGGTGGTCTTTGATTAGTTTTTACAACCACAGGGGTGATGCCACAACTGGTGTTTTTTTATGAGGTTTTGTAACCACATATTGTTGCCAATTCTGGTGGTATTTGTTGAGGTTTTGTAACCAAAGGGTTGTTGCTAAGTCTGGTGGTCTTTGTTGATTTTTCACAACCACAGGGTTGATGCCACTGCAGGTAGTTTTTGTTGTGTTTTTACAACGACATTGTTGTTGCCAATGCTGGCAGTCCTTGTAGAGTTTTACAACCACATGGTAGATGCCACTGCTTTTGGTCACTATTGATTTTTAACAAACACAAGGGTTAATGCACTGCTAGTGATAATTGATGAGTTTTTACAACCACACGCTTGATGCCACTGCTGGTAGTCTTTGTTGAGTTTTTGGGATACGATTGCTTTTAAGCAAACTGTAGACTTATACCATTGACTCAGGGCCATGCACTTACGTCAACCGTTTTATTCTAAATATCAAGGAACATCTAAGATTCTTGAGATTGTCTTGCTTTAAATGGTATAAAAAACAAAAGGATTGAATTTAAACAACTGTCCTATAATGTTTTTCTCATAATAAGAAAAATAAGAACTGAAGTTGCGTTTTCTTATATGTCAATGTTATGAAACTGATATTTGATATTGTACTTCCATTAAGGAATGGAGGTCGTTTAATTAACATTTAATATACGTCCTTGCTACAAATCACAAGTCTATAGTTTGTTTAGGTAAGTATGCGCATGCGTATAGTTTTCTTGACTTGTAGGTTGCTCTCGATTCCCCACTCCATTAATTAATTTGAAGCTCGCGAGATCCTTTCTATGTCTGTCTGATATTAAGGGTTGTTGTTGTTGCATAATTTAAAATCATATGCATCATTTAAATTAAAATAAATGAAGTCGATCCACAACGTAAAGGTGTAACTAGAACACCCCTTCAGCCAAAATGGAGTCTTCAATTTTATCGCTTTGAGTTGTCTCCCTTCCTTTTAAAAAGTAACTTTCATCAAACGACGATAAGTCGAGAAAAAATTAACTCGTTCTGCCGATAGACGTCAAATCATATTAAAACCGATCGGAGTTTAAACAGAGGAATGATATGTGTACGGAAAGGAGTCATGCCCACTGACCCAAAGGAAATTAAATATTCAAAGAGTTAGGAATTGGGTTCCACCTTTAATTTACGTAGGAAAGTATGTGATAAGGCACGAAGTGAAGTACCTTCTCTCACTCCCAGTGACTGCTGTGTAAAGTAAACTCTATTGATAGTACAAAAATAAAACACAATAAGTACATTGTCCGTACATTTGTATCGAGGAGAATTTGCGTTGGCGGTACCAAAAGGGGTTCAGGGTTGGAATCCCCCTTTTTTGGACGATCAGTGCATTTGAATGGGGACATATAGTTGAACCCCTTCTTTTTTAAATTGCTGGATCCGCCCTAGGGGCTATTCTTAAAGTTGAATAACTATTTAGATTACGTAAATTACATTTTACACGTGCAATTGAATTATTTTTGAAATATTACTAATTAGGGATGGCAACGAGTACTCGAGTACTCGGGTACTCGCTCGGAAGACCGAGTACTCGAGTACAGTTTTAGTACTCGGATACTCGTTTGCTTTTTATACATCTTGAGATAGTTCTCTTCACATTTCCACTCAATTTTAGCTCTGTTGAAATTTCTCCTTAATAACATAACTATGTTTATCCTGAGGATACTATCTGTTATAGTCGTACCAGCAACGTCCTTTCCTTTCGAGGGAATATTTCATGTGCACTCCTTGTAACAAAAAAATAGAGAGTTTAACAGTCTTTCGTCTGAAATTGTTGACCAGATCATATTTTTAAACGAACACAAAATCAAAGTAACCTGCGGGGAACCCTACACAACTGATTGAGACATTTTTAACGGTGTTTGTACACGGATCAACACTTTCATGGATTAATAATTAACTCATCACAAGCCGTAAAAACTTACTTTTGTTTGTTAATCAAGACTTCTGATTGGTATGAGATGTATATTTAAATTAATTTAATTACTCTTTTTTTTTTAAAGCTTAACTATAATTGTTTAATTTACAATTTAGAGATATGCGAAAGTATGAGAGCGACATTCAACCACAAAAGTTGAAAATAAACTAAGAACGTCATGGCTAAAGAAAAAAAATGAAATTCCGACAAACGATAGTGCAAAAAAAAACACAGAAAAAGTAATACTGAGCAACACGAAAAAGCACAAATAATTTGAAGTCCAATATCATAATTGTTGTTGACAAATTTTAAATAGACAAGTCGTGTTATAAAAAATACCAACTCCTCAGGAACGGATGCTAAATGTATTGTTTACTTTGTCGGACTTAAAATGCAAATATTTTTGATTTTTGCTTATAAAATATTTTGATTTTATTGAAATTTGGTTTATAAACACGTAAACAAACAATAATTGCTATTATGATAGGTTATTTTTAAAAACGGCAGTCGTTTATTTATTGTTTCATTGACACAAAAAAACAGAGGAGCAAGCTATGTTTGTAGTACGTTTGTATTTCGTCAATGTGTTTATGAAAGGTAATAACAAAAGCACTGCATCCCACCGAAAATCTAACTTAAACTTTTCAATAGACGTTTAAGATTCATCCGAGTACTTGCGAGTACTCGAGTATTATGACCGAGTTTCCGAGTATTAAATTTCAGATCTTTTGACATCCCTATTACTAATACCTGTAATCAATGAAAACAATGGCAATCGTATCCCTCAGAGCAATCTGCTCTTTTATTAAAACAACATGGTTGAGCAACTTCTTGTGATCATTGTTGATTTTTTTTATACAATTACAGGGTTAATGCACTGCTGGTGATATTTGATGAGATTTTACAACCACACGGTTGATGCCACTGTTGTTAATCTTTGTTGGGTTTATAGAACAACAGGTTACATTTGTAAATGCAACAGATGAGCTAAGACCCTAAAAATCGTCCTCCATCAATTATTATTTGGAATGAGTGTCGTATTATCATTCATGACTCATTCCGTACTTGCTGCTCGAGATGGATTAAACGAGAAAAAAACTGATAAAAAATCCTTATATACTTTTTTGTATTCCCAATTTATCGGCATTATGATTTTTAATCTGTGCGTTCATCTGGCCCGCTTCAAGTTGAAGTTTTTTGTCGAGATTTTGTTTTTGATGAATTAAAGTCAAATCAAATTGAAACAATGTACACATGTTGCTTATAATATGATCTTTCTAATTTTAATGCAATATTTGAGATTTAACCCAATTTTCATGGTCCACTGAACATCTTGCGGATAGGGCATCCGTGTACTATAGACATTCTTGTTTAATTCAGTAATGAACATGTATATTTTTGATATTCATATTTAACATTTTTAAGAATATTTTACTCAACAATAGCCCTATTTCTTGTACCAAACATAAACTGAAAAAAACTAGTAAAGGGATTTGTTTTTGTTCCGACTGATAAGGTTGCGAATAATATCATTACTGTTGGACGTAAACTTTACATTTGGGGTTCTGCAAAAGGAAATCACAAACTCACTTACATTCCAACTACTTCATTTTTGAAAAATTTCATCTGTAACAAACATAAATCTTTAGCTACCTCTGTACAAGAGAAATCACATACAATGAAAGTTTCAACTGAGGCCTGGCTTCCAAAGCTGTTCAAATGTTTTATTTTTCTACCCTACATACCACTATTTCTCATAATCTTATTAAGAAAAACATCAAACACCTATACTAATTAAATGCACATTTACAAAATGCGAATTTATGTATTCAAACTCTTTTAGATAATTTTTTAGCAACAACAAACAAAAGAATTAAGTCAAACGAACCTGCTTTGATTCTATAACTTACCTTACTTTTTAATAGATAACATTTTTGCTTGTATGGAGATTCCATATATCGTCATGTTATCGGATTTTCAAAGATACTTAGGTGTGCTACACTTATCGCGGACTTGTTTGTGTATCGTTATAAAATGATCAAAGAATCATCATCTGATACTAAAATATAACACTTCAAGATATTTGGATTATGATTTGGCTTTCAATAATTACGACCTCAGTATGTAGACTGATTAGAATTATCCTGCTAATATTAACAATAAATACCTCCCTTTTCTCGATATTGATACTATTATCTATATCGTTCTGTAGCTGGAAGCTTGAAACTAAAACGCATGATGAAGGAGATGCTTTCTTTTCCTATTGTTAATTATCAATTTTTAGACGATGACGTTCCCTTGTCACCATCGTACGGTGTTTCCGTATCTCAACTTGTTCGATTCGCTCGTGTATGTAACAACATATTAGATTCTAATACAAGAAGTCTCTGTCTTACTGAAAATTATTACACCCGGGTTTTCGATATCACAAACTGTTCAAATCATTTACTCAATTGTATCGTCGGTACAAGGACATCATTCGAAAAAATGACTCAACATGCAATCAACTTATACTTTTAGGTATTTCCCATCTAATATTTCATGTTAATATTCTTTACAAAGCATAAAACAACTGGTTTTAGAATAAATTTGCATTTTTCGATGCAAAAACCCTTTGGATTAGACAATATAAAAACCAAAAAGGCTGTCGAGGTATGAAACAACCATAACGAGAGGGATTGTACTTGATTTTCTTAAACAATGTATACTGAAGACATACCTTTCAATCAGTTTAATGAAAGTCTGGAGCTGGCATGTCAGTAGTTCCTGTAGTTGTCCTTTGATAATTAAGGTTTGATTGTAATTTTGCTTAGTTTATTTTCTCGCTTTTCGGAGTCAAAAAGCGAAACATATGTATGCTTTTTTCGGGCGTCGGCGGCGTCAACAATGTATTTGTTTGTGATTAGGTCTAATTCATGGTGAACTTCTAGTGAAAAGTCAAAGATATATTTGGTATGCAGTTGTTATAGCATTGGCACATCTCATTACCATGGATATCATTTGGCCCGGCCCCCTAAATTATGGTCTATTGACTTTGAAACTTTTGAGATGTATTTCTGTGATAACAGTTTATTTTGTTTCTTATTCTGACACCAGTTTCGGACTTCTTTTAAACTGATTTTACCGTGGTGTTGCTGTGTGGTTGTTTATTCTATCTTAATGTAGGTTTATAAGATGGGTTAAGGTCTCGAAAATATGAGAGCTCGTCGTATGTGATGTCACATACCAAACAATGACGTCATTTAAAAAATGGCGTAATGACCATTCTGTTTTTGACCCATTGAAGAAAAATTCTCATTTTTAATTTTTGTTCTATTTTCATATTTCCAAGTAAAGGTGTGATAAAAAAAGGTGGGGTGTGATAAAGGGTATCATAGACATGCGATAAAGGGTGTGATAAAGGGTAGACATGCGATATAGGGGTGTGATAAATGGTCTACATCAACGTTGAGCAATACGGATTAAACAGCAGGCTATTTATCAAATATTCAAAACTACTTTATTAACTACTAAATATATGATAACAAAAAATAAAAGATATTTGATAAACTTCACACGATATCGGAATAGTTTTTCAAGAATGAATACAATAGCGACTCACAATGTATGCAGACATCACTAATGAATCCACACTCAGTCCAAATTACATGAGTCCTAGACATGACAACTATAGATGTCAATTTGTGGTTGATGTAAAATATATTATCGTTCTTTTGTGCATTTTTCCTTTGGTATTTTTTTATGATATTTTTTTATATCATGCTACTTGCTTGAGATGGGAAATTATCGCTATAAACTAAGGCGGCATGTGGCGATTCTAATGAAATTGACATAAAATTGACAACGTCCTCATAGGTAAAATAGCGATAAACAGATTAGCATTGGTCATATCAACGGCTTTTTTCGCTTTCGCCGTACCGAATCAAGCGAGAAAATCAATCTTGTTGAGATGATCAACGATAATCTATAAAAAATAATTCGATACTAAGTTTATTTATTCTTTTCAAAATATATTATATGTTATCAAAGTTTGTATTGATATTATTGAATCATTTTGTAAATTGATGGCAAATCTCTCTTACCCTAGTATGCTAGAGTTTTCATTTTCTGTTTCTGATTTCAAATAATTGTAATAATTAAAATTGAAAAAGCATGAACAAAATGATATTAAACAATTCATCTTATTTGATGATTTGACAATTTATTTAATCAAATAATTCATAATTTATTATAAACGTTGAATTCAATAGTGCTTGTTCAAGCATTTATTTGCAATATGTTACATAGACTTTATTTGCAATATGTACATAATTTTTATTCGTAAGATGTTACATACACTAGCGTGATATTAAACATATACCATCCCTTCCAACGTGTTATTTCATTCTCTCAAAGCCTCTCTTCAAGGGTTCGGTTGTGTGATCAGTTTTTCCAGTTGTGGTCGTATTGTCAACTATTTAACATGTAAGTAACTTTATACATTTACCTATCTTAACTTATCTTTTATATATATCGTGAGCCTAAATCCATCAATTGGAAATACAACTTTAAAATTTTGATGGATTCAGTTGAGGATTATGCCAGGCAATGGGCTAAGCGCGAGAAGGAAGACGTAGACACTCTTTCCGAATGGATTAAGGCAGTGAGGTCGTTGATATAAATAAAAATTAAGAAACTGAATGGGTCTATCAATGCCCATGCTACGTCAATCTTTAAAGACCCAAATGTTGCAAAACACCTATCCTACCTCCATGACAAATATGTTGCTGTCCCCGCAGATAAAGCCCCAAACAACATCGTTTTTGTATGTAAAACTCATTACATTAACTGCTTGATAAACGAATTAGGTATTGACAATTCACTTGGAAACTCAACATATACCCTCACGACACTTACCTAAGAGAAAATCCTGGATAATCATAGGTCTGTTCTGTGTTCCTTTGGAATTTCAACCAAAGATGAAGAACTGGATCTGCCATCACTGTATTGGATACCTAAACTTCATAAGTGTCCTTACAAGCAACGGTATATTGCTGGGTCTTCCAAGTGCTCCACGAAACCTCTTTCTAAATTATTAACATCTATTTTATCAGCAATCAAAGACGGGCTTCAAAGTTATTGTGAAACTGCCTATTCTAGAGGGGGCGTGAATCAGATGTGGATACTTAAAAATTCCAAAGATCTTTTAGAGTACATACAATCTAACTCTCTTTCATCTTGTAACAGTATTAAAACATTTGACTTTTCTACTCTGTACACTTGTATTCTATATTCCAAACTAAAAGACAAATTGAAAGAGTAGGTATTGCTTTGCTTCGTAAAAAAGAATGGCCAACGTAGATACAAGTATCTTGTCTTAGGGAGGGACAAATCCTACTTTGTAAAGGATCACTCTGATTCGAACAAAAAATTCTCTGAAACTGATATTATCAAGATGCTTGATTTCTTGATTGACAACATATTTGTTACGTTCGGAGGACGTGTTTTTCAACAGAATGTCGGCATTCCAATGGGAACAAACTGTGCCCCTCTACTTGCCGACTTGTTTCTTTATTATTATGAGGCTGACTTCATGCAGGAACTTCTTAAGAAGAAAGATAAGAAGTTAGCACTATCCTTTAACTGTACTTTTCGCTATATAGATGATGTTCTTTCACTAAATAATTCAAAATTTGGTGACTATGTGGAACGCATCTATCCAATCGAGCTAGAGATAAAGGATACTACACATACAGTTAAGTCGGCCTCATATCTTGACTTACATCTAGAAATTGACAATGAGGGTCGGTTGAAAACAAAATTTTACGACAAAAGAAATAATTTAAGCTTTCCAATTGTGAACTTTCCATTTCTAAGTAGCAACATTCCAGCAGCACCTGCATACGGGGTATATATCTCCCAATTGATACGATATTCCCGTGCTTGCATTTCCTATCATGATTTTCTTGATAGAGGGTTGCTGCTCACAAGGAAGCTATTGAACCAAGAGTTCCAAATGGTGAAGTTGAAATCATCCCTTCGTAAATTTTACGGACGACATCACGAGTTGGTTGACCGTTATGGAATAACCGTTTCACAAATGATATCGGATATGTTCCTTACGACGTAACTACAATCCCCTTCCTTTTCATGAATGTGACCTACCGAATTATACCGGATTTGTTATCACATAAGCAACACGACGGGTGCCGCATGTGGAGCAGGACCTGCTTACCCTTCCGGAGCACCTGACATCACCCCTAGTTTTTGGGTGGGGTTCGTGTTGTTTATTCTTTAGTTTTCTATGTTGTGTCGTGTGTGCTGTTGTTTGTTTGTCTTTTTCATTTTTAGCCATGGCGTTGTCAGTTTGTTTTAGATTTATGAGTATGACTTTGGTATCTTTTGTCCCTCTTTTATAGCACTCATCATCATTCCCTGGGGCATGACACAGATGATAACGCGTTCGAACTATTTTCTGGCCTGAAATCATTCTTAATAATTTCATGCTAAAATCCAAATTTACTCATTACATAATTAACATAAAACATAATTCTACGTAGATTTTCCAGTTAACAAAGGAGTAGGTCCGATAAGGACCGATTTTGGCCTCAAATTTCAGCTTCATCTGACGATAGATTTTGAACACTTTTTAAACACTTAAGTGTCTATTGCATGTGATTCAATTAGTGCATGTGAAAGATTTTAACTGATTTAGTCATTAAAAACGATCCGATTCAAACTCTTATATGAAAAATCTACCAAATATGCCGAAAAACGTCACTTTTCAGATGTTTTTTTTTTGTCAAAAATGAATGTGGCCGCTTCCGTGTTCATCCTCAATCTTTATATATGTTATGTATTATCATCAAATACAACTTACATTTTCATATTAAGGATGAACACGAATGCTGCCACTTTCGTTTTACACGAAAACCGTCTAAAACTTAACTAAAATGCTAGAATTGTGAAGATTTCAGTAATTTAGCATGACTTAATGGTGCTAGTACCCGATATTTGTGCATTGTATTGTCAAAAACAGCCCATATTTATGTAGCAGAAGCATTCTACCGTCCAATAAATAACTATAAGTTTACATTTTAACAATTTTGTAAAACTGCTTTATTTTGGAACCAAAAAGGGGTCTTACTGGACCTACTCCTTTCGGCATCTTTTTTATTTGTTTTTGGGATACGATTGCTTTCAAGCAATCTGTAGACTTATACCATTGACTCAGGGCCATGCCCTCACGCCAATCGTTTTATTCTAAACATTAAGGAACATCTCAGATTCTAATGATTGCCTTGCTTTAAAAGGTAAAAGCATACAAAAGGATTGAACTTAAACAACTTTCCTGTAATGTTCTTCTCATAATCTTCATGTTTGATATTTCCCTTGACTTATATGCGTGTTTTTTAACAACACGGAAAATCAGAATAAAGCAGTATTTATATTTAGTGTTTTTATAAATTTAGAAACACGTGGGAGGGAATTCCCCAGTTTTCCTCAGTTCTCTGAATTCCAATAAATCTATTTCTGTCATATAAGAACTGAAATGGAGTTTTTCTGATATGTCACCGTTATGAAACTTATATTTGATTTTGTACGCGCATAAAGAAATGGAGAACCATCTAGGTCGTTTAATTATCATTTAATAAACGTTTTTGTTCCAAATCGCAAGTCAAGGGTTTGTTTTTGTAGTTATGCGCATGCGTATAGTTTTCTTGACTTCATGGGGTATCAGATTAAATGGTTTCTCTGGATTCCCCACTCCATTGATTAATTTGAAACTCATAGGATCCTTTCTATGTCTGTCTGCTATTGAGGGTTATTGTTTTTGCATAATTTTAAATCATATGCATCTTTTTAATTAAAATAAATGTAGTCCACATCGTGAAGGTGTTACTTTAACACTCCTTTAGCCGGAATGGAGTCTTCCATATTATCGTTTCGAGTTGTCTCCCTTCCGTAAGTAACTTCCGTAAAAATCAAAATACGAGAAAAATTAACTCGTTAGATTACGACAAACGTCGTATTATATTAAAATCGATCGCAATTTAAACAGAGAAGTGTGTACGGAAAGGAGTCATGCCCGCTGACCCAAAGAAAATTAGATATTTAAAGAGTTAGAAATGAGGTTCCTCCTAGGATTAATGGTGATAAGATACGAAGTGAAATACTTTCTCTCACTCTCAGTGACTGCTGTGGAAAATAAACTTGGAATTTATAGTACAAAAATAAAACCCAATAAGTACATTGCTCATACACTTGTATACGGGATTTGCTATTTTTAAAGTTGAGTAACTATTCAGATTAAGAAAATTATATTTAAAATGACTGTGCAGTTGAATTAGTTTTGAAATAATGCTATCCAGCTATACCAGGGCTGCTAAATATGCACGAGACTCACGCATAATCATGCTTTTTTGCGGCATTATCTCTCGATCTATTGTTTTTTTCTTTGATCTTTTCAATTTTGACCAAATTTCACGCATTAGCTTTATGAAAAATTGTCAGAACTGCTATATACATGTGTCAATGAAAACAATACACCTTATCGCTATTTGTCCGCCATTACTGGATATCGCACAGGTTCCCTTTAAAATTTTGACGTCATAGAACAACATATCTGACGCCACAATTAGTGAGAGATATTAGCAAGCAAAATTACCACAAAGCATCATTATTATATACTTTTTAAGAATTAACTGCTGGCCATTAAAAAAATGATTTTTTTTCAAGATGGCCACGGCCATTTCCTAAAATGGCTGTTTTCTTTAGTTTGAAAATACTGATTTTTCTGGAAAAATTTTCTTTGAACTTCTTTATCATGTTTTTAGTGAAAACCAATTACCAGGTTTGGTGGATTCATTCCTTACATCACATATTTATAAAAAAAATGAATATTTGACATATCCAGTATTTGCGCATGCGCTAAAATGTAACAAAATTCTTTCAAAAACATTTATTTAGTGTTTTTGGATTTCTAATAATATTATGAATGAGTTTAATAACATTTTTCAAGGTTATGATACACATGTATTTACCACTTTTGCGCATGTGCAAACTATTTATAGACATCAAGAGCGATTTGTATGCACTACCAGGCAATTCTCATGTATTCGATGCTTAAGGCGAAAATGTGGTTAATCCCGGAAAAACATCAATTGTAATTGCAGATCAGCCACTTTTTGAAATTCAGTAGGAATGGCCTGATTTGTACGGAAAAAGTGTATCGTCATGTTTCGTGAATTGCATATTGCAATGACTTGTTCTAAATCTCTGGGTGATATATTTCGTGATAGGGGATGGACATGTTGTCTTACTGAAGCCAATATTGCAACACCAAGAACGGAAGATTCTTTTTATGAATGTTCAAATGTATCTAGAACTAGACAGGTCCATCAGACAACCGCATGTAGTTTGCTTGAATTGTTGATTTCAGATTATGAAAGCTAAACTCAGAATATATAATTATGTCATGACTCTGTGGCGTTCAGTGATTTAAAAGACTGGTGTAAGGAAACAGAGTCATCTCGACCACAGTTTTATTCCTTGCGTTCAATTATAAATTAAGAACTTCTTTTGATTTTGGTATTATGTTCATTATGTGTGAAATTTCGTACTTTTCAAACAGTCCATATAAAGCATGATAGCATATTGTTTTAGGATTTGATCATGTGAATTATGCTCGATCGTTACCGACCCGTCTCCGAAATATGACTTCCCTTCCCGAACATCACCCACAGGTGGCGATGGAAAATGACAATTTCACTGTACGTAAGACCAGCAAATTTTTTCTTATTACACAATTGATCAGCAACAAAAACAGAATAATGAAATTATGAAGGGCGATGTTGGTGCCATATGATTAACCAAAGATCACGTTTAGACAAATGGATGGTAGCTGGACCAGGATTCAGTATACTAGAATATGAATTTAAAAGATCTAGTGGTTTGGGTCATTCTACAACAGTCGAATAACATAATGAAGACTATGAAAACACAAAAAGATTATTTTAAACAGCTTTAAAGGATTTGTAAAGTGATGAACGAGTCTGGAAATTTATTTCTAGAAGAGTCGACAGATTTGTAAAAAAAAAAATACTCCATTTAGGAAATTGTTGATTCGGAAACAGATAAGATATGTAAATAAACCCCAATATATTGGTCCAAACAATACGAAGATCTTTTGAAGTAAATGCAAAACGTCTTTGTCAAAAACAAGGCTAAAGACCCTTTTTAGTGATTGCGATATCTTTTCTAGACTTTTCATTTCTTGTCACAGTAGACAGTTTTACTTGGAATATTTCTTTATCCATAAAAACTAAACTGCTCCTCCGTCTTTATCTCAGGATGTCACTTGAAATAGTGGTATTAAATCGCTACAAATTGGTTTACTTGAAACATTCTGTGATTTGCTGATCCAAATTCGGACGCATTTAAATTTATCGTTAGTGGGGTAGAAATGGTTAATTCCAGGTCACAAAGTTGGGCAAAAATATTTGATGATTATACTAATGATGTCATACTGCCTTATATAAATATTCAAAAGTAGACATTGTATTTAATGTTTACTAAAGATTCTTGTGGCAGATGGAAAGGTGTTGGTTCTGGTAGAACACCAAGGGTTTGTAGTAGTTTTCTCTGTGAAGATCACAACGAAACGAAATTGTTCAAGTTTCTTGCTGACAAAATTGCTTCTTGAGAGACTAATACAAATGTGTATGTTACTCATGGTGAAAATATTCTTTGCAGTTTCAATAAGGATACTTCCTATTTATCCCCTTGTAATCATGAAGAAGCAGATACACGAATGTTTGTCCATGTTCGGCATGATTATGAAAAGTGTTGTAAAATGTAATTTTAAGTAGTACTGACACAGATGAAATAATATCAATAATTGCAGCAATCGGAAAATTAGGTAGAACAAATTGTGGATAGGTTATGGAAGGAATAACGACTTTTGATGGTTTCCTGTACGTGACATGTCAAATGCGTTTAGTCCTTGTGTGTTTGCTCTTCCTTTCGCCCATGCATTCTATGGATGTTGCACTTTGTCGAATTGTCGTGAGAAAGGGAAGATGTCAGCTTGGCTAACAATGGAAGTTTTTCCAGATGTAAAGGACGTTTTTTTTTTTGGCTTAAGTATGAAGCGAGGCACGATGTGAATTGTTTGCCAGGAGGCAGCGCGCCTACTAGGGGTTCTTTTCCAGAGCACATCTAAAGAGAAGTATATCAAGGAGGAGTTGTTTGGGCTCAGCCTGATTCATGTATTCGACAGGTACATGTACCAAGTCATAAACGTTGTGATTGGATGAAAGAAAGAATCAATGACATTTGGAAACAAAAATGAACTTCTTTGACTGCCGTTGCATCCTCGTGTCAGGATATTTTAAAATGCGGAGGCGAAAATCCAGCTGTGTTGGTTACTGTAGATGCTACCGTTCTGGCCTTCCTTGTACGGGTTGTTGTATAGGCAACTATCAGATAATTATAAGATAAGCAACCTGTCTTTCTAACCAAACTAGGCATTTAAAAATAACAAAGAGTGTTATCACTTGTGAAGTTGATGGAAATTATAAAAATATTTCTACGTATTTTTCGCCATTTTTTTACCGGAAGTCACTATTTTTTTCATTTATGTGTTGTTTTGTCGTACTTAGGAACTGTTTTTAACGTTTTATCATAACTTACATTGGATTATACCTATAATACATCTTTCAAGGATTTACATCCCTTGTGAAGTTGCTTGAAAGTATAAAAATTGATTTTTTTACTTTTTTGCCGGCAATTTGAAACCGGAAGTCACCTTTAGTTTCATTAATGTGTTTCTAGTCGTAATTTAGGAACTGTCATTTACTTTTTTTTTTTTTTTATCAAACTTAACATTGGACATTACATATAACACACCTATCAAAGGATTAACGAATTTGCCAATTTGTAATGACGCTATTTCCCAAATGTGTGGGGGCCTTTTTGAAAAAATGATTTTTTTTTCTGGCCAGCAGCGGATTTTTTTTAAGTATCATTTAGTCAACCTTTATACCAAATTTCATGCTTGTATCACGATTTGCACAATTATGTCCATAATATCTCCCACTAAATGTAAAAGTGATTGTTGAATGCGTCAAAAGTTCAAGGGGCCGGGTCAGCCGGGATTAGCGATAAGGTGTATGGCAATCGTATCCCTCAGAGCATTCTGCTCTTTGATTAGATTGTATTGTAAGTGTTGCATTTTTTCCCGAAGTCATTCTTCATACAGTATAGCATGTTATTTTCGCGGGATGTACATTTTCACTTATTTTCGCGGATAGAACAAAATTGCCAAAATAAATTACACCATATTAAAAGTGCACATGCAAAGGTATTGATAAAAGTTTTGAATTCGCCAAAACAATAACCGCCAAAATATTACGTATACCTTATTCAATGAAAATCGCGAAATTTTACACCCGCGAAAATTACCCGCTATACGGTATTATGTTTACCTTTTCATTTGAACAGTTGAACCAAATTTCTTTCTTAACTAAGTTCGTGTGTCAGTTTTAGATCCGTTGATGATAGTCGATAAATCATTTATTGACGTCTCTTTTACGATCTACATTCGAGACAACACCTTTGCAAATACATTCGTTATCATTTGTTGTGAGGAGTTAACCAGTAGAATGCATACTTACTTAAAATTTTCCTCACAAGAACCTGAACAAAAGTATAAATCGTCATTTACAGTATGTATACGACTTCGTTTTTCTTATATCTTTTATTCAAAAATGATTAATTTCCTTTACTTTCATTTTTCATAATGAAACAATCACTTCATCACACTTGAATGAGCGACATAACAGAACAAATCACCCTTCCGGAGCATCTAAGATTGCATTCGGTATTTTGTGAGGTTCGTATTGCTCAGTCTTCAATTTTCAATGTTGTGTTTTGTATACTCTTATTTGGCTTTATTCTTTTTTGTTCCTATAGTGTTTGATAGTTTAAGACCCATCATTTTTTCATAAAATGCCCTGTACCAAGTAAAAAAAAAAGGTCATTGTTACATTATAGTTCGTTTCTGTGTGTGTTACATTTTGATGTTGTGTTTCTGTTGTGTCGTATAGTTCTCTTATATTTGATATGTTTCCCTCAGTTTTAGTTTGTAACCCGGAATTGTTTTTTCTCTATTGATTTGTGAATTCCGAACAGGGTAAACTACTGTTGCCTTTATTTATGTTCGACTTATGAGATTGAACGCCCCTTTGCTATCTTTGGCCCCTCTAAAACGAACAGCGGTATACTACTGTTGCCTTTATTTATGTTCGACTTATGAGATTGAATGCCCCTTTGCTATCTTTAGCCTCTCTTTTACAGTAAGTAAACTACTGTTGCCTTTATTTATGTTCGACTTATGAGATTGAATGCCCCTTTGCTATCTTTTGCCTCTCTTTGACAGTAAGTTTATTACTGTTGCCTTTATTTATGTTCGTCTTATGAGATTGAATGCCCCTTTGCTATCTTTGGCCTCTCTTTTACAGTAAGTAAACTACTGTTGCCTTTATTTATGTTCGACTTATGAGATTGAATGCCCCTTTGCTATCTTTGGCCTCTCTTTTACAGTAAGTAAACTACTGTTGCCTTTATTTATGTTCGACTTATGAGATTGAATGCCCCTTTGCTATCTTTAGCCTCTCTTTAACAGTAAGTATACTAATGTTGTCTTTATTTATGTTCGACTTATGAGATTGAGTGCCCCTTTGCTATCTTTTGTCCTCTTTTACAGTAAGTAAACTACTTTTGCCTTTATTTATGTTCGACTTATGAGATTGAATGGCCCTTTGCTATCTTTAGCCTCTCTTTTACAGTAAGTAAACTACTGTTGCCTTTATGCCTTTTGCCTCTCTAAAACGAACTGTATTTACTTCTCAATATATGATAAAAATAAAAGATATTTGATAAACTTCACACGATATCGGAATAGTTTTACAAGAATGAATACAATAACGACTCACAATGTATGCAGACATCACTAATGAATCCACACTCGGTCCAAATTACATGAGTCCTACACATGACAACTATAGATGTCAATTTGTGGTTGATGTAAAATATACTATCGTTCTTTTGTGCATTTTTCCTTTGATATTTTTTGTGATATTTTTTTATATCATGCTACTTGCTTGAGATGGAAAATTATCGCTAGAAACTAAAGAGGCACATGGCGTTGCTAATGAAATTGACATAAAATTGACAACGTCCTTTTAGGTAAAATAGCGATAAACAGATTAGCATTGGTCATATCAACGGCTTTTCTCGCTTTCGCCGTATACGTACCGACTCAAGCGAGAAAATCAATCTCGTTGAGATGATCAACGATAATCTATAAAAATAATTCGATGCTAAGTTTATTTATTCTTTTCAAAATGTATTATATGTTATCAAAGTTTGTATTGATATTATTGAAACATTTTGTAAATTGATGGCAAATTTCGCTTTCCCTAGTATGCTACAGTTTTCATTTTCTGTTTCTGATTTCAAATAATTGTAATAATTAAAATTGAGAAAGCATGAACAAAATGATATTAAACAATTCATCTAATTTGATGATTTGACAATTTCTTCAATCAAATAATTCATGATTTATTATAAACGTTGAATTCAATAGTGCTTGTTCAAGCATTTATTTGCAATGTGTTACATAGACTTTATTTGCAATATGTACATAAATTTTCATACGTAATAGGTTACATATTTTTTCTATTTTCTTATGATTATTCATACGTAGTTTTATATTAGTACGAACCGCTCCTTCTCAGAAAAAGAAATTCGTAAAGACATTTGCCTTGTTGAACCACTGATACGACAGTAAGCATGTGTTACATCCTCGGACCACGCACACACTAGCGTGATATTAAACATATACCATCCCTTCCAACGTGTTATTTCATTAACAAAGCCTCTCTTCAAGTGTTCGGTTGTGTGATCAGTTTTTCCAGTTGTGGTCGTATTGTCAACTATTTAACATGTAAGTAACTTTATACATTTACCTATCTTTAACTTATAGCACTCATCATCATTCCCTGCGACATGACACAGATGATAACGCGTTCGATCTGTTTTCTGGCCTGAAATCATTCTTAAAAGAGGGACGAAAGATACCAAAGGGACAGTCAAACTCATAAATCTAAAACAAACTGACAACGCCATGGCTGAAAATGAAAAAGACAAACAAACAACAGCACACACGACACAACATAGAAAAATAAAGAATAAACAACACGAACCCCACCAAAAAACTAGGGGTGATCTCAGGTGCTCCGGAAGGGTAAGCAGATCCTGCTCCACATGCGGCACCCGTCGTGTTGCTTATGTGATAACAAATCCGGTAAATAGTCTAATTCGGTAGGTCACATTCAGGAAAGGGAAGGGGATTGTAGTTACGACGTAAGGAACATATCCGATATCATTTGTGAAACGGTTATTCCATAACGGTCAACCAACTCGTGATGGCGTCCGTAAAACTTACGAAGGGATGATTTCAACTTCACCATTTGGGACTCTTGGTTTAATAGCTTCCTTGTGAGCAGCAACCCTCTATCAAGAAAATCATGATAGGAAATGCAAGCACGGGAATATCGGATCAATTGGGAGATATATACCCCGTATGCAGGTGCTGCTGGAATGTTGCTACTTAGAAATGGAAAGTTCACAATTGGAAAGCTTAAATTATCTCTTTTGTCGTAAAATTTTGTTTTCAACCGACCCTCATTGTCAATTTCTAGATGTAAGTCAAGATATGAGGCCGACTTAACTGTATGTGTAGTATCCTTTATCTCTAGCTCGATTGGATAGATGCGTTCCACATAGTCACCAAATTTTGAATTATTTAGTGAAAGAACATTATCTATATAGCGAAAAGTAGAGTTAAAGGATGAAGTTAGCCTCATAATAATAAAGAACCAAGTCGGCAAGTAGAGGGGCACAGTTTGTTCCCATTGGAATGCCGACAGTCTGTTGAAAAACACTTCCTCCGAACGTAACAAATATGTTGTCAATCAAGAAATCAAGCATCTTGATAATATCAGTTTCAGAGAATTTTTTGTTCGAATCAGAGTGATCCTTTACAAAGTAGGATTTATCCCTCCCTAAGACAAGATACTTGTATCTACGTTGGCCATTCTGTTTTACGAAGCAAAGCAATACCAACTCTTTCAATTTGTCTTTTAGTTTGGAATGTGGAATACAAGTGTACAGAGTAGAAAAGTCAAATGTTTTAATACTGTTACAAGATGAAAGAGAGTTAGATTGTATGTACTCTGTAAGATCTTTGGACTTTTTAAGTATCCACATCTGATTCACGCCCCCCTCTAGAATAGGCAGTTTCACAATAACTTTGAAGCCCGTCTTTGATTGCTGATAAAATAGATGTTAATAATTTAGAAAGAGGTTTCGTGGAGCACTTGGAAAACCCAGCAATATACCGTTGTTTGTAAGGATACTTATGTAGTTTAGGTATCCAATACAGTGATGGCAGATCCAGTTCTTCATCTTTGGTTGAAATTCCAAAGGAACACAGAACAGACCTATGATTATCCAGGATTTCCTCTTTGGTAAGTGTCGTGAGGGTATATGTTGAGTTTTCAAGTGAATTGTTAATACCTAATTCGTTTATCAAGCAGTTAATGTAATGAGTTTTACATACAAAAACGATGTTGTTTGGGGCTTTATCTGCGGGGACAACAACATATTTGTCATGGAGGTACGATAGGTGTTTTGCAACATTTGGGTCTTCAAAGATTGACGTAGCATGGGCATTGATAGACCCATTCAGTTTCTTAATTCTGATTTGTATCAACGACCTCACTGCCTTCATCCATTCGGAAAGAGTGTCTACGTCTTCCTTCTCGCGCTTAGCCCATTGCCTGGCATAATCCGCAACTGAATCCATCAAAATTTTAAAGTTGAATTTCCAATTGATGGATTTAGGCTCACGATATTTCGGACTTTTCAATAACACATTTCGTAGAGAAGTGTTATTAACAATGTTGAGGTCACCGGTAATAACGTGGCCAGCGGGATTATATGTGAATTGGGAACTAGCACAAGTGCAATCGGGAGGTTTAGACTTGAAGTCGTCAATATCGAGATTCTGCAAAACGTGTTTGTAATTGAAAATTTTAGTTGCAATAGGTTTGGTATAGGTATAAGAAATGATTGGTACAGACTGGTCTTTGAAATAAGGAGTTATTTTCGATTGAACTAATTTATGATGAAGGATATTGCCTAAGTTGACGCCATCGATACCTTTGTTGGCAAAGGAAAGATTAAGGAAAGATCTTTTCTCTTTTTTATCTTTGCCAATGCGGACTGGCTTGAAAAGTCTGTGACTTGCAATATCCGAAATTATAACTGTAATTTTGTATAGGTTTGAATGAGGGTTTGTAACAGTGGATTCCAAACATAAATTGAACAGAGAATGAAGTTTTGAAAGGGGTAATGAATAAAGTTTCGAGCGAATGTGATGAATACCTAACGGCTTTTGTATAAATTGCAGCAATTCATTAATAGATACATCATGCAGAGAAGGTGATGTATTTTATTTCATGCTAAAATCCAAATTTACTCATTACATAATTAACATAAAACATAATTCTACGTAGATTTTCTAGTTTATCTAAGGAGTAGGTCCGGTAAGGACCGATTTTGGCCTCAAATTTCAGGTTCGTCTGATGAAAGATTTTGACCACTTTTTAAACACTTAAGTGTCTATTTCATTTGATTCAATTAGTGTATGTGAAAGATTTTAACTGATTTAGTCATTAAAAACGATCCGTTTCAAGCGCAAATATGAAAAATCTACCAAATATGCCGACAAATGTCAATTTTCAGATGTTTTTTGTCAAAAATGAATGTGGCCGCATCCGTGTTCATCCTAAATCTTTATATGTTATGTATTATCATCAAATACAACTTTCATTTCAATACTAAGGATGAACACGAATGCGGCCACTTTCGTTTTACACGAAAACCGTCTAAAATTTAACTAAAATGTTAGAATTGTGAAGATTTCAGTAATTTAGCATGACTTAATGGTGCTAGTACCCGATATATGTGCATTCTGTTGTCAAAAACAGCCCATATTTATGTAGCAGAAGCATTCTACCGTCCAATAAATAACTAAAAGTTTACATTTAAACAATTTTGTAAAACTGCTTTATTTTGGGACCAAAAAGGGGTCTTACTGGACCTACTCCTTTCGGCATCTTTTTTATATGTTTTTGGGATACGATTGCTTTCAAGCAATCTGTAGACTTATACCATGGACTCAGGGCTATGCCCTCACGGCAACCGTTTTATTCTAAACATTAAGGAACATCTCAGATTCTAATGATTGCCTTGCTTTAAAAGATAAAAACATACAAAAGGATTGAACTTAAACAACTTTCCTGTAATGTTCTTTTCATAATCTTCATGTTTGATATTTCCCTTGATTAATATGCTTGTTTTTAACAACACGGAAAATCAGAATTAAGCAGTATTTATATTTAGTGTTTTTATAAATTTAGAAACACGTCGGAGAGTATTCCCCAGTTTTGATAAAATGCGAGAGTTCTCTGAATTCCAATCAATCTATTTCTGTCATATAAGAACTGAAATGGAGTTTTTCTTATATGTCACCGTTATGAAACTTTTATTTGATATTGTACGCGTATAAAGAAATGGAGAACCATCTAGGTCGTTTAATTATCATTTAATAAACGTTTTTGTCCCTGTCACAAGTCAAGGGTTTGTTTATGTAATTATGCGCATGCGTATAGTTTTCCTGACTTCAAGGGGTATCAGATTGAATGGTTGCTCTGGATTCCCCACTTCATTGATTAGTTTGAAACTCATAGGATCCTTTCCATGTCTGTGTGCTATTGAGGGTTATTGTTATTGCATAATTTTAAATCATATGCATCTTTTTAATTAAAATAAATGTAGTCCACATCGTCAAGATGTAACTTTAACACCCCTTCAGCCGGAATGGAGTTTTCCATATTATCGTTTCGAGTTGTCTCCCTTCCGTAAGTAACTTCCGTCAAAATCAAAATACGAGAAAAATTAACTCGTTAGATTACGATAAACGTCGTATTATATTAAAAACGATCGCAATTTAAACAAAGAAGTGTGTACGGAAAGGAGTCATGCCCACTGACCCAAAGAAAATTAAATATTTAAAGAGTTAGAAATGAGGTTCCTCCTAGGATTAATGGTGATAATATACGAAGAGAAATACCTTCTCTCACTCTCAGTGACTGCTGTGGAAAATAAACTTTGATAGTTTTGAATTGATAGTACAAAAATAAAACCCAATAAGTACATTGCTCATCCACTTGTATACGGGATTGGCTATTCTTAAAGTTGAGTAACTATTCAGATTACTAAAATTACATTTAACATGACTGGCAGTTGAAATAGTTTTGAAAATAATACTATCCAGCTATACCAGGGCTGCTAAACATGCATGAGACTCACGCCTGTTCATGCTTTTTTGCGGCATTATCTCTCGATCTATTGTTGTTTTCTTTGATCTTTTCAATTTTGGCCACATCTCACGCATTAGCTTTATGAAAAGTTGGCAGAACTGCTATGTACATGTGTCAATGAAAACAATACACCTTATCGCTATTTGTCCCTCATAACTGGATATCGCACAGGTTCCCGTAAAATTTTGACGTCATAGAACAACATATCTGACGCCACAATGTAAAAGTGATTGTTGTATGCGTCAAAAGTTGAAGGGGCCGGGTCAGCCGGGATTAGCGACAAGGTGTATGGCAATTGTATCCCTCAGAGCATTCTGCTTTTTGATTAGATTGTATTCTAAGTGTTGCATTTTTTCCCGAAGTCATTCTTCATACAGTATAGCATGTTATTTTCGCGGGATGTACATTTTCACTTATTTTCGCGGATAGAACAAAATTGCCAAAATAAATTACACCATATTAAAGTGCACATGCAAAGGTATTTATAAAAGTTTTGAATTCGCCAAAACAATAACCGCCAAAATATTTCGTATACCTTATTCAATGAAAATCGCGAAATTTTACACCCACGAAAATAACCCGCTATACGGTATTATATTTACATTTTCATTTGAACAGTTGAACCAAATTTCTTTCTTAACTAAGTTCGTGTGTCAGTTTTTGATCCGTTGATGATAGTCGATAACTCATTTATTGACGTCTCTTTTACAATCTACACTCGAGACAGTACCTTTGCAAATACATTCGTTATCATTTGTTGTGAGGAGTTAACCAGTAGAATGCATACTAACTTAAAATTTTCCTCAAAAGATCCTGAACAAAAGTATAAATCGTCATTTACAGTATGTATACGACTTCGTTTTTCTTATATCTTTTATTCAAAAATGATTAATTTCCTTTACTTTCATTTTAAAAACTTTGCAATGAAACAATCACTTCATCACACTTGAATGACCGACATAACAGAACAAATCACCCATCCGGAGCATCTAAGACTGCATCCGGTGTTTTGTGAGGTTCGTATTGGTCAGTCTTCAATTTTCAATGTTGTGTTTTGTATACTCTTATTTGGCTTTACGTCTTTTTCTTTTTTTGTTTTTTGTTCTTATAGTGTTTGATAGTTTAAGACCCATCATTTTTTCATAAAATGCCCTGTACCAAGTCAGGATATAGGCCATTGTTACATTATAGTTCGTTTCTGTGTGTGTTACATTTTGGTGTTGTGTTTCTGTTGTGTCGTATAGTTCTCTTATATTTGATACGTTTTTCTCAGTTTTAGTTTGTAACCCGGATTTGTTTTTTCTCTATTGATTTGTGAATTTCGAACAGCGGTATACTACTGTTGCCTTTATTTATGTTCGACTTATGAGATTGAATGCCCCTTTGCTATCTTTTGCCTCTCTTTTACAGTAAGTATACTACTGTTGCCTTTATTTATGTTCGACTTATGAGATATAATGCCCCTTTGCTATTTTTTGCCTCTCTTTTACAGTAAGTAAACTACTGTTGCCTTTATTTCTGTTCGATTTATGAGATTGAATGCCCCTTTGCTATCTTTTGCCTCTCTTTTACATTAAGTAAACTACTGTTGCCTTTATTTCTGTTCGAATAATTATGAGATCGAATGCCCCTTTGCTATCTTTTGACTCTCTTTTTCAGTAAGTAAACTACTGTTGCCTTTATTTATGTTCGACTTATGAGATTGAATGCCCCTTTGCTATCTTTTGCCTCTCTAAAACGAACTGTATTTACTACTAAATATATGATAAAAATAAAAGATATTTGATAAACTTCACACGTTATCGGAATAGTTTTACAAGAATGAATACAATAACGACTCACAATGTATGCAGACATCACTAATGAATCAACACTGGATCGGTCCAAATTACATGAGTCCTAGACATGACAACTATAGATGTCAATTTGTGGTTGATGTAAAATACTAGTCAAAACATTTACTAAATTTTATCATCGGTATAAAGACATCATTCGTAAATATAGCTCAACATGCAGACTTCTAATACGTTCAGGTATTTCACATCCAATTGTTTATGGAAATATTCTTTATAAAGCACAAAGGTGTCAGTATTCACCTCAGAAACTTACAAAACCTTTGAATAAACTTATTAAGAAGGGATATAATTACGATACTGTTGTCAAGTCAATAAAGATTGCATATTTTGGCGTTAATATTGAGTCACTGATAAGGTCTTTGCATCGGAACTAAACACATTTACGCCACTACTGGTGGTCTTTGGTGAGTTTTTACAACCACAGGGTTGATGCCACTACTTGTAGTCTTTGATTAGTTTTTACAACCACAGGGTTGATGCCACTACTTGTGGTCTTTGATTAGTTTTTACAACCACAGAGTTGATGCCACTGCTGGTGGTCTTTGGTGAGTTTTTACAACAACAGGGTTGTTGCCACTACTGGTGGTCTTTGGTGAGTTTTTACAACCACAGGGTTGATGCCACTACTTGTGGTCTTTGATTAGTTTTTACAAACCACAGAGTTGATGCCACTTCTGGTGGTCTTTGGTGAGTTTTTACAACAACAGGGTTGTTGCCACTACTGGTGGTCTTTGGTAAGTTTTTACAACCACAGGGTTGATGCCACTACTTGTGGTCTTTGATTAGTTTTTACAACCACAGAGTTGATGCATCTACTGGTGGTCTTTGGTGAGTTTTTACAACCACAGGGTTGATGCCACTACTGGTGGCCTTTGATTAATTTTAACAACCACAGGGTTGAAGCCACAACTGGTGGTTTTTGATGAGGTTTTGTAACCACATATTGTTGCCAATTCTGGTGGTATTTGTTGACGTTTTGTAACCAAAGGGTTGTTGCTAAGGCTGGTGGTCTTTGTTGATTTTTCACAACCACAGGGTTGATGCCACTGTTGGTGGTCTTTGGTGAGTTTTTACAACCACAGGGTTGATGCCATAACTAATGGTCTTTGAATTGTATTTACAACCACAGGTATGATGCCACTGCAGGTAGTTTTTGTTGTGTTTTTACAACGACATTGCTGTTGCCAATGCTGGCAGTCCTTGTAGAGTTTTTACAACCACATGGTAGATGCCACTGCTTTTGGTCACTATTGATTTTTAACAAACACAGGGTTAATGCACTGCTGGTGATAATTGATGAGTTTTTACAACCACAAGCTTGATGCCACTGCTGGTAGTCTTTGTTGAGTTTTTGAAATACGATTGCTTTTAAGCAAACTGTAGACTTATACCATTGACTCAGGGCCATGCACTTACGTCAACCGTTTTATTCTAAACATCAAGGAACATCTAAGATTCTTGAGATTGTCTTGCTTTAAATGGTATAAAAAACAAAAGGATTGAATTTAAACAACTGTCCTATAATGTTTTTCTCATAATCTTCATGTTTCAATATTTACCTTGACTTGTTTTCGTGTTAAAAAACACGGAAAATCAGAGTTAAGCAGTATTTATATTTTATGATTTTATAAATTTAGAAACACGTCAGAGGGAACTCCCCAGTTTTGATAACATGCAAGAGTTCTTCGAATTTCGATCGATAAATCTATTTCTATTTCTGTCATTAATAAACTCATCATAGATACCAGGACTAAATTTGATATATACGCCAGACGCGCGTTTCGTCTACAAAAGACTCATCAGTGACGCTCGAATCCAAAAAATAAAAAAAAAAAAAGAACTGAAGTTGCGTTTTCTTATATGTCAACGTTATGAAACTGATATTTGATATTGTACTTCCATTAAGGAATGGAGGTCGTTTAATTAATATACGTCCTTGCTACAAATCACAAGTCTTTAGTTTGTTTAGGTAAGTATGCGCATGCGTATAGTTTTCTTGGCTTGTAGGGGATCAGATTGAATGGTTGCTCTGGATTCCCCACTCCATTAATTAATTTGAAGCTCGCGAGATCCTTTCTATGTCTGTCTGATATTAAGGGTTGTTGTTGTTGCATAATTTAAAATCATATGCATCATTTAAATTAAAATAAATGAAGTCGATCCACAACGTAAAGGTGTAACTAGAACACCCCTTCAGCCAAAATGGAGTCTTCAATTTTATCGCTTTGAGTTGTCTCCCTTCCTTTTAAAAAGTAACTTTCATCAATCGACGATAAGTCGAGAAAACATTAACTCGTTCTGCCGGTAGACGTCAAATCATATTAAAACCGATCGGAGTTTAAACAGAGGAATGATATGTGTACGGAAAGGAGTCATGCCCACTGACCCAAAGGAAATTAAATATTCAAAGAGTTAGGAATTGGGTTCCACCTTTAATTCACGTAGGAAAGTATGTGATAAGGCACGAAGTGTAGTACCTTCTCTCACTCCCAGTGACTGCTGTGGAAAGTAAACTCTATTGATAGTACAAAAATAAAACACAATAAGTACATTGTCCGTACATTTGTATCGAGGATTTGCGTTGGCGGTACCAGGGGGGGTTGGACGATCAGTGCATTTGAATGGGGACATATAGTTGGAACCCCCTCTTTTTTTAAATTGCTGGATCCGCCCTGGGGGCTATTCTTAAAGTTGAATAACTATTCAGATTACGTAAATTACATTTTACACGTGCAGTTGAATTATTTTTGAAATATTACTAATACATGTAATCAATGAAAACAATGGCAATCGTATCCCTCAGAGCAATCTGCTCTTTTATTAAAACAACATGGTTGAGCAACTTCTTGTGATCATTGTTGATTTTTTTTATACAATTACAGGGTTAACGCACTGCTGGTAATATTTGATGAGATTTTACAACCACACGGTTAATGCCACTGTTGTTAATCTTTGTTGGGTTTATACAAAAACAGGTTACATTTGTAAATGCAACAGATGAGCTAAGACCCTAAAAATCGTCCTCCATCAATTATTATTTGGAATGAGTGTCGTATTATCAATCATAACTCATTCCGTACTTGCTGCTCGAGATGGATTAAACGAGAAAAAAACTGATAAAAAATCCTTATACACTTTTTTGTATTCTTAATTTATCGGCATTATGATTTTTACTCTGCGTTCATCTGGCCCGTTTCAAGGTGAAGTTTTTTGTCGAGATTTTGTTTTTGATGAATTAAAGTCCAATCAAATTGAAACAATGTACACATGTAGCTTATAATATGATATTTCTAATTTTAATGCAATATTTGAGATTTTACCCCATTTTCATGGTCCACTGAATATAGTGCGGATAGGGCATCCGTGTACTATAGACACATTCTTGTTTAATTCAGTAATGAACATGTATATTTTTGATATTCATATTTAACATTTTTAAGAATATTTTACTTAACAATAGCCCTATTTCTTGTACCAAACATAAGCTGAAAAAACTAGTAAAGGGATTTGTTTTTGTTCCGACTGATAAGGTTGCGTATAATATCATTACTGTTGGACGTAAACTTTACATTTGGGGTTCTGCAAAAGGAAATCACAAACTCACTTACATTCCAACTACTTCATTTTTTAAAAATTTCATCTGTAACAAACATAAATCTTTAGCTACCTCTGTACAAGAGAAACCACATACAATGAAAGTTTCAACTGAGGCCTGGCTTCCAAAGCTGTTCAAATGTTTTATTTTTCTACCCTACATACCACTATTTCTCATAATCTTATTAAGAAAAACATCAAACACCTATACTAATTAAATGCACATTTACAAAATGCGAATTTATGTATTCAAACTCTTTTAGATAATTTTTTAGCAACAACAAACAAAAGAATTAAGTCAAACGAACCTGCTTTGATTCTATAACTTACCTTACTTTTTAATAGATAACATTTTTGCTTGTATGGAGATTCCATATATCGTCATGTTATCGGATTTTCAAAGATACTTAGGTGTGCTACACTTATCGCGGACTTGTTTGTGTATCGTTATAAAATGATCAAAGAATCATCATCTGATACTAAAATATAACACTTCAAGATATTTGGATTATGATTTGGCTTTCAATAATTACGACCTCAGTATGTAGAGTGATTAGAATTATCCTGCTAATATTAACAATAAATACCTCCCTTTTCTGGATATTGATACTATTATCTATATCGTTCTGTAGCTGGAAGCTTGAAACTAAAACGTATGATGAAGGAGATGCTTTCTTTTCCTATTGTTAATTATCAATGTTTAGACGATGACGTTCCCTTGTCACCATCGTACGGTGTTTCCGTATCTCAACTTGTTCGATTCGCTCGTGTATGTAACAACATATTAGATTCTAATACAAGAAGTATCAGTCTTACTGAAAATTATTACACCCGGGTTTTCGATATCACAAACTATTCAAATCATTTACTCAATTGTATCGTCGGTACAAGGACATCATGCGAAAATATGACTCAACATGCAATCAACTTATACTTTCAGGTATTTCCCATCTAATATTTCATGGTAATATTTTTTACAAAGCACAAAAAGGGTCTTTTTGGTTTTTATATTGTCTAATGCAAAGGGTCTTTGCTTCAAAAAATGCAAATTTATTCTAAAACCAGTTGTTGGCATGATACGAGTTTAGTTCGTCTCATATATTTTATGATGGTATGAAACAACCATAACGAGAGGGATTGTACTTGATTTTCTTAAACAATGTATACTGAAGACATACCTTTCAATCAGTTTAATGAAGGTCAGGAGCTGGCATGTGAGTCATTCCTGTAGTTGTCCTTTGATAATTAAGGTATGATTGTAATTTTTGCTTAGTTCATTTTCTCGCTTTTCGGAGTCAAAAAGCGAAACATATGTATGCTGTTTCGGGCGTCGGCGGCGTCAACAATGTATTTGTTTGTGAATAGGTCTAATTCATGGTGAACTTCTAGTGAAAAGTCAAAGATATGTTTGGTATGCCGTTGTTTAAGCATTGGCACATCTCATTACCATGGATATCATTTGGCCCCGACTCCTACGTTATGGTCTATTGACTTTGAAACTTTTGAGATGTATTTCTGTGATAACAGTTTATTTTGTTTCTTATTCTGACACCAGTTTCGGATTTCTTTTAAACTGATTTTACTGTGGTGTTTGGTTGCTTATTCTATCTTAATGTAGGTTTATAAGATGGGTTAAGGTCTCGAAAATATGAGAGCTCGTCGTCTGTGATGTCACATACCAAACAATTACGTCGGCGGCGTCAACAATGTATTTGTTTGTGATTAGGTCTAATTCATGGTGAACTTCTAGTGAAAAGTCAAAGATATATTTGGTATGCAGTTGTTTAAGCATTGGCACATCTCATTACCATGGATATCATTTGGCCCCGCCTCCTAAGTTATGGTCTGTTGACTTTGAAACTTTTGAGATGTATTTCTGTGATAACAGTTTATTTTGTTTCTGATTCTGACACCAGTTTCGGACTTCTTTTAAACTGATTTTACTGTGGTGTTTGGTTGTTTATTCTATCTTAATGTAGGTTTATAAGATGGGTTGAGGTCTCGAAAATATGAGAGCTCGTCTACTGTGATGTCACATACCAAACAATTACGTCATTTAAAAAATGCCGTAATGACCATTCCATTTTAGACCCATAGAAGAAAAACACTCATTTTTTTTTTTTTTTTTTTTTTTGTGCTATTTTCATATTTCCAAGTAAAGGTGTAATAAAAAAAAGGTGGGGTGTTATAAAAGGTAGCATAGGCATGCGATAAAGGGTGTGATAAAGGGTAGACATGCGAAATAGGGGTGTGATAAAGGGTCTACATCAAAGTTGAGCGATACGGCGTAAACAGCAGGCTATTTATCAAATATTTAAAACTACTGTATTTCCTACTAAATATATGATAAAAAAAAAAAAAAAAGATATTTGATAAACTTCACACGATATCGGAATAGTTTTACAAGAATGAATACAATAACGACTCACAATGTATGCAGACATCACTAATGAATCCACACTCAGTCCAAATTACATGAGTCCTAGACATGACAACTATAGATGTCAATTTGTGGTTGATGTAAAATATACTATCGTTCTTTTGTGCAACTTTTCCTTTGATATTTTTTTGTGATATTTTTTTATATTATGCTTGAGATGGAAAATTATCGCTATAAACTAAGGAGGCTTGTGGCGATTCTAATGAAATTGACATGACATTGACAAGGTCGTCATAGGTAAAATAGCGATAAACAGATTAGAATTGGTCATATCAACGGATTTTCTCGCTTTCGCCGTACCGACTCAAGCGAGAAAATCAATCTTGTTGAGATGATCAACGATAATTTATAAAAATAATTCGATACTAAGTTTATTTATTCTTTTCAAAATGTATTATATGTTATCAAAATTTGTATTGATATTATTGAATCACTTTTGTAAATTGAAGGCAAATCTCTCTTCCCCTAGTATGCTAGAGGTTTCATTTTCTGTTTCTGATTTCAAATAATTGTAATAATTAAAAATTGAGAAAGCATGAACAAAATGTTATTTAACAATTTGTCTAATTTGATGATTTGACAATTTATTTATTCAAATAATTCACAATTTATTATAAACGTTAAATTCAATAGTGCTTGTTCAAGCATTTATTTGCAATATGTTACATAGAGTTTTTGTATTTTCTTATCTTTAGTCATACGCAGCTTTAAATAAGTACGAAACGCTCCTTAACAGAAAAAGAAATTCATAAAAATATATGTCTTGTTAAACCACTGAAACGACAGTAAGCATGTGTTACATCCTCGGACCACGCACACACTAGCGTGATATTAAACATATACCATCCCTTTCAACGTGTTATTTCATTCACAAAGCCTCTCTTCAAGTGTTCAGTTGTGTGATCAGTTGTGGTCGTATTGTCAACTATTTAACATGTAAGTAACTTTATACATTTACCTATCTTAACTTATCTTTTATAGAACTCATCATCATTCCCTGCTACATGACACAGATGATATCGCGTTCGAACTGTTTTCTGGCCTGAATTCATTCTTAATATTTTCATGCTGAAATCCAAATGTACTCATTACATAATTAACATAAAACATAATTCTACGTAGAACTTTCAGTTTATTAAATTTCGGCATCTTTTTTCTTTATTTTTTGATTGCACTGTAAGTGTTGCATTTCTCCCGAAGTCATTATTCATACAGTATAGCTGGTTATTTTCGCGGGGTCTATATTTTTACTTTGTTTCGCGGATAGAACAAAATTGTCAAAATAAATTACACCATTTTAAAAGTGCCATGAAAATGTATAGATAAAAAATAAAAGATAAAAGTTTTGAATTCGCCAAAACAATAACAGCCAAAATATTTTGTATACTTATTCAATGAAAATCGCGAATTTTTACATCCGCGAATATAACCCGCTATACGGTATTATATTTACCTTTTCATTTGAACAGTTGAACCAAATATCTTTCTTAACTAAGTTCGTGTGTCAGTTTTTGATCCGTTGATGATAGTCGATAACTCATTTATTGACGTCCCCTTTACGATCTACATTTGAGACAGCACCTTTGCAAATAGGGTTAACCAGTAGAATGCATACTAACTTAACATTTCCTCCAAAATATAAATTTTTCTTATATCTTTAATTCAAAAATGATTAATTTCCTTTACTTTCTTTTTTAAACCTTTTTAATGAAACACTCCCTTCACAACACTTGAATAAGCGACATTACAGAATAAATCACCCTTCCGGACCATCTAATATTGTATTTTGTGAGGTTCATGTTGCCCGATCTTTAATTTTCAATGTTGTGTTTTGTATACTCTTATTTGGCTTTACGTCGTTTTGTTTTTTTTTGTTTTTTTTTGTTCCAATAGTGTTTGAAAGTTTATTTTCGACTTATGAGATTGAATGCCCCTTTGCTATCTTTTGCCTCTCTAAAACGAACAGCGGTAAACTACTGTTGTCTTTATTTATGTTCGACTTATGAGATTGAATGCCCCTTTGCTATATTTTGCCCCTCTAAAACGAACAGCGGTATACTACTGTTGCCTTTATTTATGTTCGACTTATGAGATTGGATGCCCCTTTGCTATCTTTTGCCCCTCTAAAACGAACAGCGGTATACTACTGTTGCCTTTATTTATGTTCGACTTATGAGATTGAATGCCCCTTTGCTATCTTTTGCCCCTCTAAAACGAACAGCGGTAAACTACTGTTGCCTTTATTTATGTTCGACTTATGAGATTGAATGCCCCTTTGCTATATTTTGCCCCTCTAAAACGAACAGCGGTATACTACTGTTGCCTTTATTTATGTTCGACTTATGAGATTGAATGCCCCTTTGCTATCTTTTGCCCCTCTACAATGAACAGCGGTATACTACTGTTACCTTTATTTATGTTCGACTTATGAGATTGAATGCCCCTTTGCTATCTTTGGCCTCTCTAAAACGAACAGCGGTAAATTACTGTTGCCTTTATTTATGTTCGACTTATGAGATTGAATGCCCCTTTGCTCTCTTTTGCCCCTCTAAAACGAACAGCGGTATACTACTGGTGCCTTTATTTATGTTCGACTTATGAGATTAAATGCCCCTTTGCTCTCTTTTGCCCCTCTAAAACGAACAGCGGTATACTACTGTTGCCTTTATTTATGTTCGACTTATGAGATTGAATGCCCCTTTGCTATCTTTTGCCCCTCTAAAACGAACAGCGGTAAACTACTGTTGCCTTTATTTATGTTCGACTTATGAGATTGAATGCCCCTTTGCTATCTTTGGCCTCTCTAAAACGAACAGTGGTATACTACTGTTGCCTTTATTTATGTTCGACTTATGAGATTGAAAGCCCCTTTGCTATCTTTTGCCTATCTAAAACGAACAGCGGTAAACTACTGTTGCCTTTATTTATGATCGACTTATGTGATTGAATGCCCCATTGCTATCTTTGGCCTCTCTAAAACGAACAGCGGTATACTACTGTTGCCTTTATTTATGTTCGACTTATGAGATTGAATGCCCCTTTGCTATCTTTGGCCTCTCTAAAACGAACAGCGGTATACTACTGTTGCCTTTATTAATGTTCGACTTATGAGATTGAATGCCCCTTTGCTATCTTTGGCCTAGCTAAAACGAACAGCTGTATACTTCTGTTGCCTTTATTTATGTTCGACTTATGAGATTGAATGCCCCTTTGCTATCTCTTGCCCCTCTTAAACGAACAGTGGTAAACTACTGTTGCCTTTATTTATGTTCGACTTATGAGATTGAATGCCCCTTTGCTATCTTTTGCCTCTCTTTTACAGTAAGTAAACTACTGTTGCCTTTATTTATGTTCGACTTATGAGATTGAATGCCCCTTTGCTATCTTTTGCCTCTCTTTTACAGTAAGTAAACTACTGTTGACTTTATTTATGTTCGACTTATGAGATTGAACGCCCCTTTGCTATCTTGGGCCCCTCTAAAACGAACAGCGGTATACTACTGTTGCCTTTATTTATGTTCGACTTATGAGATTGAATGCCCCTTTGCTCTCTTTTGCCCCTCTAAAACGAACAGCGGTATACTACTGTTGCCTTTATTTATGTTCGACTTATGAGAATGAATGCCCTTTTGCTATCTTTGGCCTTTCTAAAACGAACAGCGGTAAACTACTGTTGCCTTTATTTATGTTCGACTTATGAGATTGAATGCCCCTTTGCTATATTTTGCCACTCTAAAACGAACACTGATAAACTACTGTTGCCTTTATTTATGTTCGACTTATGAGATTGAATGCCCCTTTGCTATCTCTTGCCCCTCTAAAACGAACAGTGATAAACTACTGTTGCCTTTATTTATGTTCGACTTATGAGATTGAATGCCCCTTTGCTATCTCTTGCCCCTCTAAAACGAACAGTGATAAACTACTGTTGCCTTTATTTATGTTCGACTTATGAGATTGAATGCCCCTTTGCTATCTTTTGCCTCTCTAAAACGAACAGCGGTATACTACTGTTGCCTTTATTAATGTTCGACTTATGAGATTGAATGCCCATTTGCTATCTTTGGCCTAGCTAAAACGAACAGCTGTATACTTCTGTTGCCTTTATTTATGTTCGACTTATGAGATTAAATGCCCCTTTGCTATCTCTTGCCCCCTCTAAAACGAACAGTGGTAAACTACTATTGCCTTTATTTATGTTCGACTTATGAGATTGAATGCCCCTTTGCTATCTTTTGCCTCTCTTTTACAGTAAGTAAACTACTGTTGCCTTTATTTATGTTCGACTTATGAGATTGAATGCCCCTTTGCTATCTTTTGCCTTTCTGAAACGAACAGTGGTAAACTACTGTTGCCTTTATTTATGTTCGACTTATGAGATTGAATGCCCCTTTGCTCTCTTTTGCCCCTCTAAAACGAACAGCGGTATACTACTTTTGCCTTTATTTATGTTCGACTTATGAGATTGAATGCCCCTTTGCTATATTTTGCCCCTCTAAAACGAACAGTGGTATACTACTGTTGCCTTTATTTATGTTCGACTTATGAGATTGAATGCCCCTTTGCTATCTTTGGCCTCTCTAAAACGAACAGTGGTATACTACTGTTGCCTTTATTTATGTTCGACTTATGAGATTGAATGCCCCTTTGCTATCTTTTGCCTCTCTAAAACGAACAGCGGTAAACTACTGTTGCCTTTATTTATGTTCGACTTATGAGATTGAATGCCCCTTTGCTATATTTTGCCCCTCTAAAACGAACAGCGGTATACTACTGTTGCCTTTATTTATGTTCGACTTATGAGATTGAATGCCCCTTTGCTCTCTTTTGCCCCTCTAAAACGAACAGCGGTATACTACTTTTGCCTTTATTTATGTTCGACTTATGAGATTGAATGCCCCTTTGCTATCTCTTGCCCCCTCTAAAACGAACAGTGGTAAACTACTATTGCCTTTATTTATGTTCGACTTATGAGATTGAATGCCCCTTTGCTATCTTTTGCCTCTCTTTTACAGTAAGTAAACTACTGTTGCCTTTATTTATGTTCGACTTATGAGATTGAATGCCCCTTTGCTATCTTTTGCCTTTCTGAAACGAACAGTGGTAAACTACTGTTGCCTTTATTTATGTTCGACTTATGAGATTGAATGCCCCTTTGCTATCTTTGGCCTCTCTAAAATGAACAGCGGTAAACTACTGTTGCCTTTATTTATGTTCGACTTATGAGATTGAATGCCCCTTTGCTATCTTTTGCCTCTCTTTTACAGTAAGTAAACTATTGTTGCCTTTATTTATGTTCGACTTATGAGATTGAATGCCCCTTCGCTATCTTTTGCCTCTCTAAAATAAATTCTGTGTGTTCAAAATGATATCTTGATTTACCATCATCGAAAATTTTAATATCAGAAAGGTACAAAGTCATTGAAACTTTTGGTGCTTATATTCTAAAGGAAAATAAAAAAAATAGCATAATAACTGTATCAACTTTTAATTGCTCATGTTATAGGACTCAGTTTATTTCTTGCATTTATTGCCCGAGGCAAAAAATTCTAGAAGTATCTTTTAACCAAAAATAACCAGTTTTTCTGAATGACTGTTTTAATTTTTTGTATAATTTATTGTCCTTATGTTCTAAGTTACGGACCTGCGTTTCAGCATATAGGTTGCATTTCTGTAAATACCGACAATGCAATTTCCCATAGGAACTCCTTTTAAGGCTAAAACTATAACACTTTTACTATAAAGCTTTGAAAAATGTTTTATCTTAGAATGGAAAGTCCATATGCACTACTGTTTCTTAAGAATATAACCAATCCTCTATGTTCGTCTGTTTCATCATGACGTCGGATATATAGATTTGAGAAGAAGTGGTATGAATGCCAATGTGACCTCTCCCCATCCAAGTGACAATTTGTAAAAGGTAAAACATATACAAGCACCCACCCATGTCCACTCTGTTATTTTGTATCCATCTGATGAGTTGAGCCTTTTTCAACTGATTTCTATAGTTAGTTTTTGTGTTGTACTGTTTCACCAATGTTCAAGGTCAGAAGGAGGGTTGGAAACGTGATAACATGATTAACCCAGTCACCTTCTGTTTGTATGTATTTTTTGTACATAAATTAGGCCGTTTTTTTCTCGTTTGAATTGTTTTACATTTGTCATTTTGTAGCCTTTCATAGTTGACTATGCAGTTTGGGCCTTGCTCATTGTTGAAGGCCATACGGTGACAAATATTGGTTAATTTTTGTGTAATTTGGACTCTCGACATTTGTCATTTCGTGGCCTTTATAGATGACTATGCGGTTTTGGCTTTGGTCATTGTTGAAAGCCGTACGGTGACTTTTAGTTGTTAATTTTTGTGTCATTTGGTCTCTCGACATTTGTCATTTCATGGCCTTTATAGATGACTATGCGGTTTGAGCTTTGGTCATTGTTGAAGGCCGTACGTTGACTTTTAGTTGTTAATTTTTGTGTCATTTGGTCTCTCGACATTTGTCATTTCGTAGTCTCTTATAGCTGACTATGCGGTTTGAGCTTTGGTCATTGTTGAAGGTCTTACGGTGACAATTTTTTGTTAATTTTTGTGTCATATGGTCTCTTATTGAGAGTTGTCTTATTGGCAATCATACCATTTTTTTATATGGATAGCGGGAGACAATTACCCTGTTGACGCACCTGGTCTCACTGCCTTTGGAAGAACATTCGATCCACTCAGGGATTTTATAACTTATTTGTCTATTCGTAATCGAATTGCAATATTTAAACAAATGTAAATTACTGTCACCTTTATGTAAATTACCATAGAAACAATGTTTTTTTCCAAATCTTTTTAATGTGTTTGAGCTTTTGATTTTGCCATTGCATTAGGGGCTTTTAATTTTGAATTTTCCTCGGAGATCCGTATTTTTGTGATTTTACTTTAATGTAATTTAACATTATGTTTTAGATATAAAGAGAAGAAACTTAGAATCATGATTTTAACAGTAATAGTTATTGTAATCGTCAGCTCACTAGAACACACGTATGCTGTACCATGTATTGAATTCCAAATATCCACATGTGATTGCACAGGAACAAAAGTCGATTGTAGCTCCAAAGGTTTAACAGCAATACCTGAAGGTGTACCTATAAATACAACAGAGTTGTAAGTATGATATTTAACACTAGCTTCTATTGATTTTTTAGTTACTCATTAATTTGAATAATCTGATAGTCAGCTGTCTATCTAAATTCATGTTTAATTGTGATGGATTTATTTTGGATAAATGACTAATGTTCCTGAATGTGGCGTTTCAAGTTTTATTTTGAAGTCGAGGTTGATGACGATGGAGATTGTTTATCAATCAAGTTTAGTTGAATACTATGAATTCATTAATGTCTGTGAGTAATTATGTTCGTGGATAATATTATATTTATAAATATTATTTTCATGAATATTTTAGCATTGTTGATATAAGACCGCATTCAATCATATCCTATATAAAATGTAACGTGTTTAATATTTGAATTTGTGGTTTGCCCTTACTTATGAAACCCAGAAAAAAACTGTTATCACATTCATCAAAAGGAATCCAAAGTAGGCTTTATTAACTACAAACGAAGCTTACGAAATTCTTTTGTGTTATCTATTCTTTTTATTCCTTATTAAAACTTGTATTTCTCATTTTGATATCACCGACCCAGTGGTCGCGTAGTAGCGTGTTCGCCACGGCTGTATGATGTCTTGCGTTAGAATACCAACCCGTCCACGTCATTCCAACGACTTTAACATTCGTATTAGCTGCTCTTTGCTTCATACGCTAGACAAAGAAGCAGTTTACCAGACGGATTATTCTCATTTAACATAAACATGAGGACGGTGCGGGATTGAAAGATATGTGTCATTTGAATCAAGGTAAAAAAAGAGAGTATTCTCTTGAAGTAAGTTTTAAAGAAGAATTTTCGTAACGGATTTCACCATTAACGTACTATTAACTAACGAGCTTTTACCGTTTCACTAAAAATCTCTTTATCCACATTAGGTCACAATCGACGTACGCAAAAATGATTCTTGACGCGAATGTTGTGAACGAAATTCAAGAAGCCAGTGTTGTACTCCCTGAATTCATGTTATACTTTATCTTACTAAAGATTAATCAGTAATATTATTTTTAGAATCTTATTGGACAACAAGATATCAACGGTAGCAGCAAATGCGTTTGATAATTTTGTATCGTTGGAATATCTGTAAGTTTTAGTGTTATGATAGAGAACGACCGAAATTATAACTTATTGAACTCTTTGGTCGACATCATGATTTGCACGGAATTAAATATCATCATTCCAAGGAGGGTTATTGCAGTAATGTGGTCAAAGTGTGGCGCAGTTAACCATGAAGTACATTAATAATTCATTTGTTAGACCCTGTGGGTATCACCATCCCAATAGCCAGAACATCGGCACTAACATGAACATATGGATATTGTTCTATCTAAATTTGCTACTTAAAAGTTTGGAAATAATTGTAACTTATATATCTCTTCATGCGAAGCTCTCATTCCTTGTCGGGGTTTCATTTTACATTTGGTTTTTGTGGTTTTATCATCTCTTGAAAGTCTGAATAAGGTTTTCGACCTTCATATAATTTTGCTTGAGTGTTACTAAGTTAATGTCGAAATGCGTATTGGTGGTATAAAATTGATCAAGTGAATATTGATATTGTGTACCCTACGCTTATACTAGCGCGTCCCGGATGAGATATTTCCCTTCATTCATCGATCAAAACATATACACTAGAGGCTATGCCGGAGCAGAGTATTTTCTGAAATTACAATCAGTCTGATCTCAATCTAACACCAAGCAAATATTTGCAGTCAACCTTTCTTTGAAAGAAATATAAGACATTAAGGCTGAAAGCTTTTTTTCAAATACTAAAACAAAAGGAACGGTGTATTGATGGACAAATACAATTTTAAAATAGCTCATTTATATTGTACCATACATTCTCCACAAATCATGTCACGATAGAGAACGACCGAAATTATAACTTATTGAACTCTTTGGTCGACATAATGATTTGCACGGAATTTAATATCCTCATCCCAGGGATGGTTATTGCAGTAATGATGTGTGGTGCGGTTGGCCATGACGTACATTAATAATTCGCTAGTTTATCCCTATAGGTATCACCATCCCAGTAGCCAAAACATTGATACTAAAATGAAAATATGGATATTGTTCTATTTAAATTTGCTACTAAAAGGTTTAGTATAAGTACCTTTATATCTCTTGATGCAAAGCTCTCATTCCTTGTCCGGGTTTCACTTCACTTTTGATCCTTTGTGGTTTTATCATCTCTAGAAAGTCTGTATTAGGTTTTCGACTTTCGTATATTTTCCCTCGTTTGTTAATAAATTGACAATAAATGTGGAAATGCGCATCTGTTAGAAAATTGATACCGTGAATATTGTTACTATGTAACCAGCGATTACTATTCACGTGACCCGGATGGGACAATTCACTTCTACCATCGATCTCAAAAAACAACACTAGAAGCTTTGTCGAAACAGAATATTTTCTTCAAGTACAATCAGTGCGAGCTTAATCCAACTTCAATCCAACGTCTGCAGTCAACCTTTCTTTGAAATGAATATTAGACATTAAGGCTGAGAATGTTTGTTTTTTTCTTTAAATAATAAAACTAAAGGAATGGAGTCTTGACGATCAAACACGATTTTATAAATAGCTAATTTATATTGTACCCTACATTCTTCACAACTAATCGATACTTTTGACTTCAGAGATTTGGGTACAAATACTATAAGCAGTTTACCAGGCGGGTTGTTCTCAAAGAACATAAACCTGAGGATAATGTAAGTTTGATATTTGTCATAAAAATCAATGTTAAAAAAGATAGTTTCTTTTTCTTTTTAAAAGAATATTCAGAATATTTTAAGAGAAATTGTTCGTAAAAGAGAGCCGAAAGATACAAAAGGGACAATTAAAACTCATAAGTCTAAAATAAACTGACATACGCAGAAATGATTTCTAGTGCGCACCCTTTGGAATGAAAATCAAGAATCAAGTGTTGTACTTCCTGAAATCATTTAATACTTTTCTTAACGTTAAATAAAACTGTAATCGTCTTTTTAGATGCTTGAGGTTTAACCCGATTTCGCCTGTAGCAGCAAATGGGTCTGTTAGTCGTGTGTCATTGCAACTAATGTAAATCTTATTATTATAATAAAATACGATAGAAATTACAAGTTTTTAAATTGTTGGGTTGACATCATTTATTGCATTGGTTTCAATATTCCCAGTCTGATCTCAATCTAACACCAAGCAAATATTTGCAGTCAACCTTTCTTTGAAAGAAATATAAGACATTAAGGCTGATAGTTTTTTTTTCAAATACTAAAACAAAAGGAACGGTGTCTTGATGGACAAACACAATTTTAAAAATAGTTCATTATATAGCACCATACATTCTCCACAAATCATGTCACGATAGAGAACGACCGAAATTATGACTTATTGAACTCTTTGGTCGACATAATGATTTGCACGAAATTTAACATCCTCATCCCGAGGATGGTTATTGCAGTGATGATGTGTGGTGCGGTTGGCCATGACGTACATTAATAATTCGCTAGTTAATCCCTATAGGTATCACCATCCCAGTAGCCAAAACATTGATACTAAAATGAAAATATGGATATTGTTCTATTTAAATTTGCTACTAAAAGGTTTAGTATAAGTACATTTATATCTCTGCATGCAAAGCTCTCATTCCTTGTCTGGGTGTCACTTTACTTTTGATCCTTTGTGGTTTTATCATCTCTAGAAAGTCTGTATTAGGTTTTTGACTTTCGTATATTTTTCCATCGTTTGTTAATAAATTGACAATAAATGTGGGAATGCGCATCTGTTAGAAAATTGATACCGTGAATATTGTTACTATGTAACTAGCGATTACTATTCACGTGAACCCGGATGGGACAATTCACTTCTACCATCGATCTAAAAAAACAACACAAGAAGCTTTGTCGAAACAGAATATTTTCTTCAAGTACAATCAGTGCGAGCTTAATCCAACTTCAATCCAACGTCTGCAGTCAACCTTTCTTTGAAATGAATATTAGACATTAAGGTTATGAAAGTTTGTTTTTTTCTTTAAATAATAAAACTAAAGGAATGGAGTCTTGACGATCAAACACGATTTTATAAATAGCTAATTTATATTGTACCCTACATTCTTCACAACTAATCGATACTTTTGTCTTCAGAGATTTGGGTACAAATACTATAAGCAGTTTACCAGGCGGGTTGTTCTCAAAGAACATAAACCTGAGGATAATGTAAGTTTGATATTTGTCATAAAAAATAATGTTAAAAAAGACAGTTTCTTTTTCTTTTTAAAAGAATATTCAGAATATTTTAAGAGATTGTTCGTAAAAGAGAGCCGAAAGATACAAAAGGGACAATTAAAACTCATAAGTCTAAAATAAACTGACATACGCAGAAATGATTCCTAGTGCGAACCCTTTGGAATGAAAATCAAGAATCAAGTGTTGTACTTCCTGAAATCATTTAATACTTTTCTTAACGTTAAATAAAAAAACTGTAATCATCTTTTTAGATGCTTGAGGTTTAAACCGATTTCGCCTGTAGCAGCAAATGGGTCTGTTAATCGTGTGTCATTGCAACTAATGTAAATGTTATTATTATAATAAAAAACGATAGAAATTATACGTTTTTAAATTGCATGGGTTTCAATATTCTCATGCCGAGGATGTTTATTGATTTTGCCTCGAAATTTGGTGCTGTGGACCATCATAAACCCAGTAGGAAGTACTTATGTACTGACGTGAAAATAGCTCATTTATGTTATACCCGACTTTCTTCACAAATCCTCGACAATTTGTTTTTTAGATTTTTGAATAAAAATACATTTAGCAGTTTACCAGAAGAGTTATTTTCGAAGAACATTAACCTTAAGAAAGTGTAAGTTAGATAAGTATATAATAACAAAATACAGATTTAATAAGAGAGTTTCTTTTAAAAGATCGACGTCAAAATGAACGGAAACGAGAAGGATTTTCGAAGTAACACCTTTGTACTTCATAATAAACACATTGTAAGCAAGAAGATATAATGTAAAAATAATTTTGTTTAATTTTGGTATTGATATTGAAATACCGCTGTTGGTCTGCATAATATTTATTTGAAATAGTTGTTGTAAATGAAATGGTGTGTGAATGTGATGTTTATCCAATGAAAGAAAAGTGCTTTAATTTCTTGAAACATGATGAGGTGTAAGTGAGGTATGAAAGTCAGATGACACAATAGAAGCCTGAAAAATAGACATTGCGAAATGAAAAACAATAAAAAAGCACTACACAATCTTTTCATATTGAGCGACATGATCATCGCTAGAAAAACAATGGATAAAATCTGTCAAAACACAAAAAACTAAGATTGAAATTAAAAAGAAGACAGATTTGTCAGACGAAACGAAATAAAGTAAGACCATATTTGCTTTTGCGACGCCTAGAGGAAAACAAATATGCACAGGTAGTATACACTGCAGTATGTTATTTGCGTTAACACATATGTAGAGTTTAAGCATTGAATCAAGTGATGGAAATTCCGCCACTTGTTGAAAAAAAACCCAGGACAAATATTTATTTTAAAATTCCGCCTTTTGTGTTCTCGTGATAGCGTGAAAACATCATCATACGATTTATTAGGTTTAATTCAATATTGATTGAATTTAAAGACATTATAATTATTTGGTTTATGTTTCATGGCCACGCACAAAGCATTTAAATTTAATAGAAACAAGTTAGTTCAAAATCAGCCAAATGTGGTAAATTATCGTGGCTTGTCGGATTGTTACCTTGTTAACCACTTTTTGTGTCGGTCAAGTACTATCAGCGGGATATTTCCATATCATCTAAACCTGCTGTTTTGTTTTATGTTCTATGGTGGGGTTGTTGTCTGTTTGACACATTCCCCATTTCCATTCTCAATTTTATCTATTAGAAATTGGATGATTGTTTAATGTAACAATATGCAGTACACGGAACTTCCAGGGGAAACAATCATACCAATATCTAAATGAGATGTAAATTATTTGATAATCAATAATGTGATATCCTAACAAAATCGAAATGATGTTGAAGTGTCAGTGACCTAACGAAGAAAGCACTTAATCCATCACATATTTTTGATTTATTTCCAGATATATCAAGGGGAATCTGTTACTAACCAGTTTACCAATGAACTTGTTTACGTCGAACAAAAATATAACACTTTTGTAAGTGTAATATTTAATCAATATAGAGTGTTTCTCAAAATCATTTACACCAATAGATCTATGTGATAAACTATATCCAAGGTTAATAGCTAAATTTCATAATATGTCTGAAAGGTCTGTGTTCGGTAGTATCCCGGACTTTTGCCAGTCATATTAATTATTCATTTATTGTGGTTTTTTTTTTAATTAACGTCGGTTTTTGTTTTGTGTAATTGTTTCACATTTCTAATGTGGATTGTACGGTATGAATGTTACTCGTTATCCGTTTGATGACAATTATTTGCTTAACCAAGTTGTGAGGGCTGTTTTTGAACTGGCACTCATACCAATCTCCTTATCTTAACATTATATTCCTTATGAATTGCTACATTGGATAGTATAGGGTGAAATAACATAGAAATAACACATTTCTAGACAAAACATTGGTATTTTTCAAGGGATTTAGAGGATAATAGTCTATCAAGTGTACCAGCACAGTTGTTTTCGTCGAACATTAACCTTGAAGAATTGTAAGTATAATAAAATGAAAAGTATATTTTTTTTTATATACTAGACTTCAATAATATCATATAGTAGAATATACGTTATAATCTTGTAATTTTGGATATCCAGAAAGTTAGTTGCAGACTATCGGATTGTCGTTCCTGACTTAAATGGGGATAAGAAAACTTTTTAAATACCGTACACGCCAGAAGTTCAAAATGACGCTGCTTTAAGTCCAAGACCTACTTATAATATTGTAATATGATTGAATTTATATTATATTATTAGTTTTGCTGTTCTACGCCTATACGCTGTAATTCGCAATTAAATCAAATATAATCAGGTGGAAATTACAATATGGTGTCCGATTAGGATACCATTTCTTTGGACTGTGACCTGGTTAGCGAGAAAATTAAACAGACCGAGGCATTGTGTCGGTCTTTTACTTAAATCCGGGAATCTTCCTATTTCTTTAATATGTTGCCATGTTTTGTACTTATTCACACTGTGAAGGATGTTGTGTTTATCATATAAGAAATATAAAGAATGTCATAAGTTACAGTAGTATATACGGTTCATGAGGGTTCAAGTGAAAAATTCTAGTTCTATTATACATCAACGTTTCGAACTGAAACGTGAAATTATAAGTCTGAAATATTATCATTGCCTTATGAATAAATATGTTGTTTAAGTAATAATGTTCCAACTGAGAAATTATTGTTACAATACAAACCAAATGATGTCTTTTTTTCCAGAGATCTGAATGGCAATAACTTAATCAGTCTACCACAAGGGTTGCTTTTATCGAACATAAAACTTGATAAAATGTAAGTATAATACCTGTCTAACATTACAATACAATTTCAAAATAGAGTGTTACTATCCATTGAAATTATAATGAAGGGAGGCTTGAGGAAAAAGACGGTTGTAGAAGCAACACTTCTGTATTGTACTAATAAGATACCACATGGTAGAATCGTTGATGCAATGCAATGTTATTTAAAAATCTTGAATAGTTTTAGTATCAAAATCTGATGACAGGTAAGCCCGGTCGCCACTTACTTTCAAGAAAACAAGACCGACCTTTGTTTTTTTGATACACCGCCTTGGTGGTCTTGTGATCGCTTGCATTGGGCGAGTTCTAGAGGTTGTTGAATCAGACTAAGGTTCAATCGGTTTGGTTTTATGAAAATTTGTCAAATATCTTCATATTACTTTCCAATTCTTGCTTTTATGCTTGATTTCAATGTTAAAGGATTTTGTATTAATGCCATAAGGAAATGCTAAAGTTTTAAGTTGCAGTAGCAAATGCAGTATATGAGGCTTTCGCGTCATATAAAGTTCATTATAAAGATCAATTTTAGATATTTATGATTAATTAGACCATAATAATTGTTTCTCTTAGGAGAGACATACATTTTCGTTGACAATGAACAGCTAGCGGAAAAGGAAATATTCGTCTGCGCGTAAAGGGTGTAATTTCAGATCTTTTTTTTAAATACATTTAATAATTTGTTATTTGATTTTGCCATGTGATTATGGACTTTCCGAATTGATTTTCCTCTGAGTTCAGTATTTTTGTGATTTTACTTTTTAGCTAAACACGTTTGATATCATTAGTTTTAAATTTTCGTTAAAAATTGGTTAAAACGAATTTGCTATAACTATTGATTTTGTTATCAGTTATCAATTAATTAAAACCATACCAAATATTATTGTTATACACATATGCACATTCATGGTTCTTCTATCCGTCAATACCTATATTATGGCATTGCACAATGTGATGTTTTTCTCTAAATATTAATGACGTCTTTACACTAATGATTTTTTATTAGTTGCTATTGGCTTCGAACTAGCTGTCAGTAACTGCGAGTACTGTCAGATGTTTACTAAGTATCTTTGTTTGTTGTGGGATGTATAGAAATCTTGTCACATCTGGTCTCTGTTTTTGTTAATTGTATTCTGATCTGTATCGATCTGACGAGTTAAGCCCTTTTGAACTGATTTTTTTATAGCTTGTTCCTATGTTGTACTGTTAGACCACTGTCCCAGGTAAGAGGGATGGTTTGGCGCCAGTAAACTAGCTTGACCCAGCCACATTCTATATGTGCCTGTTCCAAATCAGGAGCCTGTAGTTCAATGGTAGTCGTTGCTTTTGTCTGTCATATTTGTGTTTCGTAAATTGTTTTGTTTTCAATAAAGCTGTTAGCTTTCCCAAGTGAATTGATTCATATTTTTCATGTCGGGACCTGCTACAGCCGACTATACGGTATGGGTATTTCTCATTGTTGAAGGTCGTATGGTTGCCTATGATTGCTTTCATCCACTTCATCTCAACTTTTGTGGATATTTGTCTCATTGGCAATCATACCACATCTTCTTATTGTTATATTTTTTTATTCATGTCACTATTAGCTTATCATGCTTTCCATGGGTTGCAGCCAGTTTTTTCCTGTATTTAACCAGTATAAAATGCCAAAGGGAAACAGTTTATCATCGCAATAACAGAATCAAATCGGTAAATGGCAAACAGCTAATTACTAATTGTTAGCTAAAAAATAGAAAGCTTTAATTTCTAAAATAGAAAGCTTTAATTTCTAAAATAGAAAGTTACCAAAAATATTAAAGATTGTATCCAAATATTAAACCTTAATAATATTCCCTAATTGGTAATAAGTGTAACAGTGTATTAAATCACGAACTCATTGATTCGTCTTTCTTTGAATACCCCAGGTCTTTGAATCTAGATAGACAACACAGATACATAATTTCAAACATAAATAATGGCCTTTTCAAAGTATAAACTGTTGTGCTACCTTATTTAGCACTTGTTTAAAAAAAGAAATGACTTACTTCAACATGAATCGTTGATATATTTTCCAGAGATTTGAGTGACAACCGTTTAAGTAGTGTACCAGAAGGGTTCTTTTCGGCGAACATAAACCTTGATGAAGTGTAAGTATAATGCATGTTTAACATCGAAAGAGTAAATTCATTTTTGAATATTGAACTGTAAATGCATGGAGGCTTGTTAGACGGTAAATGTTTTTGAAACTTCACAAATATAACACAACACATAGTCCACCAGTTAATTTTTGGCAAACAAAACTTTATAGTTTTTGATATAGAATGAATTGATGGCATGTCAGTGTTATCGCCAATGATTGGAATAAGACAAGACATAGTACAGATACCAAGACCTTGGTGATAAATATATTTCGTATCAACTTCACAAATGATACAAGATGGTCTTGATGAATAGATTCTAGGTCCTGACGTTGTTTATCATCTTAATTACGTTATAGAGTGTTCTTTTATTTGTCTTTGTAAATTATTAACCTTTACTGGTTTTCCATTTTTGGTAATATCTTTTTGTCGTGGCTCGGTACTTATGCCATTTTGTTTTTCTTTGTTGACATATTTGTTTGTTTTTAAAGTGATAGAGATTATAATCAAAATTGCCGACTGTTCCCATATTTTTTATATTTTTTTCCGGTTGTGTCTGATTGTTATGTTCACACATTGTTGTCATTATGATGATATGTATTTTTAGTGTCATACAAGTGAGAGGGTTAGCTAGCTATACCATCAGGTTTAATCTACTTATTTCTACATAAGGAAATGTCTGTACAAGGTCAGGAATATGACAGTTGTTTTCCATTCGTTTCATCTGTTTAAGCTTTTAATTTTGCCATTTCATCAGGGACTTCCCGTTTTGAAATTTCTTTGGAGTTCGGTATTTTTTAATTTTACTTTTACTAATTAGATACCGCGATGAATGACGGGTTATCGCCTTCACGTTGTAAGAGAAAGCAAGAGTATGTAAGATGTCGTTTGATTGGTCCCAGCCAATATTATATGTAGGAAAATAGAATTTGCTATATTTTTGCCTGTACTTTGGAATTAAAGAAAAACATTAGCCGGTTGGTGATTAGAAAAGTGCATCTGATTTTCATGATATGTCTAATATTGTTTTGTCTTTTGTAATTTTGCTTAATGAAAATGATAAGAATTTTGTATTCATATACTTTTGAATTTAAGGACAATCTTATGTTACAATATTACATGCAGTGCATGAAGATTTAAAAAGAATAAAAATGTATATAGTCCTGTCATCGAACCAATAATTCTCAATGAAAATGATCATAAATTGTCGTAAATATGTAATCACCATACCGTAAATAAGGGTTTCATGAGAAAAATAAATCGAGTTCTATTACCTAAGCAATTATTCGAAATGAAAAGTGAAATATTTAATATAGAATATCGAATCGCCTTACGAATCTAAACGTTGTTTAGGCCACTCCAATTCGATTCCCAGTTCTTTAGATTTTCCCACTCCTGTTAGGGGAAAATGACTTTTCAATAAAAAAAAAAGAATTCCGTAAATTTTAGTCCCCATGCCGCTCCAAAAGTAGTTTCTCCCTGATTTTTTTCCACATACACGTTTTTCTATTGCATATATTAATCCGATCGATTCAAACGCACGTGTGATAAATCGATATGAAAAAAAGGTCTACATGCATCATGTGCATATCAATATAGCCACCTTACTCCGTATGTTGTTTTAGAACAAAGCAAGAAATAATCATCTCATGCATTATGTTGATCCTAAAAATAGATAAATAGTTCCAACTGGATTTCAAGCATCCAATAAAAAATCATTACCATAAAATGAAAACAACTATATCAAAACATATTTAATATCTTTAAGGGCGTTCTTTTTGGGATGCATACAACAAAGTTATTTTGACGAAAATAATCAAAATTAACTAAATGACAGAGAAACAAAAAAGTCTTGTATGGAACAGGCACTAATAAATCAAACTATATGCATACGACCATGTTTCTTCTCTTTTTTCTATGAAGTAATGCAGTTCAAATTGGTTTGCCCTTAAGTAATACGTGTTTCAACTGAAATCAATGATTCTTTTTTCCAGAATAATGGACAGGAATAACTTAAACAGTCTACCATCGGGGTTGTTTTCGTCGAATATAAAACTTGACAGGATGTAAGTATGGTTAATTTTTAACATCACAATACAATTTCAAAAAAGAAATTTACTTTCAATTTTACCAAATGATTGAAATTATAATGAAAATAATTAAAAATTTCCCAGTATTCATTAGATCCTGAGACGGCGTATTAGATTGTTACATTGCAAACACCTAATGAATAAATATGAGGTTCACGTACTCGTGATGCTTCTGAGAAATAATATTTCATCAGAAAACATTGATGTTGGTAATAGTTTTAACAGTTTACAGGCAGACTTGTTTTTGGGGCACAATGTGATAATGTCAGTGAAGTTAAACATCAATATAATGTGGTTTTGTGGTTTTTAATATATGAAAAAGAAGAGGTGGAAGATAAAGGAGGACATTTAGAACTCATGGGTCGAGTTAAAGTGACAATGCTACGAACATACGAAAGCCAAAGATACAAATACAAGTTCATAAATCAAGACATGGAAAAACTAAAGACTGAGCAATAAAACGCCATTAAAAACTGGGCGTGAACTCAGATTCCCCGGTATGGTAGGCAGATCCTGTACCACTAGTAAACGACTATTCTAATCGAAATGACAGAAATTTGTCCTAATTGTTACTTTGTAGTCTGATAGAGTATGGCGATATTGTAGAAAAGAGTGGTTATCTACATATTAATTTACCATTATACCGTTATAAACATGTATAACCTCGCCACATTATGTATGTATGTGCCTGTCCCAAGTCAGAAGCCTGTAATTCAGTGGTTGTCGTTTGTTGTTGTATTACATATTTTTTTTTTTTTTTTTGTACATTAACTAGTTCGATAGTTTTCTCGTTTGAATTGTTTTACATTTGTGATTTCGGGACCTTTTATAGCTGACTATGCAGTATTGGCTTTGCTCATTGATGAAGGCCGTACAGTGACCTATAGCTGTTTATTTCTGTGTCATTTGGTCTCTTGCGGAGAGTTGTCTCATTGGTAATCATACCACATCTTCTTATTTTTATATATATTGTCATGATGGTCACTGGACGTGCAATCAATCAATCCATTGTGTCAATGTTCTCGTGTCCATTCTTCATCCCCATGTCTGATACACTCCATTTTGAGCACATCATAAAAAGCATGCGTTGATATTAGATAGTTAGAGAGCGTTGCTGATAAAGATAAATCCAGAAAAGTGCTTCGAACGCATGAAATTTATAACGTGTTGTTTTCATTTTTTACAGCACTGGTTCGATATCTCTGCTGGTGGACTATCAGTCCCCGAGGGTTTCCTCAGCCCAGTAGTCGGTACTTCAATGTAGATGGATATGGCTATTTTTTAGGTCTTTTTTTGGTTATAAAGCTCTTTAACTGTTTCAGTTCTTATTCATCATTGGCTTTCAAATATTCGGCTTTGAGCGTTCCTGATGAAGGTAAATCCCAAAAAGCGCTTGGGACGCATGCAATGTATAACGTGTTGATTTTTTTGTGCAAACAACTGTAAACTGTAAACGTAATAAGTACTTATACTGCATCCCTATTGGCCGACTTGTTTGTGTACTTATATGAAGCATAATTCACACTAACGTTCACGAAGAAAAAGAAAAAAGGGCATCTTTCTAAGTTCTTTTTTCTCTTTATGATTCATTGATGATATCCTGTCACTTCAGTGGTTGCTTTTATTTCACATATTCAAAGGATGCTTGTCCTTTAGGTAATACCAAAACTAGAATGTCTGCTACATAATTGATCTATTGCTTAGCATTTACAAATCTAAAATATACGACAAACATTACGATTTAAACTTTCCCGTTGTCAACTTCCCTTTTCACAGCGGTTAAAACTCATCAAGGATACCATGCTTATAATTTGGTATGCCAGACGCGCGTTTCGTCTACATAAGATTCATCACTGGCGTTGAAACAGTTCAAAGGCCAAATCAAATACCAAGTTGAGGAGCATTGACAACATACCCTTAGCCCCATCATATGGAGATTACAAATCTAATTTGTTACGTGCCTGTGTATTCACATTATATGTGAATTTGAGGCGACAGTTCAAATCTTGTAAATAGATTAAGAAAGAACAAATCCAGTTAACAAATTCATTTTTTGGGAATTGAACAGGGGTCATATCCTGACGCAAAAAATGCTCCGCCAGGGTGAATAAAAATAAAGACTGAAATCCCCTTGAAACACGTGTTTACACTAGTCAGCTTTGCCACTTTTATATAAATTTTGAAATATGCAGTCATTTCGGTAAATTGTCTATTTATAAATTTTTTAATTGTTCATAACATGAAAGTTTTTCTACTCCAGATCTATATTGCTATAGCCAAACTAGAAATTTTCAGTTCATATCTCTATTGCCTTATATTTGAGTTGGTCTTCGAGTCTTGGAGTTTATTCGCGCGCCACTGATGAGTTTTATGTTAACAAAACGCGCGTTTGGAGCAAACAAATTAAAGCCTAGTATCGTGTAGGAGTTTGTCGGTCACTATCACGATGTGTATGTGTTTCCACTCACAATAGAAATGCTTTCGCGGTCTTAATTCTTTAGATACATTAATCTGATTGATTTGTAAATCCCCTACCGTTGTCCTATAATTGTATTGTATATGCATCTTTATTGATCCAATTATATATTTTTAATTGATTGAATCTTAAGAAGTATAAATACTACTCATATCATGTTTTCTTTTTAAATGCATATCACCGAGTTCTAAATGCATACAAATTTTTTTTTCGAAATATCGCCTAATAATGTATAACAATGTTTATTAGTCAATGACTTAAAATACATTAAAAATTGTCCATTTTATACGATTTCATATACACAAAAGCCAGTTAACACAGAATTTTTACTGGTCTTAATACAAGATTTCAACTTCCGGTTTTTGGTTCAAAAAGGTGTCAGAAAATAGATATGTGTATTACGCTTAATATAAGTTTTCAATATGTTTGGTGTTGAGTATTTTTCATATGTTGTACTATTTTGTCTTTGAGTATATTCAATTGTGGACGGTACAAAATGTGAATTGTCAACAATTAAAGATTATTTATATGAGGGCGCAGTCCGAAGTGAGAGACATTTGTAGGATGGACAATGTTGGATATGCATCGCCTCGAATGGGCCACATTTGTTTAACCATACCAACGGGTCTTTCGAAATATTGAAAATACATGTTAAAGAAGATCTTGAACATGTCTTAACGTTGTCAGAAATAATTTGTCAAAACATTTTCGTCAAGGAACTAATTTGTACAACAAATGAAAACTATTTCTGTGAAGTATTGGTGGCCCTAAAAAGGGCCGTTTGTGAAAGCTATCCTCGGCACCAGACGGATTTCAAATATTTATTTCTTCGTCACTCCAGTCCACGGACCAGTTCTTACATCGACGTTGCCATTTTTTTTTACATACGTTAGTGATGTCATTTTAATAGGAAATAACTCGTGTAAATTTGAGAGTTGCAAAGGTTTATATCAATCGGAGAAATAAAGGGTAATTCATCGCACATTATTATTTTTTCAGGGTTATTCGAAATTCCTTGCATTAGAAAGATATTTAACCCAAATAGTTCATATTAATCCCGTATGAGTCTTCCTATAGTTGCATGTTTTCTTTAGTCAGCTTTTGGGGGTTATCTTACGTCAATGGTTAATAAAGGTGTCATAAAATGGGTGTTTTCGTATAAATCCTGTAGTGTGTCCGCGTACAGTCGTATTGGGGCTCGATCAGCTGATTGGCCTTCGGCTACGCTTCGAGCCAATACTGCTAACATCAACCTAACACGACTGTTTATGAAAATATTAATGGATTAATATTGCTGGTTAATTTTTAATTTTTGATCTTTTTTATTTCAGAGATTTATCAAGGAACGCTTTGAAAACTGTTTCAGCCAATATATTTATGGCAATGCCAAATGTAACGACTTTGTACGTATTATATTATTGACTTTTAATAGTACAATGATCATTATTATATACGACATAGAATGAACTTAAGAAAATTATACAAATGTAAGGGTGTTAGTTTCGTCATTTTTAAGTCATGTCATTGGATAGAGAAAGGTGTCGTGTAAATGGAAACTACGCAAAGATGCTTTCAGATTGGAGAAAACGAGTTAGGTTCATATTCTGTTAGCATTTGTGTAACTTTTTATGAGCTTCATTAAAAAAAGAAGAAGGAAAAAAACGGAAGTATGAATTTAGGAGACAGTATTTTAGCGAATTTCAATTGTGTTATTCGTCGCCAAAAAACCCAATTTCTATCAATTTTTTCTTGATTAATAGGATTGTTTTTCTAGCATGAAATATTCCACAATCTTTTTCGCCTCATTTCTCTCGGCGGTTTATAATCCGTTTTATGGAATTTTAATCCCTCTTTCAAAAATCCTGGTTCAGTTTCTGTGCATCATCCCCCTTTACATGTTAGACTTGGGAATAGGACACAATCAGTTAAAATGTAAATATGAAAATTTTGCTTGTATGTACAGATCCAAGATCGCAAAAACATGTTGCTCTATATCTGAAACACTGACACATCGTATTTCAGTGTAATTCAATATTACTTTTCAGATCTTTGTCTCAAAACCAACTGTTATGTTGCAATATGACCGATCTTTTTGAATGGGCAGCCATTCAAACAAAGGCTACGCTTTATGGAGACTGCACAGATTTTGGTATAGTCACAAACATCCAAGAGTTTAATATATCGAACTGTACAATTCCAGGTAGGTAATTCAATAGTATCTTATAAATTGACTTCGAGTTCAGTATAATTTACTCTGATAAGAAACACACATAAGAATAACACACATTACAAGATTTGAAACAGAAATCGTATTAGGGACGACATCAAAAGTTCAATGTAGGATAAATAACTTAATTCACATAGTTTTTTCGCTGACCCCACTACCCCCCTTCCTAACTTAATTTGGGAAAAATTGATTTACCTATATGAATATAATGTAAAATTGATTTTAGATTAACAAAACTTGCAGCAATGTTGACCCCCACCCCAAACTATTCGATTTAAGTTTTTTATCCTACATCGATCTTTTGATGTCGTCCCTTGTATAAGTTATTATAAATAGAAAGGTAATGAAAAAATAATCATACAATGTCAAATTGGTTTATTTGAACTAGAAACCATACTCTTAACAGAAGAAAAACACATTTGATGTATTCATGTACACATGCATAACCTGTAATAACAAATCCGATGTCTATGAAATTTCTTGCGACTGTCATACAAGTGAGAGGTTTGGCTAGCTATTAAACCAGGTTTTGATCCACCATTTCTTAAATAGACAAATGACTCACCCGATAATATGACAGTTTTTATCCATTCGTTTGATGTGTTTGAGCATTTGATTTTGCCATCTTATTACGGACTTTCCGTTATGGATTTTTCTTGGAGTTCTGTAATTTTGTTATTTTAATATTTAGGAATGCTTGACAATCAAGGTAAAATCACTATAGAAGAATGGTCAGGGTTTACTGATAAGCTCATAAAGATGCATCACTATCTTCATTAACGTTTGATGTTATATTCTCTTCTAGGCATCTAATTACTTGGGCGTTACACAGTTAAAAGGTTAACAAATCTGGAGGTACAACTATAATTTTGAAAGCCAGTCGAATAATATGAATCATACTATAGATTAAAACAAATCGATGTTTGGAGAAAATTTTCTCACTGATACGAAATATATTGCAAGGTTTTACAAATACATTTTATTTTATATATTTTCATTTCCTAAGTTGATGGTCAGTGGGGATCGTGGACAACAACATCGTGTTCCATGACATGCGGTAATGGCATGATATATCGAAATAGAACTTGCAACACCCCCTCACCTTCTGACGGCGGAAAAAATTGTCAAGGTGTCGACAACGAATCGTCAGTTTGTAATCTAGAAGATTGTCCTGGTAAATATTTCTTACAAAAATATATATAAAATTCGCAATCCTTGTCTTAAACATGTTAGATATGTAGTTAGACAGTGAAAAAGACTTATCGTCAGATTTATGGTATTAATCAAATGAAATAGAGCCAGAATTAAGTTGAACTTTCAACGAAACACCACATGACATCTTTAAATAGTTACTGTACCCCAATTTTGACATTTTAACCTATTATGCCTGTTAATTTTCCTCACGCATTGTTGTCAATATAATCGAATTTTATGCGACTGTCATACAAGTGAGAGGTTTAGCTTGCTATAAAAAGCAAGAATATGACAGTTGTTTTCCATTTGTTTGATGTCTTTGAGGTTTTGATTTTGCCATTTGTTCAGGGACTTTCCGTTTTGAATTTTCCTTAAGGATCGGTATTTTTGTTATTTTACTTTTTACATATTATCGAAAATCAACATAGAAATATATTTCGTATAAAGACATTTCTTTATACATCTTGAAAATTGTTTTTAAGTTTAAAAAGACCATTGTAAAGACGTAGGATAATCGGAATGTCAGTTGGCCAACATTCATAGAAACAAAAGTAAAAATAATATTTTACTAACACTAAACTAAACAAAATCAAACAAAACTAAACACAATTAAAACATTTGTTTATAAAGAAAATTTCCATTTATATTTAAATTATTTGGTGTGGTTTTAACCAATACTTTTTTTTATAATTTCTTAAACTTGACACTCATTTATATGAACGTTCTTCATATCAAAATCACACATTCATGGGTATGGTCGCAATGTAGTTCGGTTAATGTGCATTTGGGCCTATTCTAAAGTAAAACTTGATGAGATACCAATTTGATGATGAAAGCATGGTGGTTGATGCGAGTATTTTTTTTTCTCAATTGTGTATATTTAAATCTCACCCTCATATTCATAGTGTTATCCCTTATATGAATTATAGTTTGCGCGGGAACATTACTAACTTATACGCCTGTTTATGTACAGATACTTCTGGGGCACCTTAAATTAATTACTGTTTTGAGTGGGTCTCTTGTTGCTTATATTTATTTTTCTGTATAGTGTTGTGTAAATATTTGGATTCCTTTTCGTCGTTTTTCTTCTTGGTCATGGTGTGTGCAGATTTCAATACCACGTATTTTGAGTTTGAGTTATTTTACTTAGCGGCTATTTTGGAACTCTAGTGCTTGATTTTCTTATTCGACTTACCAAACTGAAACACGCAAAACAGTGTGATAAGAGAACTTAGAAGTTCTTAGGGATGAAAAAAGCAAGGCTTAAAGAAATTAAAAATGTTCAGAAGACTTTTTCTATCGTTATAGAAACTTTTGTCACTATTAATCATTACATGAAGAAGACGAATTTGTTGTCTAGTTGTATAGTAATTATGCAACATAAATGTGTATTTGTAAAACTATTGACTGTTTCTTTAAATATATTTCAACCGCTTTGGTGGTCTATAGTTAGCATGTTCACCTGTGATGCAGAAGGTGATTATTAAGATCTCGGCCGGATCAAATCACGAACTTTGTATTTGCTGCTTCTCTGCTGTGTCAGAGGTGTCTTCAAGCGTGTGTGCGCGTCTGAATCATTTCGGTAGGATAACATGTCTTCCAAATTCATATTCAAGGTTCATATTCAAATTACATTAACATGTGAAATGCTGTAATAATTACAACCAAATGTAAAAGATCATCATTCATCCATTCAATAAGGATGTGTCAACCACATAGCAGAGTAGAATGTATATTTAAAGTACATTCAAAACTATGCATTAAACACAAATCCATCCATTTAATCAATACATATGTGTGCATCACATAACAGTGAAGAATTTATCAATACATATTTTCAATAGACATGTGTTGCTGGTATCACTACTACTTAAACCTGGTCAATAAATGGTACGGCAGCAAAAGAGGCATCAGTAGTAGAGAGTATTTTTTAGTAAACTTACGTAACACTCCAATACATATTATATTTGGATTGCGTTTAATATGGTAGGTGGTACGTTGGGCTACTATCGAACTTGCAGCTAGTCTAGCGGCTTAATAGATCTAGATAGACCCAAAAATGTATGTTATCTAGAAAATCCAAAAAGGCGTCAGAAAGGATATAACCCATCACGTCATGTTGATAGGCTAGTTACGTAGCTTATCGGCCGACATAGATAGATATCTAAGACATAACGGCTATACTAGTTGCTACGATATTGAAAGCAGCACTGTCAACTTTGTAACAATATTAACAGATGTTATACTTACCGAATTCGAATTGAAATTTGTTTGATTTTTTATTAATGCACATGCATGTCTTGAAAATGAAATCTCCTACATACTGTTAAAGTCAGAAAGAAACAAAACAAGGGATTGTGTTTTAAGCGTACATTTATTTCCATTTGAACGGTCGGTTTGTTATTTTAAAATTCATACGAACATTAAAAAAAATTAGTTACAATGCTTTTGTTTTTTAATTTGGAATAAATGCTTGAATTGTAGCTTCCGATGTCATTTTCATTCAGAACGATAAAACACTAAGACCAAAGATGAATAGATAATTAAAAACTTGATGCACTATGTGACAAAAAGGGACATAGAGCGGAAATCCATGCATGGACCGCTCTGCCTGAGGACTTTGGAGCGGAAATCCATGTATGGACCACTCTGCCTGAGGACTTTGGAATCTAATTCATGTATGGACCACTCTGCCTGAGGAATTCATATATGGACCACTCTGCCTGAGGAAATCTATGTATGGACCACTCTGCCTGAAGACGTTGGAATCTAATCCATTATGGACCACTCTGCCTGAGGGCTTTGGAATTTAATCCATTTATGGACCGCTCTGCCTGAGGACTTTGGAATCTAATCCATTTATGGACCACTCTGCCTGAGGAATCCATGTATGGACCACTCTGTCTGAGGACTTAGGAATCTAATCCATGTATGGACCACTCTGCCTGAGGACTTTGGAATCTAATCCATGTATGGACCACTCTGCCTGAGGACTTTGGAACCCATGTATGGACCTCTTTGCCTGAGGACTTTGAAATCCATGTATGGACCACTCTGCCTGAGGACTTTGAAATCCATGTATGGACCACTCTGCCTGAGGACTTTGAAATCCATGTATGGACCACTCTGCCTGAGGACTTTGAAATCCATGTATGGACCACTCTGCCTGAGGACTTTGAAATCCATGTATGGACCACTCTGCCTGAGGACTTTGAAATCCATGTATGGACCACTCTGCCTGAGGACTTTGAAACCCATGTATGGACCACTCTGCCTGAGGACTTTGAAATCCATGTATGGACCACTCTGCCTGAGGACTTTGAAATCCATTTATGGACCTCTCTGCCTAAAGACTTTGAAATCCATGTATGGACCACTCTGCCTGAGGACTTCGATATTCATGTATGGACCACTCTGCCTGAGGACTTTGAAATCCATGTATGGACCTCTCTGCCTGATGACTTTGTAATTCATGTATGGACCACTCTGCCTGAGGACTTTGGAATCCATTTATGGACCACTCTGTCTGAGGACTTTGAAATCCATGTATGGACCACTCTGCCTGAGGACTTTGGAATCTTAATTTCAATATAATTTCAAAATCAAGTTTCAATAATGGATAAAATCGATTCTGAAACGTTTAGTGTTTCTCAATTACAACATATACAAGATTGAAGTATACACAGCTAATGTAAAAATGAAGCAGATATGTCTTTAAGCCTTATACAAATAAAGCACAAAATACTTGAAAAAAAAATGTTTAAATCACCATCACCTTGCAATACTGAATATAAGCCACGTATATTTTTTAACAATATTCTCTATTCTTTTGTATCATAGTTGATGGACATTGGGGCCTCTGGTCGTCTGTGAGATGTTCTGTTTCCTGTGGTCATGGAATAGGAATTAGAGCTAGACGATGTGACAACCCTATCCCTACTGGAAATGGAAATGGTTGTGTTGGAAGTGATATAGAGAGAAAAATATGTTCTCTGGAAAAATGTCACAGTAAGTTATATTATAATTGTTGCATATCAGTTTTGTTGACAGTTGTGTATCATACTATTGCTTGGCATTTCCCGGTAAAAAGTCAATGCATTCTAATTGTGATATTTGAAACAGTGATGTTAAAACTGTACAACTATTTAACCCAAGACAAGGGCACATTTGACAAGACTACGTTCATTTAAAGGCCAATGTATCTAATACTTTTTCGTACATTTCTGCTTCTGTGAATGGACGTCATAGATGCATTCTAAGTGGTGCACAAATATTCCAATTACATTCTTAGTTCTGGAATATGTTATGGATTTCTTATAAATTAGTGATATACCTTTTACAAAACTTTGAATCTTTTGAAAAACTAAAGATTTCCTTATGCCAGGAATAAATTACCTTATCAGTATTGCCATCAATATTTGGGAATTTTTGGTCCTTAATGGTCGTCAACTATATACCTATTTAGATCTGAGCGTCACTGATGAGTCTTATGTAGACGAAGTGCGCGTCTGGCGTATTAAATAATAATCCTGGTACTTTTGATAACTATTTACTGAAGTCGCTACACGGAAGCACAGGAACTACTTGCAAGGGTCTCAAAACGTCAATGATAGTCTATCTAATGACTTTTGAGGTTAAACACCTCCGTAGAAGATTCCTGTGATAAAACCAGGTGAATATAGGTGCATAAGTAAAAAAATATATTGTTAGTATATCTAATATGTATCGTAAATATCTTGCATTTAAATAATTGTACTATTTGTGGAATTTTTAATTTTTATTTTTTATTTTTTATTTTTTTTATTTCACCATTAGTATTAATTTTACATTTTTTATTTTAAATATGCGAGTGAACCAATACGACCTAAAAAATATAAATCGCGACAGAAATGCAACTCATTTGTTTTCTTCAGTTTCATATAATGCCGACCAATTCTTTTTTTCAGAATCGTGCAAAGATGCAGGCAAAAACTAAAATTCCGGTAAATATAAATACTCCTAATCATTATAGGTTAAATCTGCACTTGATTTTAAAAGCATTATTTTCCTACTTAATGTTTTCTAAGATACATAAAAGGAATAGAATATTAAACAAAATCCCAATAATAAGTTCAAAAGTAAATGTAGTATTACAACAACAAACAATAATAAAAAAAAATGACAGTCTGGCTATTTGTGTACTTTTCAACGAAAGACAATAAGACGGAACAGGTCCGCAAATAACAACACTTTGATAACTTTTTGTTTTGTCATAGGCGAGATAATTCTACTATTTATTCTATTGAGGAAATCAACATATCTTGTCGCAAATAAATATATCAGTAACCTCTAACAGGAAAAACTTATCATCGTGTCCTTACACTCATGTAATGTCTCTTTTTAGAATATGATACGTCAAGGAAAATATAGTTTTAAATTGAACCCACAAAAAGCGATTATAAAGTCAAAAAAGCCTCAGATAAAGAAGCCATGTATCTGTTGTTTATTTTAAGATTTTGTTTACGGATGATAGTATTTAAACGTGCTGATGGTTAACGTTTTTTGACAATTTTTAGTGTTAAGGATGTGATTAGGTGAGGTTTTGGAATTTGTGTCAAATGTTCGGACTGCTTGGTGTTTTTCCGGATAGCACAATGTAAAATATTTTGCCCTATAAAATCCATTTTTTTTCTTATAAGACTTAATAGGTCATGAAAGGTCAGTTACCAAAATTTTAGAAGATTCTTGATTTTCTTTCTTTTGTTTTGAGACCCAAATAATACCAGTGTAAATTTAAGGTAAATATAAGGTAAAAGTCCGAGTCAGCCTTTTCCCGCCATATTGTAAATCTCAAATATCTCGAAAAGGAGATCCATGACCTATCAATAGTTTTAGCTTATATTCATTCTTAACGAATGCTCTACCAGCTTATAGTATCAATTTTAAATTCTAAATTTGTTAATTTTCACCTGACCTCACCTAAGTACCTCCTTAATTAATGTTTTAAACGTCGAGATAGTTTGTGTTATTATCGCCTTGATCTTGTTTACGAAAATTAGTTCCTCAATTTTGTTTAAAAAAAACTAAAACATTCCAGAGCCACTACAGGTAGCCTTCTAGACCAATCATATAAATGTTTTCCGTAATTTGCAAATCATAAAAGAATTATTTTATCATATATCATGATAAGACGATTCTAGGTTTTCGGAATAGTTTGAATTGCTTGATCCAATTAGTTCTGTTTTAGTGTATTTCTTACTGTTTGTACCAAGGTGTTGTCAATGTTTCTGTAACTTGTGGTTTGTGGTTTGTGATTGCTCATTTTTATCTTCACCTTTTCTTTTCAAGCATACAACTTTGATATAATAATAATAAATAATAGTTTATATGAAAGTATACACAAACAATAAATCTAAACAATGACTTTTATAACTATTTTCAACTTTTCTATTTTCTGTAGAAGGAGAATGGAAGAAAGCAAGAAAATTTAAAAGGACATCCAACCATGGATAAATGAAGAATATCATGAATTAAAATGAACCCGGAGGAACAATGAATTACATGTTTCACTTGTGGCTTTTAAGGATAAATGTCATTTGCTTGTTTTTGTTTCTTATGGAATATTGTTTAGTGATTTTAGATGAGATTGCAGAGATAAATGTTAAAAGTTTTGTTCTCTCATTTATCACTTTGAAGGATTTGACATTATGCTGCAGGGATACATATCAACTGTTTTTTTGGTATGTATATAATTATGAGGGATTTCACGTAACATCGTTGGGATAAATGTTAACTGGTATTTGTGTCTCATATATCATTTGAAAAGGTTTCTCATGAGACTTAAGGGATTTTATTTACTTGTTTGTGTTTCTCATATATTATTTTAAAGGGGTTCTCATGAGGTTTTGGGAATACTAACTAGTTTTGTTTCTCATATATGATTTTGAAGGGTTTCCCACGCAGCTGCAGATTTGCTATCAACAGGTTTTCGTTTCTCATATTTCATTTAAAAGGGTTTCTTATGAGGCTATAGTGATAGCATCAAATGTTTGTGTTTCTCATATATCATTTTGAGGAGTTGTACATGATGCTGAAGGGTTAGTTGTTATCTTCTTTTTTGTTTTTGTTTCTCATATATCACCTTAAAGGGTTTGACATGAGATAAAAGGGATAAATGACTGGTATTTGTTTCTCATAGCAAAATTGTTTAGAGATTTTAGATGAGATTTTAGGGATAAATGCAAATAGTTCTTATTTTATCACTTTTAGGAATTTCATATATTGCTGTAGGGATACATATCAACTGGTTTTTTTTGTAATATATAGTTTTGAAGGATTTGACATATTATGGTCGGGATAAATGTAAACTGGTATTTGTGTCTCATATATTATTTTGAGGGATTTCACATGAGATTGTCGGGATAAATGTAAGCTGATATTTGTATCTCATATATTATTTTGAGGGATTTCACATGAGATTGTCGGGATAAATGTAAGCTGGTATTTGTGTCTCATATATTATTTTGAGGGATTTCACATGAGATTGTCGGGATAAATGTAATTTGATATTTGTGTCTCATATATTATTTTGAGGGATTTCACATGAGATTGTCGGGATAAATATAAGCTGGTATTTGTGTCTCATATATTATTTTGAGGGATTTCACATGATATTGTCGGGATAAATGTAAGCTGGTATTTGTGTCTCATATATTATTTTGAGGGATTTCACATGATATTGTCGGGATAAATGTAAGCTGGTATTTGTGTCTCATATATTATTTTGAGGGATTTCACATGAGATTGTCGGGATAAATGTAAGCGGGTATTTGTGTCTCATATATTATTTTGAGGGATTTCACATGATATTGTCGGGATAAATGTAAGCTGGTATTTGTGTCTCATATATTATTTTGAGGGATTTCACATGAGATTGTCGGGATAAATGTAAGCGGGTATTTGTGTCTCATATACTTTTCTAAGGGATTTCACATTAGATTGTGTCTCATATATTCTTTGAAAATTTTCTCATTAAGGTTGTAGGGATAATATCAACTGGTTTTTGTTTCTCATGCATCATTTTGAAGGGTTTTTCATTAAGACGTAGTGATAATATCAACTGGTTTTTATTTCTCATGTATCATTTTGAAGGGTTTTTCATTAGGACGTAGCGATAATATCAACTGGTTTTTGTTTCTCATGCATCATTTTGAAGGGTTTTTCATTAAGACGTAGTGATAATATCAACTGGTTTTTATTTCTCATGTATCATTTTGAAGGGTTTTTCATTAGGACGTAGCGATAATATCAACTGGTTTTTGTTTCTCATGTATCATTTTGAAGGGTTGTACATGACACTAAAGGGCTAAATGTTTACCTTTTTTGTTTCTCATATTTTACCTTTAAGGATTTCACATGAGATTGTAGGGAATAAATGTAAACTAGTGTTTGTGTCTCATGTATTTTTGGTTGATTATCAACTGCGTTTGGTTCTAATATATCATTTTTGGCAACGGTTATAAATTTCAATGTGTTTTTTCCTCATATTTTATTTTGAGTGATGGTCTAGAAAAATTTGTCTAAGATTCTTTCGGGTTGCTTTCAAATGTATCTATATAGTTCATTCAGGCTTTTCAAAATAAATCTATAGAAATTTGTAGTTTTCTTTTTTTTTATGCAATAGCTGAATAATAAAAAAAACCATGACCAATCTTACACAACATAAAGGGGATACCGAAAGCAATCTTGAACATGTCATATAGTGAACATATAACACTTCCAATAACATATTCCAGCATGATCATGCCATGTTATCATTAAATAACGCCTTCAAACCATATACTAAATAAAATTTATCACAAACATACTATATCGGACTCTTAACACCATACCAGATACAAAGTATATTACTCATTGATAATATAGAGACTTCATAACTCCATAACACACATACCATTGATCTACTGTATAACATTTAAAACAAAATGCAATACACTTACTACTGTAAACACAGTTATTATGGCGTCCATTTACAAGTATCATTTCTATTTTTGAAGACTGAACAAAAAAGCAAGATCAGTTATTGAAATTACAGGGAAAAGCTTTATGTTTATAAATGTGTCCGATATGAGAAAAAAAGTAGAGTATTTCATGATCGTGTGATATCAGTTGTATGAGAAAAAACAGCTCTCCTAATTAATACAAATATACATGGATTTTAAAGCAGAGGGGCGAAAGATACCAGAGAAACAGTCAAACTCATAGATAGAAAAGAAACTGAAACACCATGACTTAAAAATGAAAAGACAAACAGACAAATAATAGCACCCAAGACACAACATAGAAAACTAAAGTCTAAGCAACACGAACCCAAACAAAAACTGGATGTGACCTCAGGATATAAATGTTAATGAGTCTACGAATCGGCAAATACAATAGAATCTTAAGGCCAATAAACGATCTTCAGTATTAGCAAGTTTCTATGCAAAACGAAGAACTCTCAATCATAAATTCGGGAATAGAAATATAGAATATATGTCAAAGAGGCATACAACCCGACCAAAGAGCATAAAACAGCCGAAGGACACCTATTGGTCTTCAATGCAACAAGAAAATCCTGCACCGTAGGTGGGTCTCAGATGACCATAAATAAAAACGAATACTTGTTCAGTGCAATTGGACGTCATACTAAACTTAAAAACATACATGAACTAAAATTATTAAAATCTACAGGACTAACAAAGGCCTGAGGTTCCTGGCTTGGGAAAGGACCATCCCCTGTCCCTCTAGCCAATGAGGAATAAACAAATACACACTATACACATAGTTTACACACAATAAAAGTAAATTTTAAAAGAGATTTGAGTCCGATGTCAGAATAGGTAACAAAACTCAAAAGAAAGTAAAATGACAATGATACAAACATTAACAAAGAAGAACGTAGAGTTACATGTACTGACATGCCAGCTCCAGACTTAATTTTAAAGGATGAAACAATCATGTCGTCATCAAATGAAAATCAAGCGCAATTCCTCCCGTTGGGGTTTTAGAATCATACCATTATAAAATATATGAGAAGAACATTAACCGTATCATGCCAACAACTGGTTTTATAATAAATGTGTTTATTTCCGACATAAAGACCCATGAGTAAATCAATATTAATACCAAAATCTTTAATTAATTGATAACAGTATCGTAACAATATCCCTTCTGAAGAAGTGTGTTTAAAGGTTTGGTTAGCTTTTGAAGTAAACGTCGACATTTGTGTGCTTTGTAAAGAATATTATCATAATTTGTTGGATGCGAAATAACTAAACGTATAAGATGTCTGCATGTTGATTTATATTTACGAATGATGTCTTTGTGCCAATGATAAAATGTAATGAATGTTTTGACTAGTTTGTGATATCAAAAAATCCGGTTGTAATAGTTATTAAATACTACATAAACGAACTAATCGAACAAGTTCAGATATATAACAAAATAACATCTAAAAATGGATAATTAAGAATAGGAAATGAAAAATGTTCTCTTTTATCATACATTTTGATATAAAGCTTCTCGTTAAAGACACATATATCAAAATCCAGAAAAGGGCAGTGTTTATTGTCAGTATTAGCTTAAGTTAAAACCAGTTCGGCAGGACGAATCTCAAAAGTAAAAATTTTGAAGTCGCTATTATTGAGAGCCAATATATCATCCACATATTTACAAATGTTATTACATTTTTTAATCAGATGTTGTTTCGATGAGTCTTTTTTATTTAAGTCATAGATGGTAGCTCACAAAAATACAGAAACAGGTCTTAAATAAGTGGTGCACAGTTATTCCCCATCGAAATTCCGAATACTTGACGATATACTTAACTAGCAATTTTAATTGTTTGCTAAATTCCGAGATAGCTAGGAATATCTAATACTCCCCATAATGAACAGCAGGCCAACTGACTCTAAGAAACATATTTTTTTTTAGTTTATGTTTTTGCCCATACATTAGGTCGTAAATTTTCTAGTTTGAATTGTTTTAACTTTAAATTTAGTTGTTTCTGTGCCTTTCATGGCTGACTATGCGGTATTGGCTTTGCTCAATGTTGAAGTCCATATGGTGTCCTATAGTTGTTAATTTCTGTGTCATTTGGTATGTTGTAAGAGTTGTCTCATTTGCAATTATACCGAATCTTTTTTTTTACATTAATACTTGCACGAGAACAGCTATTTTATAGAACATCTCTTGAAGACAAAACGAAAAACACGAGAAAACAAAACACAACAAAACCAAAATCTCAATTTTTTTTCTTCAGTTTACTGTATAACTTTGCGACAAAAGATAAAAAAAAATATTAAAGGAAAGTCTGCTAAATTGATAAGGAGTTCAATAATTATGTTTGACAGCCGCGGTCAAATTAATGTTTGAACTGGACAATATCACTAATTTGCCTAAAAATTCATCACCCAAATGTGTTTATCATGTAATTTCATTCCTCTACTTTGCTTATCATTCAATGCAATATATTAGAAAATAATTATGGAATTGTGTTAAAAAAAAAATAAACTGTCCACACTAGGGACTATATTTGTGAATAAAGGACAATTAATTTGTTCTCAGATCCTTTTTAGTAAGAAACTTTGCCGTCTAACAGAAATTTAATCAAAACCCGCTAACCAATTTGAGAATCGACATTTCACTATATTAAAAACTACTATACCTCATATATATATATGGAGCATGTCATCATTACTTTGATAATAACCGAATAGATCCTCCTTGCTTTTCCGATGCATGAAATATGCATGAAATATGCATAAACTTTAGATAAAAAAAATCAGAAAATGGTATTTTTGTTTTCATTGCGTTATCTGTTAATTCAGAAATTTTTGCGAGATTTTTACCAATGAGAAAAACGCGACGGAGTGAATATTATAATAATGATAATTCGTATTTAAGAGCCCGCAGCTGCTACTCAGACTTTGTTAAACTTCTGAGCCGATCGTTGATGAATTAGGGTATGGCAAAGAATGTCTTACTTTTTGTAATGGTGTCTTGTGTTTTTGCCAATGTGTATTGTCTGTATGTCGCTTTGTTTTCCTTTTTTGATGTATGTTTTTTTTTCTTTCTTTTTATAGTAATTAATATCATAACCAATTGCAGACAGCTGTGCCCCTATTTATTTTTACATATTAACCAACTATGTCTGTTTGTTATGTTCATACAAAGTTGTCAATATAAATGAATTTTATGCGACTGTCATAAACGTGAGAGATTTAGCTAGCCATAAAACCTTTTTCGTCATTAGATAATGCCTTTTACAAGTCAAACATATATGACAATAGTTATCCATTCGTTTCATGTCTTTTGGGTTTTAATTTTGCCATTTGCTCACAGACTTTCCGATTGGAATACTCCTCGGATGCTCAATATTCTTGTTATTTTACTTTTTTATTTATATCAGAATCGTTTATATGCATGAAGCTTTCCCTGAAACTGTAATAATCAATTCTGCATTTTCGTTCAGTCTTCAAAAATAGAAAATTATAAATGGACGTAATAGTTTCTGTATTTACAATATGAAGTATATTGTATGTTGTTTGAAATGTTATACAGTAGATCAGTGGTATGTTTGTTATGGCGTTATGAAATCTCTATATTATAAATGAATAACATAGTTTGTATATTGTATGGTGATAATTGCCCGATATATTATGTTTGTGATGGATTTTTTTCAGTATATGGTTTGAAGGCGTTATTTAATGATAACATGGCATGCTCATGCCAGCATATGTTATTGAAAGTGTTATATGTTCACTATATGACATGTTCAAGATTGCTGTCGGTATACCTTATATGTTGTGTAAGATTGGTCATGTTTTTTTTTATTATTAAGTTATTGTATACAAAAAGAAGAAAACTACAAATTTCTATCAAGATTTATTGCGAAAGCCAAATATTAAATGATTCAAACAAAAAGTAATGTCAGCAGTTGTACTACTTAGTATACTAAATACATGCCACAAGGCGCCACTTCATATTAGAAAAAGGTATCATACAACATGCGGACAAATATTGCTCACAGATAAACATTTTAAACTGAATGAACTCTATTGATGCATTTGAAAGCTACCGAAAGAATCCTTTAAAACACATTTTTCTATAAATATAAAATTGTTATTGAAAAAATAGCACATAACAAATATATAGAAGTATCTTTAAGATAGAGTCAACTGAACATCCCCTAAAAAGAAATATGAGGGGGAAAACATTGACATTTATTTCAGATAGTTTGAAATCATATATTTGAATTAAAATGCAGTTGGCATGTTTTTCATGTTTTCTTTCAGCCAGTTTTAAAAACCATCAAAATAATATGTGAGACACAAATACCAGTTTACATTTATCCATACAATCTCTTGTGAAACCCGTAAGGTAATATATGAGAAAAAAAAACAAATTACGATTTAACCCTTCATCATCATATTATACAACCCTCCAAAAGTATATATGAGAAACAAAAACCAGTTGATTTTTTCCCTACTACAACCTCATGAGAAACCCTTCAAAATGATATATGAGAAACAAAAACCAGTTGATATTGTCCCTACAAACTCACGAGAAACCCTTTAAAATGATATATGAGAAACAAAAACCAGTTGAGATTGTCCCCATAACCTCATGAAAAAACCCTTTCAAATGATATATGTGAAACACAAACAAGTTGATATTATCCCTATAACATTGTATAACCTCATGAGAAACAACCCTTTCAAATGATATCTAAGAAACAAAAACCAGTTGATATTATCCCTACAACCGCATGAGAAACCCTTTTGAATAATATATGAGAAACAAAAACCAGTTGATATTATCCCTACGACCTCACGAGAAACCCTTTCAAATGATATATGAGAAACAAAAACCAGTAGGATATTATCCCAACAACCGCATAAGAAACCTTGTTAAACGATATATGAGAATCAAAAACCAGTTGATATTATCCCTACAACCGCATGAGAAACCCTTTTGAATAATATATGAGAAACAAAAACCAGTTGATATTATCTCAAAAACCTCATGAGAACCCCTTTAAAATGATATATGAGAAACACAAACAAGTTGATATGATCCCTACAATCTCATGAGAAACCTTTTTGAATTATATAATAGACAGAAATACAATTATCCCTATTACCTCATGGCAACCTCTTTCAAATGATATATGACACACAAAACAAAAAACAGTTGTTATATATCCCTACAGAGTAATTTCAAATTCCTCAAAGTGATACATGAGAGAGAAAAAAATATTGACATATATCCCTACAATCTCATCTAAAACCCCTTAAAATTATTCTATGAGAAACAAAAACCAGTTGATATTATTTCTACAGCCTCATTTGAAACCGTTAAAAATGGCATATGAGAAACAAAAACAAGTCGAAATTTAGCCTTACTGCCTCATTTGAAACCCTTCAAAATGGCATATGAGAAACAAAAAACAGTTGACATTTATCCTTACTGTCTCATTAAAAATCCTTCTAAATGATATATGAGAAACCAAAACCAGTTGACATTTATTTCTATAATCTCATGTGAAACCACTTAAAGTGAAACATGAGAAACCAAAACCACTTGACATTTATTTCTATAATCGAATGTGAAACCACTTAAAGTGAAATATGAGAAAACAAAACCAGTTGACATTTATTTCTATAATCTCATGTGAAACCCCTTAAAATGAAATATGAGGAACAAATACTAAATGACATTTAACCTTACAGCCTTAAGTGAAACATAAAGTTTATCGTTGGTTTTTTTTACTTCATGATATTCTTCATTAGTCTGTGATGAGATTTCCTTTTCAATTTTCTTGCTTTCTTCCATTCTCCATCTACAGAAAAGAGAAAGTTGGAAAATGATATTTATAACCGTCATTGTAATAGATTTTTTGTTGTATAATGCATAATCTTTTTATATTACTGCTTTATTCTTGAAAAGAGAGGTGCAACTACAAATCACAAGTCACAGAAACATTGACAACATTTTGGTAAAAAAAAAAAAATATTAAGATTATGATGTCAATATGATGGAATGTATTTTAGTGTCAAACAAGTGAGAGGGATGGGAAGAAAGTTTTAATATAGAAATTGGTGACGAACAATGGAAAAATATTTATTCATTAACTTTCAAATGTACTATAGAAAGCAAACTACAAGCTTTTCAATATAAATTACTATACAGAATAGTCTCACATAATTATCTTCTTGAAAAATATAAACTTTCCTTAACTAATGAATGTGCCAGTTGTAAAGAAATAGAAACTATAGAGCATAAATCTTTTGAATGTACAGAAATAAAACAATTTTGGAGAGATTTTTCAAATTGGTGGTATTCAGTTTTTGGAGAAAAACTATTCTTGAATAAAGACATTTTTGTGTCATTTTTGGTGTATTGAGTTCTGATAACTTAGTTCTAAATTATTGCATTCTACAGGCAAAATATTACATTTATTATGTAAAGAACACACAATTAGACAGACTGTTCATATCTGTGCAATCTTTTCTTAAATTTTTGAAAAGACATCTGGAGATATTAGAATATTTATATATTTTTAAAGGCAAACACGAGTCATTTGCCAACAGATGGGGGGAATTTATGAAAGCTATTTAATTAAATTTATTCTTTAATATTGTTATAGTATAATGTATTCCAAAGTATTCTTAAGACGTATCATATACTGAATATTCACACCACTATCTTGTAATTTTTTACTATGTCTTATTTGCATAATGTCAATAGTATAACAATGCCATACATGTCATGTCATTCACTTATGTCTTGTAAAAATGTATGTATGCACTGTAGTTTGAACACCAAAAAGATCAATAAAAAAAAAAAAAAAGAGAAAAAAAAAGAGAGGGTTAGCTAGCTATAAAATCAGGTTTAATCAACTTATTTCTACATAAGAAAATGTCTGTACAAGGTCAGGAATATGACAGTTGTTTTCCATTCGTTTCATGTGTTTGAGCTTTTAATTTTGACATTTCATAAGCGACTTCCCGTTTTGAAATTATCTTGGAGTTCGGTATTTTTTAATTTTGCTTTTACTAATTAGATACCGCGATGAATGACGGGTTATCGCCTTCACGTTGTAAGAGTATGGACGAGTATGTAAGATGTCGTTTGTTTTGTCCCAGCCAATATTGTATGTAGGAAAGAATTTGCTATATTTTTGCCTGTACTTTGGAATTAAGGAACAAAATTAGCCGGTTGGTGATTAGAGTAGTGCATCTGATTTTCATAATATATCTAATATTGTTTTGTCTTTTGTAATTTTGCTTAATGAATATGAAAAGAATTTTGTATTCATATACTTTTGAATTTAAGGACAATCTTATGTAACAATATTACATGCAGTGCATGAAGATTTAAAAAGAATAAAAATGTAGTCCTGTCATCGAACCAATAATTCTCAATGAAAATGATCATAAATAGTCGTAAATATGTAATCACCATACCGTACATAAGGGTTTCATGAGAAAATAAATCGAGTTCTATTACCTAAGCAATTATTCAAAATGAAATGTGAAATATTTAATATAGAATATCGAATCGCCTTACGAATTTAAACGTTGTTCAGGACACTCCAATTCGATTCCCAGTTCTTTAGATTTTCCCACTCCTGTAAGGAGAAAATGACTTTTCAATACAAAAAAAAAAAGACTTCCGTAAATTTTTGTCCCCATGCCGCTCCAAAAGTAGTTTCTCCCTGATTTTTTTCCACATACACGTTTTTCTATTGCATATATAGCTCCGATCAATTCAAACGCACGTGTGATAAATCGACATGAGAAAAGGGTCTACATGCATAGCAATATAGCCATCTTACTCTGGATGTTGTTTTAGAACAAAGCAAGAAATAATCATCTCATACATCATCTTGATCCTAAAAATAGATAAATAGTTCCAACTGGATTTCAAGCATCCAATAAAAAAATCATTACCATATAATGAAAACAACTATATCAAAAAAAAACGTAATATCTTTAAGGGCGTTCTTTTTGGGATGCATACAACAAAGTTTTTTTGACGAAAATAATCAAAATTAAATAAATCACAGTGAGACAAAAAAAGTCTTGTATGGAACAGGCACTACTAAATCAAACTATATGCATACGACCATTTTTCTTCTCTTTTTTCCATGAAGTAATGCAGTTCAAATTGGTTTGCCCTTAACTAATACGTGTTTCAACTGAAATCAATGATATTTTTTTTCCAGAGAAATGGAAAAAAATAACTTAAACAGTCTACCATCGGGGTTGTTTTCGTCGAATATAAAACTTAGGAGGATGTAAGTTTGGTTAATTTTTAACATCACAATACAATTTTAAAAAAGAAATTTACTTTCATTTTTACCAAATGATTGAAATTATAATGAAAATAATTAAAAATTTCCCAGTATTCATTAGATCCTGAGACGGCGTATTAGATTGTTAAATTGCAATCACATAATGAATAAATATGAGGTTGACGTATTGGTGATGCTTCTGAGAAATAATATTTCATCACAAAACATTGATGTTGGTAATAGTTTTAACAGTTTACAGGCAGACTTGTTTTTGTGGCACAATGTGAAAATGTCAGTAAAGTTCATATTAAACATCAATATAATGTGGTTTTGTGGATTTAAATAAATGAAAAAGAAGAGATGGAAGATAAAGGTGGACATTTAGAACTCATGGGTCGAGTTGAAGTGAAAATGCTACAACATACGAAAGCCAACGATACAAATACAAGTTCATAAATCAAGACATGGAAAAACTAAACACTGAGCAATAAAACGCCATTAAAAACTTGGCGTGATCTCAGATTCCCCGGTATGGTAGGCATATCCTGTACCACTAGTTAAAGACTATTCGAATCGAAATGACAGAAATGTGTCCTAATTGTTACTTTGTAGTCTGATAGAGTATGGCGATATTGTATAAAAGAGTGGTTATCTACATATCACTTTACCATTATACCGTTATAAACATGTCTTACCGCGCAACATTTGGTATGTATGTGTCTGTCACAAGTCAGGAGTCTTTAATTCAGTGATTGTCGTTTGTTGTTGTACTACAGATTTGTTTTGCGTTCTTTTTGTGTACATTAATTAGTCTTATAGTTTTCTCGTTTGAATTTTTTTTACATTTGTGATTTTGGGACTTTTTATAGCTGACTATGTGGTATTGGCTTTGTTCGTTGACGAAGGCCGTACGGTGACCTATAGCTGTTAATTTCTGTGTCATTTGGTCTTTTGCGGAGAGATGTCTCATTGAAAATCATACCACATCTTCTTATTTTTATTTATATTGACATGATTGTCACTGGACGTGCAATCAATCAATCTATTGTATCTATGTTCTCGTGTTCATTCTTCATCCAATGTCTGATAAACTCCATTTTGAGCACATCATAAAAAGCATGTGTTGATATCAGATGGTTACAGAGCGTTCCTGATAAAGATAAATCAAGAAAAGTGCTCGAACGCATGAAATTTATAACTTGCTGTTTTCCTTTTTTACAGCGCTGGTTCGATATCTCTGCTGGTTGACTATCAGCGTATCCTCAGCCCAGTAGTCGGTATTTCAATATAGATGGATTTGGTTATTTTTTAGGTCTTTTTTGGTTATAAAGCTCTTTAATTGTTTCAGTTCTTATACATCCTTGGCTATATTCGGCTTTGAGCGTGCCTGATGAAGATAAATCCCAAAAAGCGCTTGGGACGTATGAAATGTATAACATGATGATTTCTTTGTGCAAACAACTGCAAACTTTAAACGAAATAAGTACATATAGTGCATCCCTATTGGCCGACTTGTTTGTGTACTTATATGAAGCATAATTCACACAAACGTTCACGAAGACAAAGATAAAAGAACATCTTTCTAAGTTCTTTTTCCTCTTTATGATTCATTGATGATATCCTGTCACTTCAGTGGTTGCTTTTATTTCACATATTCAAAGGATGCTTGTCCTTTAGGTAATACCGAAAGTAGAATGTCTGCTTCATAATTGATCTATTTCTTAGCATTTACACATCTAAAATATACGACAAACATTACGATTTAAACTTTCCCGTTGTCAACTTCCCTTTTCACAGCGGTTAAAACTCATCAAGGATACCATGCTTATAATTTGGTATGCCAGACGCGCGTTTCGTCTACATAAGATTCATCACTGGCGTTCAAATCAAAACAGTTGAAAGGTCAAATCAAATACCAAGTTGAGGAGCATTGACAACATACCCTTAGCCCCATCATATGGAGATTACAAATCTAAATTGTTACGTGCCTGTGTATTCACATTATATGTGAATTTAAGGCGTCAGTTCAAATCTTGTAAATAGATTAAGAAAAAACAAATCCAGGTAACAAATTCAATTTTTGGGAATTGAACAGGGGTCATATCCTGACTCCGCCAGGGTAAATAAAAGTAAGGAGTGAAATCCCCTTGAAACATATGTTTACACTAGTCATACTACACATATCCATGTTTACATAAATTATGAAATATGCAGTCATTTCGGTAAATTGACTATTTATAATTTTTTTAATTGTTCGTAACATGAAGGTTTTTCAACTCCAGATATATATTGCTATAGCCAAACTTGAAATTTTCAGTTCATATCTCTATTGCCTTATATTTGAGTTGGTCTTCGATTCTTGGAGTTTATTCGCGCGCCACTGATAAGTTTCATGTGGACAAAACGGTCGTTTGGAGCAAACAAATTAAAGCCTGGTATCGTGTAGGAGTTTTTCGGTCACTATCACGATGTGTATGTGTCTCTTTTCACAATAGAAATGCTTTCTCGATCTTAATTCTTTAAAAACATTAATATTACCGTTGTCCTATATCTGTATTGTATATTTATCTTTATTGATCCAATTATAGATTTTTAATTGATTGAATCTTAAGAAGTATAAATACTACTCATATCATGTTTTAAATGCATATCACCGAGTTCTAGATGCATACAAAAAAAATCCAAATATCGCCTAATAATGTATAACAATGTTTATTAGTCAATGACTTAAAATAAATTAAAAATTGTCCATTTCATACGATTTCATGTATCTGAGAGCTGGTCGTAAATACATATCTAATACACAAAAAGCAGGTTAACACAACATTTTTACTGGTCTTAATACAGGATTTCAACTTCCGGTTTTTGGTTCAAAAAGGTGTCAGAAAATAGATATGTGTATCACGCTTAATATAAGTTTTCAACATGTTTGATGTTGAGTATTTTTCATATGTTGGACTATTTTTTTTTGAGTATATACAATTGTGGACAGTACAAAATGTGAATTGTCAACAATTAAAGATTATTTATATGAGGTCGCAGTCCGAAGTGAGAGAAATTTGTAGGATGGACAATGTTAAATATGCATCGCTTCGAATGGGCCACATTTGTTTAAACCATACCAACTGGTCTTTTGAATCATTGAAAACACATGTTAAAGAAGATCTTGAACATGTCGTAAAGTTGTAACAAATAATTTTTCAAAACAGTTTCGCCAAGGAACTAAATTGTACAACAAATAAAGACTATTTCTGTGATGTATTGGTGGCCCTTAAAAGGGCCGTTTGTGAAAGCTATCCTCGGCACCAGATGGATTTCAAATACTTGTTTCTTCGTCTCCAGTCCACGGACCAGTTCTTACATCGACGTTGCCATTTTGTTTTTCATACATTAGTGATGTCATTTTCATAGGAAATAACTCGTGTAAAATTTGAGAGTTGCAAAGGTTTATATCAATCGGAGAAATAAAGGGTGATTCGTCGCACATTATTTTTTTTTCAGGGTTATTCGAAATTCCTTGCATCAGAAAGATATTTAACCCAAATAGTTCATATTGATCCCGTATGAGTCTTCCTACCGTTGCGTCTTTTCTTTAGTCAGCTTTTGGGGGTTATCTTACGTCAATGATTAATAAAGGTGTCATAAAATGGGTATTTTCGTATTAATCCTGTAGTGTGTCCTCGTACAGTCGTATTGGGGCTCGATCAGCTGATTGGCCTTCGGCTACGCTTCGAGCCAATACTGCTAACATCAACCTAATACGACTGTTTTTGAAAATAATAATGGATTAATACTGCAGGTTAATTTTTAATTTTTGAACTTTTTTATTTCAGAGATTTAAACGAGAATGCTTTTACAACCGTTTCAGCCAATATATTTATGGCAATGACAAATGTAACGGCTTTGTACGTATTATATTATTGACTTGTAATAGTATAATGATCATTATTATATACGACATAGAATGAACTTAAGAAAATTATACAAATGTAAGGGTGTTAGTCTCGTAATTTTTAAGTCATGTCATTGGATAGAGAAAGGTATCGTTTAAATGGAAACTACTCAAAGATGCTTTTAGATTGGAGAAAACGAGTTAGGGTCATGTTCTGTTAACATTCGTGTAACTTTTTATGAGCTTCATTAAAAAAAAAAGAAGAAAAAAAAACGGAAGTATGAATTTGGGCAACAGTAATTTAGCGAATTTCAATTGTGTTATTTGTCACCAAAAAGAAAACACAATTTTTATCAATTTTTTCTTGATTAATAGGATTTTTTTCTAGCATGAAATATTCCACAATCTTTTTCGCCTCATTTCTCTAGGCGGTTTATAATCCGTTTTATGGAATTTTAATCCCTCTTTCAAAAATCCTGGTTCAGTTTCTGTGCATCATCCCCCTTTACTTGTTAGACTTGGGAAAAGGACACAATCAGCTAACATACAAATATGATAATTTTGCTTGTATGTAAAGATCCAAGATCGCAAAAACATGTTGCTCTATATCTGAAACACTGACACATCGTATTTCAGTTTAATTCAATATTACTTTGCAGAACTTTGAGTCGAAACCAATTGTTATGTTGCAATATGACCGATCTCTTTGAATGGGCAGCCATTCAAACAGACGCTAAACTTTATGGAGACTGCACAGATTTTGGTATAGTCACAAACATCCAAGAGTTTAATATATTGAACTGTAAAATTCCAGGTAGGTAATTCAATAGTATCTTATAAATTGACTTCGAGTTCAGTATAATTTACTCTGATAAGAAACACACATAAGAATAACACACATTACAAGATTTGAAACAGAAATCGTATAAGGGACGACATCAAAAGTTCAATGTAGGATAAATAACTTAATTCACATAGTTTTTTCGCTGAGCCCCCCTACCCCCCTTCCTAACTTAATTTGGGAAAAATTGATTTACCTATATGAATATAATGTAAAATCGATTTTAGATTAACAAAACTTCCAGCAATGTTGACCCCCCACCCCCAAACTAATCGATTTAAGTTTTTTTTATCCTACATCGATCTTTTGATGTCGTCCCTTATATAGGTTATTATAAATAGAGAGGTAATGAAAAAATAATCATACAATGTCAAATTGGTTTATTTGAACTAGAAACCATACTCTTAACAGAAGAAAAACACATTTGATGTATTCATGTACACATGCATAACCTGTAATAACAAATCCGATGTCTATGAAATTTGTTGCGACTGTCATACAAGTGAGATGTTTGGCTAGCTATTAAACCAGGTTTTGATCCACCATTTCTTAAATAGACAAATGACTCCCCCGAGAATATGACAGTTTTTATCCATTCGTTTGACGTGTTTGAGCATTTGATTTTGCCATCTTATTACGGACTTTCCGTTATGGATTTTTCTTGGAGTTCTGTAATTTTGTTATTTTAATATTTAGGAATGCTTGACAATCAAGGTAAAATCACTATAGAAGAATGGTCAGTGTTTACTGATGAGCTCATAAAGATGCATCACTATCTTCATTAACGTTTTATGTTATATTCTCTTCTAGGCATCTAATTACTTGGGCGTTACACAGTTAAACGGTTAACAAATCTGGAGGTACAACTATACTTTTGAAAGCCAGTCGAATAATATGAATCATACTATAGATTAAAACAAATCGATGTTTTGAGAAAATTTTCTCACTGATACGAAATATATTGCAAGGTTTTACAAATACATCTAATTTTACATATTTTCATTTCCTAAGTTGATGGTCAGTGGGGGTCGTGGACAACAACATCGTGTTCCATGACATGCGGTAATGGCACGATATATCGAAATAGAACTTGCAACAACCCCTCACCTTCTGACGGCGGAAACATGTGTCAAGGTGTCGACAACGAATCGACAGTTTGTAATCTAGGTGATTGTCCAGGTAAATATTTCTTAAACTGTACAGAATTTAAAAAAAATATATTCAAAATTCGAAATCCTGGTCTTAAACATGTTAGATATGTAGTTATACAATGAAGAAGACTTATCGTCAGATTTATGGTATTAAATCAAATGAAATAGAGCCAGAATTAAGTTAAACTTTCAACGAAACACCACATGAAATAAATAGTTACTGTACCCCAATTTTGACATTTTAACATATTATGTCTGTTAATTTTCCTCACGCATTGTTGTCAATATAATCGAATTTTATGCGACTGTCATACAAGTGAGAGGTTTAGCTTGCTATAAAAAGCAGGTATATGACAGTTGTTTTCCATTTGTTTGATGTCTTTGAGCTTTTGATTTTGCCATTTGTTAAAGGACTTTCCGTTTTGAATTTTCCTTAAGGTGCGGTATTTTCGTTATTTTACTTTTTACATATTATCGAAAATCAACACAGAAATACATTTCGTTTAAAACGTTACTTTATACGTCTTGAAAATTGTTTTTAAGTTTAAAAAGATCATTGTAAAGACGTAGGATATTCGGATTGTCAGTTGGCCAACATTCATAGAAACAAAAGTAAAAATAATATTTTACTAACACTAAACTGAACAAAATCAAACAAAACTAAACACAATTACAACATTTGTTTATAAAGAGAATTTCCATTTATATTTAAATTATTTTGTGTGGTTTTAATGATTATGGACTTTCCGAATTGATTTTCCTCTAAGTTCAGTATTTTTGTGATTTTACATTTTACCAATACTTTTTTTATAATTTCTTAAACTTGACACTCATTAATATGAACTTTATTCAAATCAAAATCACACATTCATGGGCATGGTCACAATGTAGTTCGTTTAAGGTGCATTTGGGCCTATTCTAAATCTAAATTTGATGAGAAACCAATTTGATAATGATAACATGGTGGTTGACGGAGTATTTTTTTTTCAATTGGGTATATTTGAATCTAACCCTCATATTCATAGTGTTATATTTTATATGAATTATAGTTTGCGCGGGAGCATTACTTACTTACACGCCTGTTTTTGTGCAGATCCTTCTGGTGCACCTTAAATCAAATACAGTTTTGAGTTGGTCTCTTGTTGCTTATACTTATTTGTCTGTATACGGTATAGTGTTGTGTAAACTTTTGGATTCCTTTTCGTCGATTGTCTTCTTGGTCATGGTGTGTACAGATTTCGATACCACGTATTTTGAGTTTGAGTTATTTTACTTGGCGGCTTTTTTTGGAACTCTAGTGCTTGATTTTCTTATTCGACTTACCAAACTGAACGCAAAACAGTGTGATAAAAGAACTTATAAGTTCTTAGGGATGAAAAGAGCAAGGCATAAAAAAAATGAAAATGTTCAGAAGACAACTTTTTCTATCGTTATAGGAACTTTTTTCACTATTAATCATTACATGAAGAAGACGAATTTGTTGTCTAGTTGCATAGTAATTATGCAACATAAATGTGTATTTGTAAAACTATTGACTGTTTCTTTAAATATCTTTCAACCGCTTCGGTGGTCTATAGTTAGCATGTTCATCTGTGATGCAGAAGGTGATTAATAAGATCTCGACCGGATCAAATCAAGAACTCTGTATTTGCTTCTTCTCTGCTATGCAAGAGGTGTCTTCAAGCGTGTGTGCGCGTCTGAGTCATTTCGGAAGGATAACATGTCTTCCAAATTCATATTCTAGGTTCATATTCAAATTACATTAACATGTGAAATGCTGTAATAATTACAACCAAATGTAAAGGATCATCATTCATCCATTCAATAAGGATGTGTCAACCACATAGCAGAGTAGAATGTATATTTAAAGTACATTCACAACTATACATTAAACACCAATCCATCCAACAGTGAAGAATTTATCAATGCATATTTCCAGTAGACATGTGTTGATGGTATCACTACTACTTAAACCTGGTCAATAAATGGCACGGCAGCAAAAGAGGCAGCAGTAGTAGAGAATATTTTTAGTGAGACCGTACTTCTTTAAATCATCCTCATTGTAAACTGCCAAACACGCATATTTGATAGCACATGTAGTATATATATACAAGTGACACCCAGCAAATATATATTAGGCTTAATGTAGAATATTGTATTAAGAAGTATTGTGTAAACTCATCACAGATACCAAGCTAATACTTGTAAACGCCAAAAGTGTGTTTTGTTTTACCAAATTTCACCTGTGACGCCCACATTACAAATTAAAAGGCCACATAAAGTACGAAGTTAAAGAACATTGAGGACCCAGATTTCCAAAACGTATTGCCAGATGCAGCTTAAGTTATGTCTTCCTTTAAATCTGTTAGGAAGTATTAAAATTAAATTTTATAAAAATATTTGTATAGGTAAACTACGTAACACTCCACTACATATTATATCTGGATTGCGTTCAATATGGTAGGTGCTACGTTGGGCTACTATCGAACGTGCAGCTAGCCTATCGGCTTAATAGATCTAGATAGACCAAAAAATGTATGTTTCTAGAAAATCCAAAAAGGCGTCAGAAAGGATATAATCCATCACGTCATTTTGATAGGCTAGCTACGTAGCTTATCGGTCGACATAGATAGATATCTAAGACATAACGGCTATACTAGTTGCTACGATATTGAAAGCAGCACTGTCAACTTTTTAACAATATTAACAAATGTGATATGAAGAGGGGTATTACGTAATAGACGTATACAAATAATTTTATAAAGTTGACGTGTCATATTGAATGGTTGATAAAATTCCTTAATATAAATGTGAATACCAACTAGCATTCTTGATACTTACTTCGTATATCCAAATTGAAATTTGTTTGATTTTTTATTAATGTACATGTACGTCTTGAAAATATAATCTCCTACATACCATTAAAGTCAGAAAGAAACAAAACAAGGGTTGTGTTTTGAGCGTACATTTATTTCCATTTGAACGGTCTGTTTGTTATTTTAAAATTCAAACGAACATTAAAAAAAATAGTTACAATGCTTTTGTTTTGAATTTGGAATAGATGCTTGAATTGTTGCTTCTGATGTCATTTTCATTAGGACGATAAAACACTAAGACCAAAGATGAATAGATAATTAAAAACAGAACGATAAAACACTAAGACCAAAGATGAATAGATAATTATGGACCACTCTGCCTGAGGGCTTTGGAATCTTAATTTCAATATAATTTCTAAACCAAGATTCAATAATGGATAAAATTGTATTCTGAAACGTTTTATGTTTCTTAATTACAACATATACAAGATTGAAGTATACACAGCTAATGAAAAAAGGAAGCAGATATGTCTTTGAGCCTAATACAAATAAAGCACAACGTACTTTAGAAAAAAAATGTTTAAATCACCATCACCTTGCAATACTGAATATAAGCCATGTATATTTTTTAACAATATTCTTTATTCTTTTGTATCATAGTTGATGGACATTGGGGCCTCTGGTCGTCTGTGAGATGTTCTGTTACCTGTGGTAATGGCATAGGAATAAGAACTAGACGATGTGACAACCCTGCTCCTTCTGGTGGTGGAAATGGTTGTGTTGGTTGTGATATGAAGAGAAAACTATGTTCCTTGGGAAAATGTCACAGTAAGTAATATTATAATTTTTGTATATCGTTTCTGATGACAGTTGTACTTTTAATTATTGATTGACATTTACACTATTGCTTGGCATTTACGGGTAAATAGTCAAAGCATTTTTTAATTGTGATATTTTACCAGACATGTTATAGCTGTACAAATATCAAACCCATTAAAAGGGCATATTTGACAATCCTTTCCGTAATTCAACATTTTTTTTCTTTTTCTCAATTGCGCACAAATATCCGAATCCTTGCAGCGAACACATTTTAAGTGATGGAACAGGGTATGGATTCCTTAAAACAACTGATGAATTAAGTGATATTTATATTGAAGACGCTACAATACGACTTTAAAAATATAAATCGAGATAAAAATGCAATATATATATATATATATATATATGTGTGTGTATTATATTTATTATAACTTATTTTTGTCTTTTTGTCTTCAATTTCATATAATGCCTACAATTTCTATTTTTCAGAATCGTGAAAAGATGCAGGCAAAAACAAAAAAATAGGTAAATATAATTACAAATGAATTACTTATATACAATACTTGTATAATCTGCACTTTTTTCGTATTTTTTGCACCTAACATTATTAGTTTTTCATCAACTAATAAGTTTTTAGTGTCCCATTTGATCCCTTTGCATTAGAATAGTAAAAAAAGGAAAATAATGCTTTCCAAAAAGTACTTTTTTTTATTGTAAAAAGACGCAAGCCAAATCAATATTTGTTGTATTTTGAAAGGTTCTAAACAAATTGACATTTTCGAAGCCATTAAAAAAACATAGGAACTTTTAAGACTATTCTAGTTTTGGAAATTCAGGTTATTTTTGTATGTAAAAGAGATAAGAGAAATAATAAAAAGGCGGAACATACCGATTGGACATTCAAAACGCATTAGTTGAAGAAAATCTACCAATGTTAGGTGAGAGAAAAAAAACGGCACGAAACCCAAGTAAAAGATCGGTTGTGAATTGTGATTGTCTCTTTGATAACTTCTTGTTTTTTCATCGGCGAAAAGTAATCTACTATATATTTTATTGGAACAATTAACAACTCTTGTCAGTATACATGAAATAAACATCACGCATATAATATACAAGTAGCCACAAACAATGAACACTAATCATAGTGTTCTAATACTTCTATTATACTTTGAAGAAAGAATCATTTTAAATTACAAACAAAAATCGATTTAAATGTTAATTTAAAGTGTCGGATAAAGAAGCAATGTATTTGTTTTTAATTTTAACGTTTTTTTTAACATGTTTAAGGGTAACAGTATTTATAGGTACCGATGGTTTACGGTTTTTGGACAGTTTTTAGTGTTGAACAAGAGACATTCACCAATCTGCTATTGTATGATGAGCATATAAGAATAACCTAGGTTTTTGGAATAGTTCAAATTTCTCGATCCATAGTTTTCTGTTCGGTGTTTTTCTTTAAAAAAAAATCTTTTTTTTACCAAGGTGTTGTCAATGTTTCTGTGACTTGTGATTTGTAGTTGCACCTCTCTTTTCAAGTATAAAGCAGTAATATAAAAAGATTATGCATAAAACAACAAAAAATCTATTACAATTACGGTAATAAATATAATTTACAATTTTCTATTTGCTGTAGATGGAGAAAGGAAGAAAGCAAGAAAATTGAAAAGGAAGAATATCATGAATTTAAAAAACAACGATAAACTTTATATTTCACTTGAAGCTGTAAGGATAAATGTCATTTGGTATTTTTTCCTCATCTTTCATTTTAAGGGGTTTCATATGAGATTATAAAAATATATGTCAACTGGTTTTGGTTTCTAATATATCATTTTGAGGTATTTCACATGAGATTGTAGGGATAAGTGTAAACAGTTTTTGTGTATCTTAAATCATTTTTCGGGATTTCAAATCAGGCTGTAGGGATAAATGTAAATAGGAATACGATGTGGCACCTGGTGACATTAATTTCCTTTGGAATAATTTAATATTTTACTTTTCTCAATAAATGTTGATGTTAATTTGTAGTTTTTTTTTGTTTTTAGATAACCACTGAAAAATAATTAAAAAAACCAATGACCAATCTGACAACTGTTATCACTAACATAATAGTTTATACCACTGAACATATAACACTGTCAAAAACATATACTGACACCAGCATATCATTTAATCATTAAATAACGCGTTCACCTGTAAGCCATCAACTGAATAAAATGCATCACTAGCATACCATGAATTGACTGTATAACGCAATTACCACCACACCACATACAAACTGAATAATCAATTTACAATATAGAGATAACAGAACGCAATAACCAACATACCACTGGACTATTGTATAACATTTTCACCAGCATACCATATACTAACTACATGTATATGTTCCAGACCATACGAGTATTTGGACCGTACGCGTACGGTCCGGACCGTATACGTATACTCGTACGGTCGGACCATACGCGTACGGTCGGACCGTATGAGTATACTTACGGTCCAGCTGACCATACTTGTTTTGGGATCATATGGGTTAAATTCAAACAAACATTTATCAAAATCTTTATTTTTCGTTATACAAATTGTTATAATTACAGTTAGATGGATAAAGTGAATAAGCGAACAATTGAAATTAAATATTTGTTTATCCGATAATTCTATTTTGTTACTCAAGGTGACACTGGTTTCCACAGAGAACGTCATATTTTTTTTTTACATTAACATGTTTTGATCATGCATGTTCCTTTGCATATGCATTTTTTTGTAAAGTTCCTAAATATTCTATAACTATTGTTCTCCCACTCTATGTTTACTTCCGATGAATTCAATTTCAATGAGCATACTGGGCTGCTATTAATGAATTACTTACATGCTAAATACAGGAGATTAACAGATTGAATAAGCGTGATTTTTTTAAATAGTTATAATATGAAAAGTTTTTATTTCAATTACTATTGAACTTTTTATATTAATTTCAGATATAAGTTATGTTGATCTACCATATACATTTGTATCAAATAAACTTGACCAACTTCTTAATATTAGTCAGTCGACTTCCGGTTGCCCATTTGTAAAAAATAACGGTTGTGAGGTGCAATACCCCAAATAAGAGTTAGTATTTTCTCTTTGTCGACAAAGTTTAGATAGCATCTCAAGCTTTGCCAGCAATAGCATTCATTTTAATCGAAACTCAAAATTGGTGTTATCAATTGAATTCAGTATTATAGATTAGGACGTTAGTTTTCTAAATTGAATTCACATTTTTAATGTCGATATCTTTTATAGCCGACATCACTGTCCAAGGTTAGGGGAAGGGTCGAGTGCCCACAAACATGTTTAACCCCGCCACATTCTTTATGTGCCTGTCCCAAATCAGGAGCCTGTAGTTCAGTGGTGTTCGTTGGTTCATGTCTGTCATATTTGTTTCTCGTAAATTTTTTTTTATAAATTAGGCCGTTAGTTTTTTCAATTGTATTGTTTCATATTTTTCAAGTCGATGCCTTTTTATAGCCGACTATACGGTATGGGGTTTTCTCATTGTTGAAGGCCGTACGGTTGCCTATAACTACTTACATCCACTTTATTTTAGCTTTTGATGATAGTTGTCTCACCAAATAACTTTATTTCTATATGCGATATAGGTTTTTCTCATTGTTGAAGGCCGTACGGTTGCCAATAAATGTGTTCATCCACTTCATTTGAAATTTGGTGGATATTTGTCGCTTTAGTAATCCTACCACATCTCCTTATTTCTATATCAAATTAGCAATTTGACATAAATCTACCATAGGTCGCCGTACCGCCTTCAGCAATGAGCAAACCCATACGGTATAGTCAGCTATAAAAGGCACCAAAATGGTAAATGTAAAACAATTCAAACGAGAAAACTAACGGCCTGACTAATGTACAAAATAATGAACGAACAAGAAAAATGATACACAGCAACAAATGACAACAGCTGAATTTCAGGATCCTGACTTGGGACGGGCACATGCAGAATGGGGCAGGATTAACTTGTTTGAAGGCGCCAATCCTCCTCGAAACCTGGAACAGTGGTGCAACAGTACAACATAAGAACAAACTATAAAAATTAGTTGTAAAAGGCTGAACTCATCAGATGGATACAAATAGAAAATTACAGCTAATAAAAACAGAGTGGACGTGGCAGGATACTTACACATATCCACAACAAAAAGCCTCTAAGTACAGACACAAGAGTACTCGCAGTTACTGATCGCTGGTTCAAAGCCAATAGCAACTTACACAATGTCAATACTACATGTAATATTATATCTTAAATGAACATTAGATTGCGGGGCTGCAAATTGAAAAATAACACAATAATACGATTTCGTACAAGTAGTAAGTTTATTCGTCCATAATTTCATAACTAAAATATATCTTGAGGTATAGTTACTTGAATTAAAATACCTCACTGGGTATATCCATTCAAAATAATATTTACTGGGTATGAACATGTGTAAACTGTTTACTACAGGCAAACATTTCCCGTAAAAAGACTTTGTTCTGGACGCAAAAATGTCTCTCTACTCTTTACTTACTAGCTATGTCAATGATAGCGTATATGTTTATGTACGTTCATATCAGTAGATATGGATATTTTAACACCCAGCGGGTGGATCTTTGTGTCAACCGCGAGGTTGCCACGGTTGTGAGCATTTTGAAGCATGGACCACACTTTTTTGCTTGATCTATAAGATATATAAAGATACATATTTTTATATATTTTCATAAGGGGACGACCATTTGAAATTCTAGGGGAGGGGTGTATGCAGGAGAATGTTTTTCCCATCTACAAGAGATCTAGGAATTAGTTCATGAAGCACCTCAATGCGAGTTTAACAATCTATATGCATTATTGACGATGTCACCGGTCTTTTTCCGTTTATAGTTCATGCGATTCCTTCATTTTCTTTAACTTTCCTTGTATATGCATAAGAGATTGAAAATACATGTACCATTTGAAATTGCAATTTGTGTATTGAAGTTTTTTTTTTTTAAAAACAGTTTAATTTCAGAGTCAAGTGTTTTTATGTTGTCTTTTGGTTGTTGTTATTTTTTTTTTTGGTGGGTGGGGGGGGGGGGGGAGGGCGTGTTGCTCAGTCTTAAGTCTTCTATTTTGTTTTTTGTTTACTGTTGTCATGGCATTGTCAGTTTTTTTTCGACTTATGAGTTTGATTATCACTTTGGTTTATATTTTAACCCTAAAACTGTGTATGACTGACTGTCAAAACGAGCTAATCAAGTAGTACAGTTCTTGTGCATAAGTCGAAATGAGTCGAGCATCAAATTACATGAATTGAACATATCCGCAGGGGTAGATGCAGCATGCAGCCTTGACATATATGAAGGGTCATCCTTTTTTTTTTGAATAACCAGTTATAAAACAGCTTGTTTTATGATCGTGTAATAGTATAAAGTTATATGCATGAGCGAAATACAGCGATCCCAATTTATGCAATTGCAAGCGTCCTGTAACGAGCAGCTCTAGATAGAAAACGCTGGTATGTGAATACGAGTTTCTCGATCCTTCTGTTATACACTATTAGGAGATCATTCTACTGTTTATCTATCAATACTCAGAATTGAAATTACATAAATTAAACAACGCAAAGAATTGTGTGATTTCATCACAAGCATTCAATTGATGACTAGCTTTATTAGATATAACTGACATTAGAATTCCCCCATATTTATACACATCGTTAATTAGTGATCATATAACTGGTTTTGAATTTACTTGATCCGGATTGAAGTGGTTGTACATTTTTTTAAACACTTTTGGAAAAGCTATGTACCGTACATTCACTTAACTATGCACCGTACATATGGATTTATTTGGTCAGCTATACACCATATACAACGCGTCTTTCCAGACTAAAATATCCAAAAATAACATATGTCTGAAAGATTTCAATGCCAATTATTGAAACAACTATACTTATTACGCACACACAGTGGCCTTCTATCAGGAAAATAGTTGTAATGAATATAGAATCATATGGAATGAGACGAGTGCCAACTTCTTGGTCAAGTATTTGCAACTATTTTTAGTAAGCGTTCTTGTTTTGAGAAAATAATAAGACTTTCCTTATCACGAATTTACGATAAAATCATTTCTTAAAACAACAATTATATAAAGAGTGAGGTACACATTGACATTATGTAAACAAAACAAAGATTTTCTTACCGTGTCAGGTCAAAATTGATGATTCTCCGCTTGCTTAGTACCTATTTCCGGTGTACTGATGTTACACGGTGATACATGGATTTTGAGATTACTGTTACTATGTCTATAATCGTTGAAAGGATGTCTTCGCAGCTTTAATTTAGAATACGAATAATAAATATATGCAGTTTACGATAATGGGACAGCAACCCTACGACTTGGAAACTACAAAAACACACAGTGAGGTCAATATACGATCTTCAGTTATAGATTTTTTTTTTATCCAAAACGCATAATTTTTCATGAACCTATACTATAGGGTAGCAATTTCAAACTCTCCGTATTAAGAAAAAAAGAAAACGATCTTAAAAAAACAGACAATTTAAACTGGCCCAAAAACACAGTTATTGCATTGTGCATTTATTTTAGTATCACATAAAAAACCCACCTACGATACCTCAACATTTCTTTTACAGCATAGTGTATTATTTCTTGGACAAATTGTATGAAAAACAATAGAAAAGTCTACCACCTCTAAATCATAATAAGGACAATTCCATGATAAAGAGTTCTTTAATTAAGTTTCACTGCTGCTAATTTTAAAACTGGACCATATCACTACTTTACCTAAAAATTATCACCCAAATTTTTTGATCATGTAATTTCATCCCACTACATAGCCTACTATTCCATGCAAAAGATATAATTACATACAAAGTTGAAAGATGTATGAAAAAAATGCAAGTTATACACTGCCCTCACTAATGACTATATTTGTGAACCAATGACTATAACTGTGGTCCAGGATCAATTGTAAACTCCCAGATGATAAGAAAACCTTGCGTCTTACAAAACTTTTACCATTGCAACCTGCTCACCATTTGGAGAACCGACATTGCAGAAGTTACCCTATATTAAAACCTACTTCACCTTATATATGTCGGGCAGTTCGTATTATCGTCATTATTTGAATACTACTGAATACTTTTTTCCTTGCATTTCTCATGCATGAAATTTGTATGTAATTGGGATATGCCGTATTACAATACGGACAGTAAATGGTATTCTTGTTCTAGCCTTATATCGTTAGTATTATATGGTACGTTGGTGGAAGCTTTCTATAGTAATTCAGTGGTCTGTTGGTGGAAGCTTTCTATGTTGGTGATAGCTTTCTATAGTAATTCAGTGGTATGTTGGTGGAAGCTTTCTATAGTAATTCAGTGGTATGTTGGTGGAAGCTTTCTATAGTAATTCAGTGGTATGTTGGTGGAAGCTTTCTATAGTAATTCAGTGGTCTGTTGGTGAAGCTTTCTATAGTAATTCAGTGGTACGTTGGTGGAAGCTTTCTATTGTAATTCAGTGGTCTGTTGGTGGAAGCTTTCTATAGTAATTCAGTGGTATGTTGGCGGAAGCTTTCTATTGTAATTCAGTGGTCTGTTGGTGGAAGCTTTCTATTGTAATTCAGTGGTATGTTGGTGGAAGCTTTCTATAGTAATTCAGTGGTATGTTGGTGGAAGCTTTCTATAGTAATTCAGTGGTATGTTAGTGGTAGCTTTCTATAGTAATTCAGTGGTATGTTGGTGGAAGCTTTCTATAGTAATTCAGTGGTATGTTGGTGGTAGCTTTCTATAGTAATTCAGTGGTATGTTGGTGGAAGCTTTCTTGTTGGTGGAAGCTTTCTATAGTAATTCAGTAGTATGTTGGTGGAAGCTTTCTATAGTAATTCAGTGGTATATTGGTGGTAGCTTTCTATAGTAATTCAGTGGTATGTTGGTGGAAGCTTTCTATAGTAATTCAGTGGTATGTTGGTGGAAGCTTTCTATAGTAATTCAGTGGTATGTTGGTGGTAGCTTTCTATAGTAATTCAGTGGTATGTTGGTGGAAGCTTTCTATAGTAATTCACTGGTATGTTGGTGGAAGCTTTCTATAGTAATTCAGTGGTATGTTGGTGGAAGCTTTCTATAGTAATTCAGTGGTCTGTTGGTGGAAGCTTTCTATAGTAATTCAGTGGTACGTTGGTGGAAGCTTTCTATAGTAATTCAGTGGTATGTTGGTGGAAGCTTTCTATAGTAATTCAGTGGTATGTTGGTGGAAGCTTTCTATAGTAATTCAGTGGTATGTTCGTGATGGCGTTATGTAATTTCTATATTGTAAATTGGTGAAAGTGTTATATATATATAATGATAAAACTTCAAACAAGAGACCAAATGGCATAGAAGTTAACAACTATAGGTCATCGTGCGGCCTTTGAGTAAAACTGATATCGCATAGTCAGCTATTAAAGGTACTGAATTGACAAAAATTGTAAAACAATTCAAAGGAATAAAAACTAAAGGCCTGATTTATGTACAAAATAATGAATGAAAACAAACACAATTGAATGGTTTTACACTAGTAATTTTTGGGGCCCTTTATAGCTTGTTGTGTGGTGTGAGCCAAGGTACCGTGTTGAAGACCGCTCTTTCACCTATAATGGGTTACTTTTATAAATTGTGACTTCGATAGAGAGTTGTCTCATTGGCACTCATACCACATCTTCTTATATCTATAATATAAATCAACAAACAAAAACAACTGAATTACAGTCTCCCGACTTGGGACAGGCGCATACAGAATGTGGTGGGGTTAAACTAGTTTGAAGGGGCTAACCCTCCCCTTAACCCGGGACAGTGGGGTAACAGTTAAACTATAACAATCAGTTGAAAATGACTCAACTCATCAGATCGATACAGAGCAGAAAGACATCTTACAAAAAACACAAACCGGACGTGGCAGTGTATTTATACATCCCCACAACACAAAAGACACTTAGTACAGATGTAAGTACTCGCAGTTACTGACAGCTTGTAAAAAGTCAAAAATTCGTGCATCTAAGGCTAAAATGATTTGAACAATGTATATGGTATCTTGAAATTGACGTTATATAGTCAATAAATGGTATGTTGGTGATGGCGTTTATTTAGTATATGGGTAGAAGGTGAAATCGTTATATAATGATTATGATTCAGCAAATGTTATTGCCATCTTTATATATTCAGCATATGACCTGTTGAAGATAGCGTTATGTATAAAGTATATGTTTTGTTTATACTAGTCGTTGTCAGATTGTTTTTTTTGTGTTTTGCAGTGGTACATGTAAACTTAAAAAGAAGAAAACTACTAAATGCAAAATGTTAACCAAAATTTATTTTACATAATCAATTAAAAGATTCCTATGGTAATCAATGTCATCAGATGCCACATCATATTTCCACGGAAATCAATGTCAAAAACCAATTAACATTAATACCGTCAGCCTAAATATGATAATTAGGAAGCACAAACCAGTTCAGATTTATCCCTACAGCCTCATGTGCAATCCCTCAAACTGCTATATGAGAATAAAAAAAACAGTTTACAATTATCCCTACAGCCTTATGAACAATCCCTCAATATGATATATGAGAAACAAAATCCAGTTTACAATTATCCCTACAGCCTTATGTGAAATCCCTCAAAATGATATATGAGAAACAAAAACCAGTTGACATTTATTTCTACAATCTCACGTGAGCCCCTCAAAGTGATATATCAGGAACAAATATCAAATGATATTCATCCTTACTTACAGTCTTATGTGAAATATAAAGTTCATCTGGGTTTTTTAATTCATGATATTCTTCATTAGTCTGTAATGAGATTTCATTTTTAATGTTCTTGCTTTTTTCAAATCTCCATCTACAGCAAATAGAAAATTGGAAAATGATATTTATAACCGTCATTGTTAAGATTTATTGTTATTCTATGTATAATCTTTTTTATATTAAAGCTGTCTGCTTGAAAAGAGAGGAGAAGATATAAATATGTACTCAAACTACAAGTAACAAAACACTACAGATTGAGCAATTCGAATCATTTTTCGAAAAACTAAGGATTTTCTTATCCCAGGCATAGATTACCTTAGCCGTATTTGGCACAACTTTTGGAAATTTTAGATCCTCAATGCTTTTGAGAAAAGTCATGCTTAATTCTGTTGAAATATTACAAAATGCGAGTTTTAATTATTGCGTTTACAACTCAGTCGCATTATTCGCAATAATAAAAACCTCGCAATAATTTCTGAATTTACAGTAATCAATTAAAAGATTCCTATGGTAATCAATGTCATCAGATGCCACATCATATTTCCACGGAAATCAATGTCAAAAACCCCGTCAGCCTAAAGATGATAATTAGGAAGCACAAATCAGTTCAGATTTATCCCTACAGCCTCATGTGCAATCCCTCAAACTGCTATATGAGAAACAAAAACCAGTTTACAATTATCCCTACAGCCTCATGAACAATCCCTCAAAATGATACATGAGAAACAAAAACCAGTTTACAATTATTAACAGCCTTATGTGAAATCTCTCAAAATGATATATGGGAAACAAAAACCAGTTGACATTTATTTTCACAATCTCACATGAACCCCTCAAAGTGATATATCAGGAACAAATATCAAATGATATTCATCCTTACTTACACTCTCATGTGAAATATAAAGTTCATTTGGGTTTTTTAATTCATGATATTCTTCATTAGTCTGTGGTGAAATTTCCTTTTTAATTTTCTTGCTTTTTTCCATTCTCCATCTACAGCAAATGGAAAATGATATTTATAACCGTCATTGTTAAAGATTTATTGTTGTTCTATGTATAATAATTTTATATTAAAGCTGTCTGCTTGAATAAAATTAACGGTACCAATTTTCTTGCACCAGATGCGCATTTCGACAATACATGTCTCTTCAGTGATGCTCGTGGCCAAAATATTTGAAATCCAAAGCTTATATAAAAGATGAAGAGCTATAATCCATAAGGTCCAAAAAGTATAGCCAAAAGAGAGGAGAAGATACAAATATGCACTCAAACTACAAGTAACAAAAACACTACAGATTGAGCAATTCGAATCATTTTTCGAAAAACTAAGAATTTTCTTATCCCAGGCATAGATTACCTTAGCCGTATTTGGCACAACTTTTGGGAATTTTAGATCCTCAATGCTCTTCAACTTTGTACTTGTTTGGCTTTATAAATATTTTGATATGAGCGTCACTGATGAGTCTTATGTAGACGAAACGCGCGTCTGGCGTACTAAATTATAATCCTGGTATCTTTGATAACTATTTATATATTCAGCGTATGACCTGTTGAAGAAAGCGTTATGTATAAAGTATATGTTTTGTTTATGCTAGTCGTTGTCAGATTATTCATTGGTTTTTAAGTGTTTAGCATTGGTAAAGATTTATTGTTATTTTATGTATAATCTTTTTTATATTAAAGCTGTCTGCTTGAAAAGAGAGGAGAAGATACAAATGTGCACTCGAACTACAAGTAACAAAACACTATAGATTGAGCAATTCGAATCATTCCGAAAAACTATGATGATCTTATATGCTAAAGTTAACACTCATCATACAATAGCAGATTAGTGAAGGTCCTGCTTAACACTAAAAACTGTCCAAACAACAAATATATGGTTTCTTTATCCGACTCTTTAAATTGGCATTGTAATCTTTTTTTTTTGTGTAATTTAAAATGATTCTTTCTTCAAAGTATAATAGAAGTATCTGATCACTGTGATAAGTTTTCATTGTTTGTGGCTACAGGTATCTTATATGCGTGATGATTGTTTCATGTATACCGACAAGAGTTGTTGATTTCCCAAATTAAATAGATAGAAGAATACTTTTCGACTATGAAAAATCAAGAAGTTATCAAAAAGACAATCACAAAGTAATTTGTGCCACATGTTTGGAGTAGTAAGTGCTAACCTTTCCGGAGCCCCGGTTGTGTGGGTTTTTTTGGGGGAGGAGAGGGTTGTATTGCTCAATCTTCAGTGTTATATGTTGTGTTTTGTGGACTTGTCGTCTTTTCGACTTTTTTCAGGGTTTTTTTCACCTAACATTGTTAGTTTTTCTTCAACAAATGAGTTTTGAAAGTCCCATTGGTATTTTCCGCCTTTTTTTTATAAATTTTCTATTCTATCTTTTACTTTAAAAATAAATACACTGAATTGCCAAAAAATAGAATAGTATGTCTTCAAAGTTCTTATGTTTTTTGATGGCATCGAAAATGACAATTTGTTAAGAGCCTTTAAAATACAGCAGATAAAGGTTTGATTAGTGGTTGATATAAAGAATAAGAAGTACATGAATAGCCAGTCTGTCGTTTCTTGACTTTGTTTATTTGTTTTTTAAAGTATTTTTTGTTGTTGTAATAATAAATTTTCTATTGAACTTATCACTGTGGATTTTTTATTTTTGATCCCTTTGATGAATTAGAAAATAATAGAAAAAAAAAAGTAAAATTATGCTTTTCAAATTAAGTGCTGATAATGGAAATATTGTTTGTAAGGAATTATATTTACCAGATTTTTTTTTGCCTGCATCTTTGCACGATTCTGGAAAAAAAATGGCAGGCATTATATGAAATTAAAGACAAAAATGCGAAATTATAATTATATATATTGCATTTTTTATCTCGATTTATATTTTTAAGTCATATTGGTTCACTGTCACATTTAAAAGGAAAAAGGAAAAATAATACTAAGGGTGAAATCAAAAACCTGAAAATCCCAAAAAGAAAGAAAAAATTTCCATAATTAGAAATAACGAGGCTTAGCAACATTCACATAACCGAACACCGGGGATGCACTAACGAGCAAATGCATAGTTTCATATATAAGAAACATTAATTTATTTAAATACACGCTATTTATGATACACATGATATATACTGACAACACATATTTTTACATTTGCACCTGAAATCGCCTTATGTTATGACAGGAATCGTCTGTGGAGATTTTCATTGTATAGATTATCATTGAAGTTTTAAGACCTTGCAAGTAATATTTCGTTCCTGTGTTTTCGTGTAGCAACTTTTGTAAAATATCACTCTATTCATAAATTGTTTAAGGAATCCATAACCTGTTCCATAACTAAAAATATGTTCGCTGCAAGGACCAGGATATTTGTGCAAAATTACTAATCCATCTATCATAAAATAAGGAGATGTGGTATGATTGCCAATGAGACAACCATCCACCAAAAATTCAAATGAAGTGGATGTATTTATAGGCAAACCGTACGACCTTCAACAATGAGAAAACAAATACCGTATGGTCGGCTATAAAAGGCCCCTATGACTTCCAATTACGGTAGCAAGAAAAAAGTAAGAAAACATTAGAGGTAAATTGGCCTTTAAACAAATGTACTCGTAATTAGAAATGAAATGAATAAATGGTCAATTATGGAAAGGATTGTCAAATATGCCCTTTGTCATTGTATTTGTACAGCTATCACATGACTTGTTTATTCAGTAAAATATCACAATTAAACAATGGCTTGACTATTTACCCGTAAAAGCCAAGAAACAGCATAAAACACAACTGTCATCAGAAACGATATGCAAAATATATAACATTACTGACCGTCACAATTCCCCAAGGAATATAGTTTTCTCTCTGTATCACAACCAACACAACCATTTCCATCATCAGAAAGGGGGAGGGTTGTCACATCGTCTAGTTTTCATTCCTATTCCATTACCACAGGTAATAGGACATCTCGCAGACGACCAAAGGCCCCAATGTCCATCAACTATGATAAAAAAAAAGTATTAAGAATACTGTTAAAACTATACTTTTACATATATTAATGAAATTTATCCTGTTGAACTTACTTTAAATAAAGCTAATACTAACAATGACCACTGCCCTTTTCTCGATCTTGATATCTATATCACTAATGGAAAGCTGAATACTAAAATTTATGATAAAAGGGATGATTTTTTATTTCCTATCGTTAATTATCCGTTTTTAGATGGTGACGTTCCCTTGTCACCATCTTACGGTGTTTATATATCTCAACTTGTACGATTCGCTCGTGTATGTAACAATGTTTTAGATTTTAACGAGAGAAATTTATGTATTACTGAAAAATTATTACACCAGGGTTTTCGATATCACAAACTAGTCAAAACAATTACTAAATTCTATCATCGGTATAAAGACATCATTCGTAAATATAGCTCAACATGCAGACTTCTAATACGTTCAGGTATTTCACATCCAATTTGTTATGGAAATATTCTTTATAAAGCACAAAGGTGTCAGTATTCATCTCAAAAACTTACAAAACCTTTGAATAGACTTATTAAGAAGGGATATGATTATGATAATGTTGTCAAGTCATTAAAGATTGCATATTTTGGCGTTAATATTGAGTCACTGATAAGGTCTTTGCATCGGAACTAAACACATTTATTCTAAAAACAGTTGTTGGCATGACACGGGTTATGTTCTTCTCATATATGTTATGATGGTATGATACTAAACCCCTAACGGGAAGGATTGTGCCTGATGTTCATATGATGAAATCATATAATCTTTCAGTCAGTTTAATTGAAGTCTGGAGCTGGCATGTCAGTTAACTGCTAGTAGTCTGTTGTTATTTATGTATTATTGTCATTTTGTTTATTTTCTTTGGTTACATCTTCTGACATCAGACTCGGACTTCTCTTGAACTGAATTTTAATGTGCGTATTGTTATGCGTTTACTTTTCTACATTGGTTAGAGGTATAGGGGGAGGGTTGAGATCTCAAAAAACATGTTTAACCCCGCCGCATTTTTGCGCCTGTCCCAAGTCAGGAGCCTCTGGCCTTTGTTAGTCTTGTATTATTTTAATTTTAGTTTCTTGTGTACAATTTGGAAATTAGTATGGCGTTCATTATCACTGGACTAGTATATATTTGTTTAGGGGCCAGCTGAAGGACGCCTCCGGGTGCGGGAATTTCTCGCTACATTGAAGACCTGTTGGTGACCCTCTGCTGTTGTTTTTTATTTGGTCGGGTTGTTGTCTCTTTGACACATTCCCCATTTCCATTTTCAATTTTATTTGCTTATATTCAGTATTGGAAGGTGATGATGAATTAAACATTTTTTCTAAAGATGTTTATTCTTCAGTCTTGTAATTGAGGAACACAAGACGTCTCAGAATACAATTCAATATACAAATTTGGATTCGATAAGCTAAATTAATTTAGAAACAAGATTGAAATTAAGGTTCCAAAGCCCTTAGGCAGAGTTGACCATAAATAAATTTGTTTTCCGTTCTATGTCCTTTTTGGTCAAATAGCGCCTCATGTTTGAATTTATCTATTCATCTTTAGCATTTGTGTTTTATCGTTCCTAATGAAAGTTTTTACAACCACAGGGTTGATGCCACTACTTGTGGTCTTTGATTAGTTTTTACAACCACAGGGTTGATGCATCTACTGGTGGTCTTTGATTAGTTTTTACAACCACAGGGTTGATGCAAATGCTGGTGGTCTTTGGTTAGTTTTTACAACAACAGGGTTGTTGCCACTACTGGTGGTCTTTGGTGAGTTTTTACAATAACAGGGTTGTTGCCACTACTGGTGGTCCTTGGTGAGTTTTTACAACCACAGGTTGATGCCTCTACTTGTGGTCTTTGATTAGTTTTTACAACCACAGGGTTGATGCCACTACTTGTGGTCTTTGGTGAGTTTTTACAACAACAGGGTTGTTGCCACTACTGGTGGTCTTTGGTGAGTTTTTACAACCACAGGGTTGATGCCACTACTTGTGGTCTTCGGTGATTTTTTACAACCACAGGGTTGATGCCACTACTTGTGGTTTTTGATTAGTTTTTACAACCACAGAGTTGATGCCACTGCTGGTGGTCTTTGGTGAGTTTTTACAACAACAGGGTTGTTGCCACTACTGGTGGTCTTTGGTGAGTTTTTACAACCACAGGGTTGATGCCACTACTTGTGGTCTTTGATTAGTTTTTACAACCACAGAGTTGATGCATCTACTGGTGGTCTTTGGTGAGTTTTTACAACCACAGGGTTGGCGCCATTACTTGTGGTCTTTGATTAGTTTTTACAACCACAGGGTTGTTGCCACTACTTGTGGTCTTTGATTAGTTTTTACAACCACAGAGTTGATGCCACTACTTGTGGTGTTTGGGGAGTTTTTACAACAACAGGGTTGTTGCCACTACTGGTGGTCTTTGGTGAGTTTTTACAACCACAGGGTTGATGCCACTACTGGTGGCCTTTGATTAATTTTAACAACCACAGGGTTGAAGCCACAGCTGGTGGTTTTTGATGAGGTTTTGTAACCACATATTGTTGCTAAGTCTGGTGGTCTTTGTTGATTTTTCACAACCACAGGGTTGATACCACTATTGGTGGTCTTTGGTGAATTTTACAACCACAGGGTTGATGCCATAACTAATGGTCTTTGAATTGTATTTACAACCACAGGTATGATGCCACTGCAGGTAGTTTTTGTTGTGTTTTTACAACGACATTGTTGTTGCCAATGCTGGCAGTCCTTGTAGAGTTTTTACAACCACATGGTAGATGCCACTGCTTTTGGTCACTATTGGTTTTTAACAAACACAGGGTTAATGCACTGCTGGTGATAATTGATGAGTTTTTACAACCACACGCTTGATGCCACTGCTGGTAGTCTTTGTTGAGTTTTTGAAATACGATTGCTTTTAAGCAAACTGTAGACTTATACCATTGACTCAGGGCCATGCACTTACGTCAACCGTTTTATTCTACACATCAAGGAACATCTAAGATTCTTGAGATTGTCTTGCTTTAAATGGTATAAAAACAAAAGGATTGAATTTAAACAACCGTCCTATAATGTTTTTCTCATAATCTTCATGTTTCAATATTTACCTTGACTTGTTTTCGTGTTAAAAAACACGGAAAATCAGAGTTAAGCAGTATTTATATTTTATGATTTTATAAATTTAGAAACACGTCAGAGGGAATTCCCCAGTTTTGATAACATACAAGAGTTCTCCGAATTTCGATCGATAAATCTATTTCTATTTCTGTCATTAATAAACTCATCATAGATACCAGGACTAAATTTGACGCGCGTTTCGTCTACAAAAGACTCATCAGTGACGCTCGAATCCAAAAAAGTTTAAAAAAAAAAAAAAAAAAAAAAAAAAAATAAGAACTGAAGTTGCGTTTTCTTATATGTCAACGTTATGAAACTGATATTTGATATTACTTCCATTAAGGAATGGAGGTCGTTTAATTAACATTTAATATACGTCCTTGCTACAAATCACAAGTCTGTTTAGGTAAGTATGCGCATGCGTATAGTTTTCTTGGCTTGTAGGGGATCAGATTGAATGGTTGCTCTGGATTCCCCACTCCATTAATTAATTTGAAGCTCGCGAGATCCTTTCTATGTCTCTCTGATATTAAGGGTTGTTGTTGTTGCATAATTTAAAATCATATGCATCATTTAAATTAAAATAAATGAAGTCGATCCACAACGTAAAAGTGTAACTAGAACACCCCTTCAGCCAAAATGGAGTCTTCAATTTTATCGCTTTGAGTTGTCTCCCTTCCTTTTAAAAAGTAACTTTCATCAAACGACGATAAGTCGAGAAAAAATTAACTCGTTCTGCCGATAGACGTCAAATCATATTAAAACCGATCGGAGTTTAAACAGAGGAATGATATGTGTACGGAAAGGAGTCATGCCCACTGACCCAAAGGAAATTAAATATTCAAAGAGTTAGGAATTGGGTTCCACCTTTAATTCACGTAGGAAAGTATGTGATAAGGCACGAAGTGAAGTACCTTCTCTCACTCCCAGTGACTGCTGTGGAAAGTAAATTCTATTGATAGTACAAAAATAAAACACAATAAGTACATTGTCCGTACATTTGTATCGAGGATTTGCGTTGGCGGTACCAGGGGGGTTGGACGATCAGTGCATTTGAATGGGAACATATAGTTGGAACCCCCTCTTTTTTTAAATTACTGGATCCGCCCTGGGGGCTATTCTTAAAGTTGAATAACTATTCAGATTACGTAAATTACATTTTACACGTGCAGTTGAATTATTTTTGAAATATTACTAATACATGTAATCAATGAAAACAATGGCAATCGTATCCCTCAGAGCAATATGCTCTTTTATTAAAACAACATGGTTGAGCAACTTCTTGTGATCATTGTTGATTTTTTTATACAAGTACAGGGTTAACGCACTGCTGGTAATATTTGATGAGATTTTACAACCACACGATTAATGCCACTGTTGTTAATCTTTGTTGGGTTTATACAACAACAGGTTACATTTGTAAATGCAACAGATGAGCTAAGACCCTAAAAATCGTCCTCCATCAATTATTATTTGGAATGAGTGTCGTATTATCAATCATAACTCATTCCGTACTTGCTGCTCGAGATGGATTAAACGAGAAAAAAACTGATAAAAAATCCTTATATACTTTTTTGTATTCCCAATTTATCGGCATTATGATTGTTACTCTGCGTTCATCTGGCCCGCTTCAAGTTGAAGTTTTTTGTCGAGATTTTGTTTTTGATGAATTAAAGTCCAATCAAATTGAAACAATGTACACATGTTGCTTATAATATGATATTTCTAATTTTAATGCAATATTTGAGATTTTACCCCATTTTCATGGTCCACTGAACATAGTGCGGATAGGGCATCCGTGTACTATAGACACATTCTTGTTTAATTCAGTAATGAACATGTATATTTTTGATATTCATATTTAACATTTTTAAGAATATTTTACTCAACAATAGCCCTATTTCTTGTACCAAACATAAGCTGAAAAAACTAGTAAAGGGATTTGTTTTTGTTCCGACTGATAAGGCTGCGTATAATATCATTACTGTTGGACGTAAACTTTACATTTGATGTTCTGCAAAAGGAAATCACAATCTCACTTACATTCCAACTACTTCATTTTTGAAAAATTTCATCTGTAACAAACATAAATCTTTAGCTACCTCTGTACAAGAGAAACCACATACAATGAAAGTTTCAACTGAGGCCTGGCTTCCAAAGCTGTTCAAATGGTTTTTTTTCTACCCTACATACCACTATTTCTCATAATCTTATTAAGAAAAACATCAAACACCTATACTAATTAAATGCACATTTACAAAATGCGAATTTATGTATTCAAACTCTTTTAGATCATTTTTTAGCAACAACAAACAAAAGAATTAAGTCAAACGAACCTGCTTTGATTCTATAACTTACCTTACTTTTTAATAGATAACAGTTTTGCTTGTATTGAGATTCCATATATCGTCATGTTATCGAATTTTCAAAGATACTTAGGTGTGCTACACTTATCGCGGACTTGTTTGTGTATCGTTATAAAATGATCAAAGAATCATCATCCGATACTAAAATATAACACTTCAAGATTTTTGGATTATGATTTGGCTTTCAATAATTACGACCTCAGTATGTAGACTGATTATAATTATCCTGCTAATAGTAACAATAAATACCTCCCTTTTCTGGATATTGATACTATTATCTATATCGTTCTGTAGCTGGAAGCTTGAAACTAAAACGTATGATGAAGGAGATGCTTTCTTTCCCTATTGTTAATTATCAATTTTTAGACGATGACGTTCCCTTGTCACCATCGTACGGTGTTTCCGTATCTCAACTTGTTCGATTCGCTCGTGTATGTAACAACATATTAGATTCTAATACAAGAAGTCTCTGTCTTACTGATAATTATTACACCCGGGTTTTCGATATCACAAACTGTTCAAATCATTCACTCAATTGTATCGTCGGTACAAGGACATCATTCGAAAAAATGACTCAACATGCAATCAACTTATACTTTTAGGTATTTCCCATCTAATATTTCATGTTAATATTCTTTACAAAGCATAAAACAACTGGTTTTAGAATAAATTTGCATTTTTCGATGCAAAGACCCTTTGCATTAGACAATATAAAAAAGGCTTTTTGGTTTTTATATTGTCTAATGCAAAGGGTCTTTGCATCGAAAAATGCAAATTTATTTTAAAACCAGTTGTTGGCATGATACGAGTTAAGTTCGTCTCATATATTTTATGATGGTTTTGAAACAACCATAACAAGAGGGATTGTACTTGATTTTCTTAAACAATGTATACTGAAGACATACCTTTCAATCAGTTTAATGAAAGTCTGGAGCTGGCATGTCAGTAATTCCTGTAGTTGTCCTTTGATAATTAAGGTTTGATTGTAATTTTGCTTAGTTTATTTTCTCGCTTTTCGGAGTCAAAAAGCGAAACATATGTATGCTTTTTTCGGGCGTCGGCGGCGTCAACAATGTATTTGTTTGTGATTAGGTCTAATTCATGGTGAACTTCTAGTGAAAAGTCAAAGATATATTTGGTATGCAGTTGTTTTAGCATTGGCACATCTCATTACCATGGATATCATTTGGCCCGGCCCCCTAAATTATGGTCTATTGACTTTGAAACTTTTGAGATGTATTTCAGTGATAACAGTTTATTTTGTTTCTTATTCTGACACCAGTTTCGGACTTCTTTTAAACTGATTTTACTGTGGTGTTGCTGTGTGGTTGTTTATTCTATCTTAATGTAGGTTTATAAGATGGGTTAAGGTCTCGAAAATATGAGAGCTCGTCGTATGTGATGTCACATACCAAACAATGACGTCATTTAAAAAATGGCGTAATGACCATTCCATTTTAGACCCATTGAAGAAAAATTCTCATTTTTAATTTTTGTTCTATTTTCATATTTCCAAGTAAAGGTGTGATAAAAAAAAAGGTGGTGTGTGATAAAGGGTATCATAGACATGCGATAAAGGGTGTGATAAAGGGTAGACATGCGATATAGGGGTGTGATAAAGGGTCTACATCAACGTTGAGCGATACGGATTAAACAGCAGGCTATTTATCAAATATTCAAAACTACTTTATTTACTACTAAATATATAATAACAAAAAATAAAAGATATTTGATAAACTTCACACGATATCGGCATAGTTTTTCAAGAATGAATACAATAGCGACTCACAATGTATGCAGACATCACTAAAGAATCCACACTCAGTCCAAATTACATGAGTCCTAGACATGACAACTATAGATGTCAATTTGTGGTTGATGTAAAATATATTATCGTTCTTTTGTGCATTTTTCCTTTGATATCTTTTTATGATATTTTTTTATATCATGCTACTTTCTTGAGATGGAAAATTATCGCTATAAACTAAGGCGGCATGTAGCGATTCTAATGAAATTGACATAAAATTGACAACGTCCTCATAGGTAAAATAGCGATAAATAGATTAGCATTGGTCATATCAACGGCTTTTCTCGCTTTCGCCGTACCGAATCAAGCGAGAAAATCAATCTTGTTGAGATGATCAACGATAATCTATAAAAATAATTCGATACTAAGTTTATTTATTCTTTTCAAAATATATTATATGTTATCAAAGTTTGTATTGATATTATTGAATCATTTTGTAAATTGATGGCAAATCTCTCTTACTCTAGTTTGCTATAGTTTTCATTTTCTGTTTCTGATTTCAAATAATAGTAATAATTAAAATTGAGAAAGCATGAACAAAATGATATTAAACAATTCATCTTATTTGATGATTTGACAATTTATTTAATCAAATAATTCATAATTTATTATAAACGTTGAATTCAATAGTGTTGTTCAAGCATTTATTTGCAATATGTTACATAGACTTTATTTGCAATATGTACATAATTTTTATTCGTAATATGTTACATACACTAGCGTGATATTAAACATATACCATCCCTTCCAACGTGTTATTTCATTCTCTCAAAGCCTCTCTTCAAGGGTTCGGTTGTGTGATCAGTTTTTCCAGTTGTGGTCGTATTATCAACTATTTAACATGTAAGTAACTTTATACATTTACCTATCTTAACTTATCTTTTATAAATATCGTGAGCCTAAATCCATCAATTGGAAATACAACTTTAAAATTTTGATGGATTCAGTTGAGGATTATGCCAGGCAATGGGCTAAGCGCGAGAAGGAAGACGTAGACACTCTTTCCGAATGGATTAAGGCAGTGAGGTCGTTGATATAAATCAAAATTAAGAAACTGAATGGGTCTATCAATGCCCATGCTACGTCAATCTTTAAAGACCCAAATGTTGCAAAACACCTATCCTACCTCCATGACAAATATGTTGTTGTCCCCGCAGATAAAGCCCCAAACAACATCGTTTTTGTATGTAAAACTCATTACATTAACTGCTTGATAAACGAATTAGGTATTGACAATTCACTTGGAAACTCAACATATACCCTCACGACACTTATCAAAGAGGAAATCCTGGATAATCATAGGTCTGTTCTGTGTTCCTTTGGAATTTCAACCAAAGATGAAGAACTGGATCTGCCATCACTGTATTGGATACCTAAACTACATAAGTGTCCTTACAAGCAACTGTATATTGCTGGGTCTTCCAAGTGCTCCACGAAACCTCTTTTTAAATTATTAACATCTATTTTATCAGCAATCAAAGACGGGCTTCAAAGTTATTGTGAAACTGCCTATTCTAGAGGGGGCGTGAATCAGATGTGGATACTTAAAAATTCCAAAGATCTTTTAGAGTACATACAATCTAACTCTCTTTCATCTTGTAACAGTATTAAAACATTTGACTTTTCTACTCTGTACACTAGTATTCCACATTCCAAACTAAAAGACAAATTGAAAGAGTTGGTATTGCTTTGCTTCGTAAAAAAGAATGGCCAACGTAGATACAAGTATCTTGTCTCAGGAAGGTACAAATTCTATTTTGTAAAGGATCACTGTGATTCGAACAAAAAATTCTCTGAAACTGATATTATCAAGATGCTTGATTTCTTGATTGACAACATATTTGTTACGTTCGGAGGACATGTTTTTCAACAGACTGTCGGCATTCCAATGGGAACAAACTGTGCCGACTTGTTTCTTTATTATTATGAGGCTGACTTCATGCAGGAACTTCTTCAGAAGAAAGATAAGAAGTTAGCAATATCCTTTAACTCTACTTTTCGCTATATAGATGATGTTCTTTCACTAAATAATTCAAAATTTGGTGACTATGTGGAACGCATCTATCCAATCGAGCTAGAGATAAAGGATACTACACATACAGTTAAGTCGGCCTCATATCTTGACTTACATCTAGAAATTGACAATGAGGGTCGGTTGAAAACAAAATTTTACGACAAAAGAGATGATTTAAGCTTTCCAATTGTGAACTTTCCATTTCTAAGTAGCAACATTCCAGCAGCACCTGCATACGGGGTATATATCTCCCAAATGATACGATATTCCCGTGCTTGCATTTCCTATCATGATTTTCTTGATAGAGGGTTGCTGCTCACAAGGAAGCTATTGAACCAAGAGTTCCAAATGGTGAAGTTGAAATCATCCCTTCGTAAATTTTACGGACGCCATCACGAGTTGGTTGACCGTTATGGAATAACCGTTTCACAAATGATATCGGATATGTTCCTTACGTCGTAACTACAATCCCCTTCCTTTTCATGAATGTGACCTACCGAATTATACCGGATTTGTTATCACATAAGCAACACGACGGGTGCCGCATGTGGAGCAGGATCTGTTTACCCTTCCGGAGCACCTGAGATCACCCCTAGTTTTTGTGTGGGGTTCGTGTTGTTTATTCTTTAGTTTTCTATGTTGTGTCGTGTGTGCTGTTGTTTGTTTGTCTTTTTCATTTTTAGCCATGGCATTGTCAGTTTGTTTTAGATTTATGAGTATGACTGTCCCTTTGGTCTCTTTCGTCCCTCTTTTATAGCACTCACTATCATTCCTTGGGGCATGACACAGATGATAACGCGTTCGAACTGTTTTCTGGCCTGAAATCATTCTTAATAATTTCATGCTAAAATCCAAATTTACTCATTACATAATTAACATAAAACATAATTCTACGTAGATTTTCCAGTTAACAAAGGAGTAGGTCCGATAAGGACCGATTTTGGCCTCAAATTTCAGCTTCATCTGACGAAAGATTTTTAACACTTAAGTGTCTATTTCATGTGATTCAATTAGTGCATGTGAAAGATTTTAACTGATTTAGTCATTAAAAACGATCCGCACTCTAAAAAAAAATTACTTGGAATTACCAAAAAAAAGTAATTCAATTACTTGATTCAAGTAATTGAATTTGTCAAAATTATTGATCATTGTTAGTAATTATTGGTGATGTTAAGTAATTTCAAGTAAATACAAGTAATTTACTTTTTAAGTAATTCTAAGTAATCCAATTCAGTAAACAAAATAATCAACATAAGTAATTCTAAGTAATATTTTTAGTAATTTCAAGTATTTATTACAAGTAAATACTAGTAATATAACAAGTAATTGTAAGTAATTAACAGTAAAACGTCAAGTAATTCACAGTAATAATCCAAGCAATTTCAAGTAATCCTTAGTAATAATCTTAAGTAATACTCAGTAAAATAATTAGTAATTACAAGTAATTCTAAGTAATAATTTCAAGTAATCATTAGTAATAATTTCTAGTAATCCTAAGTAATAACTGTAAGTAATCCTAAGTAATAATTGTAAGTAGTCCTTAGTAATAATTTTAAGTAATTCATAGTAATAATTTTAAGTAATTCTTAGTAATAATTTTTAGTAATTCTTAGTAATAATTTTAAGTAATTCTTAATAAAAATCTTAGTTATTCAAAATAATAATTTAAGTAATTACAATTTAAAGTAATCTGCTTAAAGTACACGAGTTCAAGAAAACAAAATCTAATCAATGAAATATTTATTCAAGAACAATCTAAGAGTAAATAATCTCTGTACTGATTAATCCACACTCCCATATATTTGTATGTCATGTGTTACTATTTATAGGCACTAATTTATAATATATTTATAGATTGAAATAAAAATTCTACACTGTTTTATTATAAATGCATATAATTTGAAATAGTAACATACCTTTTTAAAGAATAATCATATACTATATCCTTTGTTATAATCCATAATTTCTCTTGTTTGTTTTAAGTTATTATGGGCAACCTCCCCAGCAACTCTTTGTGTTATATTTTCATTTAATTGAATAAGTACACAAAGAGTAGCCAGAAACATGAAAACCCACAAAGTGTCCTTTTTGTAAGGTTCTCCTATCCTTTCATGTATGTAACTCGTGTAAGTATTTCAATAAACTCTGTAAACTTATGTTCAAATTCAAAACTGAATGAGCTCCATCCAATTTTCAAAAATAGCTTACCAAAGTCAAATGAAACCTTAATTCTGATTGGCCGATTTTTTTTTCAGTCTCAAATCAAAAACTATTTATTAAAAATACAGGAAATATTATACAATTTTGTACATTTATAATAGTTATTTTTTAATTTTAGTAAAACTAAATCATGTTATTTGACATTATAAAATTATATTAAAAATAGATAATAATAATTTAAGGATATTTTGAAATGAAAATAGGTTAAGTAATGACTAGTAATTATAAGTAATACTAAGTAATTCCGATCCAATGTTTTAAGCATTTCGAAGTTTTATCTAAAAACAGGCTATTTTTTCAATTTGGAATTATTTTTAATTATGTAATTTGCATGATTTCTTGTGCTTAAAATTCCATGTTTATTCTGCATTATTATTTTTAAGCATTGCATAATACTTTCCATACAATGTATTTTGTATAGATAGTATTGTGCGCAGCACAGTACATTGTTCTATTGAAAATGTGTTATCTACTTTGAAATAGAAAGTGTTAAGTGCCACACTGAACATTAGAATACAGAATATACATGAAATTTATGAAAATTTTCAAGCACAGGAAATTATGTAAATTCCATATAATTAAAAATATTTCCAAGTTGGAATAATTGCCTCTTTAAAAAAAAATTGTTATCCAAAGTTATGCAATTTTCAGACTTAAACCCACATATTGTTGAAATTGTTAAATTATGGAGTCAAACTTCATAGAAAGCAATTATCATTATATATAATAGAAGTTGTAAAAGTTTTAAATATATAGAGTAAAATAATAAAGTAATCATTTTTAACCGGATTTTTGTGACAAAAATGTCGGTTATTAACCGGATTTTTGTGACAAAAATGTCGGTTATTGATTTGGGGATGTACGGCGGGCGGGCGGGCGGTCGGGCGGGCGGCCGGGCGGTCGGGCGGGCGGCAATCAAATGTTGTCCGTGCATTAACTCATGAACCGTTCAATTAAAGCTTTTAAAATTTTAATATGTGATTACTGACAACTATACGAAGGTCAAGTTCAATAATGGCGATTTTGACTTTTACCGTTCATGAGTTATGGTTCTTGAAAGATTGAAAAATGGAGTTGTCCGTGCATTTACGCATGAACTGTTCTACCAAAGCTTCCCAAATTTTAATATGTTGTTACTAATGACAGAATGGAGGTCAAGTTCAATAATGACGAATTTGACTTTTACCGTTCAGGAGTTATGGTTCTTGAAAGATTGAAAAATGGAGTTTCCAGTCGTGTCCATGCATTTATGCATGAACTGTTCTACCAAAGCTTCTGAAATTTTAATATGCTGTTACTGATGACAAAATGGAGGTCAAGTTCAATAATGACGATTTTGACTTTTACCGTTCAGGAGTTATGGTTCTTGAAAGATTGAAAAATGGTGTTTCCCGTCGTGTCCGTGCATTTTCTCATGAACCATTCAACCAATGCTTTTGAAATTTTAATATGTTGTTACTGATTACAAAATAGAGGTCAAATTTGATATTGACGATTTTCACTTTCACCATTCATCAGTAATGGTTCTTGTGATATTGCCAGGACACAAATAAATGTTAATAAATCCGGTTTGCTGTCGTTGTGACAGCCTCTTGTTAGTAATTTATCTAATCCTACCTAGTAATGAATAGTATTTTTTTTTTCAAGTAATCAGAAGTAATTTTAGTAAATCATTTACTGCATTTAAGTAAAAATAAATTACTAAGTAATTTTTGAAATAGTTTTACTAAATTCAAGTAATCAATTTTTACTTAAAACTATTTGGATTACTTAAATCAAGTAAAAAAATAAATTAAATAATTTCAAGTAATTCCTTCAGAATATTTAGTAAAACTAAGTAAAAGTAAGTAATTGTAAGTAATAGTTAGTAAATATGTAAGTAATAGAATTACTCAAAATGAGTAAAGAAAAATTACTAAGTAATTTTTTTTTAGTGTGCGATTCAAACTCTTATATGAAAAATCTATCAAATATGCTGAAATACGTCACTTTTCAGATGTTTTTTTGTCAAAAATGAATGTGGCCGCTTCCGTGTTCATCCTCAATCTTTATATATGTTATGTATTATCATCAAATACAACTTACATTTCCATATTAAGGATGAACACGAATGCTGCCACTTTCGTTTTACACGAAAACCGTCTAAAACTTAACTAAAATGCTAGAATTGTGAAGATTTCAGTAATTAAGCATGACTTAATGGTGCTAGTACCCGATATTTGTGCATTGTTTTGTCAAAAACAGCCCATATTTATGTAGCAGAAGCATTCTACCGTCCAATAAATAACTAAAAGTTTACATTTTAACAATTTTGTAAAACTGCTTTATTTTGGAACCAAAAAGGGGTCTTACTAGACCTACTCCTTTCGGCATCTTTTTTATTTGTTTTTGGGATACGATTGCTTTCAAACAATCTGTAGACTTATACCATTGACTCAGGGCCATGCCCTCACGCCAACCGTTTTATTCTAAACATTAAGGAACATCTCAGATTCTAATGAATGCCTTGCTTTAAAAGGTAAAAACATACAAAAGGATTGAACTTAAACAACTTTCCTGTAATGTTCTTCTCATAATCTTCATGTTTGATATTTCCCTTGACTTATATGCGTGTTTTTAACAACACGGAAAATCAGAATAAAGCAGTATTTATATTTAGTGTTTTTATAAATTTAAAAACACGTGGGAGGGAATTCCCCAGTTTTCCTCAGTTCTCTGAATTCCAATCAATCTATTTCTGTCATATAAGAACTGAAATGGAGTTTTTCGTATATGTCACCGTTATGAAACTTATATTTGATATTGTACGCGCATAAAGAAATGGAGAACCATCTAGGTCGTTTAATTATCATTTAATAAACGTTTTTTGTTCCAAATCGCAAGTCAAGGGTTTGTTTTTGTAGCTATGCGCATGCGTATAGTTTTCTTGACTTCATGGGGTATCAGATTAAATGGTTTCTCTGGATTCCCCACTCCATTGATTAATTTGAAACTCATAGGATCCTTTTATATGTCTGTCTGCTATTGAGGGTTATTGTTTTTGCATAATTTTAAATCATATGCATCTTTTTAATTAAAATAAATGTAGTCCACATCGTAAAGGTGTTACTTTAACACTGCTTTAGCCGGAATGGAGTCTTCCATATTATCGTTTCGGGTTGTCTCCCTTCCGTAAGTAACTTCCGTAAAAATCAAAATACGAAAAAAATTAACTCGTTAGATTACAATAAACGTCGTATTATATTAAAATCGATCGCAATTTAAACAGAGAAGTGTGTACGGAAAGGAGTCATGCCCGCTGACCCAAAGAAAATTAGATATTTAAAGAGTTAGAAATGAGGTTCCTCCTAGGATTAATGGTGATAAGATACGAAGTGAAATACTTTCTCTCACTCTCAGTGACTGCTGTGGAAAATAAACTTGGAATTGATAGTACAAAAATAAAACCCAATAAGTACATTGCTCATACACTTGTATACGGGATTTGCTATTTTTAAAGTTGAGTAACTATTCAGATTAAGAAAATTATATTTAACATGACTGTGCAGTTGAATTAGTTTTGAAATAATGCTTTCCAGCTATACCAGGGCTGCTAAATATGCACGAGACTCACGCATAATCATGCTTTTTTGCGGCATTATCTCTCGATCTATTGTTTTTTTTTTTATCTTTTCAATTTTGACCAAATTTCACGCATTAGCTTTATGAAAAGTTGTCAGAACTGCTATATACATGTGTCAATGAAAACAATACACCTTATCGCTATTTGTCCGCCATAACTGGATATCGCACAGGTTCCCTTAAAATTTTGACGTCATAGAACAACATATCTGACGCCACAATTAGTGAGAGATATTAGCAAGCAAAATTACCACAAAGCATCATTATTATATACTTTTTAAGAATTAACTGCTGGCCATTAAAAAAATGATTTTTTTCAAGATGGCCACGGCCATTTTCTAAAATGGCTGTTTTCTTTAGTTTGAAAATACTGATTTTTCTGGAAAAATTTTCTTTGAACTTCTTTATCATGTTTTTAGTGAAAACCAATTACCAGGTTTGGTGGATTCATTCCTTACATCACATATTTATAAAAAATGAATATTTGACATATCCAGTATTTGCGCATGCGCTAAAATGTAACAAAATTCTTTCAAAAATATTTGAACTATTTACCATATATTTAGTGTTTTTGGATTTCTAATAATATTATGAATAAGTTTAATAACATTTTTCAAGGTTATGATACACATGTATTTACCACTTTTGCGCATGTGCAAACTATTTATAGACATCAAGAGCGATTTGTATGCACTACCAGGCAATTCTCAGGTATTCGATGCTTAAGGCGAAAATGTGGTTAATCCCGGAAAAACATCAATTGTAATTGCAGATCAGCCACTTTTTGAAATTCAGTAGGAATGGCCTGATTTGTACGGAAAAAATAAGTGTATCGTCATGTTTCGTGAAGTGCATATTGCAATGACTTGTTCTAAATCTCTGGGTGATATATTTCGTGATAGGGGATGGACATGTTGTCTTACTGAAGCCAATATTGCAACACCAAGAACGGAAGATTCTTTTTATGAATGTTCAAATGTATCTAGAACTAGACAGGTCCATCAGACAACCGCATGTAGTTTGCTTGAATTGTTGATTTCAGATTATGAAAGCTAAACTCAGAATATATAATTATGTCATGACTCTGTGGCGTTCAGTGATTTAAAAGACTGGTGTAAGGAAACAGAGTCATCTCGACCACAGTTTTATTCCTTGCGTTCAATTATAAATTAAGAACTTCTTTTGATTTTGGTATTATATTCATTATGTGTGAAATTTCGTACTTTTCAAACAGTCCATATAAAGCATGATAGCAGATTGTTTTAGGATTTGACCATGTGAATTATGCTCGATCGTTACCGACCCGTCTCCGAAATATGACTTCCCTTCCCGAACATCACCAACAGGTGGCGATGGAAAATGATAATTTCACTGTACGTAAGACCAGCAAATTTCTTTCTTATTACACAATTGATCAGCAACCAAAACAGAATAATGAAATTATGAAGGGCGATGTTGGTGCCATATGATTAACCAAAGATCACGTTTAGACAAATGGATGGTAGCTGGACCAGGATTCAGTATACTAGAATATGAATTTAAAAGATCTAGTGGTTTGGGTCATTCTACAACAGTCGAACGACAAAATGAAGACTATGAAAACACAAAAAGATTATTTTAAACAGCTTTAAAGGATTTGTAAAGTGATGAACGAGTCTGGAAATTTATTTCTAGAAGAGTCGACAGATTTGTAAAAAAAAATTACTCCATGTAGGAAATTGTTGATTCGGAAACAGATAAGATATGTAAATAAATCCCAAGATATTGGTCCAAACAATACGAAGATCTTTTGAAGTAAATGCAAAACGTCTTTGTCAAAAACAAGGCTAAAGACCCTTTAAAGTGATTGCGATATCTTTTCTAGACTTTTCATTTCTTGTCACAGTAGACAGTTTTACTTGGAATATTTCTTTATCCATAAAAACTAAACTGCTCCTCCGTCTTTATCTCAGGATGTCACTTGAAATAGTGGTATTAAATCGCTGCAAATGGGTTTACTTTAAACATTCTGTGATTTGCTGATCCAAATTCGGACGCATTTAAATTTATCGTTAGTGGGGTAGAAATGGTTAATTCCACGTCACAAAGTTGGGCAAAAATATTTGATGATTATACTAATGATGTCATACTGCCTTATATAAATATTCAAAAGTAGACATGGTATTTGATGTTTACTAAAGGTTCTTGTGGCAGATGGAAAGGTGTTGGTTCTGGTAGAACACCAAGGGTTTGTAGTAGTTTTCTCTGTGAAGATGAAAACGAAACGAAATTGTTCAAGTTTCTTGCTGACAAAATTGCTTCTTGAGAGACTAATACAAATGTGTATGTTACTCATGGTGAAAATATTCTTTGCAGTTTCAATAAGGATACTTCTTATTTATCCCTTTGTAATGATGAAGAAGCAGATACAGGAATGTTTGTCCATGTTCGGCATGATTATGAAAAGTGTTGCAAAATGTAATTTTAAGTAGTACAGACACAGATGAAATAATATCAATAATTGCAGCAATCGGAAAATTAGGTAGAGCAAATTGTGGATAGGTTATGGAAGGAATAACGACTTTTGATGGCTTCCTGTACGTTACATGTCAAATGCGTTTAGTCCTTGTGTGGTTGCTCTTCCTTTCGCCCATGCATTCAGTGGATGTTGCACTTTGTCGAATTGTCGTGAGAAAGGGAAGATGTCAGCTTGGCTAACAATGGAAGTTTTTCCAGATGTAAAGGACGTTTTTTTTTTGGCTTAAGTATGAAGCGAGGCACGATGTGAATTGTTTGCCAGGAGGCAGCGGCATTGTGATGCAATTCCGCCTACTAGGGGTTCTTTTCTAGAGCACATCTAAAGAGAAGTATATCAAGGAGGAGTTGTTTGGGCTCAGCCTGATTCATGTATTCGACAGGTACATGTACCAAGTCATAAACGTTGTGATTGGATGAAAGAAAAAATCAATGACATTTGGAAACAAAAATGAACTTCTTTGACTGCCGTTGCATCCTCTTGTCAGGACATTTTGAAATGCGGAGGCGAAAATCCAGCTGTGTTGGTAACTGTAGATGCTACCGTTCTGGCCTTCCTTGTACGGGTTGTTGTATAGGCAACTATCAGATAATTATAAGATAAGCAACCTGTCTTTTTAACCAAACTAGGCATTTAAAATTAACAAAGAGTGTTATCACTTGTGAAGTTGATGGAAAATATAAAAATATCTCTACGTATTTTTCGCCATTTTTTTACCGGAAGTCACTATTTTTTTCATTTATGTGTTGTTTTGTCGTACTTAGGAACTGTTTTTAACGTTTTATCATAACTTACATTGGATTATACTTATAATACATCTTTCAAGGATTTACATCCCTTGTGAAGTTGCTTGAAAGTATAAAAATTGATTTTTTTACTTTTTTGCCGGCAATTTGAAACCGGAAGTCACCTTTAGTTTCATTAATGTGTTTCTAGTCGTAATTTAGGAACTGTCATTTACTTTTTTTTTTATCAAACTTAACATTGGACATTACATATAACACACCTATCAAAGGATTAACGAATTTGCCAATTTATAATGACGCTATTTCCCAAATGTGTGGGGGCCTTTTTGAAAAAATGATTTTTTTTTCTGGCCAGCAGCGGATTTTTTTTAAGTATCATTTAGTCAACCTTTATACCAAATTTCATGCTTGTATCACGTTTTGCACAATTATGTCCATAATATCTCCCACTAAATGTAAAAGTGATTGTTGAATGCGTCAAAAGTTCAAGGGGCCGGGTCAGCCGGGATTAGCGATAAGGTGTATGGCTATCGTATCCCTCAGAGCATTCTGCTCTTTGATTAGATTGTATTGTAAGTGTTGCATTTTTTCCCGAAGTCATTCTTCATACAGTATAGCATGTTATTTTTGCGGGATGTACATTTTCACTTATTTTCGCGGATAGAACAAAATTGCCAAAATAAATTAAACCATATTAAAAGTGCACATGCAAAGGTATTGATAAAAGTTTTGAATTCGCCAAAACAATAACCGCCAAAATATTACGTATACCTTATTCAATGAAAATCGCGAAATTTTACACCCGCGAAAATTACCCGCTATACGGTATTATGTTTACCTTTTCATTTGAACAGTTGAACCAAATTTCTTTCTTAACTAAGTTCGTGTGTCAGCTTTTGATCCGTTGATGATAGTCGATAACTCATTTATTGACGTCTCTTTTACGATCTACATTCGAGACAGCACCTTTGCAAATACTTTCGTTATCATTTGTTGTGCGGAGTTAACCAGTAGAATGCATACTTACTTAAAACTTTCCTCACAAGAACCTGAACAAAAGTATAAATCGTCATTTACAGTATGTATACGACTTCGTTTTTCTTATATCTTTTATTCAAAAATGATTAATTTCCTTTACTTTCATTTTTAAAACTTTGCAATGAAACAATCACTTCATCACACTTGAATGAGCGACATAACAGAACAAATCACCCTTCCGGAGCATCTAAGATTGCATCCGGTATTTTGTGAGGTTCGTATTGCTCAGTCTTCAATTTTCAATGTTGTGTTTTGTATACTCTTATTTGGCTTTATTTTTTTTTTGTTCCTATAGTGTTTGATAGTTTAAGACCCACCATTTTTTCATAAAATGCCCTGTACCAAGTAAAAAAAAAGGCCATTGTTACATTATAGTTCGTTTCTGTGTGTGTTACATTTTGATGTTGTGTTTCTGTTGTGTCGTATAGTTCTCTTATATTTGATACGTTTCCCTCAGTTTTAGTTTGTAACCCAGTTTGTTTTTTCTCTATTGATTTGTGAATTCCGAAGAGCGGTAAACTACTGTTGCCTTTATTTATGTTCGACTTATGAGATTGAACGCCCCTTTGCTATCTTTGGCCCCTCTAAAACGAACAGCGGTATACTACTGTTGCCTTTATTTATGTTCGACTTATGAGATTGAATGCCCCTTTGCTATCTTTAGCCTCTCTTTTACAGTAAGTAAACTACTGTTGCCTTTATTTATGTTCGACTTATGAGATTGAATGCCCCTTTGCTATCTTTGGCCTCTCTTTTACAGTAAGTAAACTACTGTTGCCTTTATTTATGTTCGACTTATGAGATTGAATGCCCCTTTGCTATCTTTAGCCTCTCTTTAACAGTAAGTATACTAATGTTGTCTTTATTTATGTTCGACTTATGAGATTGAATGCCCCTTTGCTATCTTTTGCCTCTCTTTTACATTAAGTAAACTACTGTTGCCTTTATTTATGTTCGACTTATGAGATTGAATGGCCCTTTGCTATCTTTAGCCTCTCTTTTACAGTAAGTAAACTACTGTTGTCTTTATTTATGTTCGACTTATGAGATTGAATGCCCCTTTGCTATCTTTTGCCTCTCTAAAACGAACTGTATTTACTTCTCAATATATGATAAAAATAAAAGATATTTGATAAACTTCACACGATATCGGAATAGTTTTACAAGAATGAATACAATAACGACTAACAATGTATGCAGACATCACTAATGAATCCACACTCGGTCCAAATTACATGAGTCCTAGACATGACAACTATAGATGTCAATTTGTGGTTGATGTAAAATATACTATCGTTCTTTTGTGCATTTTTCCTTTGATATTTTTTGTGATATTTTTTTATATCATGCTACTTGCTTGAGATGGAAAATTATCGCTAGAAACTAAAGAGGCACATGACGTTGCTAATGAAATTGACATAAAATTGACAACGTCTTCATAGGTAAAATAGCGATAAACAGATTAGCATTGGTCATATCAACGGCTTTTCTCGCTTTCGCCGTATACGTGCCGACTCAAGCGAGAAAATCAATCTCGTTGAGATGATCAACGATAATCTATAAAAATATTTCGATACTAAGTTTATTTATTCTTTTCAAAATGTATTATATGTTATCAAAGTTTGTATTGATATTATTGAAACATTTTGTAAATTGATGGCAAATTTCGCTTTCCCCTTGTATGCTACAGTTTTCATTTTCTGTTTCTGATTTCAAATAATTGTAAGAATTAAAATTGAGAAAGCATGAACAAAATGATATTAAACAATTCATCTAATTTGATGATTTGACAATTTCTTCAATCAAATAATTCATAATTTATTATAAACGTTGAATTCAATAGTGCTTGTTCAAGCATTTATTTGCAATGTGTTACATAGACTTTATTTGCAATATGTACATAAATTTTCATACGTAATAGGTTACATATTTTTTCTATTTTCTTATGATTATTCATACGTAGTTTTATATTAGTACGAACCGCTCCTTCTCAGAAAAAGAAATTCGTAAAAACATTTGCCTTGTTGAGCCACTGATACGACAGTAAGCATGTGTTACATCCTCGGACCACGCACACACTAGCGTGATATTAAACATATACCATCCCTTCCAACGTGTTATTTCATTAACAAAGCCTCTCTTCAAGTGTTTGGTTGTGTGATCAGTTTTTTCAGTTGTGGTCGTATTGTCAACTATTTAACATGTAAGTAACTTTATACATTTACCTATCTTAACTTATCTTTTATAGCACTCATCATCATTCCCTGCGACATGACACAGATGATAACGCGTTCGATCTGTTTTCTGGCCTGAAATCATTCTTAAAAGAGGGACGAAAGATACCAAAGGGACAGTCAAACTCATAAATCTAAAACAAACTGACAACGCCATGGCTGAAAATGAAAAAGACAAACAGACAACAGCACACACGACACAACATAGAAAAATAAAGAATAAACAACACGAACCCCACCAAAAAACTAGGGGTGATCGCAGGTGCTCCGGAAGGGTAAGCAGATCCTGCTCCACATGCGGCACCCGTCGTGTTGCTTATGTGATAACAAATCCGGTAAATAGTCTAATTCGGTAGGTCACATTCAGGAAAGGGAAGGGGATTGTAGTTACGACGTAAGGAACATATCCGATATCATTTGTGAAACGGTTATTCCATAACGGTCAACCAACTCGTGATGGCGTCCGTAAAATTTACGAAGGGATGATTTCAACTTCACCATTTGGGACTCTTGGTTTATTTGCTTCCTTGTGAGCAGCAACCCTCTATCAAGAAAATCATGATAGGAAATGCAAGCACGGGAATATCGTATCAATTGGGAGATATATACCCCGTATGCAGGTGCTGCTGGAATGTTGCTACTTAGAAATGGAAAGTTCACAATTGGAAAGCTTAAATCATCTCTTTTGTCGTAAAATTTTGTTTTCAACCGACCCTCATTGTCAATTTCTAGATGTAAGCCAAGATATGAGGCCGACTTAACTGTATGTGTAGTATCCTTTATCTCTAGCTCGATTGGATAGATGCGTTCCACATAGTCACCAAATTTTGAATTATTTAGTGAAAGAACATCATCTATATAGCGAAAAGTAGAGTTAAAGGATAGTGCTAACTTCTTATCTTTCTTCCCAAGAAGTTCCTGCATGAAGTCAGCCTCATAATAATAAAGAACCAAGTCGGCAAGTAGAGGGGCACAGTTTGTTCCCATTGGAATGCCGACAGTCTGTTGAAAAACACTTCCTCCGAACGTAACAAATATGTTGTCAATCAAGAAATCAAGCATCTTGATAATATCAGTTTCAGAGAATTTTTTGTTCGAATCAGAGTGATCCTTTACAAAGTAGGATTTATCCCTCCCTAAGACAAGATACTTGTATCTACGTTGGCCATTCTGTTTTACGAAGCAAAGCAATACCAACTCTTTCAATTTGTCTTTTAGTTTGGAATGTGGAATACAAGTGTACAGAGTAGAAAAGTCAAATGTTTTAATACTGTTACAAGATGAAAGAGAGTTAGATTGTATGTACTCTGTAAGATCTTTGGACTTTTTAAGTATCCACATCTGATTCACGCCCCCCTCTAGAATAGGCAGTTTCACAATAACTTTGAAGCCCGTCTTTGATTGCTGATAAAATAGATGTTAATAATTTAGAAAGAGGTTTCGTGGAGCACTTGGAAAACCCAGCAATATACCGTTGTTTGTAAGGATACTTATGTAGTTTAGGTATCCAATACAGTGATGGCAGATCCAGTTCTTCATCTTTGGTTGAAATTCCAAAGGAACACAGAACAGACCTATGATTATCCAGGATTTCCTCTTTGGTAAGTGTCGTGAGGGTATATGTTGAGTTTTCAAGTGAATTGTTAATACCTAATTCGTTTATCAAGCAGTTAATGTAATGAGTTTTACATACAAAAACGATGTTGTTTGGGGCTTTATCTGCGGGGACAACAACATATTTGTCATGGAGGTACGATAGGTGTTTTGCAACATTTGGGTCTTCAAAGATTGACGTAGCATGGGCATTGATAGACCCATTCAGTTTCTTAATTCTGATTTGTATCAACGACCTCACTGCCTTCATCCATTCGGAAAGAGTGTCTACGTCTTCCTTCTCGCGCTTAGCCCATTGCCTGGCATAATCCGCAACTGAATCCATCAAAATTTTAAAGTTGAATTTCCAATTGATGGATTTAGGCTCACGATATTTCGGACTTTTCAATAACACATTTCGTAGAGAAGTGTTATTAACAATGTTGAGGTCACCGGTAATAACGTGGCCAGCGGGATTATATGTGAATTGGGAACTAGCACAAGTGCAATCGGGAGGTTTAGACTTGAAGTCGTCAATATCGAGATTCTGCAAAACGTGTTTGTAATTGAAAATTTTAGTTGCAATAGGTTTGGTATAGGTATAAGAAATGATTGGTACAGACTGGTCTTTGAAATAAGGAGTTATTTTCGATTGAACTAATTTATGATGAAGGATATTGCCTAAGTTGACGCCATCGATACCTTTGTTGGCAAAGGAAAGATTAAGGAAAGATCTTTTCTCTTTTTTATCTTTGCCAATGCGGACTGGCTTGAAAAGTCTGTGACTTGCAATATCCGAAATTATAACTGTAATTTTGTATAGGTTTGAATGAGGGTTTGTAACAGTGGATTCCAAACATAAATTGAACAGAGAATGAAGTTTTGAAAGGGGTAATGAATAAAGTTTCGAGCGAATGTGATGAATACCTAACGGCTTTTGTATAAATTGCAGCAATTCATTAATAGATACATCATGCAGAGAAGGTGATGTATTTTATTTCATGCTAAAATCCAAATTTACTCATTACATAATTAACATAAAACATAATTCTACGTAGATTTTCTAGTTTATCTAAGGAGTAGGTCCGGTAAGGACCGATTTTGGCCTCAAATTTCAGGTTCGTCTGATGAAAGATTTTGACCACTTTTTAAACACTTAAGTGTCTATTTCATTTGATTCAATTAGTGTATGTGAAAGATTTTAACTGATTTAGTCATTAAAAACGATCCGTTTCAAGCGCAAATATGAAAAATCTACCAAATATGCCGACAAATGTCAATTTTCAGATGTTTTTTGTCAAAAATGAATGTGGCCGCATCCGTGTTCATCCTAAATCTTTATATGTTATGTATTATCATCAAATACAACTTTCATTTCAATACTAAGGATGAACACGAATGCGGCCACTTTCGTTTTACACGAAAACCGTCTAAAATTTAACTAAAATGTTAGAATTGTGAAGATTTCAGTAATTTAGCATGACTTAATGGTGCTAGTACCCGATATATGTGCATTCTGTTGTCAAAAACAGCCCATATTTATGTAGCAGAAGCATTCTACCGTCCAATAAATAACTAAAAGTTTACATTGAAACAATTTTGTAAAACTGCTTTATTTTGGGACCAAAAAGGGGTTTTACTGGACCTACTCCTTTCGGCATCTTTTTTATATGTTTTTGGGATACGATTGCTTTCAAGCAATCTGTAGACTTATACCATGGACTCAGGGCTATGCCCTCACGGCAACTGTTTTATTCTAAACATTAAGGAACATCTCAGATTCTAATGATTGCCTTGCTTTAAAAGGTAAAAACATACAAAAGGATTGAACTTAAACAACTTTCCTGTAATGTTCTTCTCATAATCTTTATGTTTGATATTTCCCTTGATTTATATGCTTGTTTTTAACAACACGGAAAATCAGAATTAAGCAGTATTTATATTTAGTGTTTTTATAAATTTAGAAACACGTCGGAGGGAATTCCCCAGTTTGGATAAAATGCGAGAGTTCTCTGAATTCCAATCAATCTATTTCTGTCATATAAGAACTGAAATGGAGTTTTTACTTATATGTCACCGTTATGAAACTTATATTTGATATTGTACGCGTATAAAGAAATGGAGAACCATCTAGGTCGTTTAATTATCATTTAATAAACGTTTTTGTCCCAATCACAAGTCAAGGGTTTGTTTATGTAAGTATGCGCATGCGTATAGTTTTCCTGACTTCAAGGGGTATCAGATTGAATGGTTGCTCTGGATTCCCCACTCCATTGATTAGTTTGAAACTCATAGGATCCTTTCTATGTCTGTCTGCTATTGAGGGTTATTGTTGTTGCATAATTTTAAATCATATGCATCTTTTTAATTTACATAAATGTAGTCCACATCTTAAAGGTGTAACTTTAACACCCCTTCAGCCGGAATGGAGTTTTCCATATTATCGTTTCGAGTTGTCTCCCTTCCGTAAGTAACATCCGTCACAATCAAAATACGAGAAAAATTAACTCGTTAGATTACGATAAACGTCGTATCATATTAAAAACGATCGCAATTTAAACAGAGAAGTGTGTACAAAAAGGAGTCATGCCCACTGACCCAAAGAAAATTAAATATTTAAAGAGTTGGAAATGAGGTTCCTCCTAGGATTAATGGTGATAAGATACGAAGTGAAATACCTTCTCTCACTCTCAGTGACTGCTGTGGAAAATAAACTTGGAATTTATAGTACAAAAATAAAACACAATAAGTACATTGCTCATACACTTGTATACGGAATTGGCTATTTTTAAAGTTGAGTAACTATTCAGATTACTAAAATTACATTTAACATGACTGGCAGTTGAAATAGTTTTGAAAATAATACCATCCAGCTATACCAGGGATGCTAAAAATGCATGAGACTCACGCCTGTTCATGCTTTTTTGCGGCATTATCTCTCGATCTATTGTTGTTTTCTTTGATCTTTTCAATTTTGGCCAAATCTCACGCATTAGCTTTATGAAAAGTTGGCAGAACTGCTATGTACATGTGTCAATGAAAACAATACACCTTATCGCTATTTGTCCCTCATAACTGGATATCGCACAGGTTCCCGTAAAATTTTGACGTCATAGAACAACATATCTGACGCCACAATGTAAAAGTGATTGTTGTATGCGTTAAAAGTTCAAGGGGTCGGGTCAGCCGGGATTAGCGATAAGGTGTATGGCAATCGTATCCCTCAGAGCATTCTGCTCTTTGATTAGATTGTATTCTAAGTGTTGCATTTTTTCCCGAAGTCATTCTTCATATAGTATAGCATGTTATTTTCGCGGGATGTACATTTTCACTTATTTTCGCGGATAGAACAAAATTGCCAAAATAAATTACACCATATTAAAGTGCACATGCAAAGGTATTTATAAAAGTTTTGAATTCGCCAAAACAATAACCGCCAAAATATTTCGTATACCTTATTCAATGAAAATCGCGAAATTTTACACCCACGAAAATAACCCGCTATACGGTATTATATTTACATTTTCATTTGAATAGTTGAACCAAATTTCTTTCTCAACTAAGTTCGTGTGTCAGTTTTTGATCCGTTGATGATAGTCGATAACTCATTTATTGACGTCTCTTTTACAATCTACCATCGAGACAGCACCTTTGCAAATACATTCGTTATCATTTGTTGTGAGGAGTTAACCAGTAAAATGCATACTAACTTAAAATTTTCCTCATAAGATCCTGAACAAAAGTATAAATCGTCATTTACAGTATGTATACGACTTCGTTTTTCTTATATCTTTTATTCAAAAATGATTAATTTCCTTTACTTTCATTTTTAAAACTTTGCAATGAAACAATCACTTCATCACACTTGAATGAGCGACATAACAAAACAAATCACCCATCCGGAGCATCTAAGACTGCATCCGGTGTTTTTTGAGGTTCGTATTGGTCAGTCTTCAATTTTCAATGTTGTGTTTTGTATACTCTTATTTGGCTTTACGTCTTTTTCTTTTTTTGTTTTTTGTTCTGATAGTGTTTGATAGTTTAAGACCCACCATTTTTTCATAAAATGCCCTGTACCAAGTCTGGAAAAAGGCCATTGTTACATTATAGTTCGTTTCTGTGTGTGTTACATTTTGGTGTTGTGTTTCTGTTGTGTCGTATAGTTCTCTTATATTTGATACGTTTTCCTCAGTTTTAGTTTGTAACCCGGATTTGTTTTTTCTCTATTGATTTGTGAATTTCGAACAGCGGTATACTACTGTTGCCTTTATTTATGTTTGACTTATGAGATTGAATGCCCCTTTGCTATCTTTTGCCTCTCTTTTACAGTAAGTATACTACTGTTGCCTTTATTTATGTTCGACTTATGAGATTGAATGCCCCTTTGCTATCTTTTGCCTCTCTTTTACAGTAAGTATACTACTGTTGCCTTTATTTATGTTCGACTTATGAGATTGAATGCCCCTTTGCTATCTTTTGCCTCTCTTTTACAGTAAGTATACTACTGTTGCCTTTATTTATGTTCGACTTATGAGATTGAATGCCCCTTTGCTATCTTTTGCCTCTCTTTTACAGTAAATATACTACTGTTGCCTTTATTTATGTTCGACTTATGAGATTGAATGCCCCTTTGCTATCTTTTGCCTCTCTTTTACAGTAAATATACTACTGTTGCCTTTTTTTATGTTCGACTTATGAGATTGAATGCCCCTTTGCTATCTTGTGCCTCTCTTTTACAGTAAGTAAACTACTGTTGCCTTTATGTATGTTCGACTTATGAGATTGAATGCCCCTTTGCTATCGTTTGCCTCTCTTTTACAGTAAGTAAACTACTGTTGCCTTTATTTATGTTCGACTTATGAGATTGAATGCCCCTTTGCTATCTTTTGCCTCTCTAAAATAAATTATGTGTGTCCAAAATGATATTTTGATTTACCATCATCGAAAATTTTAATATCAGAAAGGTACAAAGTCATTGAAACTTTTGGTGCTTATATTCTAAAGGAAAATAAAAATAATAGCATAATAACTGTATAAACTTTTAATTGCTCATGTTATAGGACTCAGTTTATTTCTTGCATTTATTGCCCGAGGCAAAAATTTCTAGAAGTATCTTTTAACCAAATAACCAGTTTATCTGAGTGGCTGTTTTAATTTTTTGTATAATTTATTGTCCTTATGTTCTAAGTTACGGACCTGCGTTTCAGCATATAGGTTGCATTTCTGTAAATACCGACAATGCAATTTCCCATAGGATCTCCTTTTACGGCTAAAACTATAACACTTTTACTATAAAGCTTTGAAAAATGTTTTATCTTAGAATGGAAAGTCCATATGCACTACTGTTTCTTAAGAATATAACCAATCCTCTATGTTCGTCTGTTTCATCATGACGGCGGATATATAGATTTGAGAAGAAGTGGTATGAATGCCAATGTGACCTCTCCCCATCCAAGTGACCATTTGTAAAAGGTAAAACATATACAAGCACCCACCCATGTCCACTCTGTTATTTTGTATCCATCTGATGAGTTGAGCCTTTTTCAACTGATTTCTATAGTTAGTTTTTGTGTTGTACTGTTTCACCAATGTTCAAGGTCAGAAGGAGGGTTGGAAACGTGATAACATGATTAACCCAGTCACCTTCTGTTTGTATGTATTTTTTGTACATAAATTAGGCCGTTTTTTTCTCGTTTGAATTGTTTTACATTTGTCATTTTGTAGCCTTTCATATTTGACTATGCGGTTTGGGCCTTGCTCATTGTTGAAGGCCATACGGTGACAAATATTGGTTAATTTTTGTGTAATTTCGACTCTCGACATTTGTCATTTCGTGGCCTTTATAGATGACTATGCGGTTTTGGCTTTGGTCATTGTTGAAGGCCGTACGGTGACTTTTAGTTGTTAATTTTTGTGTCATTTGGTCTCTCGACATTTGTCATTTCGTGGTCTCTTATAGCTGACTATGCGGTTTGAGCTTTGGTCATTGTTGAAGGTCTTACGGTGACAATTTTTGTTAATTTTTGTGTCATATGGTCTCTTATTGAGAGTTGTCTCATTGGCAATCATACCATTTTTTTTATATGGATAGCGGGAGACAATTACCCTGTTGACACACCTGGTCTCACTGCCTTTGGAAGAGCATTCGATCCACTCAGGGATTTTATAACTTATTTGTCTATTCGTAATCGAATTGCAATATTTAAACAAATGTAAATTACTGTCACCTTTATGTAAATTACCATAGAAACAATGTTTTTTTCCAAATCTTTTTAATGTGTTTGAGCTTTTGATTTTGCCATTGCATTAGGGGCTTTTAATTTTGAATTTTCCTCGGAGATCCGTATTTTTGTGATTTTACTTTAATGTAATTTAACATTATGTTTTAGATATAAAGAGAAGAAACTTAAAATCATGATTTTAACAGTAATAGTTATTGTAATCGTCAGCTTACTAGAACACACGTATGCTGTACCATGTATTGGATTCCAAATATCCACATGTGATTGCACAGGAACTAAAGTCGATTGTAGCTCCAAAGGTTTAACAGCAATACCTGAAGGTGTACCTATAAATACAACAGAGTTGTAAGTATGATATTTAACACTAGCTTCTATTGATTTTTTAGTTACTCATTAATTTGAATAATCTGATAGTCAGCTGTCTATTTAAATTCATGTTTAATTGTGATGGATTTATTTTGGATAAATGACTAATGTTCCTGAATGTGGCGTTTCAAGTTTTATTTTGAAGTCGAGGTTGATGACGATGGAGATTGTTTATCAATCAAGTTTAGTTGAATACTATGAATTCATTAATGTCTGTGAGTAATTATGTTCGTGGATAATATTATATTTATAAATATTATTTTCATGAATATTTTAGCATTGTTGATATAAGACCGCATTCAATCATATCCTATATAAAATGTAACGTGTTTAATATTTGAATTTGTGGTTTGCCCTTACTCATGAAACCCAAAAAAAAACTGTTATCACATTCATCAAAAGGAATTCAAAGTAGGCTTTATTAACTACAAACGAACCTTACGAAATTCTTTTGTGTTATCTATTCTTTAAATTCCTCATTAAAACTTTTATTTCTCATTTTGATATCACCGACCCACTGATCTCGTAGTAGCGTGTTCGCCACGGCTGTATGATGTCTTGCGTAATAATCCCCGTCCGTCCGTGTCATACCAACGACTATAACATTCGTATTAGCTGCTCTTTGCTTCATACGCTAGACAAAGAAGCAGTGTACCAGACGGGTTATTTGCATACAGCATAGACATGAGGACAGTGCGAGATTGAAAGATATGTGGCATTTTAATCAAGGTAAAAAAGAGAGTTTTCTCTTGAAGTACGTTTCAAGAAGAATTTTTGTAACGGATTTCACAATTAACGTACTATTAACTAACGAGCTTTTACCCATTTCACTAAAAATCTCTTTATCTACATAATGTCACACTCGACGTACGCAAAAATAAGTCTTGTCGCGAACGTTGTGAACGAAATGCAAAAGCCAGTGTTGTACTCCCTGTGTTGTACTTTATCTTACTAAAGATTAATCAGTAATATTCTTTTTAGAAACTTAGGGAACAACAGGATTAGCTTCTTAAAAGTTTGGCAATTATTGTACCTTATCTATCATTTCCTGTAAAGCTCTCATGTCTTGTCCGTGTTATACATAACTTTTTATTCTTTGTGGTTTTATCATTACTTGAAAGTCTGTACAATGTACAATGTACAATGATGTATTAGCTTTCATTTAACCATGGGTTGGGCATTTATATTCGAATATTTTACCCTAAGCGTTAGCTGCCATGAATTGTTTCGATTCTAATAGGACAAATGTAGTATTTTGTGAACCGTTAAAGCCCTAAACATACTGTGTGGGCTGTTTCGTTTAACCCAATTTTGATAATATTAGTAATATCATATAATTCAATGATATTTTTTAATCGTATTTTTCACTTATATATTTTCTTTTAATGTAATTTTATTCGTTCTGAAGCTTATAAGAAGCTTTGAAAGCCCCGGTAGTTACATTTGATTTTTTGTTTACGGAAAGATACTTGTGACGTCACCTTGTTTCGTTGCCATGCCAAGAAAATAACATCACTTCGCGGAATTTTTGTTTTATGAAATTTTAACCTGAAAAATTAAATGAAACTTACTCCTTTGTTTATTTTGCTGTACATAAGAGATACATATATTGTAATAAGTTGATCGTAACGCGGAAAAGCCACTTTTGTGTATTACTGCGTTTGCGCTAAAGGTTGACATATTGTGATGTTACTGGTTGACGATAATAGGTTTTCATGTTAGAATAAATATTTATCAACAGTATACAGGTTAAAACAGAGTTTCTTTTTCTTCTGAACAATATCTAGTATTTTTCAAAAATAAATTTTCGGATAGTTTTTTTTAACGTACTAAGAGCTACCGAACCTTTACACATTTAACACACAATCTCTTTATCCCCAAAAGTTTATAATTGACATACACAGAAATGTTTCTTGATGCAAAAGTTTTGAATGAAATTCAAGAATCTAGTAATGTACTGCCTATACATAATCATGCTATCCTATTTTTTTTTACTAAAGATTAACCAGTAATATTCTTTTTAGAAACTTACAGAACAACAGGATTTCAATCATACCAGTAAATGCGTTTGAGGATCTTGTGTCATTGGAATCTCTGTAAGTCTTATTGTTACGATAAAGAACGAGATAAACTATTTAAAATAATCGAACTCTAGGGTCGACATTAGAATTGTGCGTTATCCAACATCCTCATCCCAATGATGATAATTGCAGTGATGTTTTCAAAGTTTGGTACTGTTGACCATAAATTACATTAATAATTCGCTAATCAATCCATGTTAGAATCTCCATCCAAGCAGCCAAAACATTGACACTAGCATGCAAATGTGGATATTGTTCTTTTTAAATTAGCTTCTTAAAAGTTTGGCAATTATTGTACCTTATCTATCATTTCCTGTAAAGCTCTCATGTCTTGTCCGGGTTATACATAACTTTTGATTCTTTGTGGTTTTATCATTACTTGAAAGTCTGTATAATGTACAATGATGTATTAGGTTTTCGATTTTCGTAAATATTTTCCTGAGTGGTACTAAATTGACAGTCAATGTCGAAATACGCGTCTTTGGATATAAAATTGATAACTTGGATATTGTAAATGTGTAACCAACACTTATATTCGCGTGTCTAGGAGGGGACATTTCCGTTCTGTCATCGATCAAAAATACACCAGAAGCTATACCAGAGCAGTGTATTTTCTGAAATTACAATCAGTCTGAGCTTAATAAACGACAAGCAAATATTGGCAGTCAACCTTTCTTTCAAAGAAATATTAGACATTAAGGCTGACATTTATTTTTCTTTTAATAATAAACAAAAGGAATGCATTCTTGATTCACAAACATGGTTTTAGAAATAGCTATTTAATATTGTATCCAGCTTACTACTCAAATAATTGATTTTTTTTCTTTAGAAATTTGAATGCAAATATTATCAGCAGTTTACCAGATGGAGTAATCTCAAAGAACATAAACCTGAGGACAGTGTAAGTTTGATAAAGAAATAATTCATGGCAGCCGTAGATTTGTTTTCATTCAACCATGGGTTTGGCATTTATATTCGAATATTTTACCCTAAGCGTTAGCTGCCATGAATTGTTTCGATTCTAATAGGACAAATTTAGTATTTTGTGAACCGTGAAAGCCTTGGCTGTTTCGTTTAACCCAATTTTGATAATATTTGTAATACAAAATAATTCAATGATATTTTTTTTAATCGCATTTTTCACTTATATATTTTCTTTCAATGTAATTTTATTCGTTATGAAGCTAATAAGAAGCTTTAAAACGCCCGGTAGTTACATTTGATTTTATGTTTACGGAAAGATACTTGTGACGTCACCTTGTTTCGTTGCCATGCCAAGAAAATATCATCATTTGCGGAATTTTTGTTTCATGAAATTTTACCCTAAAAATTAAAATGAAACTTACTCCTTTGTTTATTTTGCTGTACATAAGAGATACATATATTGTATCCGAATCTTGGCCTACGTAAACTTGGGGTTTTGATGTCAAAAATTGAGAATATCTGGCAGCAGAAATAAGTTGGTCGTAACGCGGAACAGCCGTTTTTGTGTATTACTGCGTTTGCGCGAAAGGTTGACATATTGTGATGTTACTGGTTGACGATAATAGGTTTTCATGTTAGAATAAATATTTATCAACAGTATACAGGTTAAAACAGATTTTCTTTTTCTTTTTAACAATATTTAATATTTTTCAAAAACAAATTTTCGGATAGTTTTTTTTTTTATTAACGTAGAAGAGCTACCGAACCTTTACACTTTTAACACACAATCTCTTCATCCCAAAACATTTATAATTTACATGCACAAAAATGATTCTTAATGCAAAAGTTTTGAATGAAATTCAATAATCTAGTAAAGTACTGCCTGTACATAATCATGCTATCCGATTTTTTTTTGCTAAATATTAATCAGTAAAGTTCTTTTTAGAAACTTAGAGAGGAACAGGATACCAACCATAGATGCAAAAACGTTTGAGGGTCTTGTGTCATTGACATTTCTGTAAGTTTTATTGGTGTAATGAATAACGATAAGAATTATAAATTATCCAAATCTTGGATTAACTTCATGAATTGCATGGCTTTTAACATCCTCATCCAAAGGATGATTATTTTTTATGATGCTTTGAAAGTTTTGTGTCCATGACTAACACAAGTAAAACTCCATTTAGTCCCTGTGGATATTAGCAAGCCCTGTACATTTTAACTAGAACTTTGGAACTGACATGAAAATACGGATATTGGTTTTTGGAATTTGGTATACTATTTTGAAATTTCGGAATTATTTTAATTTATATATACACTTTATGATTGATACGTAAGGAGATACAATTCCAAACTCAATCTAGCGTTAAGCAATCGACTTTAAGAAATTTTCTTTGACGCGAATATATGACTTCATTGCTGAAAATTATTTTCTCATATGAATAAAAGTAAAGGATCTAAGTTATGATTGACAAATAGTTTTGTAAATATCTCATTTATATTGTACCCAAATTTCCTCGTACTTAATCAATATTTTTGTTCTTCGAAAAATTGAATAGTAAATGAGTAAAAGTATAAGCAGTTTAAAAAGTAAAAATACAAAAATACTGAACTTAGAGGAAGATCAATTGGGAAAGTCCATAATCACATGGCAAAATCAAATAACAAAACGCATCAAAAACGAATGGACAAGAACTGTCATATTCCTGACTTGGTACAGACATTTTCAAATGTAGAAAATGGTGGATTAAACCTGGTTCTATAGCGCTAACCCTCTCACTTTAATGACAGTCTCATCAATTTCCGATGGATTGTTCTCTAACAACACAAACCTGAAGAGAGTGTAAGTTTGAAAGATATTTAGCATCAGTATACAGGTTAAAACAGAGATGCTTTTTCTTTTTTGAATAATATTCAGAAGTTGAAGTTCAGATTAACGTTCTAAGAGATAACTAGTCTTTTAACATTTCACACACGATCTCACTTAATATAATGTGTGTTTATGTCAAAAATGGCAAAACCGACAAACACAAAAATGATTCTTGTTGCGGACCTTTCAGATGAAATTCAAGAATCTAATCTGCTAGTGTTACCCTCGCATTAATTATGTGATACTTCATTTTACTAAAGATTAATCAGTTAAATTATTTTTAGAAACTTAAGGAGAAACAGGATTTCAATCATACCAGCAAATGCGTTTGAGGATCTTGTGTTATTGGAATTTCTGTAAGTCTTATTGTTACGATAAAAAAACGAGATAAACTATTTAGAATAATCGAACTCTAGGGTCGACATTAGATAATTGTTTTTTTTAATTAGCTACTTAAAAGTTTTTTTTTAAATGCTAACACAAACAGAACGGAGTCTTGATGGACAAACACAATTTTAAAAATAGTTCAATTATATTGTACCATACATTCTCCACAAATCATGTCACGATAGAGAACGACCGAAATTATAACTTATTGAACTCTTTGGTCGACATAATGATTTGCACGTAATTTAACATCCTCATCCCGGGGATGGTTATTGCAGTGATGATGTGTGGTGCGGTTGGCCATGACGTACACTAATAATTCGCTAGTTAATCCCTATAGGTATCACCATCTGTTAGAAAATTGATACCGTGAATATTGTTACTATGTTACCAGCGATGACTATTCACGTGACCCGGATCGGACAATTCACTTCTACCATCGATCTAAAAAAACAAACAACACTAGAAGCTTTGTCGAAACAGAATATTTTCTTTAAGTACAATCAGTGCGAGCTTAATCCAACTTCAATCCAACGTCTGCAGTCAACCTTTCTTTGAAATAAATATTAGACATTAAGGCTGAGAAAGTTTGTTTTTTTCTTTAAATAATAAAACTAAAGGAATGGAGTCTTGACGAAAAAACACGATTTTATAATTAGCTAATTTATATTGTACCCTACGTTCTTCACAAATAATTGATACTTTTGTCTTCAGAAATTTGGGTTCAAATCCTTTAAGCAGTTTACCAGGCGGGTTGTTCTCAAAGAACATAAACCTGAGGACAATGTAAGTTTGATAAAGAAATAATTCATGGCAGCCATAGATTTGTTTTCATTTAACCATGGGTTGGGCATTGATATTCGAATATTTTACCCTATGCGTTAGCTGCCATGAACTGTTTAGACTCTAATAGAACAAATGTAGTATTTTGTGAACCGTTAAAGCCCTAAACATACTGTGTTGGCTGTTTCGTTTAACCCAATTTTGATAATATTAGTAATATCATATAATTCAATGATATTTTTTAACCGTATTTTTCACTTATATATTTTCTTCCAATGTAATTGTATTCGTTCTGAAGCTTATAAGAAGCTTTAAAAGCCCCGGTAGTTACATTTGATGTTTTGTTTACGGAAAGATACTTGTGACGTCACCTTGTTTCGTTGCCATGCCAAGAAAATAACATCACTTCGCGGAATTTTTGTTTTATGAAATTTCACCCTGAAAAATTAAATGAAACTTACTCCTTTGTTTATTTTGCTGTACATAAGAGATACATATATTGTATCCGAATCTTGGCCTACGTAAACTGGGGTTTTGATGTCAAAAATTGATACAGTAATAAGTTGGTTGTAACGCGGAACAGCCGCTTTTGTGTATTACTGCGTTTGCGCTAACGGTTGACATATTGTGATGTTACTGTTTGACGATAGTAGGTTTTCATGTTAGAATAAATATTTATCATTAGGTTAAAACAGATTTGCTTTTTCTTTTTAACAATATATAGTATTTTTCAAAAATAAAAATTCGGATAGGTTTTTTATTAACGTACTAAGAGCTACCAAACCTTTGCACATTTAACACACAATCTCTTTATTCCCAAAAATTTATAATTGACATACACAGAAATGTTTCATGATGCAAACGTTTTGAATAAATTCAAGAATCTAGTAATGTACTGCCTGTACATAATCATGCTATCCGATTTTTTTTACTGAAGATTAATCAGTAATATTCTTTTTAGAGACTTACAGAGGAACAGGATATCAATCATACCAGTAAATGCGTTTGAGGATCTTGTGTTATTGGAATCTCTGTAAGTCTTATTGTTACGAAAAGAACGAGATAAACTATTTGAAATAATCGAACTCTAGGGTCGACATTAGAAATGTGCGTTTTAAAAAATCCTCATCCCAATGATGATAATTGCAGTGTTGTTGTTAAAGTTTGGTACCGTTGACCATAAATTACATTAATAATTCGCTAATCAATCCATGATAGAATCTCCATCCCATCAGCCAAAACATTGATACTAGCATGAAAGTCTGTACAATGTAGAATGATGCATTAGGTTTTCGATTTTCGTAAATATTTTCCTAAGTGGTACTAAATTGACAGTCAATGTCAAAATACGCGTCTTTGGATATAAAATTGATAACTTTGATATTGTTAATATGTAACCAACACTTATATTCGCGTGTCTAGGAGGGTCATTTCCCTTCTGTCATCGATCAAAAATACACCAGAAGCTATACCAGAGCAGTGTATTTTCTGAAATTACAATCAGTCTGAGCTTAATAAACGACAAACAAATATTGGCAGTCAACCTTTCTTTCAAAGAAATATTAGACATTAAGGCTGACATTTGTTTTTCTTTTAATAATAGACAAAAGGAATGCATTCTTGACTCACAAACATGGTTTTATAAATAGCTAATTTATATTGTATCCAGCTTACTTCTCAAATAATTGATTTTTTTCAGTGTTAGTTTGATAAAGAAATAATTCATGGCAGCCGTAGATTTGTTTTCTTTTAACCATGGGTTGGGCATTTATATTCGAATATTTTACCCTAAGCGTCAGCGTTACTAAATATTGATCAGTAAAATTCTTTTTAGAAACTTAGAGAGCAACATGATATCAACCATAGCTGCAAAAACGTTTGAGGGTCTTGTGTCATTGAAATTGCTGTAAGTTTTATTGGTGTAATGAATAACGATAAGAATTATAAATTATCCAAATCTTGGATTAACTTCATGAATTGCATGGCTTTTAACATCCTCATCCAAAGTATAATTATTTTTTTATGATGCTTTGAAAGTTTGGTGCCCATGACTAACACAAGTAAAACCCCATTTAGTCCCTGTGGATACCAGAAAGCCCTGTTACTAGAACTTTGGAACTGACATGAAAATACGGATATTGGTTTTTGGAATTTGCTATAATATCTAGAAATTTCGGAATAATTTTAATTTATATATACACTTTATGCAAAGCTCTAATTATTTATCTGAATTCCACTTGATAATTGACTGTTGTTGTTTTATCATCTCTTCTTGTTTTGTTATTTGATTTTGCCATGTGATTATGGACTTTCCGAATTGATTTTCCTCTGAGTTCAGTATTTTTGTGATTTTACTTTTTTCCAAGGCTATATTAGGATGTCGGCTTTCGAATATATTTGTCTCGAGTATCACTTAAGAGATAAGTAATGTCGAAAGGATCATCTGGTGCAATGAGACTGGTACCGTTGATAATATTTCTATGTAACAGACGCACCTATTCACGTTTCATGTCGGGAAAAATTCTCTCTTTTCGTCGATAAAATTGATACGTAAGGAGATACAATTCCAAACTCAATCTCGCGTTAAGCAATCGTCTTCAAGAAATTTTTCTTTGACACGAATATATGACTTCATTGCTGAAAATTATTTTCTCATATGAACAAAAGTAAAGGATCTGAGTTATGATTGACAAATAGTTTTTTAAATATCTCATTTATATTGTACCAAAATTTCCTCGTAGTTAATCAATATTTTTGTTCTTCGAAAAATTGAATAGTAAATGAGTAATAGTATAAGCAGTTTACCAGACGGATTGTTCTCTAACAACACAAACCTGAAGAGAGTGTAAGTTTGAAAAATATTTATCATCAGTACACAGGTTAAAACACAGATGCTTTTTCTTTTTTAAATAATATTCAGAAGTTGAAGTTCAGATTAACGTTCTAAGAGATAACCAGTCTTTCAACATTTCACACACGATCTCACTTAATATAATGTGTGTTTATATCAAAAACGGCAAAAACGAAAAACGCAAAAATGATTTTTGTTGCGGACATTTCGGATGAAATTCAACAATCTAATCCGCTAGTGTTACCCTCGCATTAATTATGTGATACTTCATTTTACTAAAGATTAATCAGTAAAATTATTTTTAGAATGTTAGGGAACAACAGGATTTCAATCATAGCTGCAAACACGTTTGAGGATCTTGTGTCATTGGAAATTCTGTAAGTGTTATTGTTGTAATGAATAACGATAAGAATTATAACTTATCCAAATCTTAGATTAACTTCATGAATTGCATGGCTTTTAACATCATTATCCGAAGGATGATTATGTTTGTGATGCTTTGGAAGTTTGGTGCTCATGACTAACACAAGACGTAAAATGCAATTTATTCCCTGTGGATATCAGCAAGCCCAGTAACTAGAACTTTGGAACTGACATGGAAATATGGATATTTGTTTTTGGAATTTGCTATAATATTTTGAAATTTCGTAATAATTTTAATTTATATATACACTTTATGCAAAGCTCTAATTATTTATCTGAGTTCCACTTGATAATTGACAGTTGTTGTTTTCTCATCTGCTCCATATCGGCTATATTAGGATGTCGACTTTTGAATATATTTGCCTCGAGTATCACTTAAGAGATAAGTAATGGCGAAAGGTTCATCTGGTGCAATGAGACTGGTACCGTTGATAATATTAGTATGTAACAAACGCTTACTATTCACGTTTCATGTCGGGGAACATTATATTCTTTCGTCGATCAAATTAACACGTAATGAGATACAAGTCCAGACTCAATCTAGCGTTAATCAATCGTCTGCAAGCAATCTTTCTTTGACTCAAATATATGACTTCATTGCTGAAAATTATTTTCTCAAATGAATAAAAGTAAAGGATCTGAGTTATGATTGACAAATAGTTTTTTAAATAACTCATTTATATTGTACCAAAATTTCCTCGTAGTTAATCAATATTTTTGTTCTTCAGACAATTGTACAGTAATAGTATAAGCAGTTTACCAGACGGATTGTTCTCTAACAACACAAACCTGAAGAGAGTGTAAGTTTGAAAGATATTTATCATCAGTATACAGGTTAAAACAGAGATGCTTTTTCTTTTTTAAATGATATTCAGAAGTTGAAGTTCAGATAAACGTTCTAAGAGATAACCAGTCTTTCAACATTTCACACACGATCTCACTTAATATAATGTGTGTTTATATAAAAAAAAAAAACCGACAAACGCAAAAAGGATTTTTGTTGCGGACCTTTCGAATGAAATTCAAGAATCTAATCTGCTAGTGTTACCCTCGCATTAATTATGTGATACTTCATTTTACTAAAGATTAATCAGTTAAATTATTTTTAGAATGTTAGGGAACAACAGGATTTCAAGCATACCAGTAAATGCGTTTGAGGATCTTGTGTTATTGGAACTTCTGTAAGTGTTCTTGTTACGATAAAAAAACCGAGATAAACTATTTAGAACAATCGAACTCTAGGGTCGACATTAGATAATTATTTTGTTTTAATAAGCTACTTTAAAGTTTGACAATTATTGTACCTTATCTATCTCTTCATGCAATGCTCTCATTCCTTGTCCGGGTTTCACTTTACATTTGGTTTTTGTGGTTTTATCATCTCTTGAAAGTCTGTATAAGGTTTTCAACCTTTGTATAATTTTGCTTGAGTGTTACTAAATTAATGTCGAAATGTGTATCTGGTGGTATAAAATTGATCACGTAAATATTGTTACTGTGTAACCTACGCTCATATTAGCGTGTCCCGGATGAGACATTTCCCTTCATCCATCGATCAAAAAATATACACTAGAAGCTATGCCGGAGCAGATTATTTTCTGAAATTACAATCAGTCCGAGCTCAATCTAACACCAAGCAAATATCTGAAGTCCACCTTTCTTTGAAAGAAATATAAGACATTAAGGCTGAATTTTTTTTTAAATGCTAAAACAAACGGAACGGAGTCTTGATGGACAAACACAATTTTAAAAATAGCTCAGTTATATTGTACCATACATTCTCCACAAATCATGTCACGATAGAGAACGACCGAAATTATAACTTATTGAACTCTTGGGTCGACATAATGATTTGCACGGAATTTAACATCCTCATCCCGAGGATGGTTATTGCAGTGATGATGTGTGGTGCGGTTGGCCATGACGTACATTAATAATTCGCTAGTTTATCCCTATAGGTATCACCATCTGATAGAAAATTGATACTGTGAATTTTGTTACTATGTAACCAGCGATTACTATTCACGTGACCCGGATGGGACAATTCACTTCTACCATGATCGATCTAAAAAAAAACAACACTAGAAGCTTTGTCGAAACAGAATATTTTCTTTAAGAACAATCAGTGCGAGCTTAATCCAACTTCAATCCAACGTCTGCAGTCAACCTTTCTTTGAAAGAAATATAAGACATTAAGGCTGATTTTTTTTTTTCAAATGCTAAAACAAAAGGCACGGTGTCTTGATGGACAAACACAATTTTAAAAATAGCTCATTTATATTGTACCATACATTCTTCACAAATAATTGAATAGTTAATCAATATTTTTGTTCTTCAGACAATTGTATAGTAATAGTTTAAGCAGTTTACCAGATGGGTTGTTCTCAAAGAACATAAACCTGAGGAGAATGTAAGTTTGATATTTGTCATAAAAATCAAAGTTGAAAAAAAAGAGTTTCTTTTTCTTTTTAAAAGAATATTCAGAATATTTTAAGAGATTGTTCGTAAAAGAGAGGCGAAAGATACAAAAGGGACAATTAAAACTCATAAGTCTAAAATAAACTGACATACGCAGAAATGATTCCTAGTGCGAACCCTTTGGAATGAAAATCAAGAATCAAGTGTTGTACTTCCTGAAATCATTTAATACTTTTCTTAACGTTAAATAAAACTGTAATAGTCTTTTTAGATGCTGGAGGTTTAACCCGATTTCGACTGTAGCAACAAATGGGTCTGTTAATCGTGTGTCATTGCAACTAATGTAAATAGTTATCAAAAGTACCAGGATTATAAATGTTATTATTATAATAAAAAACGATGGGTTCTTCTGTATAAACAATTATTCGAAATGAAAAGTGAAATAATTAATCTTGACTATTGAATCGCCTTACGATTGTGTACGTTGTTTAAGTAACAAGGTCTCCAAATTAGAAAGAGTTGTTTCATCACAAATCAATGATACTTTTTTCAGAGATCTATTTGAAAATAAATTAAGCAGTCTACCATCAGGGTTGTTTTTTTCGAACATAAAACTTAATAGAATGTAAGTATGAATCCTGTTTAACATTACAATACAAATTAAAAAAAGAAATTTATTTTCATTTTTATCAAACAATTGAAATTATAATGAAAATAATTAAAATATTACCCAGAATGGATCAGATTCTTAAACGGCGTATCATAATTTTAGTTACCTTGTTCTATATACATTGTAATCACCTAATGAATAAATAAGAGGTTACCGTATTCGTGCTGCTTCTAAGAAATAAATATTTCATCACAAAACATTGATGTTGTTGAATAGTTTAAACAGTTTACAAACAGTATTGTTTTGTTGGACAACAACCAACCTGACCTTGAAGTCATAAAACTGTTGAGTCAGTTTTTTGTACTCATACTCCAAAATCAACCAATCAAAATGCTGGATTTCATGTTTCGAGCATGATTTTTGTGCCCCGAGCACTGAGCAAAGTTTTTTGACTTCAACCCCTGGTGATAGTGTTAGTGAAAGTCATGTTTAACATCAACATAATCTGGTAAAAGATAAAAACAAAATAAAGAAAAGGAAGATACAAGGGGGACATTATGAAGTCGAGATAAAGTGACCATGCAATGAAAAATACGATAGCTAACGACAAGACAAACAAGTTCATAAAACACTACATGGAACAACTAAAGATTGATCAATAGAACGCCATCAAAACCTGCAGTGATCTGAGATGCTCAGGTATGGTAGGCAGATATGTACCACTAGTAAAGACTCGAAATGACAGTAATGTGTCCGATTTGTTACCTTGTAGTCTGAAACACGGTGGCGGTATTGTAGAAAAGAGGGGTTATCTCCATATTGTCTTACCATGATACAGTCCTAAATATGCTTGTAATGTTTGTCAATAGACATGCAACAAATCGATCTTTGTTTCTATGTTCTCGTGTTCATTCTTCTTCCAATGGCTGATACACTCCATTCTGCACACATCATGAAAAGCATACTGTTGATATCAGATGGTTAAAGACTTTAAAAACCATTGACAACTATAAACGTAATAAGTACTAATAGCGCATCCCCTAATGGCCGATTTGTTCGTGTACTAATAATATCATGCAAACGTTCACGAAGACAAAGCAAAAGGGCATCTTTGTAAGCTTTTTATTTTCACTTTATGATGCATCGATGATATCCTGTCACTTCCGTGGTTGCATGTTTTTCATTAATAAACAAATAAAAACATAAAATAATAATTCCGAATATCGCCTAATAACGTATAACAATGTTTATTAGCAATGACTTAAAATACATTGAAAATTGCCCATTTAATACGATTCCATGTGTCTGAGAGCTGGTCGATAATACAGATCTAGTACAGAAAAGCCGGTTAACACAACATTTTTTCTGGTTTTAATACAGGATTTTCACTTCCGTTTTTTTTGGTTCAAAAAGGTGTTGGAAAATGGATGTGTGTATTACGCGAAATATAAGTTTTCAAGATGTTTGATGTTAGAGTTGTTGTTATTTTTCATATGTTATACTATTTTTTTTCTTTGAGTATATACAACTATGGACGGTACAAAATATGAATTGTCAACAATAAAAGATTATTTCTATGAGGGCGCAGTCTGAAGTGGGAAAAATTTGTAGAATGAACAATTTTGGATATGTATCGCTTCGAAAGGGCCACATTTGTTTAATTATACCAAATTCTGTAAGTTTTATTGTTATGATAGAGAACGACATCATGATTTGCACGGAATTAAATATCATCATTCCAAGGATGGTTATTGCAGTAATGTGGTCAAAGTGTGGCGCAGTTAACCATGAAGTACATTAATAATTCACTTGTTAGATCCTGTGGGTATCACCATCCCAATAGCCAGAACATCGGTACTAACATGAACATATGGATATTGTTCTATCTAAATTTGCTACTTAAAAGTTTGGAAATAATTGTAACTTATATATCTCTTCATGCGAAGCTCTCATTCCTTGTCGGGGTTTCATTTTACATTTGGTTTTTGTGGTTTTATCATCTCTTGAAAGTCTGAATAAGGTTTTCGACCTTCATATAATTTTGCTTGAGTGTTACTAAGTTAATGTCGAAATGCGTATTGGTGGTATAAAATTGATCACGTGAATATTGTTACTGGGTAACCTACGATTATATTAGCGCGTCCCGGATGAGACATTTCCCTTCATTCATCGATCAAAACATATACACTAGAGGCTATGCCGGAGCAGATTATTTTCTGAAATTACAATCAGTCCGAGCTCAATCTAACACCAAGCAAATATCTGCAGTCAACCTTTCTTTGAAAGAAATATAAGACATTAAGGCTGAAAGTTTTTTTTCAAATACTAAAACAAAAGGAACGGTGTCTTGATGGACAAATACAATTTTAAAAATAGCTCATTTATATTGTACCATGCATTCTCCACAAATCATGTCACGATAGAGAACGACCGAAATTATAACTTATTGAACTCTTGGGTCGATATCATGATTTGCACGGAATTTAACATCCTCATCCCGAGGATGGTTATTGCAGTGATGATGTCGAAGTGTGGTGCGGTTGACCATGACGTACATTAATAATTCGCTTGTCAATCCCTATAGATATCACCATCCCAGTAGCCAAAACATTGATACTAAAATGAAAATATGGATATTGTTCTATTTAAATTGGCTACTAAAAGGTTTAGTATAAGTACCTTTATATCTCTTCATGCAAAGCTCTCATTCCTGTCCGGGTTTCACTTTACTTTTGATCCTTTGTGGTTTTATCATCACTAGAAAGTCTGTATTAGGTTTCCGACTTTCGTATATTTTCCCTCGTTTGTTAATAAATTGACAATAAATGTGGAAATGCGCATCTGTAAGAAAATTGGTACCGTGAATATTGTTACTATGTAACAAGCGATTACTATTCATGTGACCCGGATGGGACAATTCACTTCTACCATCGATCTAAAAAAAACAACACTAGAAGCTTTGTCGAAACAGAATATTTTCTTCAAGTACAATCAGTGCGAGCTTAATCCAACTTCAATCCAACGTCTGCAGTCAACCTTTCTTTGAAATGAATATTAGACATTAAGGCTGAGAAAGTTTGTTTTTTTCTTTAAATAATAAAACTAAAGGAATGGAGTCTTGACGATCAAACACGATTTTATAAATAGCTAATTTATATTGTGCCCTACATTCTTCACAACTAATCGATACTTTTGTCTTCAGAGATTTGGGTATAAATACTATAAGCAGTTTACCAGGCGGGTTGTTCTCAAAGAACATAAACCTGAGGATAATGTAAGTTTGATATTTGTCATTAAAATCAATGTTAAAAAGGATAGTTTCTTTTTCTTTTTAAAAGAATATTCAGAATATTTTAAGAGATTGTTCGTAAAAGAGAGCCGAAAGATACAAAAGGGACAATTAAAACTCATAAGTCTAAAATAAACTGACATACGCAGAAATGATTCCTAGTGCGAACCCTTTGGAATGAAAATCAAGAATCAAGTGTTGTACTTCCTGAAATCATTTAATACTTTTCTTAACGTTAAATAAAACTGTAATAGTCTTTTTAGATGCTTGAAGTTTAAACAGATTTCGACTATAGCAGCAAATGGGTCTGTTAATCGTGTATCATTGCAACTAATGTAAATCTTATTATTATAATAAAATACGATAGAAATTACAAGTTTCTAAATTGTTGGGTTGACATCATTTATTGCATTGGTTTCAATATTCTCATGCCGAGGATGTTTATTGATGTTGCCTCGAAATTTGGTGCTGTGGACCATCACCAACCCAGTAACAAGTACTTATGTACTGACGTGAAAATAGCTCATTTATGTTATATCCGACTTTATTCACAAATCCTCGATAATTGTTTTTAGATATTTGAATGAAAATACATTCAGCAGTTTACCAGAAGAGTTATTTTCAAAGAACATTAACCTTCAGAAAGTGTAAGTTAGATAAGTATATAACAACAAACTACAGATTTAATAAGAAAGTTTCTTTTCAAAAGATCGACATCGAAATGAACGGAAACAAGAAGGATTTTCGAAGTAACACCTTTGTACTTCAAAATAAACACATTGTAAGCAAGAAGATATAATGTATAAATAATCTTGTTTAATTTTGGTATCCAATCAAATGATTTTGAAATACCACTGTTGGTCTGCATAATATTCATTTGAGATAGTTGTTGTAAATGAAATAGTGTGTGAATGTGATGTATATTCAATGAAAGAAAGTGCTTTAATTTCTTGAAACATGATGAGGTATAAGTGAGGTATGAAAGCCAGATTACACAAAAAGAAGCCTGAAAAATAGACATTGCAAAATGAAAAAAAATTAAAAAACACTACACATCTTTTCATATTGAGCGACATGATCATCGCTTGAAAAACAATGGATAAAATCGGACAAAACACAAAAAAACTAAGATTCAAATTAAAAAGAAGACAGATTTGTCAGACGTAACGAAATAAAGTAATACTATATTTGATATTGCGATGCCTAGAGGAAAACAAATATGCACAGGTAGTAAACACTGCAGTAAGTTATTTGCGTTAACACATATGTACAGTTTAAGCATTGAATCAAGTGATGGAATTTCCGCCACTTGTTGAAAAAAAACCCAGGACAAATTATCGTGGCTTGGCGGATTGTTACCTTGTTAACCACTTATTTGTGTCGGTCTAGTATTATCAGCTGGATATTTCCATATCATCTTAACCCGCTGTTTTGTTTTCTGTTCTATGGTGGGGTTGCTGTCTTTTTGACACATTCCCCATTTCCATTCTCAATTTTATCTAACGCCTTTTCCATGCCCTTGTTGTCATTGTAAAATATTCAGTATTCATGCCATTAGAAATTGGATGATTGTTTAATGTAACAATATGCAGTACACGGAACTTCCAGGGGAAACAATCATACCAATATCTAAATGAGATGTAAATTATTTGATAATCAATAATGTGATATCCTTACTATCTTAGAGTGGTATACTCAGACTTTTTAGGCACAAATAAGAAATACTAGCTGGTTTTACTTGTATTGATTCTAAACTCCATTTGCACATAAATCTCAACGTCATAAGTAGCATGACGTTACTATACATACATAGCGGTACCGCGAACGTCTAATGAACACAGTCCTGAACATCCTGGGGGGCCGCGAATGAAAATTTAAGCAATAAATAAAGAAAAAACTTTAAAATGAAATAACTATTGTCTCTCAAATGAAATAAAACTTTAACTTTTAACACTTAAACAGTCTCTATGCTTTACGGAACGGTTGAATCCAACTTTTGATTTTCTCCTTGGCATCAGTTTTTGCTTTTCTGGTTGAAGTAATAGTGTTGTCACTTGACCAGACACAAGTTGGTTCCTTTTTCCTTTTTCCTTTTTCGATATTCAAATTTTAAAAAATATTACAAGTCCAAACTAAAAAAAAATTTCCCTTCAAAATTTTTTTTCCTCAAAATTTTTTTTCCTCAAATTTTTTTTTTCCTCAAAATTTTTTTTCCTCAAAATTTTTTTTCCTCAAATTTTTTTTTCCTCAAAATTTTTTTTCCTCAAAAATTTTTTTTCCTAAAAATATTTTTTCATCAAATTTTTTTTTTCCTCAAAAAGTTTTTTCAAATTTTTTTTTCGTTTCCTTATTCGGTTTCTTTTTCCTTATTCGATTTTCATTTCCTTATACAGTTTCTATTTCCTTATTCGATTTCCATTTCCTTATTCGATTTTCATTTCCTTATTCGGTTTCTTTTTCCTTTTTCAATGTTCATTTCCTTTTTCGGTTTCTATTTCCTTATTGGGTTTCTATTTCCTTATTGGGTTTCTATTTCCTTATTGGGTTTCTATTTCCTTATTGGATTTTCGTTTCCTTATTCGATTTCCATTTCCTTATTCGATTTCCATTTCCTAATTCGGTTTCTTTTTCCTTTTTCAATATTCATTTCCTTTTTCGGTTTCTATTTCCTTATTCGGTTTCTATTTCCTTATTCAGTTTCCATTTCCTTATTGGATTTTCATTTCCTTATTGGATTTTCATTTCCTTATTCGGCTACTTTTTCCTTATTCGGTTTCTATTTCCTTATTCAGTTTCCATTTCCTTATTGGATTTTCATTTCCTTATTGGATTTTCATTTCCTTATTCGGTTTCCATTTCCTTTTTTGATATTCAAATTTTGAAAAATATTCAAACTGAATTTTTTTTTTCCTTCAAAATTTTTTCCTCAAATTTTTTTTTCCTCAAAATTTTTTTTCCTCAAAATTTTTTTTTTCCTCAAATTTTTTTTCCTCAAAAAGTTTTTCAATTTTTTTTTTCGTTTCCTTATTCGGTTTATTTTTCCTTATTCGATTTCATTTCCTTATACAGTTCCTATTTCCTTATTCGATTTCCATTTCCTTATTTGATTTTCATTTCCTTATTTGGTTTCTTTTTTCCTTTTTCAATATTCATTTTCTTTTTCGGTTTCTATTTCCTTATTTGGTTTCTATTTCCTTATTGGGTTTCTATTTCCTTATTGGGTTTCTATTTCCTTATTGGATTTTCGTTTCCTTATTCGGTTTCTTTTTCCTTATTCGATTTTCATTTCCTTATACAGTTTATTTCCTGATTCGATTTCCATTTCCTTATTCGATTTTCATTTCCTTATTCGGTTTCATTTCCTTTTTCGGTTTCTATTTCCTTATTCGGTTTCGATTTCCTTATTCAGTTTCCATTTCCTTATTGGATTTTCATTTCCTTATTCGGTTACTTTTTCCTTATTCGGTTTCTATTTCCTTATTCAGTTTCCATTTTCTTATTGGATTTTCATTTCCTTATTGGATTTTCATTTCCTTATTCGGTTTCCATTTCCTTTTTCGATATTCAAATTTTGAAAAATGTTACAAGTCCAAACAGAAATTTTTTTTTCCTTCAAAATATTTTTTCCTCAAATTTTTTTTTCCTCAAAATTTTTTTTTCCTCAAAATTTTTTTCCTCAAATTTTTTTTTTCCTCAAATTTTTTTTCCTCAAATTTTTTTTTCTCAAAAATTTTTTTCCTCAAAATTTTTTTCCTCAAATTTTTTTTTTCCTCAAATTTTTTTTTCTTAAATTTTTTTTTCCTCAAAATTTTTTTTCCTCTAAATTTTTTTTTCCTCAAATTTTTTTTCCTCAAAGTTTTTTTTTTTTCCTCAATAAGTTTTTCAAATTTTTTTTCGTTTCCTTATTCGTTTTCTTTTTCCTTTTTCGATTATCATTTCCTTATTCGGTTTCTTTTTCCTGACTCGATTTTCATTTCCTTATTCGATGTCTATTTCCTTATTCGAATTCCATTTCCTGATTCGATTTTCATTTCCTTATTCGGTTTCTTTTTCCTTTTTCAATATTCATTTCCTTTTTCGGTTTCTATTCCCTTATTCAGTTTCTATTTCCTTATTGGATTTTCATTTCCTTATTCGATTTCCATTTCCTTATTCGATTTCTGTTTCCTTATTCGGTTTCTATTTCCTTATTTGGTTTCTATTTCCTTATTCGGTTTCTATTTCCTTATTCGGTTTCTTTTTCCTGATTCGGTTTCTGTTTCCTTATTTGATTTCTTTTTCCTTATTAAATTTTCATTTCCTTATTCGGTTACTATTTCCTTATATTTTCAACTATCAAACATCAACACACACCAAACTGGATGTAATTGAAAGATATCTAGAGGTCAATATACAGGCTCAAACAAAAGACAAAAAAGGAAAAATATAGCGAGCTTTTTTGGGATGAAGATGTAGTAAAGACCGAACGTCAGTTTTAGTCGGATATACTTTAATGTTAGTCTTACATGTTGTTCTGGAACTCATTCCTCATTTATTCGTCAAGTGATCATCATTTTATATTGTTAACGTTTCATTGCGTACATCGCTTAATGTGCGCCAGTTTTAGGAGTTTTATATAGGACAGTGTAGGAATCCATGTTACTTTCCCCTTTCTCTGAATAACGAAAACTGCTCAGCGGGTCATGTGCACAACTACAAGGAACATTCAGCGGACACGTTCTTCTTCTTCTTCCGGTAAGCGGCCACCGTCAACTGGTTGTCCAAAGGAACAATTCATGGCTAACCACAGCGTGAGTTACATTTAAAACATTACAAATTTAGTATTTACATCAGCCATGAACTGTTTTAATATCTTTTATTATGTTATAAAGAAATTATGAACATTTTACCGTTCAAACTGTTCGTATCTGAGATGTTACAACTTAATTCCAGACAGAACCCGACGTGTGCAAGAATATTTATCTATTTATTATTATAAAGAACTTTAACGGCTTTATATATCTACGAACTGTTTATCCGTATATTTTATGGACTTAAATTATCATTGAACACATTGTAAAATTGTATTTATATTTTATTTTCAGTTTTTCATCTTTTGGATTGGTAGTAAAATAAAAGTCAGCTCCTGATTGTTTTATCCTTACATTAACCCAGTCATCTTGGTTACACTCACTGGTCCGGCCAGTACACATGTATAGATGTGTATATATATCATTGATTCAGTGGCGATGGCAAATAGACACTGATAAGTCTTAAATAAAATTTTATAGTTTTGAATGTTTCTTCATCAGTTGACTAAAAATAAGTGGAGGTATGTTCTTATTGCCGACAAGAGAGGCGCTCTACCTATATTAATTTGTGCATAAAGCGATTGAAAGTTGTTAGATACTGAATGCTTTTACCACAAATGCGCCTAAGTTTTAATCTGTGTATATATACTTAAAATACGATGATAAAATTCATGTCTTGTTCAGGATTTCTGTCAGATCCAACCATGTAGAAGTCATGTTTGTGAGCTATGGTTTTAGTCGATGATGTTCATGAAGGACCTGTAGTACAAAGTATATCACTGGATTGAGCTCTCTGTCTAAGTGTATCATTAAAGTGCTTTGCTTTGAGCTGAGTTCATTGCGGTGCAATTCATTTTTTGTGAAATAAAGATTTGACAGACAACTCTCATGTACAAGGATTTGTCAAAGTAGCATTCATTCTATGTACAATGTATGTAATCACATACATTGTACATAGAATGAATACTACTTTGACAAATCCTTGTACATGAAAGTTGTCTGTCAAATCTTTATTTCACAAAAAATGAATTGCACCGCAATGAACTCAGCTCAAAGCAAAGCACTTTAATGATACACTTAGACAGAGAGCTCAATCCAGTGATATACTTTGTACTACAGATCCTTCATGAACATCATCGACTAAAACCATATCTCACAAACATGACTCACTTCATGGTTGGATCTGACAGAAAACCTGAAAAAGACATGAATTTTATCATCGTATTTTAAGTATATATACACAGATTAAAACTTAGGCGCATTTGTGGTAAAAGCATTCAGTATCTAACAACTTTCAATCGCTTTATGCACAAATTAATATAGGTAGAGTGCCTCTCTTGTCGGCAATAAGAACATACCTCCACTTATTTTTAGTCAACTAATGAAGAAACATTCAAAACTATAAAATTTCATTCAAGACTTATAATTATCAGTGTCTATTTGCCATCGCCACTGAATCAATGATATATATACACATCTATACATGTGTACTGGCCGGACCAGTGAGTGTAACCAAGATGACTGGGTTAATGTAAGGATAAAACAATCAGGAGCTGACTTTTATTTTACTACCAATCCAAAAGATGAAAAACTGAAAATAAAATATAAATACAATTTTACAATGTGTTCAATGATAATTTAAGTCCATAAAATATACGGATAAACAGTTCGTAGATATATAAAGCCGTTAAAGTTCTTTATAATAATAAATAGATAAATATTCTTGCACACGTCGGGTTCTGTCTGGAATTAAGTTGTCTCATCGCAAATACGAACAGTTTGAACGGTAAAATGTTCATAATTTCTTTATAACATAAGAAAAGATATTAAAACAGTTCATGGCTGATGTAAATACAAAATTTGTAATGTTTTAAATGTAACTCACGCTGTGGTTAGCCATGAATTGTTCCTTTGGACAACGTGTCCGCTGAATGTTCCTTGTAGTTGTGCACATGACACGCTGAGCAGTTTTCATTATTCAGAGAAAGGGGAAAGTATCATGGATTCCTACACTGTCCTGTATAAAACTCCTAAAACTGGCGCACATTAAGCGATGTACGCAATGGAACGTTAACAATATAAAATGATGATCACTTGACGAATAAATGAGGAATGAGTTCCAGAACAACATGTAAGACTAACATTAAAGTATATCCGACTAAAACTGACGTTCGGTCTTTACTACATCTTCATCCCAAAAAAGCTCGCTATATTTTTCCTTTTTTGTCTTTTGTTCGAGCCTGTATATTGACCTCTAGATATCTTTCAATTACATCCAGTTTGGTGTGTGTTGATGTTTGATAGTTGAAAATATAAGGAAATAGTAACCGAATAAGGAAATGAAAATTTAATAAGGAAAAAGAAATCAAATAAGGAAACAGAAACCGAATAAGGAAAAAGAAACCAAATAAGGAAATAGAAACCGAATAAGGAAATAGAAACCGAATAAGGAAATAGAAACCGAATAAGGAAACAGAAATCGAATAAGGAAATGGAAATCGAATAAGGAAATGAAAATCCAATAAGGAAATAGAAACTGAATAAGGGAATAGAAACCGAAAAAGGAAATGAATATTGAAAGAGGAAAAAGAAACCGAATAAGGAAATGAAAATCGAATCAGGAAATGGAATTCAAATAAGGAAATAGACATCGAATAAGGAAATGAAAATCGAGTCAGGAAAAAGAAACCGAATAAGGAAATGATAATCGATAAAGGAAAAAGAAAACGAATAAGGAAACGAAAAAAAATTTGAAAAACTTATTGAGGAAAAAAAATCTTTGAGGAAAAAAAAATTTAGAGGAAAAAAAAATTTTGAGGAAAAAAAAATTTGAGGAAAAAAAAAATTTGAGGAAAAAAAAAATTTGAGGAAAAAAAAATTTTGAGGAAAAAAAAATTTAAGAAAAAAAAATTTGAGGAAAAAAAAAATTTGAGGAAAAAAAAATTTTGAGGAAAAAAAAATTTGAGGAAAAAATATTTTGAAGGAAAAAAAAATTTCAGTTTGGACTTGTAATTTGAATATCGAAAAAGGAAATGGAAACCGAATAAGGAAATGAAAATCCAATAAGGAAATGAAAATCCAATAAGGAAATGGAAACTGAATAAGGAAATAGAAACCGAATAAGGAAAAAGTAACCGAATAAGGAAATGAAAATCCAATAAGGAAATGAAAATCCAATAAGGAAATGGAAACTGAATAAGGAAATCGAAACCGAATTAGGAAATAGAAACCGAAAAAGGAAATGAAACCGAATAAGGAAATGAAAATCGAATAAGGAAATGGAAATCGAATCAGGAAATAAACTGTATAAGGAAATGAAAATCGAATAAGGAAAAAGAAACCGAATAAGGAAACGAAAATCCAATAAGGAAATAGAAACCCAATAAGGAAATAGAAACCCAATAAGGAAATAGAAACCGAATAAGGAAATAGAAACCGAAAAAGGAAATGAAAATTGAAAAAGGAAAAAAGAAACCAAATAAGGAAATGGAAATCAAATAAGGAAATGGAAATCGAAAAAGGAAATGAAAATCCAATAAGGAAATAGAAACCGAATAAGGAAATAGAAACCGAAAAAGGAAATAAACATTGAAAAAGGAAAAAGAAACCGAATAAGGAAATGAAAATCAAATAAGGAAATGGAAATCGAATAAGGAAATAGGAACTGTATAAGGAAATGAAATCGAATAAGGAAAAATAAACCGAATAAGGAAACGAAAAAAAAAATTGAAAAACTTTTTGAGGAAAAAAAATTTGAGGAAAAAAAAAATTTTGAGGAAAAAAAATTTTGAGGAAAAAAAAATTTGAGGAAAAAAATTTTGAAGGAAAAAAAAAATTCAGTTTGGACTTGTAATATTTTTCAAAATTTGAATATCGAAAAAGGAAATGGAAACCGAATAAGGAAATGAAAATCCAATAAGGAAATGAAAATCCAATAAGGAAATGGAAACTGAATAAGGAAATAGAAACCGAATAAGGAAAAAGAAACCGAATAAGGAAATGAAAATCCAATAAGGAAATGAAAATCCAATAAGGAAATGAAAATCCAATAAGGAAATGGAAACTGAATAAGGAAATAGAAACCAAATAAGGACATAGAAACCGAAAAGGAAATGAATATTGAAAAAGGAAAAAGAAACCGAATAAGAAATGGAAATCGAATAAGGAAATGGAAATAGAATAAGGAAACGAAAATCCAATAAGGAAATAGAAACCCAATAAGGAAATAGAAACCGAATAAGGAAATAGAAACCGAAAAAGGAAATGAATATTGAAAAAGGAAAAAAGAAACCAAATAAGGAAATGGAAATCAAATAAGGAAATGGAAATCGAATAAGGAAATGAAAATCCAATAAGGAAATAGAAACCGAATAAGGAAATAGAAACCGAAAAAGGAAATAAACATTGAAAAAGGAAAAAGAAACCGAATAAGGAAATGAAAATCAAATAAGGAAATGGAAATCGAATAAAGAAATAGGAACTGTATAAGGAAATGAAATCGAATAAGGAAAAATAAACCGAATAAGGAAACGAAAAAAAAATTGAAAAACTTTTTGAGGAAAAAAAATTTGAGGAAAAAAAAAATTTTGAGGAAAAAAAAATTTGAGGAAAAAAATTTTGAAGGAAAAAAAAAATTCAGTTTGGACTTGTAATATTTTTCAAAATTTGAATATCGAAAAAGGAAATGGAAACCGAATAAGGAAATGAAAATCCAATAAGGAAATGAAAATCCAATAAGGAAATGGAAACTGAATAAGGAAATAGAAACCGAATAAGGAAAAAGAAACCGAATAAGGAAATGAAAATCCAATAAGGAAATGAAAATCCAATAAGGAAATGGAAACTGAATAAGGAAATAGAAACCAAATAAGGAAATAGAAACCGAAAAAGGAAATGAATATTGAAAAAGGAAAAAGAAACCGAATAAGAAATGGAAATCGAATAAGGAAATGGAAATTGAATAAGGAAACGAAAATCCAATAAGGAAATAGAAACCCAATAAGGAAATAGAAACCGAAAAAGGAAATGAACATTGAAAAAGGAAAAAGAAACCGAATAAGGAAATGGAAATCAAATAAGGAAATGGAAATCGAATAAGGAAATGAAAATTCAATAAGGAAATAGAAACCGAATAAGGAAATAGAAACCGAAAAAGGAAATGAACATTGAAAAAGGAAAAAGAATCCAAATAAGGAAATGAAAATCGAATAAGGAAATGGAAATCGAATAAGGAAATAGAAACTGTATAAGGAAATGAAAATCGAATAAGGAAAAAGAAACCGAATAAGGAAACGAAAAAAAAATTTGAAAAACTTTTTGAGGAAAAAAAAAATTTGATGAAAAAAAAATTTGAGGAAAAAATATTTTTAGGAAAAAAAATTTGAGAAAAAAAATTTTTGAGGAAAATAAAAATTTGAGGAAAATAAAAATTTGAGGAAAAAAAATTTTGAGGAAAAAAAATTTTTGAGGAAAAAAAAATTTGAGGAAAAATTTTTTGAAGGAAAAATAAATTTCAGTTTGGACTTATAATATTTTTAAAAATTTGAATATCAAAAAAGGAAATGGAAACCGAATAAGGAAATGAAAATCCAATAAGGAAATGAAAATCCAATAAGGAAATGGAAACTGAATAAGGAAATAGAAACCGAATAAGGAAAAAGTAGCCGAATAAGGAAATGAAAATCCAATAAGGAAATGAAAATCCAATAAGGAAATGGAAACTGAATAAGGAAATAGAAACCGAATAAGGAAATAGAAACCGAAAAAGGAAATGAATATTGAAAAAGGAAAAAGAAACCGAATTAGGAAATGGAAATCGAATAAGGAAATGGAAATCGAATGAGGAAACGAAAATCCAATAAGGAAATAGAAACCCAATAAGGAAATAGAAACCCAATAAGGAAATAGAAACCGAAAAAGGAAATGAACATTGAAAAAGGAAAAAGAAACCGAATAAGGAAATGAAAATCGAATAAGGAAATGGAAATCGAATAAGGAAATAGAAACTGTATAAGGAAATGAAAATCGAATAAGGAAAAAAGAAACCGAATAAGGAAACGAAGAAAAATTCTGAAAAAACTTTTTGAGGAAAAAAAAAATTTGATGAAAAAAAAATTTGAGGAAAAAATATTTTTAGGAAAAAATATTTTTAGGAAAAAATATTTTTAGGAAAAAATATTTATAGGAAAAAAAATTTGAAAAAAAAAAATTTTGAGGAAAAAAAATTTTTGAGGAAAAAAAATTTTGAGGAAAAAAAAAATTTGAGGGAAAAAAAATTTTGAGGAAAAAAAATTTTGAAGGAAAATTTTTTTTTAGTTTGGACTTGTAATATCTTTTAAAATTTGAATATCGAAAAAGGAAAAAGGAAAAAGGAACCAACTTGTGTCTGGTTGTCACTTGAATCACACGGACTATCTGTTGATAAGAGTTCAAGTGGATATAGCTTACTTATTGGTCTAGACGTCGTGCCATTTTTAGTGCGTAAAATAGCAGACCTACAAAGTCCATCTCTCCCATAAACTAACTTAACGATAATCGCTATATTCCACACTGTCCTTGGGGTATCATCCTGAATCTGTACAATGTCGCCCACTTTAATGATTTGAGTGTTAATTCCGGTGTTTCTATGTTGTTCCCTAAGTGAAGTGAGGTATTCTCGTCGCCATCTGTTCCAAAAGTCGTGAATAATGCGTTTTTGAACACTAGATTGTCTATTTGCTGTGTAATGTGTTAAGTTTTGTACGTTCTCCTCACTGCTGAAATTAATTGTTCCTGAATACGGTAAAGTTTTAACCCGTCTTCCATAGAGAAGATGAGACGGTGTAAGCGGTTCATCATCGGTAAGGTCCGTTGATACGTGGGTTAACGGACGATCATTTAATATAGCCTCTATCTCGATCACAATTGTCTCTAGCACTCTAAAAGTAACTAGTGCTCGTCCTAACACTTTCTTTATGCAATTCTTGGTCAAGCCGATCAATCGTTCCCACCAACCACCATACCATGGTGCACGCTTCGGAATAAATTTCCACTGAGTTCCATATATGTTGAGTTGTTCCTGAATAGTAGTAGATTTTGTAAGCATTTCAATTTCCTTCGCTGCTGCGGTATATGTTGTACAATTGTCAGACATCATGATTTTTGGTAACGATTTGCGGCTGGTGAATCTCCTAAACGCTAGAATGAATGTTTGTTCTGTAAGGTCTTCAACGATTTCCAAATGCACAGCTCTAGTGTTAGCGCAGGTGAATAGACAAATATATGCTTTACCAATACTGTTGCTTTTTGTTCTCACATTCAATGCTCCTGTGAAGTCGACACCGGTTACGGTAAACGGTGGTGAATCATTAAGTCTGTCGGACGGCAGTGGTGGTGGGTCGGGTGTATGATATGGTCTTCCGGTAATTTTACGGCAAGTAACGCAATTACGGAGTATTGATTTCACACATTGTCGAATCGACGGAATCCAGTAAGACTGGCGAATAAATGTCACTGTACTTTCTAATCCAGAGTGAAAATTCTTTGCGTGTGCATCCATCACAATTAATTTACAAAATCTGTCTTTGTTCGGTATTAGTACTGGAAATTTAGCTGATTCATCAATAGGTGCATTGTTAATTCTCCCGCCACAACGGATAATGTTCATTTTATCCATGTACAATCTAAGTTGCTTCACTAGCGCATTTTTCTCTGATTTGTTGTTTAAACTCTCAATAACATCCGGGTATTTACACAGTTGCGAATCTCGAATCCATGAAGTCGAAGCAGTCTGAATTTCATTGACACTAAGATTTCCTGTTAGTTTGTCATTATTTCTACAGTTGTTTATGAATCGGTACATGTATGCTGTTATACGCAAAAGTTTTTGGTATGAGCTGTAGCGTTCTATATCCATAATTTTACTTATTCCTTCATAAGATCTGATTTTCTGTTGCGGTTTACTAGTCGATTGTCCTTGCTCAATTGTAGTGCTAAGAATGTGTGATTCTTTATTCTTCCACTGTGGCCAGTTTGATTTGTCAGTGAGCCATTCAGGTCCTTTCATCCAAAGATCCAATTCTAAGAATTTCGTTGCAGTTACTCCTCTCGATAACATATCTGCCGGATTTGAATCTGTCGGACAGTACTTCCATTGGTATTCTTGAGTAATTTCGTTAATTTCCTTCACTCGATTACTAACGAAAACGGATAATTGTTTCTCAGTAGTAAGCCAACACAAAGTTATCTGACTGTCACTCCATAATGTGACGCTTGTAACATCCAAGTACGATTTCAAATGCTTGACGAGTCTTGCGCCTATCAAAGCTGCACTGAGTTCTAACTTCGGGATTGTTAACTGTTTAAGAGGTGTCACTCGATTCTTTGACATGATAAGTACGGTTTCTTTTCCACTGACTAAATATGCGCATGCTCCATAGGCTTTCAAGCTTGCATCCGTAAACACATGTAATTCTACATTGTCTGATTTTTCTTTGAAATACGGTCTATTAATTTCCAAATGTGAACATTCATTAATATCTTTTAGAACACACTTCCATTCTGTTGTAATTTCAGATGTAAGAGGTTCATCCCAATTTAATCCTTTCTCCCACAAAGTCTGCATAAGCATCTTACTACGCACAGTAACTGGACCAATAAGTCCGAGTGGATCATAGATTTTAGACGATTGTCTTAAAATCTCTCGTTTTGTCATACGTGTATCTTCAATATCGGTGTATTCCGGTTTGGCGAAAGTAAGTGTGTCGTTACAAGTGTTCCATCTCAATCCAAGCACTTTTATGAGTTCATCTTTGTCTAATACGCTGTGTGAATTTGCGCGGTCTCGCAAAAGTTGAGAATTTGAAGCCCATGAGCGCAAGTTAAATCCTGCTCTAATGAATAAGTCTCTTGATGTATCAAAATATTTCAGTAATGCACTCTCTGTAGGAAAACTCGACAGTATATTATCAACATACAAATCGTTCTTTAAAGTGTCAGTATATTCACAACGGTTCTCTCTCAAGTGTTTTTGTAGAACGGAATTCAGTATGAATGGCGATGAAGTGGCTCCAAATAATACAGACTTAAATCGGTAAGTTGATAGTGGAGTTGATGGGTCTGTTGGTGTATCGAACCAAAAGAAACGTGTGACATCTCTATCCTGTGTCTCTAGTCCCACGTTCAAGAACGCCTTCTCTATATCAGTAGTAACGGCAAATTGGTGTAAACGAAATCTTAAAAGAATGCCGACTAAGTCATTTAAATTGGGTGGAGTAGTCATCAAACAATCATTAAGACTAGACGATTCTGGTGTTGCTTTACAACTGCAATCGAATAAGACCCTGATTGGTGTTGTTGTTGAATCTTTTCTCACAGCATGATGCGGAATATAGTGTATTTTGCTCTTTTCATCGGCCTCATTAGTAATATCCACTTTCTCTATGAAGCCCCTTTTCTCCTGCTCAGCCATTATTTCTCCATATTTTTCCAGTAGTTTGGGTTCTTTGCTAAGTCTTCTTACTACACTTTCCGTCCTTCGTTGTGCAATGGCTTTATTTGTCGGTAACGTAGGGTGATCCTCTTTCCATGGTAACGTTACAAAATATCTGTTGTCATGGTAACGAATTTGTTTCTCTTCATAAGTCTTTTGAATATCCATCTGTTCTTCTAACTTTGAAGTGTCAATTTTCTCGGTAGCCAGTGACTCTATTTTCCAAAATTTCTCCAAGTCGTACTCATCGGTTTTTGTTGCGATCATCACGTTCATCAATGAAGCTCTCTTGTATCCATCTGTGTCAGAGTTGTGTGAATGTAGCGTTCCAGACAACAGGTATCCGATTTTTGATTGAACAGCTGTCGGTCCTTCGCCTCGGATAATATCATTCTGAACAATTGACCAGAAGTAATCAGCTCCAATTAGAATAGAAATTTCAAAGTTTTCATCTGCTGTTACTGGGTGAGCTAATTTGATTCCTGACAAATATGTAAGTTTTGCTGCTTGGCGTACATAGGTTCTCATCGGTACTGCGATCTCTGGAACGATCAAGACTCGAATCGGAAGTTTACCCTCTGTAGTTATGAGATATACCAATCCTGTTCTCAAATGGCGAATTTTAGTACTATTTGCATTGTCTCCAAATCCGGATAGGTTAACGCTTTCAGTTCCAGTAGGTTTGAGTTTCAATTTTTCGGCTAATTCCTCTGTGATAAATGAGCGCTGTGCGCCTTCGTCAAACAATATTTTTGCATCAAGTATTTCATGTTCTGCACTTACTGGGTTAATTGCTGTCTTCAAAAGTACACGATCTGTCGATTGCGAGTGTAAAACAGTGTCTGGTTCCTCCGCGTTGTGTTGAATTGTGCCTACGGTTATATCCCCTGTTGGTTTGTTGTCTTCATTTGTTTTAACATTGTCTTTGCAAATGCTGGTGTGATGACGTTTGTGACACTTGTTGCAAGTTTTTGTAGATTTACATGCGGACAAGCTATGGTGTCCTAGACAGTTAAAGCATAAACGATCTTTTTTCACGATTGACATCCGGCCATTGTAATCAGATACTTTAGTGCAATTAACAGACGAGTGTGGCTCCTTACAGTACGCACAGAGTGGCTTGGGTTTAGTGTTAGTTGCGTTTGTATTCTTGTTACCTCTATTTCGATTACTATAATTTGTATTTGTCAGAAAGGCGGCGGTAGCTGTAGGGTGTTCTAACTGTTCTGAAGTTTTGCCTGCATCCATAATATAAAGTTCATCGAAAATTCCACGGCGTAATTCATTCAGTTGTAAATCTGTAGATCTATATTGTCTGGCAAGATTTCTGCGGATTTCACCGGGTAGTTTGTTCATAATAATGGGCACTAAAAACGCTCCATATGTGTCTTCACTTTGACCTAATGACTCCAATCCTCTAATGTGTATCTCAATTTCATCGTAGTAGTTTTTCATGCTAGATATCGTGTATTTAGGGGCTGGTATATCAACTAGTGCTTGCATATACTTCTGTCTTATTACATGCGATTGTCCATATCTTTCTTGCAGTAAAGAAATAGCTTTCTCATAATTTGCATGTGTAAGCGCAAACCCTGTGACGGTTTTCAATGCCTCATCATGGAGTAGTGACTTCAAATAATTAAATTTCTGAACGTTTCCAAGAGTAGTGTTTTCGTGAACGGATGTCTCGTATGAATCCCAAAATGACTGCCACTGCATAATATTACCATCAAAGGTAGGAAGATTCAATTTGGGCAACTTGTTGTACTCATTTAATCTAGTGTTACTATGTGAAAACTGAGTTTCCGGTACACGGAAGTTTGAATTACATGTATTCTGTTTATTGTATATCTCGGGTTGAGCATAACTTGGTTGATCATGAGCGGGTTGAGCATGAGCGGGCTGAGCAGAGGCGGGTTGAGCAGAGGCGGAATGTGAAGGGTCGCTATAACTGACAAAATCTTTTGCATTTGTACTGAGTGTGGATGTATTGACAAGAATGAACTTTTGTATTTGCGTTATTTTTCCATCTAATGTGTAAGCATACTCATCTGAATCGACGATCTCGGCTTCTACTTCTCCTTCATCAAGATTTTCTAGAATGACCTCATTAAGTTTTTGTAGTGTCTCTTGTTTCTTCAACAGATTGTTCACAATTTTAGTTAACTCTTCAGTGTTCACGGGCTCATCTCCGTCGTCTCGGATGTCCTCAAATTTCTTCAAAAGTCGGGAAATAACGTTTCTGTGTCCTGCACGTATAGAACGTAGTTTGGAACTCATCTTGGTCCTACGGCACCAATATCTTAGAGTGGTATACTCAGACTTTTTAGGCACAATAAGAACTACTAGCTGGTTTTACTTGTATTGATTCTAAACTCCATTTGCACATAAATCTCAACGTCATAAGTAGCATGACGTTACTATACATACATAGCGGTACCGCGAACGTCTAATGAACACAGTCCTGAACACTTACAAAATCGAAATGATGTTGAAGTGTCAGTGACCTAACGAAGAAAGCACTTAATCCATCCAATAGTTTTGATTTATTTCCAGATATATCAAGAAGAATCTGTTACTAACAAGTTTACCAATGAACCTGTTTACGTCGAACAAAAATATAACGCTTTTGTAAGTATAATATTTAATCAATATAGAGTGTTTCTCAAAGTCATTTACACCAATAGATCTAAAAATTGTGATTAACTATATCCAAGGTTAATAGCTAAATTTCATAATATGTCTGAAAGGTCTGTGTTCGGTAGTATTCCGGACTTTTGCCAGTCATATTAATTATTCATTTCTTGTGGTTTTTTTTTTTTTACTTAACGTCGGTTTTTGTTTTGTGTAACGTTTTACATTTCTAATGTGGATTGTACGGTATGGATGTTGCTCAGTATGCTGTCTGTTGACAATTATTTGCTTAACCAAGTTGTGTGGAATCATGAGGGCTGTTTTTGAACTGGCACTCATACCAATCTCCTTATCTTAACATTATATTCCTTATGAATTGCTACATTGGATAGTATAGGGTGAAATAACATAGAAATAACACATTTCTAGACAAAACATTGGTATTTTTCAAGGGATTTAGAGGATAATAGTCTAACAAGTGTACCAGCACAGTTGTTTTCGTCGAACATTAACCTTGAAGATTTGTAAGTATAATAAAATAAAAAGTATAATTTCTTTTATATACTAGACTTCAATAATATCATATAGTAGAATGTACGTTATAATCTTGTAATTTTGGATATCCAGAAAGTTAGTTGCAGACTATCGGATTGTCGTTCCTGACTTAAATGGGGATAAGAAAACTTTTTAAATACCGTACACGCCAGAAGTTCAAAATGACACTGCTTTAAGTCCAAGACCTACTTATAATATTGTAATATGATTGAATTTATATTATATTATTGGTTTTGCTGTTCTACGCCTATACGCTGTAATTCGCAATTAAATCAAATATAATCAGGTGGAAATTACAATGGTGTGTCCGATTAGGATACCATTTCTTTGGACTGTGACCTGGTTAGCGAGAAAATTAAACAGACCGAGGCATTGTGTCGGTCTTTTACTTAAATCCGGGAATCTTCCTATTTCTTTAATATGTTGCCATGTTTTGTACTTATTCACACTGTAAAGGATGTTGTGTTTATCATATAAGAAATATAAAGAATGTCATAAGTTACAGTAGTATATACGGTTCATGAGGGTTCAAGTGAAAAATTCTAGTTCTATTATACATCAACCTTTCTAACTGAAACGTGAAATTATAAGTCTGAAATATTATCATTGCCTTATGAATAAATATGTTGTTTAAGTAATAATGTTCCAACTGAGAAATTATTGTTACAATACAAACCAAATGATTTCTTTTTTTTCCAGAGATCTGAATGGCAATAACTTAAGCAGTCTACCACAAGGGTTGCTTTTATCGAACATAAAACTTGATAAAATGTAAGTATAATACCTGTCTAACATCACAATACAATTTCAAAATAGAGTGTTACTATAATTTTTTCCAAAATATTTGAAATTATATTGAAGGGAGGCTTTCGGGAAAAGACGGTTGTAGAAGCAACACTTTTGTATTGTACTGATAGGACACCACATGGTAGAATCGTTGACGCAATGTTGTTTAACAATCTTGAATAGCTTTGGTGTTCAATAACTGCCAACATGTAAGCATTGTCGCCACTTACTTTCAAGAAAACAAGACAGACATTTGTTTTTATATATACGACCTTGGTGGTCTTGTGATCGCTTGTATGGGGCGAGTTTAAGAGGTTGTCGACTCAGACCAAGGGTTAAACGGTTTGGTATTGTAAACATTTGTCTGATATCTTCATATTACTTTCAAATTCTTGCCCTTGTGCTTGGTGCCAATGTCGAGGATTTTGTATTGATGGCATAAGGAAATGCTTAAGTTTTAAGTTGCAGTACCAAATGAGTAAATGAGGCTTTCACGTCATATCAGGTCCATTATAAAGTAAATCAATTTTTAGATATTTATGATTAATCAGATCATAATAACTATAAAAAAAAAGAGAGCCATTTTATTATTCTGTATCATGATATGATATTAGAAAGCTGGCACACGGTTTTTCATCCTTGTATGTGCTCATTGTGCCTAATAATCTATTTCTCAATCCCAAAGTAGACCTTTTAATTAGATATCTATTCTGTGAGTTGTTTCCCTTACGAGGGACATACATTTTCGTTGACAATGTAGAGCTAGCGGAAAGGGAAATATTCATCTGCGCGTAAAGAGTGTAATCTTAAAAAAAAAAATTAAATACATTTAATCTTTTGTTAAGCTAAACACGTTTGATATCAGCATGATCAATAGTTTTAAATTTTCGTTTAAAATTGGTTAAAACGAATTTGGTATAAATATTGATTTTGTTATCAGTAAATTAAAACCATACTAAATATTATTGTTATACACATATGCACATTCACTATCCGTCAATACCTATATTTTGGCATTGCGCAATGTGAGGCTCTTCGCCGACTGTTAAAGACGTATTAACACTGATGAATTTTGGGGATATGATTGTTTTCAAGCAATCTGTAGACTTATACCATTGACTCAGGACCATGCCCTCACGTCAACCGTTTTATTCTAAACATTAAGGAACATCTCAGATTCTTATGATTGTCTTGCTTTAAAAGGTAAAACAAACAAAGGGATTGAACTTAAACAACTTTCTTATAATGTTCTGTTCATAATCGGCATGTTTGATATTTCCCATGATTTATATGCGTGTTTTTAACAAAACGGAAAAGCAGTATTTATATTTAGTGTTTTTATAAATTTAGAAACACGTCAGAGGGAATTCCACAGTTTTGATAAAAATGCGAGAATTCTCTGATTCTCGATAAATATATTTCTGTCATATTAGAACTGAAGTGGAGTTCTTATATGTGACCGTTATGAAACTGATATTTGATATTGTACTTCCATAAAGAAATAGAGAACCATCTAGGTCGTTAAATTAGCATCTAATATACGTTCTTGCTTCAGGGTTTGTTTAGGTAATTATGCGCATGGGTATGGTTTTCTTTACTTCAAGGGGTATTAGATTGAATGGTTGCTCTGGATTCCCCACTCAGTTGATTAATCTAAAACTCATGGGATCTTTTCTATGTATGTCTGCTATTGAGGGTTATTGATTTTGCATAATTCCAAATCATATGCATCATTTAAATTAAAATAAATGTAGACCACATCGTAAAGGTGTAACTACAACACCCCTTCAGGCGAAATGGAGTCTTCCATATTATCGTTTCGAGTTGTCTCCCTTCCGGAAGTAAACTCCGTCAATTCTGAATCTAAATACGATACAACACGACGAGAAAAATTGACTCGTTCTGTCGATAAACGTCGTATAAAATTATAAACGATCGCAATTTAGACCGAGGAATGTGTACGGAAAGGAGTGATGACCACTGACCCAAAGGAAATTAAATATTTAAAGAATTAGGAATGGGGTTCCTCCTAGAATTAACGTAGGAAAAATTATAGGTGAGAAGATACGAAGTGAAATACCTTCTCTCACTCTGAGTCTCAGTGACTGCTGTCGAAAGTAAACTTGGAATTGATAGTACAAAAATAAAACACAATAAGTACATTGTTGCACTTGTATCCGGGATTGGCTATTTTGTAACTATTCAGATTAGGTAAATTATATTTTACATGTGCAGTTGAATTAGTTTTGAAAATAATATTATCCAGCTTCATGTATACATGTGTCAATGAAAACAACGGCGATCGTTTTTTGTTGTGGGATGTATAGAAACGTTGTCACGTCTGGTCTTTGTTTTCGATAATTGTGTTCTGATCTGCAAAGATCTGACGAGTTAAGCCCTTTTCAATTGAATTTTCATAGTTTTTTCTTATGTTGTACTGTAGACCACTGTCCAAGGTAAGGGGGATGGTTTGGGGCCAGCAAGCTAGTTTGGCCCCGCCACAATCTATATGTGCCTGACGCAAGTCAGGACTCTGTGGTAGTCGTGGCTTTTGTCTGTTATATTTCGTTTTCGTGAATTGTTCTGTTTTCAATAAGGCTGTTAGTTTTCTCAATTTAATAGATTCATATTTTTCATGTGGGGACCTGTTACAGCCGACTATACGGTATGTTTGTTTCTCATTGTTGAAGTCCGTACGGTTGCCTATGATTGCTTACATCCACTTCATCTCAACTTTGGTGGATATGTGAATATTTGCAATCATACCACATCTTCTTATTTTTATACTCATGTCACTTTTAACTTATCATGCTTTTCATGGGTTGCAGCCAGTTTTTTCCCCTGTATAAAACCAGTCTAAAATTGCCAAAGGGGAACAGTTTATCTTCTTCGCAATAACAGAATGAAATCGGTAAAGACAAATAGTGAAGTAAAACTAATTGTTAGCCAAAGAACAGAAAGCTTTAAAATTTTAAAATAGAAAGTTACCAAAAATATTAAATATTTTACCCAAATATTACACCTTATAATATTCCCTAATTTGTAATTAGTGTTACAGTGTATTATATCAATTCCTCTTTCTTTGAATACCCCATGTCTTTGAATCTAGATAGACAACACAGATACATCATTTCAAACATAAACAATGACATTTTCAATGTATAGACTGTTGTGCTATCTTATTTAACAATTGTTTCAACTAAGAAATAACTTACTGCAACATGAATCGTTCATATATTTTCCAGAGATTTGAGTGAAAATTGTTTAAGTAGTGTACCAGAAGGGTTCTTTTCGGCGAACATAAATCTTTATGAATTGTAAGTATAATGCATGTTTAAGATAACAATTTACCCTTGAATAGAGTAAATTCATTTTCAAAGATCGAAATTTAAATGCATGGAGGCTTGTTAGATAGTAAATATTTTAGAACTTCACAAATATAACACAACTCATAGTTCACCAGGTAATTTCCTGCAAACAAAACTTTAGTTTGCGATTTAGAATAAATTAATGGCATGTCAGTGTTGTCGTCAACAATCGAAATAAGACAAGGCATAGTGCAGATACCAAGACCTTTGTTGATAAATATTCCGTATCAACTTCACAATTAATACATGATGGTCTTGAAGTATAGATTGTAGGTACTGACGTTGTTTATCATCGTAATTACGTTTTAGAGTGTTCTTTTATTTGTCTTTGTGAATTATTAACCTTGAATGGTTTCCATTTTTGGTAATATCTTTTTGTCGTAGCTCGGTACTTATGCCATTTTGTTTGACATATTTGTTTGTATTTAAAGTGATAAAGAATATAATTAATGTTGCCTGCTGTTCCCATATTTGTTTATATTTTTTCCGATTGTGTCTGTTTGTTATGTTCACACATTGTTGTCAGTATGATGGAACTTTATTTTTACTGTCATACAAGTGAGAGGGTTAGCTAGCTATAAAACTAGATTTAATCCACTAATTTCTACATAAGGAAATGTCTGTACGAATTCAGGAATATGACAGATGTTTTCCATTCGTGTCATGTGTTTAAGCTTTTGATTTTGCCATTTAATAAGGGACTTTACGTTTTGAATTTTCATTGCAGTTCGGTATTTTTTTAGTTTTACTTTTCACATTGAGATACCGTGATGGATGACAGGTTATCGCCTGCATGTTGGGAGTATACAAGATGTCGTTTGTTCGGTCCCAGCCTGCGTTATATATAGGAAAACCGAATTTGCTATAGTTTTTCCGGTACTTTGGAATAAAATGAACAAATTAGTCGTTTGGTGATTAGAATTATAGTGATTTGCATGCTATGTCTAAGGATTTTTTTGTCTTGTAATTGTGATTAATGAAAATGTTAAGAATTTTGTAGTCAGGGTCTGTTGATTTTAGGGGAAAATTGATGCAAGAGTAGTACATGCAATGCATGAAGATTTAATAAGAATAATAATGTTTATTGTCCTGTTATCGAACCAATAAATCTAATTAAAAATGGAAATACATAATCGTAAAGATTGTAATCGCCAAACAACCAGTTGAGGGTTTGAGGAGAAAAAATATAGTTCTGTTAAACAATTATTCGAAATGAAATGATAAATCTTGATTATCGAATCGCCTTAGGAATGTGTACGTTGTTTAAGTGATAAGTTCTCCAAATTAGATATAGTAGTTTCACTACAAATCAATGATATTTTTTTCCAGAATATTGTTTGACAATAAATTAAGCAGTCTACCATCAGGGTTGTTTTCGACAAACATAAAACTTGATGGAATGTAAGTATGAATCACGTTTAACATCAAAATACAAATTAGAAAAAGAAATGTATTTTCATTTTTACCAAATAATTGAAATTATAATAAAAATAATTAATATATGTTACTCAGAATGAATTTGATTTTGAAACGGCGTATTAGGAAGTTGTTTACCTGGTACGATATACATTGTAATCATCTAATGAATAAATATGACGTATTCGTGCTGTCTCTTACAAATAATCATTTCATCACAAAACATTGATGTTGTTCAATAGTTTCAACAGATTAGAGCAATATTGTTTTGTGGGACAACAACCTGGTGATAGTGTTAGTGAAGTTCATATTAAACATCAAAATAATGTGGTAATGAATTAAAAAGAGGTGGAAGATCCATGGGGGACATTCAAAACTCATAGGTCGAGATAAAGTGACCATGCAATGAAAAATATGACAACCGACGACAAGGCAAACAAGGTCAATAAATACGACATGAAAACTAAAAACTCAGCAATACAAACGCCATCAAAAACTGTGGATGATCTCAGATGCACCGGTATGGTAGGCAGATCCTTTACCACTAGTAAACGACTATTCGACTCGGAATTACAGTAATGTGTCCGAGTTGGTACCTTGTAGTCTGAAACAGTGTGGTGGTATTGTAGAAAAGAGTGGTTATCTACATATCACCTTATCATTATACAGTCCTAAATAAGCTTGTACTGATTGTCACTGCACGTGCAATCAATCAATCTTTTGTTTCCATGTTCTCGTGTTCCTTCTGCATTTAATGGCTCCATTCTGCACACATCATAAAAGGAATGCGTTGCTATCAGATGGCTAAAGACTTTAAAAACTATTGCAAACTATAAACGTAATAAGTACTAATAGAGCACCCCTAATAGCCGACTTGTTTGTGTACTAATATCAAGCAAAATTCATGCAAACGTTCACGAAGGCAAAGAAAAAGGGCATTTTGGTAAGCTCTTTATTTTCACTCTATAATGAATTGATGATATCCTGTCACTTCAGTGGTTGCTTTTATTTCACATATTCAAAGGCCGTTTGTCATTTAGGTAATACCGAAACTACAATGTCTATTTCTTAGTATTGACACATCTAAAATCTGTGACAAACATGACGATTTAAACTTTCCCGCTGTCAACTTCCCATTTCACAGCGGTTAAAACTCATCAAGTATACCATGCTTACATATACAATTTAGTATTTAGTCTACATAAGACACATCAGTGGCGTTCGAATCAAAACAGTTGAAAGGCTAAATCAAATACCAAGTTGAAGAGCATTGACAACATACCCTCTGCCCCATCGTTTGGAGTTAACAAATCTCAATCGAAACCTTACGTGCTAGAATGGTCATATTATATAAAATGTTGAGGCGATAGTTATTTACAGATGTTCTAATCTCGTAAATCGATTTAAGAAGAGACAAATCAAGGTAACACATAAAAAATTATGGAATTTATCAAGGGCCATATCCTGACTCAAAAACTGATGGAATTCAACAGGGGCCATATCCTGACTCAAAAACTGATGGAATTCAACAGGGGCCATATCCTGACTCAAAAACTGATGGAATTTAACAGGGGCCATATCCTGACTCAAAAACTGATGGAATTTAACAGGGGCCATATCCTGACTCAAAAACTGATGGAATTTAACAGGGGCCATATCCTGACTCAAAAACTGATGGAATTTAACAGGGGCCATATCCTGACTCAAAAACTGATGGAATTCAACAGGGGCCATATCCTGACTCAAAAACTGATGGAATTCAACAGGGGCCATATCCTGACTCAAAAACGGATGGAATTTAACAGGGGCCATATCCTGACTCAAAAACTGATGGAATTTAACAGGGGCCATATCCTGACTCAAAAACTGATGGAATTTAACAGGGGCCATATCCTGACTCAAAAACTGTTCCGAAACAAAACAACTGAAATCCCCTTGAAACACGTGTTTACACTAATCAGCTCTTTCATGACATAAAATATGAATTATGCAGTCATTTCAGTAAATTTTCTTATTAATTTTTTTTAATTATTCGAAACATGAAGGTTTTTCTACTCCAGACATAGATTGCTATAGGCAAATTTGAAATTTTCAGTTCATTTCTCTTTTGCTTAATATTTGAGTTGGTCTTCCGAGTCTTGGAGTTTATTCGAGCGCCACTGAAGAGTTTAATGTAGACAAAACGAGCGTTTGGCGCAAAAATATTTAAAGCCTGGTATCGTAGAGGAGTTTTTCGGTCACTATCACGAAGTATTTGTGTCTTAACTCACAATAGAAATGCTTTCGCGGTCTTAGCTCTTTATATACATGACTAGTCTTAGGATTTGTAAATTCCATACGTTTGTCCTATACCTGTATTGTCTATACATCTTTATTGATCCAATTATAGATTTTTAATTGATTGAATCTTAAGAAGTGTAAATACTACTCATATCATGTTTTCATATTAAATGCATATCAACGAGTTCTAAATCCATACAATAAAAATTCCGAATATCGCCTAATAACGTATAACAATGTTTATTAGCAATGACTTTAAATACATTGAAAATTGCCCATTTAATACGATTCCATGTGTCTGAGAGCTGGTCGTTAATACAGATCTAGTACAGAAAAGCCTGTTAACACAGAATTTTTACTGGTCTTTATACAGGATTTTAACTTCCGTATTTTGGTTCAAAAAGGTGTTGGAAAATGGATGTGTGTATGACGCGAAATATAAGTTTTCAACAAGTTTGATGTTGAGTTGTTGTACTGGGTTTTTTTTCTTTGAGTATATACATTATGGACGGTACAAAATATGAATTGTCAACAATAAAAGATTATTTCTATGAGGGCGCAGTCTGAAGTGAGAGAAATTTGTAGGATGAACAATTTTGGATATGCATCGCTTCGGAAGGGCCACATTTGTTTAATTATACCAAAGGGCCTTTTGAACCATTGAAAATACATCATTAAAGAACATCTTGAACTTGTCTTAATGTTGTAAAAAATAATTTTTCAAAACATTTTCGTCAAAGAATTAATTTGTACAACAAATCAAGACGCCTTTTGTGAAGAATTGGTTGCCCTAAAAATGGCTGTTTGTGAAAGCTATCCTCGACACCAGATGGATTTCAAATACTTGTTTCTTCGTGATTCAAGTCAACGGAACAGTTCTGACCTCGACCTTGCCATTTTGTTTGTGATGTGATTTTCATGGGAAATAACTCGTGTAAAAATTGAGAGGCTCAAAGGTTTATATAAATCGGTGTATAAAAGGGTAATTCATCGCACATCATTAATTTTTAGGGTTAATCGAAATTTCTTGCATCAAAATGACAATTAACCCAAATAGTTCATATTGATCCCGTATGAGTCTTCCTATAGTTGCGTTGATCTTTAGTCAGCTTTTGGAGGTTATCTTAAGTCATTGATTAATAAAGGTATCATAAAATGGGTGTTTTCGTATAAATCCTGTATTATGTCCTCGTACAGTCGTATTGGGTCTCGATCAGCTGATTGACCCTCGACTACGCTTCGAGCCAATACTGCTAACAATGAACTAATACGACTGTACTTATTACTTAATAATAACGGATTAATATTGCTGGCTTATTTTAAGTTTTTAAATGTTTTTATTTCAGAGATTTACGAGAGAATGCGTTAACAACCGTGTCAGCCAATATATTTAGGGCAATGACAAACTTAACGGCTTTGTACGTATTATTGACTTAATTATAATAGTATAATGATCAATATTATATACGACATACATGTAAAAAGAACTGAATTCAAATATACTGGTTTCAGTTTTGTCCTTTTTAAGTCATTTTATTAGATAGAAAAACTTTTGTTTAAATGAAAACCACTAAAAGATACTTTCCGATTCGAGAAAACAAGTGAAGGTAACATTCTGTTAGCATTCGTGTAACAGTTTTATTTAGTTTAAAAAAAGAGAGAGAAAAAAAAACCGGAAGTACAACAGTAGTTTTCAGATGTTCAATTCTATTAAAGCAAGTAAGTAATTTGATTGCAAAGAAAAATGATTATATCGTTTTTTTTCTCGATAAATATGATTTTTTTTCTAAAAACGTCTTAAATTTTCGACTCGCTTAGCTCGGAGGTATACAATCCGCTTTAAGATTTGCGTCCCTTTCAAACATCTTGGATCCGCTTCTGAACAATCACCCGCCATATCAATTTACACTTATTTTATATTTGATGCGTTTCCCTCAGTTTTTGTTTGTTACCCCGATTTTGTTTTTTGTCCATGGATTTATGAGTTTGAACAGCGGTATACTACTGTTGCCTTTATTCATACTGTCAAACTTTGGAATAGGAAACAATCAGTTAAATTACAAATCAGACGAATTTGCTGGTATGTTAAGATTAAAGACTGCGAAAAAATTATGTAAGACTCTCAGACATTGACACAATATATTTCAGTGTACTTCATTATTACCTTTAGAAATTTAAATTCCAACCAATTGGTATGTTGCAATATGACGGATTTATTTAAATGGACACTCCTTCAAACAAAAATTAACATTGCTGGAAAATGCCACGATTCTGTTACAGTTACAAATATCAGAGATTTTGATATATCGAACTGTGCAATTCCAGGTAGGTAATTCAATAGTATTTCCTTAAATTACTGCAATCGTTTAATCAATGAGATCAGTATAATTCACTCAGATACGAAACATACATAGGAAAAACACACATAACAATATTTAAAACAGGAATCATATCATATATTAAGTAATTACAAATCACAAGTGACATATGGCCGACAAAGGAATGAAAAGGAGATGAGAAAATTAGCATACCATATCAAATTGGTTTACTTTTAATAGAGGAAAAACGCATTTGAAGTATTCATGTACACAAGCATAAACTGTATTACAACTCTGATGTCTATGGAATTTCATGCGACTTTCATACAAGTGAGAGGGTTGGCTAGCTATAAAACCAGGTTTGATCCATCATTTTCTACATAGCAAAATGCCTTTGCCAAGTCAGGAATTTGACAGTTGTTTTCCATTTGTTTGATGTGTTTGAGCATTTGATTTTGCCATTTGAGTACGGACTTTCCGTTTTGAATTTTCCTCTGAGTATTTTTGTTATTTTAATTTTTAGGAATGCTGGACAATCAAGATAAAATCACTATAGTAGAATAATCAGTGTAAACTGATGAGCTCATAAAGATGCAAGACTATCTTCATCAACGTTTTTATGTAACATTCTCTTCCAGGCATCACAGTTAACATTTTAAGAAATCTGGAGGTACAACTATAATTTTGAAAGCCAGTCCAATAATATGAATCAAACTATAGATTAAAACAAATCGATGTTTCAAGAAAATTTTCGTCACTGATATGAAATATATTGCGTATTGCAAGGTTTTACAAGTACATGTAAACTCTTATTATATTTTAAGTTGATGGTCAGTGGAGTTCGTGGACAACAACATCGTGTTCCATGATATGCGGTAATGGCATGACATATCGAAATAGAACTTGCAACAACCCCTCACCTTCTGACGGCGGAAACATGTGTCAAGGTGTCGACAACGAATCGACAGTTTGTAATCTCGGAGATTGTCCAGGTAAATTTTTCTTAAATTGTAAAGAATTCAAAAAGAAATATAAAATTCGCAATCCTGGTCTTAAATATGTTAGATATGTAGTTTTACAGTGAAACAGACTTATCGTCAGATTTATGGTATTAATCAAATGAAAGGCAACCAGAATTGAAGTTGAACTTTCAACGAAACACCACATGACATCTTTAAATAGTTACCGTACCCCAATTTTGACATTTTAACCTATTATGTCTGTTTATTATCCTCACACATTGATGTCAATATAATGGAATTTTATGCGACTGTCATACAAGTTAGAGGTTTAGCTTGCTATAAAAAGCAGGAATATGACAGTTGTTTTCCATTTGTATGATGTCTTTGAGCTTTTGATTTTGCCATTTGTTAAGGAACTTTTCGTTTTGAATTTCCTTGAAGTTCGGTATTTATTATATTTTACTTTTTACATATTATCAAAAATAAACAAAGAAATATATTTCGTATAAAGACATTTCTTTATACATCTTGAAAATTTTATTCAAGTTTATAGAGACCATTGTAAAGATGTAGGATAATCGGATTGTCAGTTGGCCAACATTCATAGAAACAAAAGTAAAAATAATATTTTACTAAAACTAAACTGATCAAAATCATACAAAACTAAACACAATTACAACATTTGTTTATAAAGAGAAGATCCATTTTTTATTTAAATTATTTGGTGTGGTTTTAACCAATATTTTTTTATATAATTTCTTAAACTTGACACTCATTAATATTAACGTTCTTCAAATAAAAATCACAAATTCATGGGTATGGTCGCAATGTAGTTCGGTTAATGCGCATTTGGGCCTATTCTAAATTAAAACTTGATGAGATACCAATTTGATGATGATAGCATGGTGGTTGATGCGAGTATTTTTTTTTTCAATTGGGTTTAACGTAACACTCCACTACATATTACATCTGAGTTGCGTTCAATATGATCGGTGCTACGTAGGGCTACTACCGAACGTGTAGCTAGCCTAGCGGTTAAATAGATCTAGATAAACCCAAAAATGTATGTTATCTAGAAAATCCAAAAAGGCGTCAGAAAGGATATAACCCATGACGTCATTTTGATAGGCTAGCTACGTAGCATATCGGTCGACATACATAGATATCTAAGACATAGCGGCTATACTATCTGCTACGATATTGAAAGCAGCCCTGTCAACGTTTTGATGTTATATGAAGAGGTGTGTTACGTAATAGACGTATACAAATAATTATATAAAGTTGACGTGTCATATTAAATGGTTGATAAAATTCTCTAATATAAATATGAATACCATTGTGCATTCTTGATACTTACTTCGTATATCCGAATTGGAATTTGTTTGATTTTTTATTAATGTACATGTACGTCTTGTGCAAAAAATAAAATCTCCTACATACTATTCAAGTCTGAAAGAAACAAAACAAGGGTTGTGTTTTGAACGTTCGTTTATTTCCATTCGAACGGTCGGTCTGTTATTTTAAAATTCAAACAAACATTAAAAAAAATAATAGTTACAATGCTTTTGTTTTGAATTTGGAATAGATGCTTGAATTGTTGCTTCTGATGTCATTTTCATTAAGAACGATAAAACACTAAGACCAAAGATGAATAGATAATTAAAAACAGAACGATAAAACACTAAGACCAAAGATGAATAGATAATTATGGACCACTCTGCCTGAGGGCTTTGGAATCTTAATTTCAATATAATTTCTAAACCAAGATTCAATAATGGATAAAATTGTATTCTGAAACGTTTTGTGTTTCTTAATTACAACATATACAAGATTGAAGTATACACAGCTAATGAAAAAAGGAAGCAGATATGTCTTTGAGCCTAACACAAATGAAGCACAACGTACTTTAGAAAAAAAATGTTTAAATCACCATCACCTTGCAATACTGAATATAAGCCATGTATATTTTTTAACAATATTCTTTATTCTTTTGTATCATAGTTGATGGACATTGGGGCCTCTGGTCGTCTGTGAGATGTTCTGTTACCTGTGGTAATGGCATAGGAATAAGAACTAGACGATGTGACAATCCTGCTCCTTCTGGTGGTGGAAATGGTTGTGTTGGTTGTGATAAGAAAAAAAAACTATGTTCCTTGGGAAAATGTCACAGTAAGTAATATTATAATTTTTGAATACCGTTTCTGATGACAGTTGTACTTTTAATTATTGTATGCATTTACACTATTGCTTGGCATTTACGGGTAAATAGTCAAAGCATTTTTTAATTGTAATATTTTACCAGTCATGTTATAGCTGTACAAAGATTTAACCCATTAAAAGGGCATATTTGACAATCCTTTCCGTCATTCAACATTTGTTTTCTTTCTAATCAATAATACGTTCATTTAAAGGACAATGTACCTTTGTTTTCTTACCTTTTTGCTAACGTAAATGGAAGTGCATTTTTAATTGTGAACAAATATCCGGATCCTTGCAGCAAACACATTTCAAGTGATGGAACAGGGTATGGATTCCTTAAAACAACTGAATTGAGGGATATTTTATTGAAGTCGCTACAATACGGCTTTAAAAATATAAATCGGGATAAAAATGCAATATATATATATATGTGTGTGTATTATATTTATTATATCTTATTTTTGTCTTTTTGTCGTCAATTGCATATAATGCTTACAATTTCTATTTTTCAGAATCGTGAAAAGATGCAGCCAAAAACAAAAAAATAGGTAAATATAATTTCAAATGAATTACTTATATACAATATTTGTATAATCTGCACTTTTTTTCGTATTTTTTGCACGTAACATTATTATTTTTTCATTAACTAATAATTTTTTAGTGTCCCATTTGATCCCTTTGCATTAGAAAATAGTAAAAAAAAAAGAAAAAGGAAAATAATGCTTTCAAAAAAGTACTTTTTTTTTGTTAAAAAACGCAAGCCAAATCAATATCTGTTGTATTTTGAAAGGTTCTAAACAAATTGTCATTTTCGATGCCATTAAAAAACATAGGAACTTTTAAGACTATTCTAGTTTTGGCAATTCAGGTTATTTTTGTATGTAAAAGAGAAAAGAGAAATATAAAAAGGCGGAACATACCGATTGGACATTCAAAACGCACAAACAATGAAAACTAATCCTAGTGTTCTTCTTTTTACTTCTGTAAAGTTTTTGAAGTTTTTGAAAATGTGATACTTTGTAAAAAGAATAATTTTAAATTACAAACAAAAATCGATTTTAATTATAATTTAAAGTATCGGATAAAGAAGCCATGTATTTGTTTATTATTTTAACGTTTTGTTTAACATGTTAATGGGTAACAGTATTTATAGGTACCAATGGTCAACGGTTTTTGGACAGTTTTTTGTGTTGAACGAGAGACCTTCACCAATCTGCTATTGTATGATGAGCATTTAAGATCATCCTAGGTTTTTGGAATAGTTCGAATTGCTCGATCCATAGTTTTCTGTTCGGTGTTTTTCTTAATATTTTTTTTTTTTACCAAGGTGTTGTCAATGTTTCTCTGACTTCTGATTTGTAGTTGCACTTCTCTTTTCAAACATTCAGCTTTAATATAAAAATAGTATACACAAAAATATACACAAACAGTAAATCTTAACAATGACGGTTATAAATATCATTTTCAAATTTTCTGTTTTATGTAGATGGAGAATGGAAGAAAGCAAGAAAATTAAAAAGGAAATCTCACCACAGACTAATGAAGAATATCATAAAGTAAAATATAACCGGAGAAACAATGAATTATGTGTATCACTTGTGGCTGTAAAGATAAATTTCATTCGCTGATTTTTGTTTCACATAGAATACTTTTTAGGGATTTTAGATGAGATTGTAGGGATACATGTTAATATTTTTTTTCTGTCATGTATCACTTTCAGGAATTTGAAATTGCTCTATAGGGATACATAACAACTTGTTTTTGTTTTGTGTGTCATATATCATTTGAAAGGGGTTCCCTTGAGGTGATAGGGATAATATCAACTGTATTTCTGTCTAATATATAATTCAAAAAGGTTTCTCTTGAGATTGTAGGGATAATATCAACTTGTTTGTGTTTTTAATATATCATTTAAAATGGTTTCTCGTGAGGTTGTAGGGATAATATCAACTTGTTTGGGTTTCTCATATATCATTTAAAAGGGTTTCTCGTGAGGTTCCTAGGGTTAATATCAAACTGGTTTTTTTCTCATATATCATTTGAAAGGGTTTCTCTTGAGATTGTAGGGATAATATCAACTTGTTTGTGTTTTTAATATATCATTTGAAAGGGGTTCTCGTGAGGTTGCTAGGGTTAATATCAAACTGGTTTTTGTTTCTCACATATCATTTGAAAGGGGTTCTCGTGAGGTTGTAGGGATACTATCAACTGGTTTTTGTTTCACATATATAATTCAAAAGGGTTTCTCATGCAGTTTTAGAGATAATATCAACTGGTTTTTGTTTCTCAGATATCATTTGAAAGGGTTGTTTCTCATGAGGTTATAGGGATAATATCAACTTGTTTGTGTTTCACATATATCATTTGAAAGGGTTTTTCATGAGGTTATAGGGATAATATCAACTTGTTTTTGTTTCCAATATATCATTTAAAAGATTTCTCGTGAGGTTGTAGGGATACTATCAACTGGTTTTTGTTTCTCATATATCATTTCAAAGGGATTCTCATGAGGTTATAGGGACAATCTCAACTGGTTTTTGTTTCTCATATATCATTTAAAAGGGTTTCTCGTGAGTTTGTAGGGATAATATCAACTGGTTTTTGTTTCTCATATATCATTTGAAAGGAGTTCTCATGAGGTTAAAGGGATAATATCAACTGGTTTTTGTTTCTCATATATCATGTTGAAGGATTTCTCATGAGGTTGTAGCGATAATATCAACTTGGTTTTGTTTCTCATATATACTTTTGAAGGGTTGTATAATATGATGATAAAGGGTTAAATCGTAATTTGTTATTTTTTTCTCATATATTACCTTACGGGTTTCACAAGAGATTGTATGGATAAATGTAAACTGGTATTTGTGTCTCACATATCATTTTGATGGATTTCAAAACTGGCTGAAAGAAAACATGGAAAACATGCCAACTGCATTTTTATTATAGGATTAAACACATTTTTTCTAGAGGTTATTGATGTGTTAACCGGGGCGATTAACTCACAAACTGAATAAAAGTCCGAGAAAAAATGTGTTTAATCCTTATAATTCTTCAGCCAAACATTTGCGATTTTATTTATTGTTGATGACTACTATATATATTTACCATCAAAAGCACAATGGCAAGTCGTAACTAAGGAGTACGCCGCCATCTTGACTTTCTTAAAACAATAAATGTCCGATAAATAACACGGAATCTAAAATGAAATAGCACCTACCCCAAAAACTTTATTTTAATTAAATGTTATTCGAATTTGAAGCGTACACGTAACGAAATAATCTTCCCTTGAAAATTTCCATTCGTATGACGTCGTGTTTTGCCATGACGACAATTCGCTAAATCCTTCATGAAGTTTCGCGGAATTTTATTAAATTTTATCTTTATACATTTTTTAAGCATTAGTGCGTTAAATTTATTTCTTTTTTTGTTATATACATGTATGCACTAGAATAGTCACAACTGTTATGCAATTGTTTTTAAATCTCAGTTTGCTGAAAATCCCGGGATCACTGCAAGCTTGTGTATCGATCATGAATAGATTACAAACGTAGTTTCGGAAACATGGTTTATCGAAGTGTAAACTTGGAGAAAAATTCTAATTGACCAATCCAATTCAAGTATTTATAGATATGCAAATTATATAAGAATTATTCAAATATATGATTGTAAACTATCTGAAATAAACGTCAATGTTTTTCCCCCTCATATTTCTTTTTAAGGATACCTTTTGTTAATATGAAGTGGCGCCTTGTGGCATTTTTTTACATTAGTATAGTACAACTGCTGACATTACTTTTCATTGGAATCATTTAATATTTGGCTTTCGCAATAAATCTTGATAGAAATTTGTAGTTATCTTCTTTTTGTATACAATAACTTATTAATAATAAAATAAAACAATGACCAATCTTACACAACATATAAGGTATACCTAAAGCAATCTTGAACATGTCATATAGTGAACATATAACACTTTCAATAACATATGCTGGCATGAGCATGCCATGTTATCATTAAATAACGCCTTCAAACCGTATACTGAAAAAAAGTCCATCACAAACATAATATATCGGGCAATTATCACCATACAATATACAAACTATGTTATTCATTTATAATAACGCCATAACAAACATACCACTGATATACTGTTTAACATTTCAACCAACATACCATATACTTCATATTGTAAATACAGAAACTATTGCGTCCATTTATAATTTCTATTTTTGAAGACTGGTCGAAAATGCAGAATTGATTATTACAGTTTCAGGGAAAGTTTAATGCATATGAAGGATTCTGATATAAATAAAAAGTAAAATAACAAAAATATTGAGCATCCGAGGAATATTCCAATCGGAAAGTCTATGACCAAATGGCAAAATTAAAACCCAAAAGACATCAAACGAATGGATAACTATTTTCATATATTTTTGACTTGTAACATGCATTATCTTATGACGAAAAAGGTTTTATGACTAGCTAAACCGCTCATGTTTATGACAGTCGCATAAAAGTCATTTATATTGACAACTTTGTATGAACAAAACAAACAGACATAGTTGGTTAATATGTAAAACAAAAATAGAGGTACAGCTGTCTACAATTGGTTAAGATAGTAATTACTATAAAAAATAAAAAAAAAACATACATTAAAAAAGGAAAACAAAGCGGCATACAGAACATACACATTGGCAAAAACGAAAGACACCATTACAAAAAGTTAACATAGCACAATAATGCAATGATATGATAAATAAGTACCAAGCTACGTCAAATGGATATTATTAATATAAGACTGAACATTAAAAGTAAAAATGTACCAAGAAAAAAAAAATAATTTAACAAGTTATTAAGATGATAAACAACGTCAGTTCCTAGAATCTATACTATTTAAACACCATCGCGTAGTATTTGTAAGCAAGGTTTTTGTTTATTCAGATGATTTTTTTTTTTATAAAAAGGACGAGACATTCTTTGCCATACCCTAATTCATCAACTAAAGGCTCAGACAATGGTGAAGTTTTACAAAGTCTGAGTGGCAGATGCAGGCTCTTAAATACGAATTATCATTATTACAATATTCACCCCGTCGCGTTTTTGTCATTGACAAAATCTCGCAAAAATTTCTGAAGAAACAGAATACGAAAATGAGAACAAAAATACCATTTTCTGCTTTTGTTCTAAAGTTTATGCATATTTCATGCATTGGAAAAGCAAGGAGTATCTATCCGGTTATTATTAGAATTATGATGACATGCTCCATATATATGAGGTAAAGAAGTTTTTAATATAGTGAAATGTTGTCGATTCTCAAATTGGTTAGCAGGTTTTGATTAAATGTCTGTTAGACGGCAAGGTTTTCTTATTAAAAAGGAGTTTACAATTGATCTGAAATCAAATTTATCGTCCTTTATTCAGAACTATAGTCCCTAGTGTTGAAAGTTTGGTTTTTTGACACAATTCCATAATTATTTTCTAATATATTATGCATGGAATAGTAATCAAGGTAGGAGAATGAAATTACACGATAAACACATTTGGGTGATGAATTTTTAGGTAACTTAGTCATATGTCCCAGTTCAAACATTAATTTGACCGCGGCTGTCAAACATAATTATTGGACTCCTTATCAATTCAGCGTTGGTAGACTTTCCTTTAATATGTAATATCATTTGTCGCAAAATTAATACAGTACACTGACGAAAAAAATTGAGATCTAACAGATTTTGTTTTTTGTTGTGTTTTGTGGTTTTTTGTTCTCTCGTTTTTTTTTCGTTTTGTCTTTAAGAGATGTACTATAATATAAATGTTCTCGCGCTAGTATAAATGTAAAAAAAGATTTGGTATAATTGCAAATGAGACAACTCTTCAAAACAAACCAAATGACACAGAAATTTTACAACTATAGGTCACCATACGGACTTCAACAATGAGCAAAGCCACTACCACATAGTCAGCTATGAAAGGCCCAGAAACGACTAAATTCTAATGTAAAACAATTTAAACTAGAAAATTAACGACCTAATGTATGTGCAAAAAAATGAACTAAAAACAAATATGTTTCTTAGAATCAGTTGGCCTGATGTTCATTATGGAGAGTATTACATATTCCTAGCACTAGTAACCCGAATTTAACTTGATCGGACAAAAACGTGTTAACGCTATTTAAATGAGATTGATCGTTATTTGATAAAGATTGACAAAAATTAAAAATTATATTTAATTCATTTCAATTCATATCAATTCATTTTAACGCCAGTCAAATAGATTTCTCTGCAGTCGATCAATTGAAATCAATTTAGTGGTTAGTTGCGTCAAACTAATAGGCCACGCCCCTGTTAAGCTATTTCAAACATGCATTAATTCGTTTTAAACATGGATGAGACCCGGGATTTTTACAGGTAAATCACTCAGGCAAAACGACCTCGATGTATCTATCGTAAGTAACGTGTGATCCTTTGCAACTATATAGTAACGAAACTTTGTGTATTCCTGTATATTAACCGTTTCTCTTTTTTTCTGTTTACTATATTGTACTCGTAAATCAAATTTAGACACGGAAAACTACACAGAAATTATTTATTGTGTACATAGACAATAATAGTGCATTGACTTGACATATCAACGATATAAGGATGAGGCTTAGAAACGGGCCGAATCCTTATATCGTTGATATGTCAAGTCAATGCACTATTATTGTCTTTATACTGCAATCTAAAAAAAAAACATTTTCAATTGTTGTTTAATGCGTTAAGGTTATTCATTTGATTTAAATATTAGGGGAAACACCCTTAAAAAAGACCTCATGCTCGCGGAGAAATATACAACACCATGAAATTTACATTTACCTGTTGAAACCAACACTCGATGGTGAACGAAATCGTTTGAGTATGGACTTAAATATCAACCATAAGCATAAAACATAATGATTTATAGGTTGCAAACAAAAAATATAAGCAAATTAAATATGTTTTCCCAATAATTGCAAAAGAAACAATGTTGAGTCTTTCCACCCATCGTTGTATGCATTTGAAACAAGAACAGGTTGAAGAGGTCGTATGAATAATTCAATATTATTTCGGCAATTTCTATTTAAATATTCATGAGGAAAAGTGATATCGGGTCAGTGACTGTATATGACATAGAAATATACAGTCAACGCATTTTGACTGCTCAAATAGAACGAGTGCAGTATAAATAATTTAAATTGATGTGTCTTATATTTCCGGGAAGCAACATATAGTCATTCTCTTGCTGTATATTGATATTTGGAAAAGCTTGTAATGAAAAACAAGATATTGTTGAATAATAAAATTGACGAAGATAATGTTGACGTTGAATATGACAAACAGAAAGGCATGCTCAAAATTCTAAATGAAGTAGCAGCCCACTGAACTTTTAAAACTGTGTTAAATTGTAATACCGGTCACTTGCCAAATCGGGCGTTAATTGTGGAAGAGAAACAAATATCAAACAAAAATATTGTTCTTACGATTCTGTAAAAAGATTATTGTGCTATCATGCACCCTGACGTACTTGTAATAAATGAAGATGTATTATGTATATATGAGATAAATTTTAGTCTGCGATAAAGATGGGTAAGTTGATTTAAGTTTAACGACCTTGACAGGCTATTTGTCGGCATACTCTTACGTTTTTTAATGTTTTAAAAGAAAACATACCTTTACGTTTTGGGCATTTAATATAAGTCTACTTACCAAATTGAAATGAACACAAACATTCAATTTGTTAAAAAAAAACAAAAAATGGAAAAGAAACATTCTGCATTGTTGCTTTCATATAATTTTATTTCCTATATATTTGAGCGAAAATTTCTAAGTTAAAACTGATTGTAGTATAGATAAAATATTCCATCTAGGTGCTCTCGTTACATATTAAAATGAATTTCATTGGTCGGAACGTTTGCAAACTTTCAATCCAGGTGTTCTCATCGAGGTCCGCGTTCATGTTTCAAATCAATACACAATAAGAAGTCCAGTTCGGCAAAAAGAAATCAAAGTAAAACTCTACGATGTCCAATTAAACAAACAGAATTCAGAAAAATAACACTTTTACGATTCTTCCAATCACGACAAAAATATCTATCTTTTTCTCCGATGAAAATCATTACTATTTATATTAGAACAAGTCAAAAGTTACCGGAGCTTGATTTATGATGCATACGAAACTTTAATAAATATTTATCCGGTTTGTATTTTTCAAAATAACTATTATATCCGATAAAAATCGAAAAATAAATTATCGGTAAAAAATACCGATTTTTCTATGAGACAAAAAATATCCTTATTGGAGTCAAATTTGTAATAAAGGACAAACCATATCCTCATGTTTTTTTATGCAGCACTAGTAAGCATAGTTCGTCTGTTCTCGCTTCAAACCAAGCCATCATAAATACACCAGAGATTACTAAAATGAAAGTCTTCTCGCTCATTGAAATTTTTTTGTAGGTATTAAGCTTCAATTCGACCATTGAATTTTTCAGAATTACGAAAAATATGTTATAATCCTTGACCTTCCCGAAGCTTATACTTCGTTCAGTCGATTGTATGAAAGATTTTTTTAAAGAAACCGGTCTTTTACTGCAAAAAAAGAAGATAAAAGCGATCTTTGTTTGAAGTAACGAATGCCATTCTTAAAAAAAAAGAAAGTTTTCGTGTTTTAGGTCGTCCTGATGCAAACGTAAAAGTTGAAATAAAAATTACACTCCGAGATTACACTAAAGACATTTCGCTAGCACACATGGGAATAGATTTATTAATCGTTCATTTGCAAGTCAAAAATAATAATTATGCAAAACTAATGTTAAAACTTTCCAATTTAAAATTGAGAAAAATCCGACAGGAAACCAAAGTACAAAGGTACGGCATTTATTTAAAAACAATCTCCATCCAACTTCAAAATGTGAGGTAAATCGATTAGCTTACGCTAGCCAAGCAACTAACAGACAAAATAAATCTTGCCTCCCCGATGAAGACTATCTATAGACACGGAATAAAAAATAAGGAAATAATAGCATGTTAGATTGGTTAAAAACACATTTATGCAAACATGAGTCAGCTGTTTCTTTACTGAACTGGTCAGTGGTAATACAAAACCAGGGTTTCAAAAAGATGAAGAAAAAGAAAAAGACATTTAAACATGTAAAAATTTATTTAAAAGCAAATCAGATATAGTGTTTAACTGAAATTGAAAAAAAAGAATCATAATATATATAGTCTATAATATGTAAAAATTTATATCAAAAAGCTAACAGCAAAATGAAAGAAAAATATGTGTAACGGTTGCTTAAGAACATTGACCTTGGCCGTAACAGCCTCATGTTTGAAATTTTAAAACAAAGTTGAAACAAAGGCTTGTCTTCATATCAAATTGTTTTCACGGCGAATGTCTTGCAAGAAGCAAACTCCCATTACTCCGGTACCGGTGTCGCCCTTGCATAATTTTGCGTGATCCATGCATGTTTCTGATTTACTTGTCTTTTGTGCATTTACTTTCCTACTAAATGGCTATAGTATAAGTATTCATTTTCATTTGTAAATGTCTGGTTTCGCAATGATGCATGTCCACCAATATCCAGACATTGTGCGAAAAAAAAAGTTTAGAAGATATGATTCTATGCTGAATACAGAAAACATATAGTCGTTTCTTCATGAAGAATTGAACTCTAACCTTACAGAATACCAAACTGGCTCTCCTTTTTGAGTATTTTCATCTGGTGTCTTACATTTAAGGGTTTAACTTGTATTAAGTCGTGTCAACTTACTGTCAAGACAGACGCATTTATAGAAAATAAAGGAATATGGAGTAAAAGTCCACGGGACCTTATCGAACACAAAGTCAGAGCTTAACAACAATACAAATTATCAATGGTCAGCGTTTTATTCCTGTTCATCTTTATAGTCGCTAGAGAGTCTTCAACAATGAAAGAATCACTTGTTTACCAGAAGAACAAAACGACAATAGCAAGAAAGGATCTGAGAGTACTTAAGTTTCTGACAGCTAGTTCACACTGTTACGTTTGAAGTCTTCCTGTCCATCATCCCGCAATCGTTATTTTTGAAGACCATAAGTGAATGAGTAATTGGATTTTCTGTCTCAGGACCTGCGCATATATAAAATACTTGCCACTGAACATTGAACCAAGTAAAATCAATACACATCGTTTCATATATAAAAATCAATCTACAGATGATAAAGCATTTCTTTGCTGGTTAGACTCCCTTTTTTGGGAGTTAAACACTGTGCGGGACAAATTTCTTCTCATGGGAAGATATATTTTCCCATGGGAATATTATATTTTTATTTTATTTTTTTCAGAATTTGTAAAAGTGCTATGAAATATCGATATGGATTGACAATCACTAGTAACCAATGACTGGAAAAATTTAACAGGCATTTCAATAAATTAAAAGTATTTCTATCATACTTTTACACTCAATAGTCTTTTTTTTTTTATCGTTGAATGATTGATAGAAATTCTACCGTTCAGCGGCTGATTTTACAATTTGAATCTTTCACCTTTGTTTTCGGTCAATATCATCGTGCATTTCATGTAATAGTGTTCGCTGAACTGTCAAGTATCAGAAACATTCCTTTTGAATTTCAGAATTTAATTTAAGAATTAAAATTATAATTCTGTTTTAATCTATAAACATGGGGAATGACGAATCGTGTTTTAGATTGTTTTCTAATTATAACCTTATAATTTCGTGAATTTACATCATAATCATTATGAATGTACTTATTCTTTTTCGTCTACGTAACTCGATATGCGTGTTTTTCGCCACTAGAAAGATGTGCACTTACATTTTTTGTTCAAATTTTCTAATCATGCTTATGCAATGTTGTAACTCGTCTACACACAAATCTTTTATTTCAAGTCATTTTTGGCAAACACCTTTTGAAGTCTTTTCTAGATCTTTTATAACCTCTCGGGTAATTATCATAGAAAATCCAGAGTTTTGCATTTACAGGGACGCGTACGGATGATCTTTGTGATATATTCACTTGTACTTTACCCGTAGGCTGTCTTTGTGTACTGTAATTTATGGTTTAAAGGAATACGAATACTTTATTTCTCATAAAACTTCAATTGCTAGTTATCAATAACATGCATAAACATAACTATAAGGTAAAATTATTACATGCATGTGTAAACGATACAATTAAATAAACTTGGAGGACTGACTTTCACATTTATAACTTTTACATAGTTTTTCTAATAATACAATATTTGATGAGTTTAACTGTTGAACAGCTTTAAAGATATAAGGGTTTGGCTAACAGTAGTTCCTTGAACATTTCCTTCTTTTTCTATAGTTTAAATGTTTTACAATTCATAATGTAATGGTACTCGTCATCAATGTTGTTTGAGTCACAGAGACGGCATATTCTCTCTTCTCTGTGTAAATCCTGACACCTTCTAGACTCAATCGGCAACTACCACATCTATATCTGCGTAATCATGGTAATATATGAATTTAGAAAGGTAAAAAGGAAAAGTAGTTTTCAAATTGATGATTCTTTTTGAAAATACGACAACATTATGTTTTATGCGATTCTGCAATAAAAGCAAAGAATTCTTCTTGAAACTGGTTTTTAGGTTTTTGTTTAATACATTTTGACACCCATTTATCACAAACAGTGCAGACGGATTTAAATTTGTATTTTTTCCTCACTAGATAGGTGAAAGTATGTTTAAAATTTAATATTAATTGCGAAAATGCATTACGAGCATTAATCTATACTTTTAAGTTAGAATTTAGAGTCTCAACTTTTTTCAAAATCTCTGTAATATTACCCATGCATTATTTATGTTTATGTCAAAGGCGTTTGATTGGATAATAGTTAAAGGTAGGTGTGGTTTTTGGTAACTTTCCTCCAATCAACTGGCCTATTCGACAAACCTGTGTCAGAATCTATCGTGCGTGACCAATGTTTATTGTATAATTTCTTGTCATGTGGTCAAATTATCTGAAAAAGTTACAAAGGTTACAACTTTTTGAAAGATTTTTTTCGGCAGAAACCAACAGCACTATTTGACGAAGACGAAGACGAAATAAAGGATTAAATTTTAACGTCCAGTGACATATATTATAATGATGTCGAAACAGAACTTGAAATTGACAATAGGTTTTCATAGAACCGTCGCTTTTCCAAAGAATTCACGCTTAGTTGCTATTTCACAACTTCGGGTTCGCATTATAGTTATACATGTACAAATAACTAACAATAAACAAATTCTGATGATTTCTGCAACTGTTCTAGGACCTTTTAGTTGTAATATAAATCTGTGATTTTTCTATATTCGTACTTTCGACGAAGCAAAGCAAGTTCGATCTAGATATGGACATTAAACATTTACAATATTCAATAGTTGTACAAATTTTTTGTAGAACATGTAGAAAAATCCGTCTTTTCGGATAAAATCTGAATTTACGTACCATTGTAATATAGAGAATGGACATGGGGAATGTGTCAAAGAGATAACAACCCGACCAAAGAAAAAAACCAACATTGAGCAGAAGGTCACCAACAGGTCTTCAATGTAGCGAGAAATTCCCGCACCCGGAGGCGTCCTTCAGCTGGCCCCTAAACAAATATATACTATATATATAGTCCAGTGATAATAAACGCCATACTAATTTCCAAATTGACACAAGAAACCAAAATTAAAATAATACAAGACTAACAAAGGCCAGAGGCTCCTGACTTGTGACTGGCGCAAAAATGCGGCGGGGTTAAACATGTTTATGAGATCTCAACCCCCCCCCCCCCCCTATACCTCTAGCCAATGTAGAAACGTGAATGCATAACAAAACGCACATTAAGATTCAGTTCAAGAGAAGTCTGAGTCTGATGTCAGAAGATGCATATACGGACCCTGGATTTAAATCAGATATGATCTGGCGGTTTTTGTCTTTTTTTCAAAATACATTTTTAATTGTGACTATCTTTAGTTCCGAATCTTTCTATCATTCTATATAATTGATTTAGTTTAAATGAAAATAAGGAACTTGGAATTAAAACACTGTTGAAGAGAAACTACATATTCGGGTTAAATTCACCTCAGTTTGTTAATTCAAGTTTGACATCTAACATCTTAATCCGTAATCCACATTTACCTGACGACCTTAAATTGTTTATTGTTTTATATCAATCGAATATCCTTACACAGGAGACTGAGACAAATATGTTATTTGTAATGGTATTTATCAAAACTAAAATGATTGAAAATATCTTTGTAGAATATGAATTTGCCTAATAAGCGTAATACTATAATTATAATACATAGATTTCAACATCTTCAATAGAGAGATTACTGATAAGATTTCCAAAATATATGTACATGTATAATGCGATTTGTGCTATATAGTATGTCAATGCTATTGAATGCCGCTGAGTGTAAAATATTTGTCAGCTTAAAAAAATATTTTTGACACTGCTGGTTTTAATTTTCTGACTCAAGTATAAATTTAAGAAAAGTGTATAGTTTCTGAATATTTTTAGATTCAATATTTTATCATTATTATTATTTCAAAGTCTCACCACATACAAACATAAAATGAGAATCACAGAACTGAACAAAACATTTAAACATTTGTGTTGTATGCATCAATCTTTAAAAGATAAATGAGAGACGTATAAGACACAATATATAAATATAAACAAATTTTTACTCATTTAAATTGAAAATTTACAGTGTCCGTATACTAAATGATATTAAACATCTTTTTCTTTAAGAACAAGTGAAATAAAATGCCGTTTCTTTTCAATAAAATATTGTTGATGTTTTTGGCACCTATTGCAGCAACATTGTCGTTATTGAATAAATATATAAATTGTTAAATTAAAATGTTAAGCTTAATGTAGCATGATACATTTGTATGTCTATAATGGGCATTTTAAAAGCACAAGAATATGAAAAAGAAGATGTGGTGCGGTATGATTTCCAATTAGACAACAGTCCACAAGAGACCAAAATGACAGAGACATTAACAAATATAGGTCACCGTACGGCCTTCAACAATGAGCAATGCCAAATCCGCATGGTCAGCTATAAAAGGCCCAGATATGACAATGTAAAACATTTCAAACAAGAAAACTAACCGCCTTATTTATATAACAAAAAAAAAAAATGAACGAAAAATAAATATGTAACACATAAACAAACGACAACTACTGAATTGCAGGCTCATGACTTGGGACAGGCACATACATAAATGATGTGGCGGGGTTAAACATGTTAGCGGGCTCCCTATCCTCTCCCTAGTCTCGGTCAGTAGTATAAAAGTACATGTACAACATTAAAACGAACTATAAGAATCAGTTTAAATAGGCTTAACTCATCAGATGGACAAAAACATGGAGGGGTAGAATGTAATATTTGTAACTGGTCGTTAAGCAACCATGAATCATTTAATCTATTCTTTATATTTTCATCTCTTTATTCTGTAATTAAAAGTGCTTATCCCATTATCATCTTTATTTCTGTAAACTCCATTTATTTACTTTCATAGCCTCATATATGTACATGTACATGGTATTTGTTACAGGAACAATTTTGACATAAAAAAATTACAAAGTTAGTGTCCATATTTTCAGCACACGATAAATGACTTGAATTTAGCTAGAAGGTTTTTTTTTTAAAGAAAATCCAGTTTTTAACACACTTATGCTTAATACTCACACTATCAGCCCACTTGTGAACTTTTGCATTTAACCGATTTGAGCTCATGTTAGTCAATCTACACCACAAACGAATAATACTTTTCCACTGTTTATATAAAAAATAGGTGGTATTCCTAAGTCTCTCGTAACTGCAGCATTTGGTGCATATTTTCGTACTCCGAGAAAAAAAATCTACAAGCCCTATTATGTATAGAGTTAATACAGGAATATGTTTTTTGACCCCATATACCTGCTCCGTATTCTATTATAGGACAAACCAATCTTTCATACAATTTTACAAATACAACGAAACAAACACCACCTAAAACAATCGTTTTACAAAAATCATCAACTTCGAATTACAATGAAGTTTGACTAAAAACACCCAAAAAAGTATCATAAAGTCAAAATAATTAACCTATAAAAAAAATACACACAAAAAAGAAAGAAATACAAAGTTTTGTTTTAAATCCTACAAAAACAAACAATTATATAACACGGCAAACAAAAAGGTGGAAGCCGTGTCTTTATTTCTGCATGGATCAGTGTTTTTATTACCTGGTTAATTACTGGCACGTGTCGTCGGACAAAATTTTTGATGACAGAAAAAATCAAAATTACGGCTTAACTACAATTTCTAATGACTAAAAAATCAGATACATTATCTTCATGCCCGCGTCACACTGTCCCGATTTTTATATACGATGGACACCCGAATGCGAAAATTGTAAGTTCGTACGAAGTTGGTCCCGATCTCGTTAAAATACCCAAAAGTGACCGAAGCCAGTACGATGAATAACGAAGTCTATACGAGGGTGCCGAAAGTATATACGATAGCAAAAGATGGACATACGAAGGTTAACAGAAGACGGTATCTAAGCTTCATATCTCAGCCGAAGCCTACAAGATGGATCACGAAAGCTACACGATGGTTTACGATGATGGCGCGATGGCCATACGATGTCTAAAAGATGTCGTGTACAGCTTACGATGCATTTAAATTATATGCCGAAGGCATCACGCGTTTTAAATTGTTTGATCAATATTGAATATACATTAGGGAGCTACCATTTGATTTTTTTTATTGGGGGGGGGGGGGGGGGGGGGGGGCTAGGATGAAATTTGAAAAAAATAGGCAGGACAGGAGTTTTGAGTAAAAAAAAAGGCAGGATGAGACACTTGTAAAAAAAAAGTCAGGACGACAATTTAAGGTAAAAAAAAGTCAGGATAAACTAAAAAGAAAGGCAGGACCGAACAGAGTGAAAAATAAAAAGGCAGGACAGAGATTACAGCTAAAATTTTTCATCCTAGCCCCCCCCCCCATAAAAATCAAATGGTAGCTCCCTTATATTGTACATTTTATTTTTGGTTTAATCATAAGACGGAAGACGGAAGACCGTGGGTATTTCCAGTTACTGACTAATTTGGTTGATTTCTAAAAAAAATAGTTTATGTATCAAATATGCGTATTCAATTTACCATTTTCTGCATGTGTCATATACAAATATAGTGTCCATATTTGTCCCCAACATGTTACATACGAGGGGATGCCACGCTCGGTATTGCCTTGTTTGAACTGTTAAATGTTTGCACTAGTCTGAATAATCACCCATAGTTATACCCATGTTTACTGATCTATCTTAAAGGTACGGTAATGGGTTCGTTGATCCCTTTTATTTCCAGGAGAATATCATAATAATACAGAATAAAGGAAGGATGTGGGGAAAGCAACAAATGCGGCAAAATATGACATATAGAAAACAAAATGTTTATGGAGTAATCATTCGTGTGACAACAACTCAGACGATACATAAAAAATCAGAATAATGAAGAAAAAGTTGGTTTCCCTATATACGTGTACCTGCAGTGTTGGTATACGAGGCGCGTTTATGATTTTCATTATGTTATTTGATATGAAAAATTGACAAAAAATAATATTTTATTTGTAAAAGTAAATCCTGAACCTGTAATACCTGCTCTTCTTGTTCCATTTGAATTAATAGAAACAACACTGTCGCCTTTCTTGTTCTCATAGAATCATATGATATGAGCTCCATGTTTTGTGAACGTCTTTCTTAACTATCGTATTAGACTGACCAGTGCATATCGCGCATGGCACTTTAAATGTATTTAAGCGCGAAAATTAACTTACATTTAGCTGGATTAATTGCCGTCGTAGTTCCATCGTGTCACCTTCGTACTTTTATTCGATGGCATCACGACAAGATTACGAGGTCTTCACGAAGTCGTGTTGCCATCGTAAGACCTTCGGGTAGCTTCGTGATTCATTCGTGTAGACATCGTAATGTCAAAACTGCCCGATGGAAACGATGGAAACACGAATGCAATACAATGATCAAAGATGCATTCCCGGTGACATTACGATGGTGAGGATGGTGATACGAACTCAATACGAACCCTCAACATCGGACGCACCTTCGGGGATTTTTTAACATGTTAAAAAATTTAGAACCCTTCCCGAAGTTGTCCCCGAAGGCTAAAAAAAGTGGCCGATGGTTCTACGATGGTTAAAGATGGCACTACGAATAGTCCGATCTGGATACGATCAGTCCCGATTTTGAAAATTTCCATAATCGTGTTGCCATCGGCGTAAAAATCGGGACAGTGTGACGCGGGCATCATGAAAAACAGCGTCCGATGGTATCTTTTTTACATTCATAGCACCATCCCATCATAGGCTTAGTGCACTTTCTTGAGCTTAGTGCACCAAAGCGGCCTAGGTGGTGTTTAGACGCTCCCCAATATACCGTCGTATATTACAAAATTAAGAATGGAAATGGGGAATGTGTAAAAGAGACAAAAACCCGACTATAGAGCAGACAAAAGAGGACGGCCTATATTACGGGTCTTCAATGTAGCGAGAAACTCATGCGTATACATACATGCATTATTGTATGCACATGCTTGGACTTATAGATGCATATATATACGTGCACAAGTCAAAATTGTGTTATAACGTATTTCTTATAAAAATACAGGAACAGTTTAATGCTAATCCAAACGCACGGGGGTCAATATCTGCAAATCTTCCGGTAATTACAAGTTGTCATTTAAAAAAAAGTGAAATTATAGTGTATTTTAACAAAAACATAATTATGGATGAATAGACAAATTTATTTTAAAGAATTCCAATCCCTTAAAACGAGGCACCATCATATATACTTATAAAACAGCTCAAATTCTAATCACTGAAGAGACATGTATTTTCGAAATGCGCATCTGGTACAAGAAAATTCGTACCGTTAATTATATTCTATATTAACCAGTGACACGTGTCCTAATTTTTAAGAAAAGGGATAGAAAAAGTATGAAACAAAAATAACCGGTTTTTTAAAACTATATTTTCAAAATGCACTGCATAATTTAAACCGCTTAAATGCGGGGTTCACACATTGCCGATTATTGCTCCCGTTTGAGATCAGACAGCAATACGACACGAAAAGTGAAAAAGTCGGATTAGTATCCTCAATTATCTGGAATGTTCTATCATTGTCTGAACACAGTCGTGTTAGTTCGTAACAGATTCTTACGGGTCGGGAAGGGTCCGAATAGTTCGGCAAAGCACCCCGACAGTTAGGTGCGTCCCGTAACATTCGGGACAACTCACCCGATTTTGTCTAGTCGGATTAAAATCGTGGCTATGTCGTGACAGATTCTGCTGTATCGGATCGAATTCCGAACAATGTCTTGTATATTCTGGACGGTGTCTTGTGGAACGGGAATGATCTGGAGTAATTTTTCATATTTGTTTTTCTGCCGATTGAGTCCAGATTGCATCCAGATCTTGTCGATTGCGAACCGTTTTTTGCCGAAACCGTTCCGAAACTGTCCCGTTATTAATACGAAATTAATCAATGATACCCACGTCAGAGTCCCGATAATTACCGTTGAGAATACAATACGACTGAGACCAGACAAAGCCGTTTGCAATGCGATAGAGCGGACTGTGATAGGATTACGTTCCGTCAGTACCTGATCATCCCGAATATGCCGAGAGTTTTCTAACGGATATCTCCCGTCAGCGTCGGTTCACTGTCTGGTCACTGTCTGATCTCTGTCGGATTACGTTCGGTAGAGTCGGGAAGAAGTCGTGACATACTCGGTCGAATTTTACCTGGCGAAAAATACAAATCGAGTTAGAAGCGGATGAATCAGAACGGGATTGTCGGTACTAATTCGTTTAGAAACGGTTGAATATCGTCGCTTCCTGAACACTATCTGATTGTTGTCGCGATCAAATTATTTTTTTTTTACAAATTTTGATTTAAGTTTGAATTTCCATCCACGATTCACAGGATCTTGATCAGACTTTTGATAAATTTTTTATCGGGAATGGTCCTGTCGAGGACGGTAGTAAAAATCGTGAATGTGTGACCCCAGCTTAAGGTGTTTCATTTTATTTTATGTTTGTGCGTATACGAAAAAATGATAGCAAGTTAAACTTCAATGTTCATGACTTACAAGTATTATATTTCTTGTAAAATTGATAGATGAGCGGTTTTCACAAATACCGAACATAAGAATATAGCGTAAACGTCAATTAATGGACAAGCAACTCAACGAGAAAAATATAATTTCAGAGGCATCTACATGTACATGTATAACTAGTTTTGAGTTAGAGAAATCATTCAACATGTTCAATGCCATGCTTACGATTCATTTCAGATTTGTGCGTTTTTTTCGATTTACGAATAAGTCAATAAGATACAAAAAAGTAATTGAAGCAAAAAAAAGATACATGAAATAACGAATTAACATAAGTGTACAAATACATACCTAGGTGCATTTACTAAAACAACATTTTTTTTTCTTCATATTATTGTAATTTTATGTTTATGTACATGATGTACCCGATATGGAGCTCTTCTGAAATTAAAAATCACTTGAATGGGTATTTCTGGTGTATATACATGTATAACACGTGATATCTACATGCACAATATACGGAAATGACACGGCTGGGTATTGTAAAGTTACTGAAGGTAGATTACTGGCAGGTGTATATCCCCGGGTGAAAAAATTACTGATTTGTGAAAACGGTTAGGTGTAATTTGTCATATTGTAAACGTTTGAATAGCGCTCATCTCTTCTGTTTTATAATATTAATTGCGCCAATAAATGGAACTTGACACATTCCCCATTTCCATTCTCAATTTTATTAATTGTGTCATATTTACCTCGAAACTATTGCCCAAACTATTAACATATTTACACGTACATGTAACATTATAATACTTACTTCAACTGTTAAATAACTTTATAATTACTAAAATTCGAAATTATGTACTTCTCCTTCCGTATGCCATGCTTTTTGTGTCAATTCTATCTTTCCACCAGGTCCCTAGTGCACTTTTTTGTCAGTCTAAGTGCACTAAGGAGGCCCTTTCAGTTTGCGAATTCTGAACCTACATGTAAATACCGAAAAGGACCTCCTCAGTGCTCTAAGAAGAATCATTTGAAAACAAGTCTATAATATTTGCACAATTAAATGAGTGTTTTATTGGCGCAAATGAATGTTGCAGTTTTTATGATAAAGTGATAAAAAAAAAAAAAAAAAAAAGAATTCGCGTAATTAACTTTTGGCGCAAATTTATTCTTTTTTAGCCAAACTGGATATCGGCCTTCAAAACATTGTGTATACACAGACAAAGCAATATTTATCTTTTACGCAGTCTAGCCGGAGAATAAATTTTTTTGCAATTTGTGTAGGATTTTAATTTTAGAATGCAATGAACAAGTAAGAAGATCGTTAGAAACCTTAAGTGAATCGGAAAATGAGCTATGCACGATGAAAGGGAAAAGGTTGGTGCGTCGATAAAAATTTCATGGATGCACTTCATAATTGTAAAAGGAGTAGGTCCGGTAAGGACCGATTTTGGCCTCAAATTTCAGGTTCATCTGAAGAAAGATTTTGACCACTTTTTAAACACTTAAGTGTCTATTTTATTTGATTCAATTAGTTTATGTGAAAGATTTTAACTGATTTTGTCATTAAAAACGATCCGATTCAAGCTCAAATATGAAAAATCTACCAAATATGCCAAAAATGCCACTTTTCAGATGGTTTTTGTCAAAAATGAAAGTGGCCGCACCCGTGTTCATCCTCAACCTTTATATATGTTATGTATTATCATAAAATACAACTTACATTTTAATATTAAGGATGAACACGAATGCGGCCACTTTCGTTTTACACGAAAACCGTCTAAAATTTAACTAAAATGCTAGAATTGTGAAGATTTCAGTGATTTAGAATGACTTAATGGTGCTTGTACCCGATATATGTGCATTGTATTGTCAAAAACAGCCCATATTTATGTAACAGAAACATTCTACTGTTCAAATAATAAATAAAAGTTTACATTTTTAACAATTTTGTAAAACTGCTATATTTTGGGGCCAAAAAGGGGTCTTACCGGACCTACTCCTTTCAAGTCTTTAAATAACATCCATTTGTAGAACTGATTATTTCGACCCTTCAAATATATGTAGAATAATAATAAAAAAAAATATATTATTAAGTCTCTTTCATATAAATACTGTAGATTTGTATTTGATCATCGATTGCAAACATAACGTTCAGTGAGAAATATTTCATGTATTCGTACAGAGAACAAATCAACTTCTTTCAGAATACAATTGATTGGTTATTGAAGTAAATGATTTGCGACAGAATAAGTGAAACTTGGCCAGCAGCTTACCTCTCAAATAAAGAAATATAAAAAAGGTAGAGTTAATTCTGTATTTCACTCATACTGCACTCAAGCACTTTTTACAGTCAATACCGAAAATATGAAATACATCGATTTAAATTATGTACACAATAAATAATTTCTGTGTAGTTTTCCGTGTCTACATTTACATTCGAGTACAATATAGTAAACTGTATAATTTGTGTATGTATTTGATCCTATGAGCTGTATATTTTCTTACGGAATAAAGAATTATTATAGTAAAACAGAAAAAAGAGAAACGGTAAATATACCGGAATACATAAAGTTTTGTAAATAGTTGCAAAGGACCACACGTAACTCACATGCCACGAGTTTTCATAGAACTTGGCAATTTTTGAAACGCATGTATATATGCGATAAAGATCTAGTGCATTTGAGCAAATCAAAATCATGTTATATATCTAACTATTTTATTTTCAACAGATTCACAAGTTTTGCATTTTTAAACCGCGTGTGCATATATATTTTAATGTTTTTATTTTAATTCCTTATACATGAACATGTCACGTGTATTATTCGGGCGCCCTATTATTCATTCGCTTGATTAAATTGTGAAACATGCGACTTTACTAAGACTGTACGCATTTAAAGTTTGAAACAAAAAACTGCAATTGGCGCAAATTGATTCTGCCCAAACGATAGATACATCGAGGTCGTTTTGCTTGAGTGAGTTACCTGTAAAAAGCCCGGGTCTCATCCATGTTTAAAACGAATTAATGCATGTTTGAAATAGCTTAACAGGGGCGTGGCCTATTAGTTTGACGCAACTAACCACTAAATTGATTTCAATTGATCGACTGCAGAGAAATCTATTTGACTGGCGTTAAAATGAATTGATATGAATTGAAATGAATTAAATATAATTTTTAATTTTTGTCAATCTTTATCAAATAACGATCAATCTCATTTAAATAGCGTTAACACGTTTTTGTCCGATCAAGTTAAATTCGGGTTACTAGTGTAGCTATCTCGGAATTTAGCAAAGAATTAAAATTGCTAGTTAAGTATATCGTCAAGTATTCGGAATTCCGATGGGGAATAACTGTGCGCCACTTATTTAAGACCTGTTCCTGCATTGATGTGAGCTACCATCTATGACTAAAATCAAAAAAGACTCATCGAAACAACATCTGATTAAAAGATGTAATAACACTTGTAAATATTTGGATGATATATTGGCTCTCAATAATAGCGACTTCAGTATTTTTACTGTCGAACTGGTTTTGACTAAAGCTAATACTGACAATGAACACTGCCCTTTCCTGGATCTTGATGTATTTGTCTTTAACAAGAAGCTTTATACCAGAATGTATGATACAAGAGATCATTTTTCATTTCTTATTGTTAATTATCCATTTTTAGATGTTATTTTGTTGTATATCTGAACTTGTTCGATTAGTTCGCTTATGTATTGTTGAATAATTATCACAACCAGGGTTTTTGATATCACAAACTAGTAAAAACAGTCATTAAATTTTATTATTGGCACAAAGACATTATTCGTAAATATAAATCAACATGCAGACATCTTATGCGTTTAGTTATTTCGCATCCAACCATTTATGATAAAATTCTTTACAAAGCACAAAAATGTCGACGTTTACTTCAAAAGCTAACCAAACCTTTAAATACACTTATTCAGAAGGGATATTGTGACGATACTGTTGTCAGTTAATTAAAGATTTTGGTATTAATATTGATTTACTCATGGGTCTTTATATCGGAAATAAACACATTTATTATAAAACCAGTTGTTTGCATGATACGGGTTATGTTCTTCTCATATATTTTATAATGGTAAGATTCTAAAACCCCAACGGGAGGAATTGTGCTTGATTTTCATTTGATGACGACATGATTTTTTCATCCGTTAAAATTAGGTCTGGAGCTGGCATGTCAGCAACTCTTAGTTCTTCTTTGTTAATGTTTGTATCATTGTCATTTTACTTTCTTTTGTTACTTATTCTGATATTGGACTCAAACTTCTTTTAAACTTACTTTTATTGTGTGTAAACTATGTGTAGAGGGACAGGGGATGGTTGCATTTTTGCACCTGGTCCAAATCAGGAACCTCAGGCCTTTGTTAGTCTTGTAGGTTTTAATAATTTTAGTTCATGTATGTTTTTGAGTTTAGTATGACGTCCATTTGCACTGAACAAGTACACGTTTTTATTTATAGGCCATCTGAGGCCCACCTACGGGTGCAGGATTTTCTTGCTGCATTGAAGACCCATAGGTGTCCTTCGGCTGTGTTATGCTCTTTGGTCGGCTTGTTTCCCTTTGACATATATTCTATATTTCTATTCTCGAATTTATGATTGAGAGTTCTTCGTTTTGCATAGAAACTTGCTAATACTGAAGATCGTTTATTGGCCTTAAGATTCTATTGTATTTGCCGATTCGTAGACTCATTATCATTTATGTTCTACAATAGTGTAACGAAAACCGAGCGGTCAGGCTTTGATGTTAAACTATAAATGGGTAATCCTTAGTGTTTTGCTATAAGAATATGTTTTATAACATGGATAAGTATATATGAACTGAAGTTATAACTGGCGACCCTTCTTTGGTAGCGTGGTACTCTGGTATCGTGGTACTTTGCGGTATTCCGGTAGATCTAAGGTTGGTTCTGTATAGGTTTTGTGGTACTTAGTGGTATTTTGGTAGATCTTAGTTTGGTTCTGTTAAGGTTTTTGTAAGAATAACAGACTCGTTAAATAAAAATCAACTTGTATTAACTTTAATATGGTTAAATATCCACATTCATACAAATAGTATATAACTTAACTGTATTCCAGTCTAACAAATAAATACCTTACTTTATTAGAATATCGTAAAGAAAATGGATAGCGGAAATATATATATATCTCGAAAGTTTACGAACTATAGCTTGGTAATCGGCAAATGGTAAATTGAATTTAATGTAAAAAGATAACGTTTCTCACTTGTTTAAAAGGAACTAACAAGCCCACATTACACGGAAATAGTCTGGTTACTACTTTAATAGTCCTGTAAATGGTTTCGGTACATGTATATTTTAATCGCTTGGAATTAGCGTGTGTTACTTGCCCAGGGTAATGTCGTACTAAAGTCTTATCTGTTTTCTCCACCGTATTTATACTTAGGTAAACCAATCTACCGAAATGGTTTACCATTTACCATTTCGGCTTACCATTTACCATTTCGGCTTACCATTTACCGAAATTACCAAAGCCAGAGCCGACGTCATAACAAAAATAGGTTATGACGTCATTGGTGTACTTCATTTGAAGTAGACAATTCACAGGTGTTCCGATTGTAAAAACATGGACAAGAATAATAAAAAGTTAACAAACATAGTAACGCAAGAAATATATAATAAAAACAGTCAATTAACGGTAAGGTTTAAACAACATCATCACACAATTTTAGGGAAAACAAGTTCCATTCCAAGGGACCCCCATTTCGTTTCAATAGTTATAAAACAGAATGTGATGCATCCTTTCAAAGATTAGATATGTACATACACTATGTCTATAATTTCGATAGTTATTCAGTTACGATAAGGAGGAAATGTAAATGGCAGTAAAAATCTTCAAATAAAAATAAGAAGATGTGGTATAATGTGGTCCATGGAAAAAGACCAAAAACCAGTATACAAAACACAACATTAAAAACTTAAGACTGAGCAACAAGAACCCCTCTTAAGGTGGTATGGGAGTCTAAAATAAAAATGATAGAATATGTTCATACTTTGCCAAAACGTAGTATCTATTGATATATGTTGAAGAATATAATAAAAATGATAGGTCACCGTGCATTTTTTCAAGCTACAGAACGTGACAAAATGATACATTTTGTATGGATTATACAGGAAAAAACACCATTTTATGATTAGAAACTAAACAAAATGATAGAATTGTTAAATACTTAAGGAAAAGATGGCTTTCAGACAATGCTTTGAGAATATCAAAAGAAAAGATAGGGTCACCGTACGTTTTTTTCGGCTAAAATACAAAAAAGGAAAATTTCATGTAGAATCTTTCAGAAAATGCACTGTTTATGAGTTACCTCCCCTTGAAATACCAATTTAAAAAAAAACAAAAAATAACCAAAACTAATCAACATTTGCAAAAGTATTAATATTTGTAAGTTTTATTCTTATAAGTTGGTTCTTTTAAATGAAAATTCACATTAAATATCTGCATTCCTGCATCACATTTTGCTAACTTGATAGAAAGTATGGACCTTTGATTCTCTGTTTTTTACAATCCAAGATGGAGGAAGACACCCATACCACATTAAACAGTGAATTGAATTTTGCCAGGTCATTGGTGAAGAAAAGTCACAATACAAACTGTTTTCCCAAATACAAACTGTTATCCCAAATACAAACTGTTATCCCAAATACAACCTGTATATTCTTATAAATTAAAACATATTCACAAACTTGTACTTGCATTGCCATTCGGTCATTAAATTTTAGTTTAAGATAAGCTTGATCAAATATATCTTTATTTAAAGTTGAGAAATAAAACCATCAAAGATAATTTTTGATATTTGTTGACGATAAGTGGTCATAATTAATACATTATAATTAAATGCAACGGTTATTATCGGCAATAGCAATAGTGCATTGATAATGTGTTTTGTATTTCTGTCATAATAGATATTAAATTTGAAAAATATCTTTACCGAAAGGTTTAAGGGTTGATTAATAATGTCAATTTATGTTACAGTTGTAATACATACATAATACTAGAAAAGTAAATGTAAAAACCAATACGTCAGAGATTCTTTAGTGAGAGGAATTAGTTGATTAGAAAGTGCTGAGATTTGCAAAACAAAAATGTATGGTTTTTGATTGTCTGATAAATTAAAAAGTCAAATTGTCAAAATGCATCTGGTATACGTGTCAGTTTATAAAGCAATGAATGGTGATTGGTTGCAATAACGAGGAGGGATGTTCTCCTCTTCCCCTTATTTAGTTTCATAATGAGTAACTGATATCTGATTGGTTGGTGAGTTCATACAGGCTTGATAAAGAATCAATATTACATCAAGAAATGAATTGCACACTGCCTTCTGGCGATTTCCTCCGATCTGTAAGCATGGCTAACAGACACTTTAAGAGAGCGAAAAAAACAAAAAAGGCTATCACGAAAAAGGCCTTCTATCAGAAAAGTAGAAAGATATAGATCAGACTTTGTTTCCAAAACCACCGATTATTGCGTACAAAAGACATAAAAATCTAAAAGAATATTTAACGAATTTTAAAATGGAAGATAATGTGATCATATAAAATCAAATAAAAGATAAAAATATCACACACAGTAAAGTTACAGAACTGCTTAAATAAAGAGAGAAATAAATAACAAAAAACAGATAAAAACAAAAAAGAAAGAAAGAACTAAAACGTATGGACAGGTGTCGTATCCTCATAAGAGAAATCAAATTTGAACTATTCTACATATTACAAAGGAGGAAACAAATAGGCTAGGGATACCTGATGAGGATAAGCCTAGGTCTACACGACCATAACCGAAACACCTTTTTTTAGTACAGACACAATAATTATACTACAAAAATGCAATTGTGAATTTCTAGAAAAATATGGAAATAAATACTAAAGAATGTATTCCATAACCGGAAATATATATTTATCATACACTGAGTTCATCAGCTCTTAATTATTATAAATGTATGCAATAGAAAAATGAATTAAAAACGAAGGATTATGATTTTTATCATTCAAACTTATTTAACTTGAACGAGTTCATGAACCCCTCTTTACAATGCCATTTGGTGTAATAACGTAAGAAGCAAAAAATATTTTTTTTTCTTCATTCATGAACATTTGATAAATATGAATTATTTCTGAATAACATTGATACATATAAAATAAAGAAATTACAAATTATTTAACGAATTAAAAACTAGTTTGTGTTAATCTTTTAAAATAAAAAAGTTGTGTCTTTATTTCGACAGGGAAAATACTGCAACAAATCCGAATTTTGAGCAAATATACAAAATTTCGACCTCATTTTACTCAAAAAGTAGCACATGGAGGTATATTTTTTATTACATATTTTATTTAATCAGGTAAAAAATAGTCTGTATGGAAATTTTTATCAAACTATAAAATACAGGATCAAAACTGTATCGTATACCCTTAAGCTCACAAAATGCACGTTAACCGATCAAAATGTATCATTGACGATTCACTCGGTCTCTTTCTGTATCATAATCATGCGATTCTTATATTTATTTCTTTTGTATATTCATTAAAGATTCACGATAGTTTTACATATATGTTAAATAATTGTTTGTTCTGATCAAGCATATCTTATATAAACTAAAATGTAATGACCGAATGGCAATGCAAGTACAAGTTTGTGAATATGTTTTAATTTATAAGAATATACAGGTTGTATTTGGGAAAACAGTTTGTATTTTGACTTTTCTTCACCAATGACATGGCAAAATTCAATTCAATGTTTAAGGTGGTATGGGTGTCTTCCTCTATCTTGGATTGTAAAAAACAGAGAACAAAAGGTCCATATGTTCTATCAAGTTAGCAAAATGTGATGCAGGAATGCAGATATTTAATGTGAATTTTCATTTAAAAGAACCAACTTATAAGAATAAAACTTACAAATACATGTATTAATACTTTTGCAAATGTTGATTAGTTTTGGTTTTTTTTTTTTTTAAATTGGTATTTCAAGGGGAGGTACTCATAAACAGTGCATTTTCTGAAGGATTCTACATGAAATTTTCCTATTTTGTATTTTAGCCGGAAAAAACGTACGGTGACCCTATCTTTTCTTTTGATATTCTCAAAGCATTGTTTGAAAGCCATCTTTTCCTTAAGTATTTAACAATGCTATCATTTTGTTTAGTTTCTAATCACAAAATGGTGTTTTTTCCTGTATAATCCATACAAAATGTGTCATTTTTTCACGTCCTGTAGCTTGAGAAAATGCGCGATGACCTATCATTTTTATTATATTCTTCAACATATATCAAAAGATACTACGTTTTGGCAAAGTATGAACATATTCTATCATTTTTATTTTAGACTCCCATACCACCTTAAGAGGGGTTCTTGTTGCTCAGTCTTAAGTTTTTAATGTTGTGTGTTGTATATACTGGTTTTTGGTCTTTTTCCATGGACCACATTTTACCACATCTTATTTTTTTTTGAAGATTTTTACTGCCATTTCCATTTCCTTCTTATCGTTACTGAATAACTATCGGAATTATAGCCATAATGCATGTACATATCTAATCTTTGAAAGGATGCATCACATTCTGTTTAATAACTATTGTAGAACATAAATGATAATGAGTCTACGAATCGGCAAATACAATAGAATCTTAAGGCCAATAAACGATCTTCAGTATTAGCAAGTTTCTATGCAAAACGAAGAACTCTCAATTATAAATTCGAGAATAGAAATATAGAATATATGTCAAAAAGGAAACAACCCGACCAAAGAGCATACAACAGCCGAATGACACCTATGGGTCTTCAATGCAGCAAGAAAATCCTGCACCTCAGGTGGGCCTCAGATGGCATATAAATAAAAACGTGTACTCGTTCAGTGCAAATGGACGTCATACTGAACAAAAAAAACATACATGAACTAAAATTATTAAAACCTACAAGACTAACAAAGGCCCGAGGTTCCTGACTTGGGCCAGGTGCAAAAATGCGACCATCCCCTGTCCCTCTAGCAAGTGAAGAATAAACAAACACACAATATACACATAGTTTATACACACAATAAAAGTAAGTTTAAAAGAAGTTTGAGTCCAATGTCAGAATAGGTAACAAAAGAAAGTAAAATGACAATGATAATGATACAAACATTAACAAAGAAGAACTAAGAGTTGCTGACATGTCAGCTCCAGCCTAATTTTAACGGATGAAAAAATCATGTCGTCATCAAATGAAGTCAAGCACAATTCCTCTCGTTGGGGTTTTAGAATCATACACTATAAAATATATGAGAAGAACATAACCCGTATCATGCCAACAACTGGTTTTAGTTTTATAATTAAATGTGTTTATTTCCGATATAAAGACCCCTGAGTAAATCAATATTAATACAAAAATCTTTAATTAACTGACAACAGTATTGTCACAATATCCCTTCCGAATAAGTGTGTTTAAAGGTTTGGTTAGCTTTTGAAGTAAACGTCGACATTTTTGTGCTTTTTAAAGAATATTATCATAAATGGTTGGATGCGAAATAACTAAACGCATAAGATGTCTGCATGTTGATTTATATTTACGAATGATGTATTTGTGCCAATGATAAAGTTTAATGAATGTTTTTACTAGTTAATGATATCAAAAACCCCGGTTGTGATAATTATTCAATAGACATAAGCGAACTAATCGAACAAGTTCAGATATATAACAAAATAACATCTAAAAATGGATAATTAACAATAGGAAATGAAAAATGATCTCTTGTATCATACATTCTGGTATAAAGCTTCTCGTTTTACACATACATCAAGATCCAGGAAAGGGCAGTGTTCATTGTCAGTATTAGCTTAAGTCAAAACCAGTTCGGCAGGACAATTCTCTTAACTAAAAATACTGAAGTCACTATTATTGAGAGCCAATATATCATCCAAATATTAACAAGTGTTATTACATTTTTTAATCAGATGTTGTTTCGATGAGTCTTTTTTTATTGTAGGCATAGATGGTAGCTCACAACAACGCAGGAACAGGTCTTAAATAAGTGGTGCACAGTTATTCCCTATCGGAATTCCGAATACTTGACGATATACTTAACTACCAACTTTAATTCTTTGCTAAATTTCGAGATAGCTAGGCATATGTAATACTTTCCATAATGAACAGCAGGCCAACTGACTCTAAGAAATATATTTGTTTTAGTTCATTTTTTTGCACATCCATTAGGTCGTAAATTTTCTAGTTTGAATTATTTTACATTAAAATTTAGTCGTTTCTGGGCCTTTCATGGCTGACTATGTGGTAGTGGCTTTGCTCATTGTTGAAGTCCGTATGGTGACCTATAGTTGTTAATTTCTGTGCCATTTGGTTTGTTTTGAAGAGTTGTCTCATTTGCAATTATACCAATTATTCTAAATAATAAGGATGTTCTGGTAACAAACAGAAAACCCTGGCCGTTTTTAGCACAACTTTTTTGATCTTTTGGTCCTAGATGCTGTTCGACTTTGTGCTTGTTTCGGCTTTCAAACTTTTGTATCTGGGCATCACTAGTAGATCTTGTGTGGATAAAATGCACTTCTGGCATATTAAAAATTTTCAACTTGATGCCTTTTGTTGGCTGATGTTCGTGTGTTTCTTTGTCAATTGTATTCCCCAATGTATTTATATTGTAGTCCTGTGGTGTTGAGTTGTCATTTTAATGTTATATTTCACATGGCTATAAAGGGGAGGTTTGGCATGCCATAAAACCAGGTTTAAACCGCCATTTTTTCCTTTTAAAATGTCCTGTACCAAGTCAGGAATATGGCCATTGTTATATTATAGTTCGTTTCTGTGTGTGTTACATTTTAACGTTGCGTCGTTTGTTTTCTCTTATTTTTGAGTGTAAATTCACATTGCGATAAGACGTGTCACGGTACTTGTCTATCCCAAATTCATGTATTTGGTTTTGATGTTATATTTGTTATTCTCGTTGGATTTTGTCTGATGCTTGGTCCGTTTCTGTGTGTGTTACATTGTAGTGTTGTGTCGTTGTTCTCCTCTTATATTTAATGCATTTCCCTCATTTTTAGTTTGTTACCCCGATTTTGTTTTTTGTCCATGGATTTATGAGTTTGAACAGCGGTATACTACTGTTGCCTTTATATACCGAATCTTTTTTAACATTTATACTTGCGCGAGAATATTTATTTTATAGTACATCTCTTAAAGACAAAACGAAAAAAACGAGAGAACAAAAAACAAAATCTGTTAGATCTCATTTTTTTTTCGTCAGTGTACTGTATTAATTTTGCGACAAATGATATTACATATTAAAGGAAAGTCTACCAACGCTGAATTGATCAGGAGTCCAATAATTATGTTTGACAGCCGCGGTCAAACTAATGTTTGAACTGGACCATATAACTAAGTTACCTAAACATTCATCACCCAAATGTGTTTATCATGTAATTTCATTCTCCTACTTTGCTTACTATTCCATGCATAATATTTTAGAAAATAATTATGGAATTGTGTCAAAAAAAGCAAACTTTCAACACTAGGGACTATAGTTCTGAATAAAGGACGATAAATTTGATCTCAGATCAATTGTAAACTCCTTTTTAATAAGAAAACCTTGCCGTCTAACAGACATTTAATCAAAACCTGCTAACCGACAACATTTCACTATATTAAACTTCTTTACCTCATATATATATGGAGCATGTCATCATAATTCTAATAATAACCGGATAGAACCTCCTTGCTTTTCCAATGCATGAAATATGCATAAACTTTAGAACAATAGCAGAAAATGGTATTTTTGTTCTCATTTCGTATTCTGTTACTTTGATTCAATGAGAAAAACGCGACGGGGTGAATATTGTAATAATGATAATTCGTATTTAAGAGCCTGCAGCTGCTACTAAGACTTTGTAAAACTTCACCATTGTCTGAGCCGATAGTTGATGAATTAGGGTATGGCAAAGAATGTCTCGTCCTTTTTATAAAAAAAAAAATCATCTGAATAAACAAAAACCTTGCTTACAAATACTACGCGATGGTGTTTAAATAGTATAGATTCTAGGAACTGACGTTGTTTATCATCTTAATAACTTGTTAAATTATTTTTTTTTTTCTTGGTACATTTTTACTTTTAATGTTCAGTCTTATATTAATAATATCCATTTGACGTAGCTTGGTACTTATCTATCATGTCATTGTATTATTGTGCTATGTTAACTTTTTGTAATGGTGTCTTTCGTTTTTGCCAATGTGTATTGTCTGTATGCCGCTTTGTTTTCCTTTTTTAATGTATGTTTTTTCTAAATTTGTTATAGTAATTACTATCTTAACCAATTGTAGACAGCTGTACCTCTATTTTTGTTTTACATATTAACCAACTATGTCTGTTTGTTTTGTTCATACAAAGTTGTCAATATAAATGACTTTTATGCGACTGTCATAAACATGAGCGGTTTAGCTAGTCATAAAACCTTTTTCGTCATAAGATAATGCATGTTACAAGTCAAAAATATATGAAAATAGTTATCCATTCGTTTGATGTCTTTTGGGTTTTAATTTTGCCATTTGGTCATAGACTTTCCGATTGGAATATTCCTCGGATGCTCAATATTTTTGTTATTTTACTTTTTATTTATATCAGAATCCTTCATATGCATTAAACTTTCCCTGAAACTGTAATAATCAATTCTGCATTTTCGACCAGTCTTCAAAAATAGAAATTATAAATGGACGCAATAGTTTCTGTATTTACAATATGAAGTATATGGTATGTTGGTTGAAATGTTAAACAGTATATCAGTGGTATGTTTGTTATGGCGTTATTATAAATGAATAACATAGTTTGTATATTGTATGGTGATAATTGCCCGATATATTATGTTTGTGATGGATTTTTTTTCAGTATATGGTTTGAAGGCGTTATTTAATGATAACATGGCATGCTCATGCCAGCATATGTTATTGAAAGTGTTATATGTTCACTATATGACATGTTCAAGATTGCTTTAGGTATACCTTATATGTTGTGTAAGATTGGTCATTGTTTTATTTTATTATTAATAAGTTATTGTATACAAAAAGAAGATAACTACAAATTTCTATCAAGATTTATTGCGAAAGCCAAATATTAAATGATTCCAATGAAAAGTAATGTCAGCAGTTGCACTATACTAATGTAAAAAAAAATGCCACAAGGCGCAACTTCATATTAGCAAAAGGTATCATAAAAAATTCAGACAAATATTGCTCATTGATAAACATTTTAAACTGAATGAACTCTATTGATGCATTTAAACATACCGAAAGAATCCTTTAAAACACATTTTTCTATAAGTATAAAATTGTTATTGAAAAAATAGCACATAACAAATATATAAAAGTGTTTTTAAGATAGAGTCAACTGAACATCCATTTCTTAAAAAGAAATATGAGGGGGAAAAACATTGACATTTATTTCAGATAGTTTACAATCATATATTTGAATAAAAATGCAGTTGGCATGTTTTCCGTGTTTTCTTTCAGCCAGTTTTGAAATCCATCAAAAAAATATGTGAGACACAAATACCAGTTTACATTTATCCATACAATCTCTTATGAAACCCGTAAGGTAATATATGAGAAAAAAATAACAAATTACGATTTAACCCTTTATCATCATATTAAACAACCCTTCAAAAGTATATATGAGAAACAAAACCCAGTTGATATTATCCCTACAACATCATGAGAAATCCTTCAAAATGATATATGACAAAACAAACATCAGTTGATATTTTCCCTACAACCTCATGTGAACTCCTTTCAAATCATATATGAGAAACAAAACAAGTTGATATTATCCCTACAAACTCACGAGAAACCCTTTTGAATGATATATGAAAAACAAAAAACAGTTGAGATTGTCCCTATAACCTCATGAGAACCCCTATCAAATGATATATGAGAAACAAAATCCAGTTGATAGTATCCCTACAACCTCACGGGAAACCTTTTAAATGATCTATGAGAAACAAAAACCAGTTAATATTATCCCTATAACCTCATAAAAAAACCTTTCAAATGATGTATGTGAAACACAAACAAGTTGATATTATCCCTATAAGCTCATGAGAAACAACCCTTTCAAATGATATCTGAGAAACAAAAACCAGTTGATATTATCTCTACAACCGCATGAGAAACCCTTTTGAATTATATATGAGTAACAAAAAGCAGTTGATGTTATCCCTACAACCTCACGAGAAACCCTTTTAAATGATATATGAGAAACAAAAAGCAGTTGGTATTATCCCTACAACCTCACGAGAAAACTTTTTGAATTATATATGAGAAACAAAAACCAGTTGATGATATCCCTACAACCTCACGAGAAATCCTTTTAAATGATATATGAGAAACACAAACAAGTTGATATTATTCCTACAATCTCAAGAGAAACCTTTTTGAATTATATATTAGACAGAAATACAGTTGATATTATCCCTATCACCTCATGGGGAACCCCTTTCAAATGATATATAACACACAAAACAAAAAACAGTTGTTATGTATCACTACAGAGCAATTTCAAATTCCTGAAAGTGATACATGAGAGAAAAAAGATATTAACATGTATCCCTATAATCTCATCTAAAATCCCTAAAAATTATTCTATGAGAAACAAAAATCAGCAAATGAAATTTATCTTTACAGCCACAAGTGATACACATAATTCATTGTTCCTCCGGTTTTATTTTAATTCATGATATTCTTCATTAGTCTGTGATGAGATTTCCTTTTTAATTTTCTTGCTTTCTTCCATTCTCCATCTACAGAAAACAGAAAATTTGTAAATTATATTTATAACCGTCATTGTTAAGATTTACTGTTTGTGTATATTTTTGTGTATACTATTTTTATATTAAAGCTGAATGTTTGAAAAGAGAAGTGCAACTACAAATCAGAAGTCAGAGAAACATTGACAACACCTTGGTAAAAAAAAAAAAATATTAAGAAAAACACCGAACAGAAAACTATGGATCGAGCAATTCGAACTATTCCAAAAACCTAGGATGATCTTAAATGCTCATCATACAATAGCAGATTGGTGAAGGTCTCTTGTTCAACACGAAAAACTGTCCAAAAACCGTTGACCATTGGTACCTATAAATACTGTTACCCATAAACATGTTAAACAAAACGTTAAAATAATAAACAAATACATGGCTTCTTTATCCGATACTTTAAATTATAATTAAAATCGATTTTTGTTTGTAATTTAAAATTATTCTTTTTACAAAGTATCACATTTTCAAAAACTTCAAAAACTTTACAGAAGTAAAAAGAAGAACACTAGGATTAGTTTTCATTGTTTGTGCGTTTTGAATGTCCAATCGGTATGTTCCGCCTTTTTATATTTCTCTTTTCTCTTTTACATACAAAAATAACCTGAATTGCCAAAACTAGAATAGTCTTAAAAGTTCCTATGTTTTTTAATGGCATCGAAAATGACAATTTGTTTAGAACCTTTCAAAATACAACAGATATTGATTTGGCTTGCGTTTTTTCACAAAAAAAAGTACTTTTTTGAAAGCATTATTTTCCTTTTTTTTTTTTTTTTTTTACTATTTTCTAATGCAAAGGGATCAAATGGGACACTAAAAACTTATTAGTTGATGAAAAAATAATAATGTTACGTGCAAAAAATACGAAAAAAGTGCAGATTATACAAATATTGTATATAAGTAATTCATTTGAAATTATATTTACCTATTTTTTTGTTTTTGGCTGCATCTTTTCACGATTCTGAAAAATAGAAATTGTAAGCATTATATGAAATTGACGACAAAAAGACAAAATAAGATATAATAAATATAATACACACACATATATATATATATTGCATTTTTATCCCGATTTATATTTTTAAAGTCGTATTGTAGCGACTTCAATAAAATATCCCTCAATTCAGTTGTTTTAAGGAATCCATACCCTGTTCCATCACTTGAAATGTGTTTGCTGCAAGGATCCGGATATTTGTTCACAATTAAAAATGCACTTCCATTTACGTTAGCAAAAAGGTAAGAAAACAAAGGTACATTGTCCTTTAAATGAACGTATTATTGATTAGAAAGAAAACAAATGTTGAATGACGGAAAGGATTGTCAAATATGTCCTTTTAATGGGTTAAATCTTTGTACAGCTATAACATGACTGGTAAAATATTAAAATTAAAAAATGCTTTGACTATTTACCCGTAAATGCCAAGCAATAGTGTAAATGCCTACAATAATTAAAAGTACAACTGTCATCAGAAACGGTATTCAAATATTATAATATTACTTACTGTGACATTTTCCCAAGGAACATAGTTTTTTTTTCTTATCACAACCAACACAACCATTTCCACCACCAGAAGGAGCAGGATTGTCACATCGTCTAGTTCTTATTCCTATGCCATTACCACAGGTAACAGAACATCTCACAGACGACCAGAGGCCCCAATGTCCATCAACTATGATACAAAAGAATAAAGAATATTGTTAAAAAATATACATGGCTTATATTCAGTATTGCAAGGTGATGGTGATTTAAACATTTTTTTTCTAAAGTACGTTGCGATTTATTTGTATTAGGCTCAAACACATATCTGCTTCCTTTTTTCATTAGCTGTGTATACTTCAATCTTGTATATGTTGTAATTAAGAAACACAAAACGTTTCAGAATACAATTTTATCCATTATTGAATCTTGGTTTAGAAATTATATTGAAATTAAGATTCCAAAGCCCTCAGGCAGAGTGGTCCATAATTATCTATTCATCTTTGGTCTTAGTGTTTTATCGTTCTGTTTTTAATTATCTATTCATCTTTGGTCTTAGTGTTTTGTCGTTCTTAATGAAAATGACATCAGAAGCAACAATTCAAGCATCTATTCCAAATTCAAAACAAAAGCATTGTAACTATTATTTTTTTTAATGTTTGTTTGAATTTTGAAATAACAGACCGACCGTTCGAATGGAAATAAATGAACGTCTCAAAACACAACCCTTGTTTTGTTTCTTTCAGATTTTAATAGTATGTAGGAGATTTTATTTTTTGCACAAGACGTACATGTACATTAATAAAAAATCAAACAAATTCCAATTCGGATATACGAAGTAAGTATCAAGAATGCACAATGGTATTCATATTTATATTAGAGATTTTTATCAACCATTTAATATGACACGTCAACTTTATATAATTATTTGTATACGTCTATTACGTAACACACCTCTTCATATAACATCAAAAAGTTGACAGGGCTGCTTTCAATATCGTAGCAGCTAGTATAGCCGCTATGTCTTAGATATCTATGTATGTCGACCGATATGCTACGTAGCTAGCCTATCAAAATGACGTCATGGGTTATATCCTTTCTGACGCCTTTTTGGATTTTCTAGATAACATACATTTTTGGGTTTATCTAGATCTATTTAACCGCTAGGCTAGCTACACGTTCGGTAGTAGCCCTACGTAGCACCGATCATATTGAACGCAACCCAGATGTAATATGTAGTGGAGTGTTACGTTAAACCCAATTGAAAAAAAAAATACTCGCATCAACCACCATGCTATCATCATCAAATTGGTATCTCATCAAGTTTTAATTTAGAATAGGCCCAAATGCGCATTAACCGAACTACATTGCGACCATACCCATGAATTTGTGATTTTTATTTGAAGAACGTTAATATTAATGAGTGTCAAGTTTAAGAAATTATATAAAAAAATATTGGTTAAAACCACACCAAATAATTTAAATAAAAAATGGATCTTCTCTTTATAAACAAATGTTGTAATTGTGTTTAGTTTTGTATGATTTTGATCAGTTTAGTTTTAGTAAATTATTATCTTTACTTTTGTTTCTATGAATGTTGGCCAACTGACAATCCGATTATCCTACATCTTTACAATGGTCTCTATAAACTTGAATACAATTTTCAAGATGTATAAAGAAATGTCTTTATACGAAATATATTTCTTTGTTGATTTTTGATAATATGTAAAAAGTAAAATATAATAAATACCGAACTTCAAGGAAAATTCAAAACGAAAAGTTCCTTAACAAATGGCAAAATCAAAAGCTCAAAGACATCAAACAAATGGAAAACAACTGTCATATTCCTGCTTTTTATAGCAAGCTAAACCTCTCACTTGTATGACAGTCGCATAAAATTCCATTATATTGACATCAATGTGTGAGGATAATAAACAGACATAGTAGGTTAAAATGTCAAAATTGGGGTACAGTAACTATTTAAAGATGTTATGTGGTGTTTCGTTGAAAGTTCAACTTCAATTCTGGTTGCCTTTCATTTGATTAATACCATAAATCTGACGATAAGTCTGTTTCACTGTGCAACTACATATCTAACATATTTAAGACCAGGATTGCGAATTTTATATTTCTTTTTGAATTCTTTACAATTTAAGAAAAATTTACCTGGACAATCTCCGAGATTACAAACTGTCGATTCGTTGTCGACACCTTGACACATGTTTCCGCCGTCAGAAGGTGAGGGGTTGTCGCAAGTTCTATTTCGATATGTCATGCCATTACCGCATGTCATGGAACACGATGTTGTTGTCCACGAACTCCACCGACCATCAACTTAAAATATAATAAGAGTTTACATGTACTTGTAAAACCTTGCAATACGCAATATATTTCATATCAGTGACGAAAATTTTCTTGAAACATCGATTTGTTTTAATCTATAGTTTGATTCATATTATTGGACTGGCTTTCAAAATTATAGTTGTACCTCCAGATTTCTTAAAATGTTAACTGTGATGCCTGGAAGAGAATGTAACATAAAAACGTTGATGAAGATAGTCTTGCATCTTTATGAGCTCATCAGTTTACACTGACTATTCTACTATGGTGATTTTATCTTGATTGTCCAGCATTCCTAAAAATTAAAATAACAAAAATACTCAGAGGAAAATTCAAAACGGAAAGTCCGTACTCAAATGGCAAAATCAAATGCTCAAACACATCAAACAAATGAAAAACAACTGTCAAATTCCTGACTTGGCAAAGGCAATTTGCTATGTAGAAAATGATGGATCAAACCTGGTTTTATAGCTAGCCAACCCTCTCACTTGTATGAAAGTCGCATGAAATTCCATAGACATCAGAGTTGTAATACAGTTTATGCTTGTGTACATGAATACTTCAAATGCGTTTTTCCTCTATTAAAAGTAAACCAATTTGACATGGTATGCTAATTTTCTCATCTCCTTTTCATTCCTTTGTCGGTCATATGTCACTTGTGATTTGTAATTACTTAATATATGATATAATTCCTGTTTTAAATATTGTTATGTGTGTTTTTCCTATGTATGTTTCGTATCTGAGTGAATTATACTGATCTCATTGATTAAACGATTGCAGTAATTCAAGGAAATACTATTGAATTACCTACCTGGAATTGCACAGTTCGATATATCAAAATCTCTGATATTTGTAACTGTAACAAAATCGTGGCATTTTCCATAAATTTTAATTTCTGTTTGGAGGACTGTCCATTTTAATAAATCCGTCATATTGCAACATACCAATTGGTTGACATTTAGATTTCTAAAAGTAATAATGAAGTACACTGAAATATATTGTGTCAATGTCTTAGAGTCTTACATAATTTTTTCGCAGTCTTTAATCTTAACATACCAGCAAATTCGTCTGATTTGTAATTTAACTGATTGTGTCCTATTCCAAAGTTTGACAGTATGAATAAAGGCAACAGTAGTATACCGCTGTTCAAACTCATAAATCCATGGACAAAAAACAAAATCGGGGTAACAAACAAAAACTGAGGGAAACGAATTAAATATAAAATAAGTGTAAATTGATATGGCGGGTGATTGTTCAGAAGCGGATCCAAGATGTTTGAAAGGGACGCAAATCTTAAAGCGGATTGTATACCGCCGAGCGAAGCGAGTCGAAAATTTTGGACGATTTTATGCTAGAAAAAAATCATATTAATCGAGAAATAACGATATAATCATTTTTCTTTGCAATCAAATTACTTACTAGCTTTAACAGAATTGAACATCAGTAAACTACTGTCGTACTTCCGGTTTTTTTCTCTCTTTTTTTTAAAACTAAATAAAATTTATACACGAATGCTAACAGAATATGACCTTCACTTGTTTTCTCGAATCGGAAAGTATCTTTTAGTGGTTTTCATTTAAACAAAAGTTTTTCTATCTAATAAAATGACTTAAAAAGGACAAAACTGAAACCAGTATATTTGAATTCAGTTCTTTTTACATGTATGTCGTATATACTTTTGATCATTATACTATTATAAGTAAGTCAATAATACGTACAAAGCCCTTAAGTTTGTCATTGCCCTAAATATATTGGCTGACACGGTTGTTAACGCATTGGCTCGTAAATCTTTGAAATAAAAACATTTAAAAGCTTAAAATAAACCAGCAATATTAATCCGTTATTATTAAGTAATAAGTACAGTCGCATTAGGTCATTGTTAGCAGTATTGGCTCGAAGCGTAGCCGAGTGTCAATCAGCTGATCGAGACCCAATACGACTGTACGAGGACACAATACAGGATTTATACGAAAACACCCATTTTATGATACCTTTATTAATCAATGACTTAAGATAACCTCCAAAAGCTGACTAAAGATAAACGCGACTATATGAAGACTCATACGGGATCAATATGAACTATTTGGGCTAATTATCATTTTGATGCAAGGAATTTCGAATAACCCTAAAAAATAATGATGTGCTATGAATTACCCTTTTATTCACCGATTTATATAAACCTTTGAGCCTCTTAATTTTTACACGAGTTATCTCCCATGAAAATGACATCACTGATGTATGTAAACAAAATGGCAAGGTCGAGGTCAGAACTGTTCCGTTGACTGGAGTGACGAAGAAACATGTATTTGAAATCAATCTGGTGTCGATGATAGCTTTCACAAACGGCCCTTTTTAGGGCAACCAATACTTCACAAAAAGAGTCTTGATTTGTTGTACACATTCATTCTTTGACGAAAATGTTTTGAAAAATATTTTTTTACAACATTAAGACATGTTCAAGATCATCTTTAACATGTATTTTCAATGGTTCGAAAGGCCCTTTGGTATAATTAAACAAATGTGGTCCTTCCGAACCGATGCATATCAAAAATTGTTCATCCTACAAATTTCTCTCACTTCAGACTGCACCCTCATAGAAATAATCTTTTATTGTTGACAATTCATATTTTGTACCGTCCATAATTGTATATACTCAAAGAAAAAAAAATAGTATAACATATGAAAAATAACAACAACTCTAACATCAAACATCTTGAAAACTTATATTTCGCGTAATACACTCATCCATTTTCCAACACCTTTTTGAACCAAAAAACAGAAGTTAAAAATCTGTGTTAACCGGCTTTTCTGTACTAGATCTGTATTAATGACCAGCTCTCAGACACATGTAATCGTATTAAATGGTCAATTTTCAATGTATTTTAAGTCATTGCTAATAACATTGTTATACGTTATTAGTCGATATTCGGAATTTTTATTGTATGGATTTAGAATTCGTTGATTTGCATTTAATATGAAAACATGATATGAGTTGTATTTATACTTCTTAAGATTCAATCAATTAAAAATCTATAATTGGATCAATAAAGATGTATAGACAATACAGGTGTAGGACAAACGTATGGAATTTACAAATCCTACGACTATTCATGTATATAAAGAGCTAAGACCGCGAAAGCATTTCTATTGTGAGTTGAGACACCAAAACATCGTGTTAGTGACCGACAAACTCCTATACGATACCAGGCTTTAAATACTTTTGCGCCAAACGCTCGTTTTGTCTTCATTAAACTCTTCAGTGTCGCTCGAATAAACTCTAAGACTCGGAAGACCAACTCAAATATTAAGCAAAAGAGAAATAAACTGAAAATTTTAAATTTGCCTATAGCAATCTATGTCTGGAGTAGAAAAAACTTCATGTTTCGAAAAACTAAAAAAAAATTAATAAGAAAATTTATTGAAATGACTGCATAATTCATGATTTTCATTGTCCCTTTTGTATCTTTCGCCTCTCTTTTACGAACAATCTCTTAAAATATTCTGAATATTGTTTTAAAAAGAAAAAGAAACTCTCTTTTTTAACATTGATTTTTATAACAAATATCAAACTTACATTGTCCTCAGGTTTATGTTCTTTGAGAACAACCCGCCTGGTAAACTGCTTAAAGTATTTGTACCCAAATTTCTGAAGACAAAAGTATCGATTATTTGTGAAGAATGTAGGGTACAATATAAATTAGCTATTTATAAAATCGTGTTTGATCGTCAAGACTCCATTCAGTTTTATTATTTAAAGAAAAAAAAAACTTTCTCAGCCTTACTGTCTAATATTTATTTCAAAGAAAGGTTGACTGCAGACGTTGGATTGAAGTTGGATTAAGCTCGCACTGATTGTACTTAAAGAAAATATTCTGTTTCGACAATGCTTCTAGTGTTGTTTTTTTTTTAGATCGATCATGGTAGAAGTGAATTGTCCCATCCGGGTCACGTGAATAGTAATCGCTGGTTACATAGTAACAAAATTCACGGTATCAATTTTCTATCAGATGGTGATACCTATAGGGATAAACTAGCGAATTATTAATGTACGTCATGGCCAACCGCACCACACATCATCACTGCAATAACCATCCTCGGGATGAGGATGTTAAATTACGTGCAAATCATTATGTCGACCCAAGAGTTCAATAAGTTATAATTTCGGTCGTTCTCTATCGTGACATGATTTGTGGAGAATGCATGGTACAATATAACTGAGCTATTTTTAAAATTGTGTTTGTCCATCAAGACTCCGTTCCTTTTGTTTTAGCATTTGAAAAAAAAATGTCATATATTTCTTTCAAAGAAAAGTTGACTGCAGATATTTGTTTGGTATTAGCTTGAGCTCAGACTGAATGTTATTTCAGAAAATACTCTGCTCCGGCATAGCTTCTTGTGTATATTATTTGATCGATGGATGAAGGGAAATGTCTCATCCGGGACACGCTAATATGAGCGTGATCAATTTTATACCACCAGATACACATTTCGACATTAATTTAGTAACACTCAAGCAAAATTATACAAAGGTTGAAAACCTTATACAGACTTTCAAGAGATGATAAAACCACAAAAACCAAATGTAAAGTGAAACCCGGACAAGGAATGAGAGCATTGCATGAAGAGATAGATGAGGTACAATAATTGTAAAGAAAATATATAAGTGAAAAATGCGATTAAAAAAAATATCATTGAATAATATAATATTACTAATATTATCAAAATTGGGTTAAACGAAACAGCCAAAACAGTATATTTAGGGCTTTCACGGTTCACAAAATACTAAATTTGTCCCATTAGAATCAAAACAATTCATGGCAGCTTACGCTTAGTGTAAAATATTCGAATATAAATGCCCAACCTATGGTTAAATGAAAACAAATCTACGGCTGCCATGAATTATTTCTTTATCAAACTAACACTGTCCTCAGGTTTATGTTCTTTGAGAACACTCCATCTGGTAAACTGCTGATAGTATTTGCATTCAAATATCTAAAGAAAAAAAATCAATTATTTGAGTAGTAAGCTGGATACAATATAAATTAGCTATTTCTAAAACCATGTTTGTGAATCAAGAATGCATTCCTTTTGTTTATTATTAAAAGAAAAACAAATGTCAGCCTTAATGTCTAATATTTCTTTGAAAGAAAGGTTGACTGCCAATATTTGCTTGTCGTTTATTAAGCTCAGACTGATTGTAATTTCAGAAAATACACTGCTCTGGTATATAGCTTCTGGTGTATTTTTGATCGATGACAGAAGGGAAATGTCCCCTACTAGACACGCGAATATAGGTGTTGGTTACACATTTACAATATCAAAGTTATCAATTTTATATCCAAAGACGCGTATTTCGACATTGACTGTCAATTTTGTACCACTCAGGAAAATATTTACAAAATTCGAAAAGCTAATACATCATTGTACATTGTACAGACTTTCAAGTAATGATAAAACCACAAAGAATCAAAAGTTATGTATAACCCGGACAAGACATGTGAGCTTTACAGGAAATGATAGATAAGGTACAATAATTGCCAAACTTTTAAGTAGCTAATTAAAAAAAAACAATTATCTAATGTCGACCCTAGAGTTCGATTATTCTAAATAGTTTATCTCGGTTTTTTTATCGTAACAATAAGACTTACAGAAATTCCAATAACACAAGATCCTCAAACGCATTTACTGGTATGATTGAAATCCTGTTGTTCCCTAAGGCTCTAAAAATAATTTTACTGATTAATCTTTAGTAAAATGAAGTATCACATAATTAATGCGAGGGTAATACTGGCAGATTAGATTCTTGAATTTCATCCGAAAGGTCCGCAACAAAAATCCTTTTTGCGTTTGTCGGTTTTGCCTTTTTTGATATAAACACACATTATATTAAGTGAGATCGTGTGTGAAATGTTGAAAGACTGGTTATCTTTTAGAACGTTAATCTGAACTTCAACTTCTGAATATTATTTAAAAAAGAAAAAGCATCTATGTTTTAACCTGTATACTGATGATAAATATCTTTCAAACTTACACTATCTTCAGGTTTGTGTTGTTAGAGAACAATCCATCTGGTAAACTGCTTATACTGTTACTATACAATTGTCTGAAGAACAAAAATATTGATTAACTACGAGGAAATTTGGGTACAATATAAATGAGATATTTAAAAAACTATTTGTCAATCATAACTGAGATCCTTTACTTTTATTCATTTGAGAAAATAATTTTCAGCAATGAAGTCATATATTTGAGTCAAAGAAAGATTGCTTGCAGACGATTGATTAACGCTAGATTGAGTCTGGACTTGTATCTCATTACGTGTTAATTTGAACGACGAAAGAATATAATTTTTCCCGACATGAAACGTGAATAGGTGCGTTTGTTACATAGTAATATTATCAACGGTACCAGTCTCATTGCACTAGATAATCCTTTCGCCATTACTTATCTCTTAAGTGATACTCGAGGCAAATATATTCAAAAGTCGACACCCTAATATAGCCGATACGGAGCAGATGAGAAAACAACAACTGTCAATTATCAAATGGAACTCAGACAAACAATAAGAGCTTTCCATGAAGTGTATATATAAATTAAAATTATTACGAAATTTCAAAATATCATAGCAAATTCCAAAAACCAATATCCATATTTCCATGTCAGTTCTAAAGTTCTAGTTACTGGGCTTGCTGATATCCACAGGGAATAAATTGCATTTTACGTCTTGTGTTAGTCATGAGCACCAAACTTCCAAAGCATCACAAACATAATCATCCTTTGGATAATGATGTTAAAAGCCATGCAATTCATGAAGTTAATCTAAGATTTGGATAAGTTATAATTCTTATCGTTATTCATTACAACAATAACACTTACAGAATTTCCAATGACACAAGATCCTCAAACGTTTTTGCAGCTATGGTTGAAATCCTGTTGTTCCCTAAGCTTCTAAAAATAATTTTACTGATTAATCTTTAGTAAAATGAAGTATCACATAATTAATGCGAGGGTAACACTGGCAGATTAGATTCTTGAATTTCATCCGAAATGTCCGCGTTTTTCGGTTTTGCCTTTTTTGATATAAACACACATTATATTAAGTGAGATCGTGTGTGAAATGTTGAAAGACTGGTTATCTCTTAGAACGTTAATCTGAACTTCAACTTCTGAATATTATTTAAAAAAGAAAAAGCATCTGTGTTTTAACCTGTATACTGATGATAAATATCTTTCAAACTTACACTCTCTTCAGGTTTGTGTTGTTAGAGAACAATCCGTCTGGTAAACTGCTTATACTATTACTCATTTACTATTCAATTTTTCGAAGAACAAAAATATTGATTAACTACGAGGAAATTTGGGTACAATATAAATGAGATATTTAAAAAACTATTTGTCAATCATAACTCAGATCCTGTACTTTTATTCATATGAGAAAATAATTTTCAGCAATGAAGTCATATATTCGTGTCAAAGAAAAATTTCTTGAAGACGATTGCTTAACGCGAGATTGAGTTTGGAATTGTATCTCCTTACGTATCAATTTTATCGACGAAAAGAGAGAATTTTCCCCGACATGAAACGTGAATAGTAAACGTTTGTTACATACTAATATTATCAACGGTACCATTCTCATTGCACTAGATAATCCTTTCGACATTACTTATCTCTTTACATGCTTTAGTGATACTCAACACAAATATATTCGAAAGTCGACATCCTTATATAGCCTTGGAAGAGATGATAAAACAACAACTGTCAATTATCAAGTGGAATTCAGATAAATAATTAGAGCTTTGCATAAAGTGTATATATAAATTAGAATTATTCCGAAATTTCAAGATATTATAGCAAATTCCAAAAACTAATATCCGTATTTTCATGTCAGTTCCAAAGTTCTAGTTACAGGGCTTTCTGGTATCCACAGGGACTAAATGGGGTTTTACTTGTGTTAGTCATGGGCACCAAACTTTCAAAGCATCATAAAAAATAATTATACTTTGGATGAGGATGTTAAAAGCCATGCAATTCATGAAGTTAATCCAAGATTTAGATAATTTATAATTCTTATCGTTATTCATTACACCAATAAAACTTACAGAAATTTCAATGACACAAGACCCTCAAACGTTTTTGCAGCTATGGTTGATATCATGTTGCTCTCTAAGTTTCTAAAAAGAATTTTACTGATTAATATTTAGTAACGCTGACGCTTAGGGTAAAATATTCGAATATAAATGCCCAACCCATGGTTAAAAGAAAACAAATCTACGGCTGCCATGAATTATTTCTTTATCAAACAAACACTGAAAAAAAAATCAATTATTTGAGAAGTAAGCTTGATACAATATAAATTAGCTATTTATAAAACCATGTTTGTGAATCAAGAATGCATTCCTTTTGTCTATTATTAAAAGAAAAACAAATGTCAGCCTTAATGTCTAATATTTCTTTGAAAGAAAGGTTGACTGCCAATATTTGCTTGTCGTTTATTAAGCTCAGACTGATTGTAATTTCAGAAAATACACTGCTCTGGTATAGCTTCTGGTGTATTTTTGATCGATGACAGAAGGGAAATGACCCTCCTAGACATGCGAATATAAGTGTTGGTTACATATTAACAATATCAAAGTTATCAATTTTATATCCAAAGACGCGTATTTTGACATTGACTGTCAATTTAGTACCACTCAGGAAAATATTTACGAAAATCGAAAACCTAATACATCATTCTACATTGTACAGACTTTCATGCTAGTATCAATGTTTTGGCTGATGGGATGGAGATTCTAACATGGATTGATTAGCGAATTATTAATGTAATTTATGGTCAACGGTACCAAACTTTAACAACAACACTGCAATTAGCAGCATTGGGATGAGGATGTTTTATAACGCACATTTCTAATGTCGACCCTAGAGTTCGATTATTTTAAATAGTTTATCTCGTTCTTTTCGTAACAATAAGACTTACAGATATTCCAATAACACAAGATCCTCAAACGCATTTACTGGTATGATTGATATCCTGTTCTTCTGTAAGTCTCTTAAAAAGAATATTACTGATTAATCTTCAGTAAAAAAAATCGGATAGCATGATTATGTACAGGCAGTACATTTCTAGATTCTTGAATTTATTCAAAACGTTTGCATCAAGAAACATTTCTGTGTATGTCAATTATAAACTTTTGGGGATAAAGAGATTGTGTGTTAAATGTGCAAAGGTTTGGTAGCTCTTAGTACGTTAATAAAAAACCTATCCGAATTTTTATTTTTGAAAAATACTATATATTGTTAAAAAGAAAAAGAAAATCTGTTTTAACCTAATGATAAATATTTATTCTAACATGAAAACCTATTATCGTCAAACAGTAACATCACAATATGTCAACCGTTAGCGCAAACGCAGTAATACACAAAAGCGGCTGTTCCGCGTTACGACCAACTTATTACTGCTTCAATTTTTGACATCAAAACCCCAGTTTACGTAGGCCAAGATTCGGATACAATATATGTATCTCTTATGTACAGCAAAATAAACAAAGGAGTAAGTTTCATTTAATTTTTCAGGGTGAAATTTCATAAAACAAAAATTCCGCGAAGTGATGTTATTTTCTTGGCATGGCAACGAAACAAGGTGACGTCACAAGTATCTTTCCGTAAACAAAACATCAAATGTAACTACCGGGGCTTTTAAAGCTTCTTATAAGCTTCAAAACGAATAAAATTACATTGGAAGAAAATATATAAGTGAAAAATACGGTTAAAAAATATCATTGAATTATATGATGTTACTAATATTATCAAAATTGGGTTAAACGAAACAGCCAACACAGTATGTTTAGGGCTTTAACGGTTCACAAAATACTACATTTGTTCTATTAGAATCGAAACAATTCATGGCAGCTAACGCATAGGGTAAAATATTCGAATATAAATGCCCAACCCATGGTTAAATGAAAACAAATCTATGGCTGCCATGAATTATTTCTTTATCAAACTTACATTGTCCTCAGGTTTATGTTCTTTGAGAACAACCCGCCTGGTAAACTGCTTAAAAGATTTGAACCCAAATTTCTGAAGACAAAAGTATCAATTATTTGTGAAGAACGTAGGGTACAATATAAATTAGCTATTTATAAAATCGTGTTTGATCGTCAAGACTCCATTCCTTTAGTTTTATTATTTAAAGAAAAAAAAAACTTTCTCAGCCTTAATGTCTAATATTTATTTCAAAGAAAGGTTGACTGCAGACGTTGGATTGAAGTTGGATTAAGCTCGCACTGATTGTACTTTAAGAAAATATTCTGTTGCGACAAAGCTTCTAGTGTTGTTTTTTTTTTTAGATCGATGGTAGAAGTGAATTGTCCCATCCGGGTCACGTGAATAGTCATCGCTGGTAACATAGTAACAATATTCACGGTATCAATTTTCTAACAGATGGTGATACCTATAGGGATTAACTAGCGAATTATTAATGTACGTCATGGCCAACCGCACCACACATCATCACTGCAATAACCATCCTCGGGATGAGGATGTTAAATTACGTGCAAATCATTATGTCGACCAAAGAGTTCAATAAGTTATAATTTCGGTCGTTCTCTATCGTGACATGATTTGTGGAGAATGCATGGTACAATATAAATGAGCTATTTTCAAAGTTGTGTTTGTCCATCAAGACTTTGTTCCGTTTGTTTTAGCATTTAAAAAAAAATTTCAAGATATTATAGCAAATTCTAAAAACTAATATCCGTATTTTCATGTCAGTTCCAAAGTTCTAGTTACAGGGCTTTCTGGTATCCACAGGGACTAAATGGGGTTTTACTTGTGTTAGTCATGGGCATCAAACTTTCAAAGCATCATAAAAAATAATTATACTTTGGATGAGGATGTTAAAAGCCATGCAATTCATGAAGTTAATCCAAGATTTAGATAATTTATAATTCTTATCGTTATTCATTACACCAATAAAACTTACAGAAATTTCAATGACACAAGACCCTCAAACGTTTTTGCAGCTATGGTTGATATCATGTTGCTCTCTAAGTTTCTAAAAAGAATTTTACTGATTAATATTTAGTAACGCTGACGCTTAGGGTAAAATATTCGAATATAAATGCCCAACCCATGGTTAAAAGAAAACAAATCTACGGCTGCCATGAATTATTTCTTTATCAAACAAACACTGAAAAAAAAATCAATTATTTGAGAAGTAAGCTGGATACAATATAAATTAGCTATTTATAAAACCATGTTTGTGAATCAAGAATGCATTCCTTTTGTCTATTATTAAAAGAAAAACAAATGTCAGCCTTAATGTCTAATATTTCTTTGAAAGAAAGGTTGACTGCCAATATTTGCTTGTCGTTTATTAAGCTCAGACTGATTGTAATTTCAGAAAATACACTGCTCTGGTATAGCTTCTGGTGTATTTTTGATCGATGACAGAAGGGAAATGACCCTCCTAGACACGCGAATATAAGTGTTGGTTACATATTAACAATATCAAAGTTATCAATTTTATATCCAAAGACGCGTATTTTGACATTGACTGTCAATTTAGTACCACTCAGGAAAATATTTACGAAAATCGAAAACCTAATACATCATTCTACATTGTACAGACTTTCATGCTAGTATCAATGTTTTGGCTGATGGGATGGAGATTCTAACATGGATTGATTAGCGAATTATTAATGTAATTTATGGTCAACGGTACCAAACTTTAACAACAACACTGCAATTAGCATCATTGGGATGAGGATGTTTTATAACGCACATTTCTAATGTCGACCCTAGAGTTCGATTATTTTAAATAGTTTATCTCGTTCTTTTCGTAACAATAAGACTTACAGATATTCCAATAACACAAGATCCTCAAACGCATTTACTGGTATGATTGATATCCTGTTCTTCTGTAAGTCTCTTAAAAAGAATATTACTGATTAATCTTCAGTAAAAAAAATCGGATAGCATGATTATGTACAGGCAGTACATTACTAGATTCTTGAATTTATTCAAAACGTTTGCATCAAGAAACATTTCTGTGTATGTCAATTATAAACTTTTGGGGATAAAGAGATTGTGTGTTAAATGTGCAAAGGTTTGGTAGCTCTTAGTACGTTAATAAAAAACCTATCCGAATTTTTATTTTTGAAAAATACTATTTATTGTTAAAAAGAAAAAGAAAATCTGTTTTAACCTAATGATAAATATTTATTCTAACATGAAAACCTATTATCGTCAAACAGTAACATCACAATATGTCAACCGTTAGCGCAAACGCAGTAATACACAAAAGCGGCTGTTCCGCGTTACGACCAACTTATTACTGCTTCAATTTTTGACATCAAAACCCCAGTTTACGTAGGCCAAGATTCGGATACAATATATGTATCTCTTATGTACAGCAAAATAAACAAAGGAGTAAGTTTCATTTAATTTTTCAGGGTGAAATTTCATAAAACAAAAATTCCGCGAAGTGATGTTATTTTCTTGGCATGGCAACGAAACAAGGTGACGTCACAAGTATCTTTCCGTAAACAAAACATCAAATGTAACTACCGGGGCTTTTAAAGCTTCTTATAAGCTTCAAAACGAATAAAATTACATTGGAAGAAAATATATAAGTGAAAAATACGGTTAAAAAATATCATTGAATTATATGATGTTACTAATATTATCAAAATTGGGTTAAACGAAACAGCCAACACAGTATGTTTAGGGCTTTAACGGTTCACAAAATACTACATTTGTTCTATTAGAATCGAAACAATTCATGGCAGCTAACGCATAGGGTAAAATATTCGAATATAAATGCCCAACCCATGGTTAAATGAAAACAAATCTATGGCTGCCATGAATTATTTCTTTATCAAACTTACATTGTCCTCAGGTTTATGTTCTTTGAGAACAACCCGCCTGGTAAACTGCTTAAAAGATTTGAACCCAAATTTCTGAAGACAAAAGTATCAATTATTTGTGAAGAACGTAGGGTACAATATAAATTAGCTATTTATAAAATCGTGTTTGATCGTCAAGACTCCATTCCTTTAGTTTTATTATTTAAAGAAAAAAAAAACTTTCTCAGCCTTAATGTCTAATATTTATTTCAAAGAAAGGTTGACTGCAGACGTTGGATTGAAGTTGGATTAAGCTCGCACTGATTGTACTTTAAGAAAATATTCTGTTGCGACAAAGCTTCTAGTGTTGTTTTTTTTTTTTAGATCGATGGTAGAAGTGAATTGTCCCATCCGGGTCACGTGAATAGTCATCGCTGGTAACATAGTAACAATATTCACGGTATCAATTTTCTAACAGATGGTGATACCTATAGGGATTAACTAGCGAATTATTAATGTACGTCATGGCCAACCGCACCACACATCATCACTGCAATAACCATCCTCGGGATGAGGATGTTAAATTACGTGCAAATCATTATGTCGACCAAAGAGTTCAATAAGTTATAATTTCGGTCGTTCTCTATCGTGACATGATTTGTGGAGAATGCATGGTACAATATAAATGAGCTATTTTCAAAATTGTGTTTGTCCATCAAGACTTTGTTCCGTTTGTTTTAGCATTTAAAAAAAAAATCAGCCTTAATGTCTTATATTTCTTTCAAAGAAAGGTGGACTGCAGATATTTGCTTGGTGTTAGATTGAGCTCGGACTGATTGTAATTTCAGAAAATACTCTGCTCCGGCATAGCTTCTAGTGTATATTATTTGATCGATGGATGAAGATAAATGTCTCAACAGGGACACGCTAATATGAGCGTAGGTTACACAGTTACAATATTCACGTGATCAATTTTAAACCACCAGATACACATTTCGACATTAATTAAGTAAAACTCAAGCAAAATTATATGAAGGTTGAAAACCTTATACAGACTTTCAAGAAATGATAAAACCACAAAAACCAAATGTAAAGTAAACCCCTGACAAGGAATGAGAGCATTGCATGAAGAGATAGATAAGGTACAATAATTGTCAAACTTTTAAGTAGCTAATTAAAAAAAACAATTATCTAAAGTCGACCCTAGAGTTCGATTATTCTAAATAGTTTATCTCGTTTTTTTATCGTAACAATAAGACTTACAGAGATTTCAATAACACAAGATCCTCAAACGCATTTGCTGGTATGATTGAAATCCTGTTTCTCCTTAAGTTTCTAAAAATAATTTTACTGATTAATCTTTAGTAAAATGAAGTATCACATAATTAATGCGAGGGTAACACTAGCAGATTAGATTCTTGAATTTTATCAGAAAGGTCCGCAACAGGAATCATTTTTGCGTTTGTCGGTTTTGCCTTTTTTGACATAAACACACATTATATTAAGTGAGATCGTGTGTGAAATGTTAAAAGACTGGTTATCTCTTAGAACGTTAATCTGAACTTCAACTTCTGAATATTATTCAAAAAAGAAAAAGCATCTTTGTTTTAACCGGTATACTGATGATAAATATCTTTCAAACTTACACTCTCTTCAGGTTTGTGTTGTTAGAGAACAATCCGTCTGTTAAACTGCTTATACTTTTACTCATTTACTATTCAATTTTTCGAAGAACAAAAATATTGATTAACTACGAGGAAATTTGGGTACAATATAAATGAGATATTTGAAAAACTATTTTTCAATCATAACTTAGATCCTTTACTTTTATTCATATGAGAAAATAATTTTCAGCAATGAAGTCATATATTCGCGTCAAAGAAAATTGCTTGAAGACGATTGCTTAACGCTAGATTGAGTGTGGAATTGTATCTCCTTACGTATCAATTTGATCGACGAAATGAGAGAATTTTCCCCGACATAAAACGTGAATAGTAAGCGTTTGTTACATACTAATATTATCAACGGTACCAGTCTCATTGCACTAGATAATCCTTTCGACATTACTTATCTCTTTAGTGATACTCGAGACAAATATATTCGAAAGTCGTCATCCTATTATAGCCTTGGAAGAGAAGATTTCCAACGATACACAATAATCAAACGCATTTGCTGCTACCGTTGATATCTTGTTGTAGCTTAAGATTCTAAAAATAATATTACTGATTAATCTTTAGTCAGATAAAGTATAACATGAATTTAGGGAGTACAACACTGGCTTCTTGAACTTCGTTCACAACATTCGCGTCAAGAATCATTTTTGCGTACGTTGATTGTGACCTAATGTGGATAAAGAGATTTTTAGTGAAACGGGTAAAAGCTCGTTAGTTAATAGTACGTTAATGGTGAAATCCTATACGAAAATTCTTCTTGAAAACTTATTTCAAGAGAATACTCTCTTTTTTACCTTGATTCAAATGCCACATATCTTTCAATCTCGCACTGTCCTCATGTTTATGTTAAATGAGAATAATCCGTCTGGTCAACTGCTTCTTTGTCTAGCGTATGAAGCAAAGAGCAGCTAATACGAATGTTATAGTCGTTGGTATGAAACGGACGGACGGGGATTATTACGCAAGACATCATACAGCCGTGGCGAACACGCTACTACGAGATCAGTGGGTCGGTGATATCAAAATGAGAAATAAAAGTTTTAATGAGGAATTTAAAGAATAGATAACACAAAAGCTTCGTTTGTAGTTAATAAAGCCTACTTTGAATTCCTTTTGATGAATGTGATAACAGTTTTTTTCTGGGTTTCATGAGTAAGGGCAAACCACAAATTCAAATATTAAACACGTTACATTTTATATAGGATATGATTGAATGCGGTCTTATATCAACAATGCTAAAATATTCATGAAAATAATATTTATAAATATAATATTATCCACGAACATAATTACTCACAGACATTAATGAATTCATAGTATTCAACTAAACTTGATTGATAAACAATCTCCATCGTCATCAACCTCGACTTCAAAATAAAACTTGAAACGCCACATTCAGGAACATTAGTCATTTATCCAAAATAAATCCATCACAATTAAACATGAATTTAAATAGACAGCTGACTATCAGATTATTCAAATTAATGAGTAACTAAAAAATCAATAGAAGCTAGTGTTAAATATCATACTTACAACTCTGTTGTATTTATAGGTACACCTTCAGGTATTGCTGTTAAACCTTTGGAGCTACAATCGACTTTTGTTCCTGTGCAATCACATGTGAATTTTTGGAATCCAATACATGGTACAGCATACGTGTGTTCTAGTAAGCTGACGATTACAATAACTATTACTGTTAAAATCATGATTCTAAGTTTCTTCTCTTTATATCTAAAACATAATGTTAAATTACATTAAAGTAAAATCACAAAAATACGGATCTTCGAGGAAAATTCAAAATTAAAAGCCCCTAATGCAATGGCAAAATCAAAAGCTCAAACACATTAAAAAGATTTGGAAAAAAATATTGTTTCTATGGTAATTTACATAAAGGTGACAGTAATTTACATTTGTTTAAATATTGCAATTCGATTACGAATAGACAAATAAGTTATAAAATCCCTGAGTGGATCGAATGCTCTTCCAAAGGCAGTGAGACCAGGTGCGTCAACAGGGTAATTGTCTCCCGCTATCCATTTAAAAAAATGGTATGATTGCCAATGAGACAACTCTCAATAAGAGACCATATGACACAAAAATTAACAAAAAATTGTCACCGTAAGACCTTCAACAATGATCAAAGCCCAAACCGCATAGTCAGCTATAAGAGACCACGAAATGACAAATGTCGAGAGACCAAATGACACAAAAATTAACAACTAAAAGTCACCGTACGGCCTTCAACAATGACCAAAGCCAAAACCGCATAGTCATCTATAAAGGCCACGAAATGACAAATGTCGAGAGTCCAAATTACACAAAAATTAACCAATATTTGTCACCGTATGGCCTTCAACAATGAGCAAGGCCCAAACCGCATAGTCAACTATGAAAGGCTACAAAATGACAAATGTAAAACAATTCAAACGAGAAAAAAACGGCCTAATTTATGTACAAAAAATACATACAAACAGAAGGTTACTGGGTTAATCATGTTATCACATTTCCAACCCTCCTTCTGACCTTGAACATTGGTGAAACAGTACAACACAAAAACTAACTATAGAAATCAGTTGAAAAAGGCTCAACTCATCAGATGGATACAAAATAACAGAGTGGACATGGGTGGGTGCTTGTATATGTTTTACCTTTTACAAATGGTCACTTGGATGGGGAGAGGTCACATTGGCACTTATACCACTTCTTCTCAAATCTATATATCCGCCGTCATGATGAAACAGACGAACATAGAGGATTGGTTATATTCTTAAGAAACAGTAGTGCATATGGACTTTCCGTTCTAAGATAAAACATTTTTCAAAGCTTTATAGTTAAAGTGTTATAGTTTTAGCCGTAAAAGGAGTTCCTATGGGAAATTGCATTGTCGGTATTTACAGAAATGCAACCTATATGCTGAAACGCAGGTCCGTAACTTAGAACATAAGGACAATAAATTATACAAAAAATTAAAACAGCCATTCAGATAAACTGGTTATTTGGTTAAAAGATACTTCTAGAATTTTTTGCCTCGGGCAATAAATGCAAGAAATAAACTCAGTCCTATAACATGAGCAATTAAAAGTTGATACAGTTATTATGCTATTATTTTTATTTTCCTTTAGAATATAAGCACCAAAAGTTTCAATGACTTTGTACCTTTCTGATATTAAAATTTTCGATGATGGTAAATCAAGATATCATTTTGGACACACAGAATTTATTTTAGAGAGGCAAAAGAGAGCAAAGGGGTATTCAATCTCATAAGTCGAAGATAAATAAAGGCAACAGTAGTTTATTTACTGTAAAAGAGAGGCAAACGATAGCAAAGGGGCATTCAATCTCATAAGTCGAACATACATAAAGGCAACAGTAGTTTACTTACTGTAAAAGAGAGGCACAAGATAGCAAAGGGGCATTCAATCTCATAAGTCGAACATAAATAAAGGCAACAGTAGTATATTTACTGTAAAAGAGAGGCAAAAGATAGCAAAGGGGCATTCAATCTCATAAGTCGAACATAAATAAAGGCAACAGTAGTATATTTCCTGTAACAGAGAGGCAAAAGATAGCAAAGGGGCATTCAATCTCATAAGTCGAACATAAATAAAGGCAACAGTAGTATACTTACTGTAAAAGAGAGGCAAAAGATAGCAAAGAGGCATTCAATCTCATAAGTCGAACATAAATAAAGGCAACAGTAGTATACTTACTGTAAAAGAGAGGCAAAAGATAGCAAAGGGGCATTCAATCTCATAAGTCGAACATAAATAAAGGCAACAGTAGTATACTTACTGTAAAAGAAAGGCTAAAGATAGCAAAGGGGCATAAAATCTCATAAGTCGAACATAAATAAAGGCAACAGTAGTATACCGCTGTTCGAAATTCACAAATCAATAGATAAAAAACAAATCCGGGTTACAAACTTAAACTGAGGGAAACGTATCAAATATAAGAGAACTATACGACACAACAGAAACACCAAAATGTAACACACACAGAAACGAACTATAATGTAACAATGGCCTTTTCCCTGACTTGGTACAGTGCATTTTATGAAAAAATGGTGGGTCTTAAACTATCAAACACTATAGGAACAAAAAAGAAAAAAAGAAAAAGACGTAAAGCCAAATAAGAGTATACAAAACACAACATTGAAAATTGAAGACTGAGCAATACGAACCTCACAAAATACCGGATGCAATCTTAGATGCTCCGGAAGGGTGATTTGTTCTGTTATGTCGCTCATTCAAATGTGATGAAGTGATTGTTTCATTGCAAAGTTTTAAAAATGAAAGTAAAGGAAATTAATCATTTTTAAATAAAAGATATAAGAAAAACGAAGTCGTATACATACTGTAAATGACGATTTATACTTCTGTCCAGGATCTTGTGGGGAAAATTTTAATGCATTCTACTGGTTAACTCCTAACAACAAATGATAACGAAAGTATTTGCAAAGGTGTTGTCTTGAATGTAGATCGTAAAAGAGACGTCAATAAATGAGTTATCGATTATCATCAACGGATCAAAAACTGACACACGAATTTAGTTAAGAAAGAAATTTGGTTCAACTGTTCAAATGAAAAGGTAAATATAATACCGTACAGCGGGTTATTTTCGCGGGTGTAAAATTTCGCGATTTTCCTTGAGTAAGGTATACGAAATATTTTGGCGTTGATTGTTTTGGCGAATTCAAAACTTTTATCAATACCTTTGCATGTGCACTTTTAATATGGTGTAATTTATTTTGGCAGTTTTGTTCTCTTCGGGAAAAAATGCAACACTTACAATACAATCTAATCAAAGAGCAGAATGCTCTGAGGGATACGATTGCCATACACCTTATCGCTAATCCCGGCTGACCCGGCCCCTTGAACTTTTGACGCATACAACAATCACTTTTACATTGTGGCATCAGATATGTTGTTTTATGACGTCAAAATTTTACGGGAACCTGTGCGATATCCAGTAATGGCGGACAAATAGCGATAAGGTGTATTATTTTCATTGACACATGTATACAGAATTTCTGCCAACTTTTCATAAAGCTAATGCGTGATATTTGGTCAAAATTGAAAAGATCAAAGAAAAAACAATAGATCGAGAGATAATGCCGCAAAAAAGCATGATCATGCGTGAGTCTCATGCATTTTTGGCAGCCCTAGTACAGCTGGATAGTATTATTTTCAAAACTAATTCAACTGCACAGTCATGTAAAATGTAATTTTCGTAATCTGAATAGTTACTCAACTTTAAGAATAGCCAATCCCGTATACAAGTGGATGAGCAATGTACTTAATGGGTTTTATTTTTGTACTATCAATTCCAAGTTTATTTTCCACAGCAGTCACTGAGAGTGAGAGAAGGTATTTCACTTCGTATCTTATCACCATTAATCGTAGGAGGAACCTCATTTCTAACTCATTAAATATTTAATTTTCTTTGGGTCAGTGGGCATGACTCCTTTCCGTACACACTTCATTGTTTAAATTGCGATCGTTTTTAATATAATACGACGTTTATCGTAATCTAACGAGTTAATTTTTCTCGTATTTTGATTTTGACGGAAGTTACTTACGGAAGGGAGACAACTCGAAACGATAATATGGAAGACTCCATTCCGGCTGAAGGGGTGTTAAAGTTACATCTTTACGATGTGGACTACATTTATTTTAATTAAAAAGATGCATATGATTTAAAATTATGCAATAACAATAACCCTTAATAGCACACAGACATGGAAAGGATCCTATGAGTTTCAAATTAATCAATGGATCGGGGAATGCACATAATTACATAGACACACCCTTGACTTGTGATTTGGAACAACAACGTTTATTAAATGATAATTAAACGACCTAGATGGTTCTCCATTTCTTTATGAGCGTACAATATCAAATATAAGTTTCACAACGGTGACATATAAGAAAAACTCCATTTCAGTTCTTATATGACAGAAATAGATTTATTGGAATTCAGAGAACTCTCGCATTTTATCAAAACTGGGGAATTCCCTCCGACGTGTTTCTAAATTAATTTATAAAAACACTAAATATAAATACTGCTTAAGTCTGATTTTCCGTGTTGTTAAAAACACGCATATAAGTCAAGGGGAATATCAAACATGAAGATTATGAGAAGAACATTACAGGAAAGTTGTTTAAGTTCAATCCTTTTGTATGTTTTTACCTTTTAAAGCAAGGCAATCATTAGAATCTGAGATGTTCCTTAATGTTTAGAATAAAACGGTTGACATGAGGGCATGGCCCTGCGTCAATGTTATAAGTCTACAGATTGCTTGAAAGCAATCGTATCCCAAAAACATATAAAAAAGATGCAGAAAGGAGTAGGTCCAGTAAGACCCCTTTTTGGTCCCAAAATAAAGCAGTTTTACAAAATTGTTAAAATGTAAACTTTTAGTTATTTATTGGACGATAGAATGCTTCTGCTTCATAAATGTGGGCTGTTTTTGACAATACAATGCACATATATCGGGTACTAGCACCATTAAGTCATGCTAAATTACTGAAATCTTCACAATTCTAGCATTGTAGTTAAATTTTAGACGGTTTTCGTGTAAAACGAAAGTGGCAGCATTCGTGTTCATGCTTAATATTGAAATGTAAGTTGTATTTGATGATAATACATAACATATATAAAGATTGAGGATGAACACGGATGCGGCCACATTTATTTTTGACAAAAAACATCTGAAAAGTGACATTTTTCATCATATTTGGTAGATTTTTCATATTTGAGCTTGAATCGGTTCGTTTTTAATGACTAAATCAGTTAAAATCTTTCACATACACTAACTGAATCAAATGAAATAGACACTTAAGTGTTTAAAAAGTGGTCAAAATCTTTCGTCAGATGAACCTGAAGTTAGAGGCCAAAATCGGTCCTGATCGGACCTACTCCTTTGATAAATTGGAAAATCTACGTAGAATTATGTTTTATGTTAATTATGTAATGAGTAAATTTGGATTTTAGCATGAAATTATTAAGATTGATTTCAGGCCAGAAAATAGACCGAACGCGTTATCATCTGTGTCATGTAGCCGGGAATGATGATGAGTGCTATAAGAGATAAGTTAAGATAGGTAAATGTATAAAGTTACTTACATGTTAAATAGTTGACAATACGACGACAACTGGAAAAACTGATCACACAACCGAACACTTGAAGAGAGGCTTTGTGAATGAAATAACACGTTGGAAGGGATGGTATATGTTTAATATCACGCTAGTGTGTGCGTGGTCCGAGGATGTAACACATGCTTACTGTCGTTTCAGTGGTTGAACAAGGCAAATATTTTTACAAATTTCTTTTTCTGAAAAGGAGCGGTTCGTACTAATATAAAACTACGTATGACTAAAGATAAAAAAAATTAGAAAAATTATGTAACATATTGCGAATACAAATTTATGTACATATTGCAAATAAAGTCTATGTAACATATTGCAAATGAATGTTTGAACAAGCACTATTGATTTCAACGTTTATAATAAATTATGAATTATTTGAATAAATAAATTGTCAAATCATCAAATTAGATGAATTGTTTAATATCATTTTGTTCATGCTTTCTCAATGTTAATTATTACAATTATTTGAAATCAGAAACAGAAGATGAAAACTCTAGCATACTAGGGGAAGAGAGATTTGCCATCAATTTACAAAATGATTCAATAATATCAATACAAACTTTGATAACATAATATATATATTTTGAAAAGAATAAATAAACTTAATTTTTTTTATAGATGATCTCGCTTGAGTCGGTACGGCGAAAGCGAGAAAAGCCGTTGATATGCCCATTGCTAATCTGCACTACAAACTGCTCAGAGTCTGAATTGACCAGTTTTTGTGCTCGACCAGTAATATTGAGCACACATTTTACTCAACTAGTCTCGACATTGTCTCGACTGTACTTAACTGTACTTAAGTGTACTCGACTAGGTCTCGACTTTACTTAATTAGTCTGATTCAGTACTTGATGATCTTTGTGTAGTCTGAAATAGTCTTGACAAAGGCTCGACCTGTCTCGACCTGTCTTGACTAGTCTCGACCTGTCTCGACTAGTTCCGACTCAGTCTTAACCAGTCTCGACTCAGTCTCAACCAGTCTCGACCTGTCTCGACTAGTCTTGACCTTCAAATTTAGTTTTGACTGGTGTAAATCAGCCCATCTAACTAAATTAAATATTGATCTTACAAAATTCAAGCTTATTAGGTAGTTTGATTTATTGCTGCGAAATGAAAGAATTTAATTTTACAATATGTCAAAATGAAAATTTTTATATAAAAATTCAGATAGGCATCTTTAATTTTTTTTTAAACTTTTTCAAATCAACTTGGATTTTCATCAATCTATGCCGATATCTTAGATATATATCAAGCTTACTGAATCCCATTTCATTAAGTTTTTTGTTGTATTGCTGTAAAATTTAAGAATTAAAGTATTCTTGGTAAAAAAAGCTAGGATTTGCAATTTGGACAAAATAGAGATAGTACACTTTAATTTTGTTCCTAACTTTTTCAAATCAACTTAGATTTTTACCAAACTCTACAACTATCTTTGCAATATATTGATCTTACTGAATCATAGGGTGTTATTTAGTTTGGTTTATTTCTGTCAAATTTAAGAATTTAATTAATCTAGGTCAAAAAGCTACGATATTAGAAATATATCCTTCCTCATAATTTGGGAAAAAGTATATATAAAAGAGTTATATAATTTCTTTAATGTTTTATTCCTTTTGATATATATTATATAAATATATCAAAAAGGGATGAAACATTAAAGAAATTATTAAAATAGTTCTTCTGATTTGTGGTGATTTATAAAGCAATACCTTCTGCTTGGGGCAAACTTATTAAAAAGATCACATCTACCAGAGAGTTTTAAATTCTAAATAACATTTATTCAAAGTTGCAATTTCCTGTTAAATCTCAATCGTAAGGCTTTTTTAATTCACTAGATAAGCAATACACGAGTTTAAGAAAAGTAGGGCTTTCTTTTTACCTGTAAAACTCATGTGTACTGATGTAATTAAATCATGTATAGTGCCATGTCATTAAATTTGACAAAAAAATATTTAAAGATTTGATTAAAATAAATTTATACTGTAACTTTTGAACACATTTCTTTTTTTAAAAGGTTATCAAGGATTGTCATGAAAGTTCATGATTTTAACCAAAAAAAAAGGTGTTTATTTTGTTTAAGGTGATTTGAAAAAGTTATGAAATCTTAAAAAAGACACCTTTTTTTTTTTGGTTAAAACAAAAATTTAATATCATTTATAAATGAAGAAAGATATATTTCTTATATCGTAGCTTTTTTACCTACATGTAGATTAATAAAATTCTTAAATTTGACAGAAATACACCAAACCTAAAGTTTATTTGAAAAAGTTATGAAAAAAATTAAAGTGTACTATCTCTATTTTGTCAAAACTGCAAAATCTAGCTTTTTTTTTACCTAGATTAAATTAATTCTTAAATTTGACAGCAATACACCAAACTTCATAACAACCTGGGATTTAGTAAGATTAATTCCTCACAAAGGTAGCTATATAGTTTGAATAAAATCCAAGTTGATTTGAAAAAGTTATTAAAAAACTTAAAGTGTACTATCTCTATTTTGTTCGAACTGCAAATTCTATCTTTTTTTACCTAGATTAATTTAATTCTTAAATTTGACAGCAATACAACAAGAAACAAAATAACCTGGGATTCAGTAAGCTTGATAGTTATCTAAGATAACTGCATAGTTTGATGAAAATCCAAGTTGATTTGAAAAAGTTATTAAAAAAATTAAAGTGTTCTATCTCTATTTTGTCCAAATTGCAAATCCTAGCTTTTTTTGTTTTACCAAGATCACTTTAATTCTTACATTTTACAGCAATACAACAAAAAACTAAATGACAGGGGATTCAGTAAGCTTGATATATATCTAAGATAGCTGCATAGTTTGATGAAAATTGAAGTTGAATTTAAAAAGTTATAAAAAAAATTTAAAGTGTACTATCTCTATTTTATTCGAACTGCAAATTCTAGCTTTTTTGACCTAGATTAATTTAATTCTTAAATTTGACAGCAATACAACAAGAAACAAAATAACCTGGGATTCAGTAAGCTTAATATATATCTAACATAGCTGCATAGCTTGAGGAAAATCGAAGAAGTTGATTTGAAAAAGTTATTCAAAAATTTAAAGTGTAATATCTCTATTTTGTCCGAATTGCAAATCCTTGCTCTTTTTACCAAGATTACTTTAATTTTAAAATTTTACAGCAATACAACAAAAAACTAAATGAAATGGGATTCAGTAAGCTTGATATATATCTAAGATAGCTGCATAGTTTGATGAAAATCCAAGTTGATTTTAAAAAGTTGCCTATCTGAATTTTTATATATTAATTTTTATTTTGATTTTGACATATTGTAAAATTAAATTCTTTCATTTCACAGCAATAAATCAAACTACCTAAATAATAAGCTTGAATTGTGTAAGATCAATATGTAATTTAGTTAGATGGGCTGATTTACACCAGTCAAAACTAAATTTGAAGGTCAAGACTAGTTGAGACAGGTCGAGACTGGTTGAGACTGAGTCGAGACTAGTCGAGACAGGTCGAGACTAGTCAAGACAGGTCGAGACAGGTCGAGCCATGGTCAAGTTTATTTCAGACTACAAAAAGATCATCAAGTACTGAATCAGACTTATTAAGTAAAGTCGAGACCTAGTCGAGTACACTTAAGTACAGTTAAGTACAGTCTTGACAATATCGAGACTAGTCGAGTAAAATGTGTGCTCGATTTTACTGGTCGAGCACAAAAACTGGTCAATTCAGACTCTGAGCAGTTTGTAGTGCTGTTTATCTCTATTTTACCTTTGACGACGTTGTCAATTTCAAGTCAATTTCATTAGAATCGCTACATGCCTCCTTAGTTTATAGCGATAATTTTCCATCCCAAACAAGTAGCATGATATAAAAAAATATCACAAAAAAATATCAAAGGAAAAATGCACAAAGGAACGATAATATATTTTACATCAACCACAAATTGACATCTATAGTTGTCATGTCTAGGACTCATGTAATTTGGACCGAGTGTGGATTCATTAGTGATGTCTGCATACATTGTGAGTCGTTATTGTATTAATTCTTGTAAAACTATTCCGATATCGTGTGAAGTTAATCAAATATCTTTTATTTTTATCATATATTTAGTAGTAAATACAGTTCGTTTTAGAGAGGCAAAAGATAGCAAAGGGGCATTCAATCTCATAAGTCGAACATACATAACGGCAACATTAGTTTACTTACTGAAAAAAAGAGTCAAAAGATAGCAAAGGGGCATTCGATCTCATAATTCGAACAGAAATAAAGGCAACAGTAGTTTGCTTAATGTAAAAGAGAGGCAAAAGATAGCAAAGGGGCATTCAATCTCATAAGTCGAACAGAAATAAAGGCAACAGTAGTTTACTTAATGTAAAAGAGAGGCAAAAAATAGCAAAGGGGCATTCAATCTCATAAGTCGAACATAAATAAAGGCAACAGTAGTATACTTACTGTAAAAGAGAGGCAAAAGATAGCAAAGGGGCATTCAATCTCATAAGTCGAACATAAATAAAGGCAACAGTAGTTTACTTACTGTAATAGATAGGCTAAAGATAGCAAAGGGGCATTCAATCTCATAAGTCGAACATAAATAAAGGCAACAGTAGTATACTTACTGTAAAAGAGAGGCAAAGGATAGCAAAGGGGCATTCAATCTCATAAGTCGAACATAAATAAAGGCAACAGTAGTATACTTACTGTAAAAGAGAGGCAAAAGATAGCAAAGGGGCATTCAATCTCATAAGTCAAACATAAATAAAGGCAACAGTAGTATACCGCTGTTCGAAATTCACAAATCAATAGAGAAAAAACAAATCCGGGTTACAAACTAAAACTGAGGAAAACGTATCACATATAAGAGAACTATACGACACAACAGAAACACAACACCAAAATGTAACACACAGAGAAACGAACTATAATGTAACAATGGCCTTTTTCCTGACTTGGTACAGGGCATTTTATGAAAAAATGGTGGGTCTTAAACTATCAAACACTATAAGAACAAAAAACAAAAAAAAGAAAAAGACGTAAAGCCAAATAAGAGTATACAAAACACAACATTGAAAATTGAAGACTGACCAATACGAACCTCACAAAACACCGGATGCAGTCTTAGATGCTCCGGATGGGTGATTTGTTCTGTTATGTCGCTCATTCAAGTGTGATGAAGTGATTGTTTCATTGCAAAGTTTTAAAAATGAAAGTAAAGGAAATTAATCATTTTTGAATAAAAGATATAAGAAAAACGAAGTCGTATACATACTGTAAATGACGATTTATACTTTTGTTCAGGATCTTGTGAGGAAAATTTTTAGTATGCATTCTACTGGTTAACTCCTCACAACAAATGATAACGAATGTATTTGCAAAGGTGCTGTCTCGAGTGTAGATTGTAAAAGAGACGTCAATAAATGAGTTATCGACTATCATCAACGGATCAAAAACTGACACACGAACTTAGTTAAGAAAGAAATTTGGTTCAACTGTTCAAATGAAAATGTAAATATAATACCGTATAGCGGGTTATTTTCGTGGGTGTAAAATTTCGCGATTTCCATTGAATAAGGTATACGAAATATTTTGGCGGTTATTGTTTTGGCGAATTCAAAACTTTTATAAATACCTTTGCATATGCACTTTAATATGGTGTAATTTATTTTGGCAATTTTGTTCTATCCGCGAAAATAAGTGAAAATGTACATCCCGCGAAAATAACATGCTATACTGTATGAAGAATGACTTCGGGAAAAAATGCAACACTTAGAATACAATCTAATCAAAGAGCAGAATGCTCTGAGGGATACGATTGCCATACACCTTATCGCTAATCCCGGCTGACCCGGCCCCTTGAACTTTTGACGCATACAACAATCACTTTTACATTGTGGCGTCAGATATGTTGTTCTATGACGTCAAAATTCTACGGGAACCTGTGCGATATCCAGTTATGAGGGACAAATAGCGATAAGGTGTATTGTTTTCATTGACACATGTACATAGCAGTTCTGCCAACTTTTCATAAAGCTAATGCGTGAGATTTGGCCAAAATTGAAAAGATCAAAGAAAACAACAATTGATCGAGAGATAATGCCGCAAAAAAGCATGAACAGGCGTGAGTCTCATGCATTTTTAGCAGCCCTGGTGTAGCTGGATAGTATTATGTTCAAAACTATTTCAACTGCCAGTCATGTTAAATGTAATTTTAGTAATCTGAATAGTTACTCAACTTTAAAAATAGCCAATTCCGTATACAAGTGTATGAGCAATGTACTTATTGGGTTTATTTTTGTACTATAAATTCCAAGTTTATTTTCCACAGCAGTCACTGAGAGTGAGAGAAGGTATTTCACTTCGTATCTTATCACCATTAATCCTAGGAGGAACCTCATTTCCAACTCTTTAAATATTTAATTTTCTTTGGGTCAGTGGGCATGACTCCTTTTTGTACACACTTCTCTGTTTAAATTAATATAATACGACGTTTATCGTAATCTAACGAGTTAATTTTTCTCGTATTTTGATTTTGACGGAAGTTACTTACGGAAGGGAGACAACTCGAAACGATGATATGGAAAACTCCATTCCGGCTGAAGGGGTGTTAAAGTTACACCTTTAAGATGTGGACTACATTTATTTTAATTAAAAAGATGCATATGATTTAAAATTATGCAACAACAATAACCCTCTATTGCAGACAGACATAGAAAGGATCCTATGAGTTTCAAACTTATCAATGGAGTGGGGAATCCAGAGCAACCATTCAATCTGATACCCCTTGAAGTCAGGAAAACTATACGCATGCGCATAATTACATAAACAAACGCTTGACTTGTGATTGGGACAAAAACGTTTATTAAATGATAATTAAACGACCTAGATGGTTCTCCATTTCTTTATACGCGTACAATATCAAATATAAGTTTCATAACGGTGACATATAAGAAAAACTCCATTTCAGTTCTTATATGATAGAAATAGATTGATTGGAATTCAGAGAACTCTCGCATTTTATCAAAACTGGGGAATTCCCTCCGACGTGTTTCTAAATTTATAAAAACACTAAATATAAATACTGCTTAATTCTGATTTTCCGTGTTGTTAAAAACACGCATATAAATCAAGGGAAATATCAAACATGAAGATTATGAGAAGAACATTACAGGAAAGTTGTTTAAGTTCAATCCTTTTGTATGTTTTTACCTTTTAAAGCAAGGCAATCATTAGAATCTGAGATGTTTCTTAATGTTTAGAATAAAACGGTTGCCGTGAGGGCATAGCCCTGAGTCCATGGTATAAGTCTACAGATTGCTTGAAAGCAATCGTATCCCAAAAACATATAAAAAAGATGCCGAAAGGAGTAGGTCCAGTAAGACCCCTTTTTGGTCCCAAAATAAAGCAGTTTTACAAAATTGTTTAAATGTAATTTTTTAGTTATTTATTGGACGGTAGAATGCTTCTGCTACATAAATATGGGCTGTTTTTGACAACAGAATGCACATATATCGGGTACTAGCACCATTAAGTCATGCTAAATTACTGAAATCTTCACAATTCTAGCATTTAAGTTAAATTTTAGACGGTTTTCGTGTAAAACGAAAGTGGCCGCATTCGTGTGCATCCTTAGTATTGAAATGAAAGTTGTATTTGATGATAATACATAACATATAAAGATTGAGGATGAACACGGATGCGGCCACATTCATTTTTGACAAAAAAAACATCTGAAAATTGACATTTGTCGGCATATTTGGTAGATTTTTCATATTTGAGCTTGAAACGGATCGTTTTTAATGACTAAATCAGTTAAAATCTTTCACATACACTAATTGAATCAAATGAAATAGACACTTAAGTATTTAAAAAGTGGTCAAAATCTTTCGTCAGATGAACCTGAAGTTAGAGGCCAAAATCGGTCCTTATCGGACCTACTCCTTTGATAAATTGGAAAATCTACGTAGAATTATGTTTTATGTTAATTATGTAATGAGTAAATTTGGATTTTAGCATGAAATAAAATACATCACCTTCTCTGCATGATGTATCTATTAATGAATTGCTGCAATTTATACAAAAGCCGTTAGGTATTCATCACATTCGCTCGAAACTTTATTCATTACCCCTTTCAAAACTTCATTCTCTGTTCAATTTATGTTTGGAATCCACCGTTACAAACCCTCATTCAAACCTATACAAAATTACAGTTATAATTTCGGATATTGCAAGTCACAGACTTTTCAAGCCAGTCCGCATTGGCAAAGATAAAAAAAGAGAAAAGATCTTTCCTTAATCTTTCCTTTGACAACAAAGGTATCGATGGCGTCAACTTAGGCAATATCCTTCATCATAAATTAGTTCAATCGAAAATAACTCCTTATTTCAAAAACCAGTCTGTACCAATCATTTCTTATACCTATACCAAACCTATTGCAACTAAAATTTTCAATTACAAACACGTTTTGCAGGATCTCGATATTGACGACTTCAAGTCTAAACCTCCCGATTGCACTTGTGCTAGTTCCCAATTCACATATAATCCCGCTGGCCACGTTATTACCGGTGACCTCAACATTGTTAATAACACTTCTCTACGAAATGTGTTATCGACAAGTCCGAAATATCGTGAGCCTAAATCCATCAATTGGAAATTCAACTTTGAAGTTTTGATGGATTCAGTTGCGGATTATGCCAGGCAATGGGCTAAGCGCGAGAGGGAAGACGTAGACACTCTTTCCGAATGGATGAAGGCAGTGAGGTCGTTGATACAAATCAGAATAAAGAAACTGAATGGGTCTATCAATGCCCATGCTACGTCAATCTTTGAAGACCCAAATGTTGCAAAACACCTATCCTACCTCCATGACAAATATGTTGTTGTCCCCGCAGATAAAGCCCCAAATAACATCGTTTTTGTATGTAAAACTCATTACATTAACTGCTTGATAAACGAGTTAGGTATTAACAATTCACTTGGAAACTCAACATATACCCTCACGACACTTCCCAAAGAGGAAATCCTGGATAATCATAGGTCTGTTCTGTGTTCCTTTGGAATTTCAACCAAAGATGAAGAACTGGATCTGCCATCACTGTATTGGATACCTAAACTACATAAGTGTCCTTACAAACAACGGTATATTGCTGGGTCTTCCAAGTGCTCCACGAAACCTCTTTCTAAATTATTAACATCTATTTTATCAGCAATCAAAGACGGGCTTCAAAGTTATTGTGAAACTGCCTATTCTAGAGGGGGCGTGAATCAGATGTGGATACTTAAAAAGTCCAAAGATCTTACAGAGTACATACAATCTAACTCTCTTTCATCTTGTAACAGTATTAAAACATTTGACTTTTCCACTCTGTACACTAGTATTCCACATTCCAAACTAAAAGACAAATTGAAAGAGTTGGTATTGCTTTGCTTCGTAAAAAAGAATGGCCAACGTAGATACAAGTATCTTGTCTTAGGGAGGGATAAATCCTACTTTGTAAAGGATCACTCTGATTCGAACAAAAAATTCTCTGAAACTGATATTATCAAGATGCTTGATTTCTTGATTGACAACATATTTGTTACGTTCGGAGGAAGTGTTTTTCAACAGACTGTCGGCATTCCAATGGGAACAAACTGTGCCCCTCTACTTTCCGACTTGGTTCTTTATTATTATGAGGCTGACTTCATGCAGGAACTTCGTAGGAAGAAAGATAAGAAGTTAGCACTATCCTTTAACTCTACTTTTCGCTATATAGATGATGTTCTTTCACTAAATAATTCAAAATTTGGTGACTATGTGGAACGCATCTATCCAATCGAGCTAGAGATAAAGGATACTACACATACAGTTAAGTCGGCCTCATATCTTGACTTACATCTAGAAATTGACAATGAGGGTCGGTTGAAAACAAAATTTTACGACAAAAGAGATGATTTAAGCTTTCCAATTGTGAACTTTCCATTTCTAAGTAGCAACATTCCAGCAGCACCTGCATACGGGGTATATATCTCCCAATTGTTACGATATTCCCATGCTTGCATTTCCTATCATGATTTTCTTGATAGAGGGTTGCTGCTCACAAAGAAGCTATTAAACCAAGAGTCCCAAATGGTGAAGTTGAAATCATCCCTTCGTAAATTTTACGGACGCCATCACGAGTTGGTTGACCGTTATGGAATAACCGTTTCACAAATGATATCGGATATGTTCCTTACCTGAATGTGACCTACCGAATTAGACTATTTACCGGATTTGTTATCACATAAGCAACACGACGGGTGCCGCATGTGGAGCAGGATCTGCTTACCCTTCCGGAGCACCTGAGATCACCCCTAGTTTTTTGGTGGGGTTCGTGTTGTTTATTCTTTATTTTTCTATGTTGTGTCGTGTGTGCTGTTGTTTGTTTGTCTTTTTCAGCCATGGCGTTGTCAGTTTGTTTTAGATTTATGAGTTTGACTGTCCCTTTGGTATCTTTCGTCCCTCTTTTAAGAATGATTTCAGGCCAGAAAACAGATCGAACGCGTTATCATATGTGTCATGTCGCAGGGAATGATGATGAGTGCTATAAAAGATAAGTTAAGATAGGTAAATGTATAAAGTTACTTACATGTTAAATGGTTGACAATACGACCACAACTGGAAAAACTGATCACACAACCGAACACTTGAAGAGAGGCTTTGTTAATGAAATAACACGTTGGAAGGGATGGTATATGTTTAATATCACGCTAGTGTGTGCGTGGTCCGAGGATGTAACACATGCTTACTGTCGTATCAGTGGTTCAACAAGGCAAATGTTTTTACGAATTTCTTTTTCTGAGAAGGAGCGGTTCGTACTAATATAAAACTATGTATGAATAATCATAAGAAAATAGAAAAAATATGTAACCTATTACGTATGAAAATTTATGTACATATTGCAAATAAAGTCTATGTAACACATTGCAAATAAATGCTTGAACAAGCACTATTGAATTCAACGTTTATAATAAATTATGAATTATTTGATTGAAGAAATTGTCAAATCATCAAATTAGATGAATTGTTTAATATCATTTTGTTCATGCTTTCTCAATTTTAATTATTACAATTATTTGAAATCAGAAACAGAAAATGAAAACTGTAGCATATTAGGGAAAGCGAAATTTGCCATCAATTTACAAAATGTTTCAAAAATATCAATACAAACTTTGATAAAATATAACACATTTTGAAAAGAATAAATTAACTTAGTATCGAATTATTTTTATAGATTATCGTTGATCATCTCAACGAGATTGATTTTCTCGCTTGAGTCGGTACGTATACGGCGAAAGCGAGAAAAGCCGTTGATATAACCAATGCTAATCTGTTTATCGCTATTTTACCTATGAGGACGTTGTCAATTTTATGTCAATTTCATTAGCAACGTCATGTGCCTCTTTAGTTTCTAGCGATAATTTTCCATCTCAAGCAAGTAGCATGATATAAAAAAATATCACAAAAAATATCAAAGGAAAAATGCACAAAAGAACGATAGTATATTTTACATCAATTACAAATTGACATCTATAGTTGTCATGTCTAGGACTCATGTAATTTGGACCGAGTGTGGATTCATTAGTGATGTCTGCATACATTGTGAGTCGTTATTGTATTCATTCTTGTAAAACTATTCCGATATCGTGTGAAGTTAATCAAATATCTTTTATTTTTATCATATATTGAGAAGTAAATACAGTTCGTTTTAGAGAGGCAAACGATAGCAAAGGGGCATTCAATCTCATAAGTCGAACATAAATAAAGGCAACAGTAGTTTACTTACTGTAAAAGAGAGGCTAAAGATAGCAAAGGGCCATTCAATCTCATAAGTCGAACATAAATAAAGGCAACAGTAGTTTACTTACTGTAAAAGAGAGGCAAAAGATAGCAAAGGGGCATTCAATCTCATAAGTCGAACATAAATAAAGACAACATTAGTATACTTACTGTTAAAGAGAGGCTAAAGATAGCAAAGGGGCATTCAATCTCATAAGTCGAACATAAATAAAAGCAACAGTAGTTTAATTACTGTAAAAGAGAGGCCAAAGATAGCAAAGGGGCATTCAATCTCATAAGTCGAACATAAATAAAGGCAACAGTAGTTTACTTACTGTAAAAGAGAGGCCAAAGATAGCAAAGGGGCATTTAATCTCATAAGACGAACATAAATAAAGGCAACAGTAGTAAACTTACTGTCAAAGAGAGGCAAAAGATAGCAAAGGGGCATTCAATCTCATAAGTCGAACATAAATAAAGGCAACAGTAGTTTACTTACAGTAAAAGAGAGGCTAAAGATAGCAAAGGGGCATTCAATGTCATAAGTCGAACATAAATAAAGGCAACAGTAGTATACCGCTGTTCGTTTTAGAGGGGCCAAAGATAGCAAAGGGGCGTTCAATCTCATAAGTCGAACATAAATAAAGGCAACAGTAGTTTACCGCTGTTCGGAATTCACAAATCAATAGAGAAAAAACAAATCCGGGTTACAAACTAAAACTGAGGGAAACGTATCAAATATAAGAGAACTATACGACACAACAGAAACACAACATCAAAATGTAACACACACAGAAACGAACTATAATGTAACAATGGCCTTTTTTTTTACTTGGTACAGGGCATTTTATGAAAAAATGGTGGGTCTTAAAGTATCAAACACTATAGGAACAAAAAAGAATAAAGCCAAATAAGAGTATACAAAACACAACATTGAAAATTGAAGACTGAGCAATACGAACCTCACAAAATACCGGATGCAATCTTAGATGCTCCGGAAGTGTGATTTGTTCTGTTATGTCGCTCATTCAAGTGTGATGAAATGATTGTTTCATTGCAAAGTTTTAAAAATGAAAGTAAAGGAAATTAATCATTTTTGAATAAAAGATATAAGAAAAACGAAGTCGTATACATACTGTAAATGACGATTTATACTTTTGTTCAGGATCTTGTGAGGAAAATTTTAAGTTAGTATGCATTCTACTGGTTAACTCCTCACAACAAATGATAACGAAAGTATTTGCAAAGGTGCTGTCTCGAATGTAGATCGTAAAAGAGACGTCAATAAATGAGTTATCGACTATCATCAACGGATCAAAAACTGACACACGAACTTAGTTAAGAAAGAAATTTGGTTCAACTGTTCAAATGAAAAGGTAAACATAATACCGTATAGCGGGTAATTTTCGCGGGTGTAAAATTTCGCGATTTTCATTGAATAAGGTATACGTAATATTTTGGCTGTTATTGTTTTGGCGAATTCAAAACTTTTATCAATACCTTTGCATGTGCACTTTTAATATGGTGTAATTTATTTTGGCAATTTTGTTCTATCCGCGAAAATAAGTGAAAATGTACATCCCGCAAAAATAACATGCTATACTGTATGAAGAATTACTTCGGGAAAAAATGCAACACTTACAATACAATCTAATCAAAGAGCAGAATGCTCTGAGGGATACGATTGCCATACACCTTATCGCTAATCCCGGCTGACCCGGTCCCTTGAACTTTTGACGCATTCAACAATCACTTTTACATTTAGTGGGAGATATTATGGACATAATTGTGCAAATCGTGATACAAGCATGAAATTTGGTATAAAGGTTGACTAAATGATACTTAAAAAAAATCCGCTGCTGGCCAGAAAAAAAAATCATTTTTTCAAAAAGGCCCCTACACATTTGGGAAATAGCGTCATTACAAATTGGCAAATTCGTTAATCCTTTGATAGGTGTGTTAGATGTAATGTCCAATGTTAAGTTTGATAAAAAAAAAAGTAAATGACAGTTCCTAAATTACGACTAGAAACACATTAATGAAACTAAAGGTGACTTCCGGTTTCAAATTGCCGGCAAACAAGTAAAAAAATCTATTTTTATACTTTCAAGCAACTTCACAAGGGATGTAAATCCTTGAAAGATGTATTATAGGTATAATCCAATGTAAGTTATGATAAAACGTTAAAAACAGTTCCTAAGTACGACAAAATAACACATAAATGAAAAAAATAGTGACTTCCGGTAAAAAAAATGGCGAAAAATATGTAGAAATATTTTTATAATTTCCATCAACTTCACAAGTGATAACACTCTTTGTTAATTTTAAATGCCTAGTTTGGTTAGAAAGACAGGTTGCTTATCTTATAATTATCTGATAGTTGCCTATACAACAACCCGTACAAGGAAGGCCAGAATGGTAGCATCTACAGTTACCAACACAGCTGGATTTTCGCCTCCGCATTTCAAAATATCCTGACACGAGGATGCAACGGCAGTCAAAGAAGTTCATTTTTGTTTCCAAATGTCATTGATTCTTTCTTTCATCCAATCACAACGTTTATGACTAGGTACATGTACCTGTCGAATACATGAATCAGGCTGAGCCCAAACAACTCCTCCTTGATATACTTCTCTTTAGATGTGCTCTGGAAAAGAACCCCTAGAAGGCGGAATTGCATCACAATGCCGCTGCCTCCTGGCAAACAATTCACATCGTGCCTCGCTTCATACTTAAGCCAAAAAAAAACCGTCCTTTACATCTGGAAAAACTTCCATTGTTAGCTAAGCTGACATCTTCCCTTTCTCACGACAATTCGACAAAGTGCAACATCCACTGAATGCATGGGCGAAAGGAAGAGCAAACACACAAGAACTAAACGCATTTGACATGTCACGTACAGGAAGCCATCAAAAGTCGTTATTCCTTCCATAACCTATCCACAATTTGTTCTACCTAATTTTCCGATTGCTGCAATTATTGATATTATTTCATCTGTGTCAGTACTACTTAAAATTACATTTTACAACACTTTTCATAATCATGCCTAACATGGACAAACATTCGTGTATCTGCTTCTTCATGATTACAAGGGGATAAACAGGAAGTATCCTTATTGAAACTGCAAAGAATATTTTCACCATGAGTAACATACACATTTGTATTAGTCTCTCAAGAAGCAATTTTGTCAGCAAGAAACTTGAACAATTTCGTTTCGTTGTCATCTTCACAGAGAAAACTACTACAAACCCTTGGTGTTCTACCAGAACCAACACCTTTCCATCTGCCACAAGAACCTTTATTAAACATCAAATACAATGTCTACTTTTGAATATTTATATAAGGCAGTATGACATCATTAGTATAATCATCAAAATTTTTGCCCAACTTTGTGACCTGGAATTAACCATTTCTACCCCACTAACGATAAATTCAAATGCGTCCGAATTTGGATCAGCAAATCACAGAATGTTTCAAGTAAACCCATTTGCAGCGATTTAATACCACTATTTCAAGTGACATCCTGAGATAAAGACGGAGGAGCAGTTTAGTTTTTATGGATAAAGAAATATTCCAAGTAAAACTGTCTACTGTGACAAGAAATGAAAAGTCTAGAAAAGATATCGCAATCACTTTAAAGGGTCTTTAGCCTTGTTTTTGACAAAGACGTTTTGCATTTACTTCAAAAGATCTTCGTATTGTTTGGACCAATATCTTGGGGTTTATTTACATATCTTATCTGTTTCCGAATCAACAATTTCCTAAATGGAGTATTTTTTTTTTTACAAATCTGTCGACTCTTCTAGAAATAAATTTCCAGACTCGTTCATCACTTTACAAATCCTTTAAAGCTGTTTAAAATAATCTTTTTGTGTTTTCATAGTCTTCATTATGTCGTTCGACTGTTGTAGAATGACCCAAACCACTAGATCTTTTAAATTCATATTCTAGTATACTGAATCCTGGTCCAGCTACCATCCATTTGTCTAAACGTAATCTTTGGTTAATCATATGGCACCAACATCGCCCTTCATAATTTCATTATTCTGTTTTTGTTGCTGATCAATTGTGTAATAAGAAAGAAATTTGCTGGTCTTACGTACAGTGAAATTATCATTTTCCATCGCCACCTGTGGGTGATGTTCGGGAAGGGAAGTCATATTTCGGAGACGGGTCGGTAACGATCGAGCATAATTCACATGATCAAATCCTAAAACAATATGCTATCATGCTTTATATGGACTGTTTGAAAAGTACGGAATTTCACACATAATGAACATAATACCAAAATCAAAAGAAGTTCTTAATTTATAATTGAACGCAAGGAATAAAACTGTGGTCGAGATGACTCTGTTTCCTTACACCAGTCTTTTAAATCACTCAACGCCACAGAGTCATGACATAATTATATATTCTGAGTTTAGCTTTCATAATCTGAAATCAACAATTCAAGCAAACTACATGCGGTTGTCTGATGGACCTGTCTAGTTCTAGATACATTTGAACATTCATAAAAAGAATCTTCCGTTCTTGGTGTTGCAATATTGGCTTCAGTAAGACAACATATCCATCCCCTATCATGAAATATATCACCCAGAGATTTAGAACAAGTCATTGCAATATGCAATTCACGAAACATGACGATACACTTATTTTTTCCGTACAAATCAGGCCATTCCTACTGAATTTCAAAAAGTGGCTGATCTGCAATTACAATTGATGTTTTTTCCGGGATTAACCACATTTTCGCCTTAAGCATCGAATACCTGAGAATTGCCTGGTAGTGCATACAAATCGCTCTTGATGTCTATAAATAGTTTGCACATGCGCAAAAGTGGTAAATACATGTGTATCATAACCTTGAAAAATGTTATTAAACTAATTCATAATATTATTAGAAATCCAAAAACACTAAATATATAGTAAATTGTTCAAATGTTTTTGAAAGAAATTTGTTACATTTTAGCGCATGCGCAAATACTGGCTATGTCAAATATTCATTTTTTTATAAATATGTGATGTAAGGAATGAATCCACCAAACCTGGTAATTGGTTTTCACTAAAAACATGATAAAGAAGTTCAAAGAAATTTTTTCCAGAAAAATCAGTATTTTCAAACTAAAGAAAACAGCCATTTTAGAAAATGGCCGTGGCCATCTTGAAAAAAAATCATTTTTTTAATGGCCAGCAGTTAATTCTTAAAAAGTATATAATAATGATGCTTTGTGGTAATTTTGCTTGCTAATATCTCTCACTAATTGTGGCGTCAGATATGTTGTTCTATGACGTCAAAATTTTAAGGGAACCTGTGCGATATCCAGTAATGGCGGACAAATAGCGATAAGGTGTATTGTTTTCATTGACACATGTATATAGCAGTTCTGACAACTTTTCATAAAGCTAATGCGTGAAATTTGGTCAAAATTGAAAAGATCAAAGAAAAAAACAATAGATCGAGAGATAATGCCGCAAAAAAGCATGATTATGCGTGAGTCTCGTGCATATTTAGCAGCCCTGGTATAGCTGGATAGCATTATTTCAAAACTAATTCAACTGCACAGTCATGTTAAATATAATTTTCTTAATCTGAATAGTTACTCAACTTTAAAAATAGCAAATCCCGTATACAAGTGTATGAGCAATGTACTTATTGGGTTTTATTTTTGTACTATCAATTCCAAGTTTATTTTCCACAGCAGTCACTGAGAGTGAGAGAAAGTATTTCACTTCGTATCTTATCACCATTAATCCTAGGAGGTACCTCATTTCTAACTCTTTAAATATCTAATTTTCTTTGGGTCAGCGGGCATGACTCCTTTCCGTACACACTTCTCTGTTTAAATTGCGATCGATTTTAATATAATACGACGTTTATCGTAATCTAACGAGTTAATTTTTCTCGTATTTTGATTTTTACGGAAGTTACTTACGGAAGGGAGACAACTCGAAACGATAATATGGAAGACTCCATTCAGGCTAAAGGAGTGTTAAAGTAACACCTTTACGATGTGGACTACATTTATTTTAATTAAAAAGATGCATATGATTTAAAATTATGCAAAAACAATAACCCTCAATAGCAGACAGACATAGAAAGGATCCTATGAGTTTCAAATTAATCAATGGAGTGGGGAATCCAGAGAAACCATTTAATCTGATACCCCATGAAGTCAAGAAAACTATACGCATGCGCATAACTACAAACACAAACCCTTGACTTGCGATTTGGAACAAAAACGTTTATTAATGATTATTAAACGACCTAGATGGTTCTCCATTTCTTTATGCGCGTACAATATCAAATATAAGTTTCATAACGGTGACATATAAGAAAAACTCCATTTCAGTTCTTATATGACAGAAATAGATTTATTGGAATTCAGAGAACTGAGGAAAACTGGGGAATTCCCTCCCACGTGTTTCTAAATTTATAAAAAGACTAGATATAAATACTGCTTTATTCTGATTTTCCGTGTTGTTAAAAACACGCATATAAGTCAAGGGAAATATCAAACATGAAGATTATGAGAAGAACATTACAGGAAAGTTGTTTAAGTTCAATCCTTTTGTATGTTTTTACCTTTTAAAGCAAGGCAATCATTAGAATCTGAGATGTTCCTTAATTTTTAGAATAAAACGGTTGGCGTGAGGGCATGGCCCTGAGTCAATGGTATAAGTCTACAGATTGCTTGAAAGCAATCGTATCCCAAAAACAAATAAAAAAGATGCCGAAAGGAGTAGGTCCAGTAAGACCCCTTTTTGGTTCCAAAATAAAGCAGTTTTACAAAATTGTTAAAATGTAAACTTTTAGTTATTTATTGGACGGTAGATGCTTCTGCTACATAAATATGGGCTGTTTTTGACAATACAATGCACAAATATCGGGTACTAGCACCATTAAGTCATGCTAAATTACTGAAATCTTCACAATTCTAGCATTTTAGTTAAGTTTTAGACGGTTTTCGTGTAAAACGAAAGTGGCAGCATTCGTGTTCATCCTTAATATGAAAATGTAAGTTGTATTTGATGATAATACATAACATATATAAAGATTGAGGATGAACACGGAAGCGGCCACATTCATTTTTGACAAAAAAAACATCTGAAAAGTGACGTTTTTCGACATATTTGGTAGATTTTTCATATAAGAGTTTGAATCGGATCGTTTTTAATGAATTAATCAGTTAAAATCTTTCACATGCACTAATTGAATCACATGAAATAGACACTTAAGTGTTTAAAAAGTGTTCAAAATCTTTCGTCAGATGAAGCTGAAATTTGAGGCCAAAATCGGTCCTTATCGGACCTACTCCTTTGTTAACTGGAAAATCTACGTAGTATTATGTTTTATGTTAATTATGTAATGAGTAAATTTGGATTTTAGCATGAAATTATTAAGAATGATTTCAGGCCAGAAAACAGTTCGAACGCGTTATCATCTGTGTCATGCCCCAGGGAATGATGATGAGTGCTATAAAAGAGGGACGAAAGATACCAAAGGGACAGTCATACTCATAAATCTAAAACAAACTGACAACGCCATGGCTAAAAATGAAAAAGACAAACAAACAACAGCACACACGACACAACATAGAAAACTAAAGAATAAACAACACGAACCCCACCCAAAAACTAGGGGTGATCGCAGGTGCTCCGGAAGTGTAAGCAGATCCTGCTCCACATGCGGCACCCGTCGTGTTGCTTATGTGATAACAAATCCGGTATAATTCGGTAGGTCACATTCATGAAAAGGAAGGGGATTGTCGTTACGACGTAAGGAACATATCCGATATCATTTGTGAAACGGTTATTCCATAACGGTCAACCAACTCGTGATGTCGTCCGTAAAATTTACGAAGGGATGATTTCAACTTCACCATTTGGAACTCTTGGTTCAATAGCTTCTTTGTGAGCAGCAACCCTCTATCAAGAAAATCATGATAGGAAATGCAAGCACGGGAATATCGTATCAATTGGGAGATATATACCCCGTATGCAGGTGCTACTGGAATGTTGCTACTTAGAAATGGAAAGTTCACAATTGGAAAGCTTAAATCATCTCTTTTGTCGTAAAGTTTTGTTTTCAACCGACCCTCATTGTCAATTTCTAGATGTAAGTCAAGATATGAGGCCGACTTAACTGTATCTGTAGTATCCTTTATCTCTAGCTCGATTGGATAGATGCGTTCCACATAGTCACCACATTTTGAATTATTTAGTGAAAGAACATCATCTATATAGCGAAAAGTAGAGTTAAAGGATATTGCTAACTTCTTATCTTTCTTCTTAAGAAGTTCCTGCATGAAGTCAGCCTCATAATAATAAAGAAACAAGTCGGCAAGTAGAGGGGCACAGTTTGTTCCCATTGGAATGCCGACAGTCTGTTGAAAAACACGTCCTCCGAACGTAACAAATATGTTGTCAATCAAGAAATCAAGCATCTTGATAATATCAGTTTCAGAGAATTTTTTGTTCGAATCAGAGTGATCCTTTACAAAGTAGGATTTGTCCCTCACTAAGACAAGATACTTGTATCTACGTTGGCCATTCTTTTTTACGAAGCAAAGCAATACCAACTCTTTCAATTTGTCTTTTAGTTTGGAATGTGGAATACTAGTGTACAGAGTAGAAAAGTCAAATGTTTTAATACTGTTACAAGATGAAAGAGAGTTAGATTGTATGTACTCTAAAAGATCTTTGGACTTTTTAAGTATCCACATCTGATTCACGCCCCCTCTAGAATAGGCAGTTTCACAATAACTTTGAAGCCCGTCTTTGATTGCTGATAAAATAGATGTTAATAATTTAGAAAGAGGTTTCGTGGAGCACTTGGAAGACCCAGCAATATACCGTTGATTGTAAGGACACTTATGTAGTTTAGGTATCCAATACAGTGATGGCGGATCCAGTTCTTCATCTTTGGTTAAAATTCCAAAGGAACACAGAACAGACCTATGATTATCCAGGATTTCCTCTTTGGTAAGTGTCGTGAGGGTATATGTTGAGTTTCCAAGTGAATTGTCAATACCTAATTCGTTTATCAAGCAGTTAATGTAATGAGTTTTACATACAAAAACGATGTTATTTGGGGCTTTATCTGCGGGGACAACAACATATTTGTCATGGAGGTAGGATAGGTGTTTTGCAACATTTGGGTGTTTAAAGATTGACGTAGCATGGGCATTGATAGACCCATTCAGTTTCTTAATTTTGATTTATATCAACGACCTCACTGCCTTAATCCATTCGGAAAGAGTGTCAACGTCTTCCTTCTCGCGCTTAGCCCATTGCCTGGCATAATCCTCAACTGAATCCATCAAAATTTTAAAGTTGTATTTCCAATTGATGGATTTAGGCTCACGATATTTATAAAAGATAAGTTAAGATAGGTAAATGTATAAAGTTACTTACATGTTAAATAGTTGACAATACGACCACAACTGGAAAAACTGATCACACAACCGAACCCTTGAAGAGAGGCTTTGAGAGAATGAAATAACACGTTGGAAGGGATGGTATATGTTTAATATCACGCTAGTGTATGTAACATATTACGAATAAAAATTATGTACATATTGCAAATAAAGTCTATGTAACATATTGCAAATAAATGCTTGAACAAGCACTATTGAATTCAACGTTTATAATAAATTATGAATTATTTGATTAAATAAATTGTCAAATCATCAAATAAGATGAATTGTTTAATATCATTTTGTTCATGCTTTCTCAATTTTAATTATTACAATTATTTGAAATCAGAAACAGAAAATGAAAACTCTAGCATACTAGGGTAAGAGAGATTTGCCATCAATTTACAAAATGATTCAATAATATCAATACAAACTTTGATAGCATATAATATATTTTGAAAAGAATAAATAAACTTAGTATCGAATTATTTTTTATAGATTATCGTTGATCATCTCAACAAGATTGATTTTCTCGCTTGATTCGATACGGCGAAAGCGAGAAACGCCGTTGATATGACCAATGCTAATCTGTTTATCGCTATTTTACCTATGAGGACGTTGTCAATTTTATGTCAATTTCATTAGAATCGCCACATGCCGCCTTAGTTTATAGCGATAATTTTCTATCTCAAGCAAGTAGCATGATATAAAAAAATATCATAAAAAAATATCGAAGGAAAAATGCACAAAAGAACGATAATATATTTTACATCAACCACAAATTGTGAGTCGCTATTGTATTCATTCTTGAAAAACTATTCCGATATCGTGTGAAGTTTATCAAATATCTTTTATTTTTTGTTATCATATATTTAGTAGTAAATAAAGTAGTTTTGAATATTTGATAAATAGCCTGCTGTTTAATCCGTATCGCTCAACGTTGATGTAGACCCTTTATCACACCCCTATATCGCATGTCTACCCTTTACACATGCTTTATCACACCCTTTATCGCATGTCTATGATACCCTTTATCACACCCCACCTTTTTTATCACACCTTTACTTGGAAATATGAAAATAGAACAAAAATTAAAAATGAGAATTTTTCTTCAATGGGTCTAAAATGGAATGGTCATCACGCCATTTTTTAAATGACGTCATTGTTTGGTATGTGACATCACATACGACGAGCTCTCATATTTTCGAGACCTTAACCCATCTTATAAACCTACATTAAGATAGAATAAACAACCACACAGCAACACCACAGTAAAATCAGTTTAAAAGAAGTCCGAAACTGGTTTCAGAATAAGAAACAAAATAAATTGTTATCACAGAAATACATCTCAAAAGTTTCAAAGTCAATAGACCATAATTTAAGGGGCCGGGCCAAATGATATCCATGGTAATGAGATGTGCCAATGCTAAAACAACTGCATACCAAATATATCTTTGACTTTTCACTAGAAGTTCACCATGAATTAGACCTAATCACAAACAAATACATTGTTGACGCCGCCAAAAAAAACATACATATGTTTCGCTTTTTGACTCCGAAAAGCGAGAAAATAAACTAAGCAAAATTACAATCAAACCTTAATTATCAAAGGACAACTACAGGAATTACTGACAAGCCAGCTCCAGACTTTCATTAAACTGATTGAAAGGTATGTCTTCAGTATACATTGTTTAAGAAAATCAAGTACAATCCCTCTCGTTATGGTTGTTTCATACCATCATAAAATATATGAGACGAACTTAACTCGTATCATGCCAACAACTGGTTTTAGAATAAATTTGCATTTTTCGATGCAAAGACCGTTTGCATTAGACAATATAAAAACCAAAAAGCCTTTTTGGTTTTTATATTGTCTAATGCAAAGGGTCTTTGCATCGAAAAATGCAAATTTATTCTAAAACCAGTTGTTTTATGCTTTTTAAAGAATATTAACATGAAATATTAGATGGGAAATACCTAAAAGTATAAGTTGATTGCATGTTGAGTCATTTTTTCGAATGATGTCCTTGTACCGACGATACAATTGAGTAAATGATTTGAACAGTTTGTGATATCGAAAACCCGGGTGTAATAATTTTCAGTAAGACAGAGACTTCTTGTATTAGAATCTAATATGTTGTTACATACACGAGCGAATCGAACAAGTTGAGATACGGAAACACCGTACGATGGTGACAAGGGAACGTCATCGTCTAAAAATTGATAATTAACAATAGGAAAAGAAAGCATCTCCTTCATCATACGTTTTAGTTTCAAGCTTCCAGCTACAGAACGATAAAGATAATAGTATCAATATCCAGAAAAGGGAAGTATTTATTGTTAATATTAGCAGGATAATTCTAATCAGTCTACATACTGAGGTCGTAATTATTGAAAGCCAAATCATAATCCAAATATCTTGAAGTGTTATATTTTAGTATCAGATGATGATTCTTTGATCATTTTATAACGATACACAAACAAGTCCGCGATAGGTGTAGCACACCTAAGTTTCTTTGAAAATCCGATAACATGACGATATATGGAATCTCAATACAAGCAAGTTGTTATCTATTAACAAGAAAGGTAAGTTATAGTATCAGAGCAGGTTCGTTTGACTTAATTCTTTTGTTTGTTGTTGCTTAAAAATGATCTAAAAGAGTTTAAATACATAAATTCGCATTTTGTAAATGTGCATTTAATTAGTATAGGTGTTTGATGTTTTTCTTAATAAGATTATGAGAAATAGTGATATGTAGGGTAGAAAAATAAAACATTTGAACAGCGTTGGAAGCCAGGCCTAAGTTGAAACTTTCATTGTATGTGGTTTCTCTTGTACAGAGGTAGCTAAAGATTTATATGTGTTACAGATGAAATTTTTCAAAAATGAAGTAGTTGGAATGTAAGTGAGTTTGTGATTCCCTTTTACAGAACCCCAATGTAAAGTTTACGTTCAATAATAATGATATTATTCGCAGCCTTATCAGTCGCAACAAAAACAAATCCTTTTCCTATTTTTTTCAGCTTATGCTTGGTACAAGAAATAGGGCTATTGTTGAGTAAAATATTCTTAAAAATGTTAAATATGAATATCAGAAATATACATGTTCATTATATTTTACTGAATTAAACAAGAATGTGTCTATAGTACACGGATGCCCTATCCGCACTATGTTCAGTGGACCATGCAAATGATGAGCTAAGACCCTAAAAATCGTCCTCCATCAATTATTATTTGGAATGAGTGTCGTATTATTATTCATGACTCATTCCGTACATGCTCCTCGAGATAGATTAAACGAGAAAAAGCTGATAAAAAATCCTTATATACTTTTTTGTATTCCCATTTTATCGGCATTATGATTTTTAGTCTGCGTTCATCTGGCCCGCTTCAGAAGAAGTTTTTTGTCAAGATTTTGTTTTTGATGAAGTTGAAGTCCAATCAAATTGAAACAATGTACACATGTTGCTTATAATATGATCTTTCTAATTTTAATGCAATATTTGAGATTTTACCCCATTTGCATGGTCCACTGAACATAGTGCGGATAACAATGATATCAAGTTTTTCACGATTAAAAAGATTTTTTTAGCATAAAATATTTGACTCGATTTGCTATGCAGCTTATAATCCGTTTTATAGAATTTCGTCTCCCTTTCAAAAATCTTGAATCCAATGATGTGAGTCACTAGCCATGCAAACTTATATTAATTCACAATATCTCAATTGGTAATAGAACACCATCAATTTACATACAAATCCGACAACTTTGTTGGTATGTCAAGATCCAAGAACGCGAAAACATGTTGCTATGGACCTGAGACACTGACACAATGCATTTCAGTGTTCTTCATTACTTTTCAGAAATATGGTGTCCAACCAATTGTTATGTTTCAATATGATGGATTTCTTTGACTGGGCAGCCCTTCAATCAAAAATTAGTATTGATAGAGAATGTATAGATTTTGGTATAGTCACAAAAATCAAAGATTTTGTAATGTCGAACTGTACAATTCAAGGTTAGTAATTCAAAAATAATCCGTAAATGACTGTGATCGTTAAATCAATAAGTTCAATATAATTTACTTCGAAAAGAAACACACATAAGATAAGACTTAAAAAGTGAATTGAAAGAAATTTCGAAATATAAGTGACAAATGACTTACATCAGAGTAGAAATGTGATAAGAACATTTCAAAATAATTCATATTGGCTTGGATTTATACTGAAAGGTGATGAAAAAATTATACAATATTCAATTAGTATATTTAAACTAAAAGCATACTCTCAACAGAAGATAAAAGCATTTGATATATTCATATACACATGCATGAACTGTAATAATAAATCCTGAGGACAGCTTGACAATTAAGGTGAAATTTACGACAGAAATCGAGTCAGTTTCTTACTTATGAGCTCTAAAAGATGCATCACTATCCTCACCAACGTTTTTTTTTTATATTATATTCCATTTTTTCAGAGGCATCAAGGGGGAAGGGGGGGGGTGATATTGCACTAACTGATTTTACCCTCTTTAGATAAATTATTATTTATTATTATTATTATCATCATAGACAGAAAGTTAACTGAACGTCATACAGTTCACATTTTAAGAAATCTGGAGGTACAACTCGTTTTATGAAAGCCAGTTGAATAATATAAATCAAAGTATAGTTCAAAACAAATCGACGTTTCAAGACAGTATATATTTGTTTATGGGCCAGCTGAATGACGCTTCCGGGTGCGAGAATTTCTCGCTTCATTGAAGACCTGTTGGTGGCCTTCGGCTGTTGTCTTTTCTATGGTCGGGTTGTTGTCTCTTTGACACATTCCCTATTTTAATTCTCAACTTTAGTTTCCTCATTGATCGTAAATTTATTGCAAGGTTTTACAAAATGAATACAATGTACATGTAAACTCTTCTTTTATTTATTTTCATTTCCTAAGTTGATGGTCAGTGGGGTTCATGGACAACAACATCGTGTTCCATGACATGCGGTAAGGGCATGATATATCGATATAGAACTTACAACAACCCCTCACCTTCTGACGCCGGAAAAGATTGTCAAGGTGTCGACAAGGAAATGAGAGTTTGTAATCTCGGAGATTGTCGAGGTATTTTCTTTCTTAAATTGTAAACAATTAAAAATAAATATCGGCATCTTTGGCTTAAAAATGTTCGATTTGTAGTTTTACAGTGGTATAAATCTTAGAAAGAGAACCAGAATTAAGTTCAACTTCAAACTAAACACCACTACGTGACACATTTAAATAATTACTGAATTTCCAGTTTTGACATTCAAACCTATTATGTCTGATTATTTCCCTCACACATTGATGACAATATAATCGAGTTGTATGCGACAGTCATGCAATTGAGAAGTTTAGCTTGCTATAAAAAGCAGGAATATGACAGTTGTTTTCTATTTGTTTGATGTCTTTGATCTTTTGTATTTGTCATTTGTTAAACGACTTTCTATCTTGAATTTTCAATAAACAAACGACAACCACTGAAATGTCATCTCCTGACTAGCTTGGGACAGGAACATACACACAGAAAGACCATTATTCATTCATTCAATCAATGCGTCAACAACATAACAGAGAATAATTTTTATTTAAAGAACATTAACAAGTATACATTTAACACTTATCCATCCATTTAATCAACAACCATGTGTGCATCACATACCAGTATATAATGTATCAACACATATGTCCAGTAGACATGTGTTAATGGTAAGTCTACTTTAACCTGGTTAATCAATTAGGCTGCTTCAAAAACGAAAGCATTATCAGAGAGGAATTCTTTGTGAAACCCTACTCATTTACATCGGCCATATTGTAACAGACCAAACCTTCATATTCGTTTAAAAGTTTAAACAGCAGTCATGTAAATAACTCAAAAATGATCTGTTAAATTCAGTTGTATAGATAAGGCCGTCTGGTCTACTTAATTGAATTGTTTCATATTGTCATGGACAATTATCTAAATCATTTTTCATTAACGGATACAATTGTATTCTGAAACATTTGTGTGCTGCTTCTCAATTAAGATTTCCTTATGCCAAAAATAAATTACCTTATGAGAATTGGGATCAATATTTGGGAACTTTTGGTCCTTAATGGTCGTCAACTATATACATATTTAGATCTGAGCGTCATGGATGAGTCTTATGAAGACAAAGCGCGCGTCTGACGTATTAAATTATGACCCTGGTACCTTTGATAACTTTTTACTGAAGTCGCTACACGGAAGCACAGGAACGACGTACTACTTGCAAGTGTCTCAAAACGTCAATGATAGTCTATCTAATGACTTTTGAGGTTAAACATCTCCGTAGAAGATTCCTGTAATAACACAAGTTGAATTCAGATGAAAAAGTAAAAATATGTTATCAGTATATCTAATGGGTATCGTAAATATCTTGAATTTTAATAAATGTACTATATGTGGTCTTTTTAATATTTATTTTTGGTTTTTCAGTTTCTTATTTCACCATTAGTATTAATTTTACATTTTTTATTTTAAATATGCGAGTGAACCAATACGACCTGAAAAATTTAGACAGAAATGCAACTCATTTATTTTCTTCAGTTTCATATAATGCCGACCAATTCGTTTTTTTCAGAATCGTGCAAAGATGCAGGCAAAAACAAAAATTCCTGTAAATATAAATACTCCTAATCATTATGGGTTAAATCTGCTCTTGATTTTAAAGCATTTTTTTTTCTTTTTTTAATGTTTTCTAAAATGCATCAAAGGAATAGATATTAAACAAAATACCAATAATAAGTTCAACAGAAAATGTAGTATTACAACAACAAACAATAAAAAAAAATAAAAATGGCAGACTAGCTATTTGTGTACTTTTCAACGAAAGACAATAAGACGAACAGGTCCGCAAAAAACAACCCTTTGATAACTTTTTGTTTTTTTCATAGGCGAGATAATTCTTCTATTTATTCTATTGAGGAAATCAACATATCGTGTCGCAAATAAATATATCAGTAACCACTAACTTATCATCGTGTTCTTACACTCATGTAATGTCTCTTTTTAGAATATGATACGTCAAGGAAAATCTAGTTTTAAATTGAACCAACAAAAATCGATTATAATGTCAAAATAAAGCCTCGGATAAAGAGGCCATGTATCTGTTGTTTATTTTAAGATTTTGTTTAAGGGTGATAGTATTTAAACGTGCTGATGGTTAACGTTTTTGACAATTTTTAGTGTTAATGAATATTTTAAACGTCGGGACGGTTTGTGTTATTCTCGCCTTGATCTTGTTTACGAAAATACGTTGCTAAATATTGTTTAAAAAAACCTAAAGCATTCGAGAGCCACTACAGGAAGCCCTCTAGACCAATCATATAGATGTTTCCGTTATTTGCAAATTATTAAAGAATTGTGTAATTAGCAAATAACAAGATCCATCTAGGTTTTAGGAATAGTTTGAATTGCTTGATCCAAATAGTTCTGTTTTAGTGTATTTCTTACTTTTTGTATCAAGGTATTGTCAATGTTTCTGTGACTTGTGGTTTGTGGTTAGTGATTGCTCATTTGTATCTTCACCTTCTCTATTCAAGCATACAACTTTAATATAAAATAGTATACATGAAAGTATACACAAACAATAAATATAAACAATGACGTTTATAAATATTTTCAACTTTTCTATTTTTTATGTAGGAGGAGAATGGAAAAAAGCAAGACAATTTAAAAAGACATCCAACCATGGATAAATGAAAAATATCATGAATTAAAACAAACCCGTTGGAACAATGAATTCAAGTTTCACTTGTGGCTTTAAGGATAAATGTTATTTGCTTGTCTTTGTTTCTTATCAAATATTGTTTAGGGATTTTGATGAGATTGTAGGGATAAATGTAAAAAGTTTTGTTCTCTCATTTATCACTTTGACATTATGCTGTAGGGATACATATCAACTGGTTTTTTTTCTTTATTTCTAATATATAGTTTTGAAGGATTTCACATATTATGGTCAGGATAAATGTTAACTGGTATTTGTGTCTCATATATTATTTTGAGGGATTTCACATGAGATTATCGGGATAAATGTTAACTGGTATTTGTGTCTCATATACTTTTCTAAGGGATGTCACATGAGATTTTCGGCATAAATGTAAATTTGTATTTGTGTCTCATATCTTCTTTGAAAATTTTTCTCATGAAGTTGTAGGGATAATATCAACTGGTTTTTGTTTCTCATGTATCATTTTGAAGGGTTGTACATGATATTAAAAGGGCTAAATGTTTACCTTTTTTGTTTCTCATATTTTACTTTTGAGGGTTTCACATGAGATTGTAGGGAATAAATGTAAATTAGTACTTGTGTCCCATGTATTATTGGTTGATTTTGCAACTGACTGAAGGAATAAATATCAACTGCAATTTGTTTCTAACATATCATTTTAGACTATCGAGGTTAAAATTCAATGTGTTTTTTTCTTATATTTTATTTTAAGTGAAAGTCTAGAAAAATGTGTCCAAGATTCTGGTTGCTTTCAAATGCATCTATATAGTTCATTCAGGCTTTTCCAAATAAATCTTGATAGAAATTTGCAGTATTCTTTTTTTTTATACAATAGCTGAATAATAAAATAAACCATGACCAATCTTATACAACATATAAGGTATACCGAACGCAAACTTGAACATGTCATATAGTGAACATATAACACTTTTAATAACACATGCTGGCATCAGCATGTCATGTTATCATTGAATAACGCCTTCAAATCATATACTCAATAAAATCTATCACAAATATACTATATCGGACACTTAACACCATACCAGATACAAAGTATATTACTCATTTATAATATAAAGACTTCATAACTCCATAACAAACATACCACTGATCTACTGTATAACATTTAAACCAAAATGTAATATACTTACTACTGTAAATACAGTTATTATTACGTCCATTTACTAGTATCATTTCTATTTTTGAAGACTGAACAAAAAAGCAAGATCAGTTATTGCAATTCAGGGAAAAGCTTAATGCATATAAATGTCCCCTATAAGAGAAAAAAGTAAAATACAAAAAAAATGAACTCTGAGGAATACTACAACCAGAATGTCCGTGAGCAAATCGCAAAATCAAAACTCCATACACATCAAACGAATGGACAACAATTGTCATACTCCTGACTTGTTACAATTATTCCTGATGACGAAAAAGGTTTTATGACTAGTAAAACCTCTTACGTTTATGACAGTTGCATAAAATTCCATTATCTTAACAACAATGTGTGAAAAAAAACCATACATAATTGGTTTAAATGGTAAAAATAGGGGTAGAGTTGTAAACATTAGGTTATGATATTAATTACTATAAAAAAAAAAAGAAAAGAAAAGAAAACACAGATGCATACAAACAATGCACATTGTCAAAAACGAAAGACTAAAATGCATAGATTTACAATAGCACCATGGTGGATTTACTTCAATTTAATAATTGAATACAAAATAAAGGGATGTGGTTTGACTGCAAAAACAAGTATCCATCAAAGTTCAAATGATGTGGTTGTAAACAATTATAGGCCACTGAGAAAACTTCAGGCCTTATCTGTAAAATTTATTAGTAAAGGTGATTGTTGATGGTGGATGACTTAGGTTGTTGGCATCAGGGAAAAGGTGGTTGTGAATAAAGTTATGATTTGAGTGGTAACCATAATTTGTGAAAGCGCTTTTCTGAATTTCGTTTCCCGTTTACTCCGATCGGTTATAGTCATCGACATTGTGTAAAGGATTTCAGCCGTTAAGGGCATACAATACAGTTACAGGGGATGTAATGACGTTGTTAACGAAATTTGTTTTTTTCGCGACGTCAAACTATGACTTATCGGGTATATTTCGAGTATGTACAATTCACCCACACACAAAGAAATAATTGAAGCGGTCGATAGAACATGGCCAAAAATACTCGGAATTAAATATGATATACCTCTTCCACCCAAGAATGAAATACTCGAGCTGTTGAATTACGAACTAACAAATAATGAATTTGAATTTAATAACATAATATTCAAACAGAGATGTGGGATTCCTTTGAAACCCAATGAGTCCTAGTTTAGCTGATATCAGAATGTTTGAAATAATTTCAAAAATACTTGATCTATTCTCGTTTAAAAACAATATCACTAATTTATCAATTTATCGGGACGATGGCTTTGTCCTATTTGATTCCGGTGAAGATAATCTTATGACTATCTTCGACATCGCTAATACTATACACCCATTTGTTAAAATTACACATGAGATATCATCAGAAAGTATACAGTTTCTAGACATAACTGTCTTCAAAGGTGAACGATGGGAAAAAATGCAAATTTTAGACGTCAAACTATACAGGAAACCAACTGATAATTTCCAATACCTGGAACGAACATCAACCCACCCTACATCCGTATTTAAAGGATTCATTACTGCAAAAATTATTCGTTTTAGAAGATCTTGCAATAACCTAAAAGACTTCAATAAAGAAGTCCAACATTTTAAGTCTAAACTTCTTAAAAGAGGACATTACGAAACAAGATTTAACCCAGCATTTCAAGGAATCGGAAGAGCTTTAAGGAAACATTGGCACCTATTTGAACAAAACAGAAATACTAAAACTTTGTTTCCAAAACCACCGATTATTGCGTACAAAAGACATAAAAATCTAAAAGAATATTTAACGAATTTTAAAATGGAAAATAATGTGATCATATAAAATCAAATAAAAGATAAAAATATCACACACAGTAAAATTACAGAACTGCTAAAATAAAGAGAGAAATAAATAACAAAAAACAGATAAAAACAAAAAAGAAAGAAAGAACTAAAACGTATGGACAGGTGTCGTATCCTCATAAGAGAAATCAAATTTGAACTATTCTACATATTACAAAGGAGGAAACAAATAGGCTAGGGATACCTGATGAGGATAAGCCTAGGTCTACATGACCATAACCGAAACACCTTTTTTTAGTACAGACACAATAATTATACTACAAAAATGCAATTGTGAATTTCTAGAAAAATATGGAAATAAATACTAAAGAATGTATTCCATAACCGGAAATATATATTTATCATACACTGAGTTTATCAGCTCTTAATTATTATAAATGTATGCAATAAAAAAATGAATTAAAAACGAAGGATTATGATAAGATATACTGGATTGGTCCTGGACCCGATTGATTTTAAAAAGATTCAATTTTCGACTGATTTTTATCATTCAAACTTATTTAACTTGAACGTGTTCATGAACCCCTCTTTAAAATGCCATTTGGTTTAATAACGTAAGAAGCAAAAAATTATGTTATTTCTTCATTCATGAACATTTGATAAATATGAATTATTTCTGAATAAAAAATGTATAAATTTTTGGGATACATATAAAATAAAGAAATTACAAATTATTTAACGAATTAAAAACTAGTTTGTGTTAATCTTTTAAAATAAAAAAGTTGTGTCTTTATTTCGAAAGGGAAAATACGGCAACAAATCCGAATTTTGAGCAAATATATATACAAAATTTCGACCTCATTTTACTCAAAAAGTAGCACATGGGGGTATATTTTTTTTACATATTTTATTTAATCAGGTAAAAAATAGTCTGTATGGAAATTTTTATCAAACTAAAAAATACAGGATCAAAACTGTATCGTATACCCTTAAAATGCAAATACCCTTAATATACAAAATGCACGTTAACCGATCAAAATGTATCATTGACGATTCACTCGGTCTCTTTCTGTATCATAAACATGCGATTCTTATATTTATTTCTTTTGTATATTCATTAAAGATTCACGATAGTTTTACATATATGTTAAATAATTGTTTGTTCTGATCAAGCATATCTTATATAAACTAAAATGTAATGACCGAATGGCAATGCAAGTACAAGTTTGTGAATATGTTTTAATTTATAAGAATATACAGGTTGTATTTGGGATAACAGTTTGTATTTGGGATAACAGTTTGTATTGTGACTTTTCTTCACCAATGACCTGGCAAAATTCAATTCACTGTTTAATGTGGTATGGGTGTCTTCCTCCATCTTGGATTGTAAAAAACAGAGAATCAAAGGTCCATATTTTCTATCAAGTTAGCAAAATGTGATGCAGGAATGCAGATATTTAATGTGAATTTTCATTTAAAAGAACCAACTTATAAGAGTAAAACTTACAAATATTAATACTTTTGCAAATGTTGATTAGTTTTGGTTATTTTTTGTTTTTTTTAAATTGGTATTTCAAGGGGAGGTAACTCATAAACAGTGCATTTTCTGAAAGATTCTACATGAAATTTTCCTTTTTTGTATTTTAGCCGAAAAAAACGTACGGTGACCCTATCTTTTCTTTTGATATTCTCAAAGCATTGTCTGAAAGCCATCTTTTCCTTAAGTATTTAACAATTCTATCATTTTGTTTAGTTTCTAATCATAAAATGGTGTTTTTTCCTGTATAATCCATACAAAATGTGTCATTTTGTATCGTTCTGTAGCTTGAGAAAATGCACGGTGACCTATCATTTTTATTATATTCTTCAACATATATCAATAGATACTACGTTTTGGCAAAGTATGAACATATTCTATCATTTTTATTTTAGACTCCCATACCACCTTAAGAGGGGTTCTTGTTGCTCAGTCTTAAGTTTTTAATGTTGTGTTTTGTATACTGGTTTTTGGTTTTTTTCCATGGACCACATTTTACCACATCTTCTTATTTTTATTTGAAGATTTTTACTGCCATTTACATTTCCTCCTTATCGTAACTGAATAACTATCGAAATTATAGACATAGTGTATGTACATATCTAATCTTTGAAAGGATGCATCACATTCTGTTTTATAACTATTGAAACGAAATGGGGGTCCCTTGGAATGGAACTTGTTTTCCCTAAAATTGTGTGATGATGTTGTTTAAACCTTACCGTTAATTGACTGTTTTTATTATATATTTCTTGCGTTACTATGTTTGTTAACTTTTTATTATTCTTGTCAATGTTTTTACAATCGGAACACCTGTGAATTGTCTACTTCAAATGAAGTACACCAATGACGTCATAACCTATTTTTGTTATGACGTCGGCTCTGGCTTTGGTAATTTCGGTAAATGGTAAGCCAAAATGGTAAATGGTAAGCCGAAATGGTAAATGGTAAACCATTTCGGTAGATTGGTTTACCTAAGTATAAATACGGTGGAGAAAACAGATAAGACTTTAGTACGACTTTACCCTGGGCAAGTAACACACGCTAATTCCAAGCGATTTAAATATACATGTACCGAAACCATTTACCGGACTATTAAAGTAGTAACCAGACTATTTCTGTATAATGTGGGCTTGTTAGTTCCTTTAAACAAGTGAGAAACGTTATCTTTTTACATTGAATTCAATTTACCATTTGCCGATTACCAAGCTATAGTTCGTAAACTTTCGAGATATATATATATTTCCGCTATCCATTTTCTTTACGATATTCTAATAAAGTAAGGTATTTATTTGTTAGACTTGAATACAGTTAAGTTATATACTATTTGTATGAATGTGGATATTTAACCATCTAAAAGTTAATACAAGTTGATTTTTATTTAACGAGTCTGTTATTCTTACAAAAACCTTAACAGAACCAAACTAAGATCTACCAAAATACCACTAAGTACCACAAAACCTATACAGAACCAACCTTAGATCTACCGGAATACCACAAAGTACCACGATACCAGAGTACCACGCTACCAAAGAAGGGTCGCCAGTTATAACTTCAGTTCATATATACTTATCCATGTTATAAAACATATTCTTATAGCAAAACACTAAGGATTACCCATTTATAGTTCAACATCAAAGCCTGACCGCTCGGTTTTCGTTACACTATTGTAGAACATAAATGATAATGAGTCTACGAATCGGCAAATACAATAGAATCTTAAGGCCAATAAACGATCTTCAGTATTAGCAAGTTTCTATGCAAAACGAAGAACTCTCAATCATAAATTCGAGAATAGAAATATAGAATATATGTCAAAGGGAAACAAGCCGACCAAAGAGCATAACACAGCCGAAGGACACCTATGGGTCTTCAATGCAGCAAGAAAATCCTGCACCCGTAGGTGGGCCTCAGATGGCCTATAAATAAAAACGTGTACTTGTTCAGTGCAAATGGACGTCATACTAAACTCAAAAACATACATGAACTAAAATTATTAAAACCTACAAGACTAACAAAGGCCCGAGGTTCCTGATTTGGACCAGGTGCAAAAATGCAACCATCCCCTGTCCCTCTACACATAGTTTACACACAATAAAAGTAAGTTTAAAAGAAGTTTGAGTCCAATATCAGAATAAGTAACAAAAGAAAGTAAAATGACAATGATACAAACATTAACAAAGAAGAACTAAGAGTTGCTGACATGCCAGCTCCAGACCTAATTTTAACGGATGAAAAAATCATGTCGTCATCAAATGAAAATCAAGCACAATTCCTCCCGTTGGGGTTTTAGAATCTTACCATTATAAAATATATGAGAAGAACATAACCCGTATCATGCAAACAACTGGTTTTATAATAAATGTGTTTATTTCCGATATAAAGACCCATGAGTAAATCAATATTAATACCAAAATCTTTAATTAACTGACAACAGTATCGTCACAATATCCCTTCTGAATAAGTGTATTTAAAGGTTTGGTTAGCTTTTGAAGTAAACGTCGACATTTTTGTGCTTTGTAAAGAATTTTATCATAAATGGTTGGATGCGAAATAACTAAACGTATAAGATGTCTGCATGTTGATTTATATTTACGAATAATGTCTTTGTGCCAATAATAAAATTTAATGACTGTTTTTACTAGTTTGTGATATCAAAAACCCTGGTTGTGATAATTATTCAACAATATATACGCGAACTAATCGAACAAGTTCAGATATACAACAAAATAACATCTAAAAATGGATAATTAACAATAAGAAATGAAAAATGATCTCTTGTATCATACATTCTGGTATAAAGCTTCTTGTTAAAGACAAATACATCAAGATCCAGGAAAGGGCAGTGTTCATTGTCAGTATTAGCTTTAGTCAAAACCAGTTCGACAGTAAAAATACTGAAGTCGCTATTATTGAGAGCCAATATATCATCCAAATATTTACAAGTGTTATTACATCTTTTAATCAGATGTTGTTTCGATGAGTCTTTTTTGATTTTAGTCATAGATGGTAGCTCACAACAATGCAGGAACAGGTCTTAAATAAGTGGCGCACAGTTATTCCCCATCGGAATTCCGAATACCTGACGATATACTTAACTAGCAATTTTAATTCTTTGCTAAATTCCGAGATAGCTAGGAATATGTAATACTCTCCATAATGAACATCAGGCCAACTGATTCTAAGAAACATATTTGTTTTTAGTTCATTTTTTTGCACATACATTAGGTCGTTAATTTTCTAGTTTAAATTGTTTTACATTAGAATTTAGTCGTTTCTGGGCCTTTCATAGCTGACTATGTGGTAGTGGCTTTGCTCATTGTTGAAGTCCGTATGGTGACCTATAGTTGTTAATTTCTGTGTCATTTGGTTTGTTTTGAAGAGTTGTCTCATTTGCAATTATACCAAATCTTTTTTTACATTTATACTAGCGCGAGAACATTTATATTATAGTACATCTCTTAAAGACAAAACGAAAAAAAACGAGAGAACAAAAAACCACAACAAAAAACACAACAAAAAACAAAATCTGTTAGATCTCAATTTTTTTTCGTCAGTGTACTGTATTAATTTTGCGACAAATGATATTACATATTAAAGGAAAGTCTACCAACGCTGAATTGATAAGGAGTCGATCCAATAATTATGTTTGACAGCCGCGATCAAACTAATGTTTGAACTGGGACATATAACTAAGTTACCTAAAAATTCATCACCCAAATGTGTTTATCATGTAATTTCATTCTCCTACCTTGATTACTATTCCATGCATAATATATTAGAAAATAATTATGGAATTGTGTCAAAAAACCAAACTTTCAACACTAGGGACTATAGTTCTGAATAAAGGACGATAAATTTGATTTCAGGTCAATTGTAAACTCCTTTTTAATAAGAAAACCTTGCCGTCTAACAGACATTTAATCAAAACCTGCTAACCAATTTGAGAATCGACAACATTTCACTATATTAAAAACTTCTTTACCTCACATATATATGGAGCATGTCATCATAATTCTAATAATAACCGGATACATACTCCTTGCTTTTTCAATGCATGAAATATGCATAAAGTTTAGAACAAAAGCAGAAAATGGTATTTTTGTTCTCATTTTCGTATTCTGTTTCTTCAGAAATTTTTGCGAGATTTTATCAATGACAAAAACGCGACGGGGTGAATATTGTAATAATGATAATTCGTATTTAAGAGCCTGCATCTGCCACTCAGACTTTGTAAAACTTCACCATTGTCTGAGCCTTTAGTTGATGAATTAGGGTATGGCAAAGAATGTCTCGTCCTTTTTATAAAAAAAAAATCATCTGAATAAACAAAAACCTTGCTTACAAATACTACGCGATGGTCTTTAAATAGTACAGATTCTAGGAACTGACGTTGTTTATCATCTTAATTACTTGTTAAATTATTTTCCTTTTTTCTTCTTGGTATATTTTTACTTTTAATGTTCAGTCTTATATTAATAATATCCATTTGACGTAGCTTGGTACTTATCTATCATGTCATTGTATTATTGTGCTATGTTAACTTTTTGTAATGATGTCTTTCGTTTTTGCCAATGTGTATGTTCTGTATGCCGCTTTGTTTTCCCTTTTTAATGTATGTTTTTAAATTTTTTTTTATAGTAATTACTATCTTAACCAATTGTAGACAGCTGTATCCCTATTTTTTTTTTACATATTTACCAACTATGTCTGTTTGTTTTGTTCATACAAAGTTGTCAATATAAATGACTTGTATGCAACTGTCATAAACATGAGCGGTTTAGCTAGCCATAAAACCTTTTTCGTCATAAGATAATGCATGTTACAAGTCAAAAATATATGACAATAGTTATCCATTCGTTTGATGTCTTTTGGGTTTTAATTTTGCCATTTGCTCACAGACTTTCCGATTGGAATATTCCTCGGATGCTCAATATTTTTGTTATTTTACTTTTTATTTATATCAGAATCCTTCATATGCATTAAACTTTCCCTGAAACTGTAATAATCAATTCTGCATTTTCGATCAGTCCTCAAAAATAGAAATTATAAATGGACGCAATAGTTTCTGTATTTACAATATGAAGTATATGGTATGTTGTTTGAAATGTTATACAGTAGATCAGTGGTATGTTTGTTATGGCGTTATTATAAATGCATAACATAGTTTGTATATTGTATGGTGATAATTGCCCGATATATTATGTTTGTGATGGATTTTTTTTCAGTATATGGTTTGAAGGCGTTATTTAATGATAACATGGCATGCTCATGCCAGCATATGTTATTGAAAGTGTTATATGTTCACTATATGACATGTTCAAGATTGCTTTAGGTATACCTTATATGTTGTGTAAGATTGGTAATTTTATTTTATTATAAATAAGTTATTGTATACAAAAAGAAGATAACTACAAATTTGTATCAAGATTTATTGCGAAAGCCAAATATTAAATGATTCCAATAAAAAGTAATGTCAGCAGTTGTACTATACTAATGTAAATCAATGCAACAAGGCGCAACTTCATATTAGCAAAAGGTATCATAAAAAATTCAGACAAATATTGCTCACTGATAAACATTTTAAACTGAATGAACTCTATTGATGCATTTAAACATACCGAAAGAATCCTTTAAAACACATTTTTCTATAAGTATAAAATTGTTATTGAAAAAATAGCACATAACAAATATATAAAAGTGTTTTTAAGATAGAGTCAACTGAACATCCATTTCTTAAAAAGAAATATGAGGTGGAAAAACATTGACATTTATTTCAGATAGTTTACAATCATATATTTGAATAAAAATGCAGTTGGCATGTTTTCCGTGTTTTCTTTCAGCCAGTTTTGAAATCCATCAAAAAAATATGTGAGACACAAATACCAGTTTACATTTATCCATACAATCTCTTATGAAACCCGTAAGGTAATATATGAGAAAAAAATAACAAATTACGATTTAACCCTTTATCATCATATTAAACAACCCTTCAAAAGTATATATGAGAAACAAAACCCAGTTGATATTATCCCTACAACATCATGAGAAATCCTTCAAAATGATATATGACAAAACAAACATCAGTTGATATTTTCCCTACAACCTCATGTGAACTCCTTTCAAATCATATATGAGAAACAAAACAAGTTGATATTATCCCTACAAACTCACGAGAAACCCTTTTGAATGATATATGAAAAACAAAAAACAGTTGAGATTGTCCCTATAACCTCATGAGAACCCCTATCAAATGATATATGAGAAACAAAATCCAGTTGATAGTATCCCTACAACCTCACGGGAAACCTTTTAAATGATCTATGAGAAACAAAAACCAGTTAATATTATCCCTATAACCTCATAAAAAAACCTTTCAAATGATGTATGTGAAACACAAACAAGTTGATATTATCCCTATAACCTCATGAGAAACAACCCTTTCAAATGATATCTGAGAAACAAAAACCAGTTGATATTATCTCTACAACCGCATGAGAAACCCTTTTGAATTATATATGAGTAACAAAAAGCAGTTGATGTTATCCCTACAACCTCACGAGAAACCCTTTTAAATGATATATGAGAAACAAAAAGCAGTTGGTATTATCCCTACAACCTCACGAGAAAACTTTTTGAATTATATATGAGAAACAAAAACCAGTTGATGATATCCCTACAATCTCAAGAGAAACCTTTTTGAATTATATATTAGACAGAAATACAGTTGATATTATCCCTATCACCTCATGGGGAACCCCTTTCAAATGATATATAACACACAAAACAAAAAACAGTTGTTATGTATCACTACAGAGCAATTTCAAATTCCTGAAAGTGATACATGAGAGAAAAAAGATATTAACATGTATCCCTATAATCTCATCTAAAATCCCTAAAAATTATTCTATGAGAAACAAAAATCAGCAAATGAAATTTATCTTTACAGCCACAAGTGATACACATAATTCATTGTTCCTCCGGTTTTATTTTAATTCATGATATTCTTCATTAGTCTGTGATGAGATTTCCTTTTTAATTTTCTTGCTTTCTTCCATTCTCCATCTACAGAAAACAGAAAATTTGTAAATTATATTTATAACCGTCATTGTTAAGATTTACTGTTTGTGTATATTTTTGTGTATACTATTTTTATATTAAAGCTGAATGTTTGAAAAGAGAAGTGCAACTACAAATCAGAAGTCAGAGAAACATTGACAACACCTTGGTAAAAAAAAAAAAATATTAAGAAAAACACCGAACAGAAAACTATGGATCGAGCAATTCGAACTATTCCAAAAACCTAGGATGATCTTAAATGCTCATCATACAATAGCAGATTGGTGAAGGTCTCTTGTTCAACACGAAAAACTGTCCAAAAACCGTTGACCATTGGTACCTATAAATACTGTTACCCATAAACATGTTAAACAAAACGTTAAAATAATAAACAAATACATGGCTTCTTTATCCGATACATTAAATTATAATTAAAATCGATTTTTGTTTGTAATTTAAAATTATTCTTTTTACAAAGTATCACATTTTCAAAAACTTCAAAAACTTTACAGAAGTAAAAAGAAGAACACTATGATTAGTTTTCATTGTTTGTGCGTTTTGAATGTCCAATCGGTATGTTCCGCCTTTTTATATTTCTCTTTTCTCTTTTACACACAAAAAAAAGTACTTTTTTGAAAGCATTATTTTCCTTTTTTTTTTTTTTTTTTTACTATTTTCTAATGCAAAGGGATCAAATGGGACACTAAAAACTTATTAGTTGATGAAAAAATGATAATGTTACGTGCAAAAAATACGAAAAAAGTGCAGATTATACAAATATTGTATATAAGTAATTCATTTGAAATTATATTTACCTATTTTTTTGTTTTTGGCTGCATCTTTTCACGATTCTGAAAAATAGAAATTGTAAGCATTATATGAAATTGACGACAAAAAGACAAAATAAGATATAATAAATATAATACACACACATATATATATATATTGCATTTTTATCCCGATTTATATTTTTAAAGTCGTATTGTAGCGACTTCCATAAAATATCCCTCAATTCAGTTGTTTTAAGGAATCCATACCCTGTTCCATCACTTGAAATGTGTTTGCTGCAAGGATCCGGATATTTGTTCACAATTAAAAATGCACTTCCATTTACGTTAGCAAAAAGGTAAGAAAACAAAGGTACATTGTCCTTTAAATGAACGTATTATTGATTAGAAAGAAAACAAATGTTGAATGACGGAAAGGATTGTCAAATATGTCCTTTTAATGGGTTAAATCTTTGTACAGCTATAACATGACTGGTAAAATATTAAAATTAAAAAATGCTTTGACTATTTACCCGTAAATGCCAAGCAATCGTGTAAATGCCTACAATAATTAAAAGTACAACTGTCATCAGAAACGGTATTCAAATATTATAATATTACTTACTGTGACATTTTCCCAAGGAACATAGTTTTTTTTTCTTATCACAACCAACACAACCATTTCCACCACCAGAAGGAGCAGGATTGTCACATCGTCTAGTTCTTATTCCTATGCCATTACCACAGGTAACAGAACATCTCACAGACGACCAGAGGCCCCAATGTCCATCAACTATGATACAAAAGAATAAAGAATATTGTTAAAAAATATACATGGCTTATATTCAGTATTGCAAGGTGATGGTGATTTAAACATTTTTTTTCTAAAGTACGTTGCGATTTATTTGTATTAGGCTCAAACACATATCTGCTTCCTTTTTTCATTAGCTGTGTATACTTCAATCTTGTATATGTTGTAATTAAGAAACACAAAACGTTTCAGAATACAATTTTATCCATTATTGAATCTTGGTTTAGAAATTATATTGAAATTAAGATTCCAAATCCCTCAGGCAGAGTGGTCCATAATTATCTATTCATCTTTGGTCTTAGTGTTTTATCGTTCTGTTTTTAATTATCTATTCATCTTTGGTCTTAGTGTTTTGTCGTTCTTAATGAAAATGACATCAGAAGCAACAATTCAAGCATCTATTCCAAATTCAAAACAAAAGCATTGTAACTATTATTTTTTTTAATGTTTGTTTGAATTTTGAAATAACAGACCGACCGTTCGAATGGAAATAAATGAACGTCTCAAAACACAACCCTTGTTTTGTTTCTTTCAGATTTTAATAGTATGTAGGAGATTTTATTTTTTGCACAAGACGTACATGTACATTAATAAAAAATCAAACAAATTCCAATTCGGATATACGAAGTAAGTATCAAGAATGCACAATGGTATTCATATTTATATTAGAGATTTTTATCAACCATTTAATATGACACGTCAACTTTATATAATTATTTGTATACGTCTATTACGTAACACACCTCTTCATATAACATCAAAAAGTTGACAGTGCTGCTTTCAATATCGTAGCAGATAGTATAGCCGCTATGTCTTAGATATCTATGTATGTCGACCGATATGCTACGTAGCTAGCCTATCAAAATGACGTCATGGGTTATATCCTTTCTGACGCCTTTTTGGATTTTCTAGATAACATACATTTTTGGGTTTATCTAGATCTATTTAACCGCTAGGCTAGCTACACGTTCGGTAGTAGCCCTACGTAGAACCGATCATATTGAACGCAACCCAGATGTAATATGTAGTGGAGTGTTACGTTAAACCCAATTGAAAAAAAAATACTCGCATCAACCACCATGCTATCATCATCAAATTGGTATCTCATCAAGTTTTAATTTAGAATAGGCCCAAATGCGCATTAACCGAACTACATTGCGACCATACCCATGAATTTGTGATTTTTATTTGAAGAACGTTAATATTAATGAGTGTCAAGTTTAAGAAATTATATAAAAAAATATTGGTTAAAACCACACCAAATAATTTAAATAAAAAATGGATCTTCTCTTTATAAACAAATGTTGTAATTGTGTTTAGTTTTGTATGATTTTGATCAGTTTAGTTTGAGTAAAATATTATCTTTACTTTTGTTTCTATGAATGTTGGCCAACTGACAATCCGATTATCCTACATCTTTACAATGGTCTCTATAAACTTGAATACAATTTTCTAGATGTATAAAGAAATGTCTTTATACGAAATATATTTCTTTGTTGATTTTTGATAATATGTAAAAAGTAAAATATAATAAATACCGAACTTCAAGGAAAATTGAAAACGAAAAGTTCCTTAACAAATGGCAAAATCAAAAGCTCAAAGACATCAAACAAATGGAAAACAACTGTCATATTCCTGCTTTTTATAGCAAGCTAAACCTCTCACTTGTATGACAGTCGCATAAAATTCCATTATATTGACATCAATGTGTGAGGATAATAAACAGACATAATAGGTTAAAATGTCAAAATTGGGGTACAGTAACTATTTAAAGATGTTATGTGGTGTTTCGTTGAAAGTTCAACTTCAATTCTGGTTGCCTTTCATTTGATTAATACCATAAATCTGACGATAAGTCTGTTTCACTGTGCAACTACATATCTAACATATTTAAGACCAGGATTGCGAATTTTATATTTCTTTTTGAATTCTTTACAATTTAAGAAAAATTTACCTGGACAATCTCCGAGATTACAAACTGTCGATTCGTTGTCGACACCTTGACACATGTTTCCGCCGTCAGAAGGTGAGGGGTTGTCGCAAGTTCTATTTCGATATGTCATGCCATTACCGCATGTCATGGAACACGATGTTGTTGTCCACGAACTCCACTGACCATCAACTTAAAATATAATAAGAGTTTACATGTACTTGTAAAACCTTGCAATACGCAATATATTTCATATCAGTGACGAAAATTTTCTTGAAACATCGATTTGTTTTAATCTATAGTTTGATTCATATTATTGGACTGGCTTTCAAAATTATAGTTGTACCTCCAGATTTCTTAAAATGTTAACTGTGATGCCTGGAAGAGAATGTAACATAAAAACGTTGATGAAGATAGTCTTGCATCTTTATGAGCTCATCAGTTTACACTGACTATTCTACTATGGTGATTTTATCTTGATTGTCCAGCATTCCTAAAAATTAAAATAACAAAAATACTCAGAGGAAAATTCAAAACGGAAAGTCCGTACTCAAATGGCAAAATCAAATGCTCAAACACATCAAACAAATGAAAAACAACTGTCAAATTCCTGACTTGGCAAAGGCAATTTGCTATGTAGAAAATGATGGATCAAACCTGGTTTTATAGCTAGCCAACCCTCTCACTTGTATGAAAGTCGCATGAAATTCCATAGACATCAGAGTTGTAATACAGTTTATGCTTGTGTACATGAATACTTCAAATGCGTTTTTCCTCTATTAAAAGTAAACCAATTTGACATGGTATGCTAATTTTCTCATCTCCTTTTCATTCCTTTGTCGGTCATATGTCACTTGTGATTTGTAATTACTTAATATATGATATAATTCCTGTTTTAAATATTGTTATGTGTGTTTTTCCTATGTATGTTTCGTATCTGAGTGAATTATACTGATCTCATTGATTAAACGATTGCAGTAATTCAAGAAAATACTATTGAATTACCTACCTGGAATTGCACAGTTCGATATATCAAAATCTCTGATATTTGTAACTGTAACAAAATCGTGGCATTTTCCATAAATGTTAATTTCTGTTTGGAGGACTGTCCATTTCAATAAATCCGTCATATTGCAACATACCAATTGGTTGGATTTTAGATTTCTAAAAGTAATAATGAAGTACACTGAAATATATTGTGTCAATGTCTTAGAGTCTTACATAATTTTTTCGCAGTCTTTAATCTTAACATACCAGCAAATTCGTCTGATTTGTAATTTAACTGATTGTGTCCTATTCCAAAGTTTGACAGTATGAATAAAGGCAACAGTAGTATACCGCTGTTCAAACTCATTAATCCATGGACAAAAAACAAAATCGGGGTAACAAACAAAAACTGAGGGAAACGCATTAAATATAAAATAAGTGTAAATTGATATGGCGGGTGATTGTTCAGAAGCGGATCCAAGATGTTTGAAAGGGACGCAAATCTTAAAGCGGATTGTATACCGCCGAGCGAAGCGAGTCGAAAATTTTGGACGATTTTATGCTAGAAAAAAATCATATTATTCGAGAAATAACGATATAATCATTTTTCTTTGCAATCAAATTACTTACTTGCTTTAACAGAATTGAACATCAGTAAACTACTGTCGTACTTCCGGTTTTTTTCTCTCTTTTTTTAAAAACTAAATAAAATTTATACACGAATGCTAACAGAATATGACCTTCACTTGTTTTCCCGAATCGGAAAGTATCTTTTAGTGGTTTTCATTTAAACAAAAGTTTTTCTATCTAATAAAATGACTTAAAAAGGACAAAACTGAAACCAGTATATTTGAATTCAGTTCTTTTTACATGTATGTCGTATATACTTTTGATCATTATACTATTATAAGTAAGTCAATAATACGTACAAAGCCGTTAAGTTTGTCATTGCCCTAAATATATTGGCTGACACGGTTGTTAACGCATTGGCTCGTAAATCTTTGAAATAAAAACATTTAAAAGCTTAAAAAAAACCAGCAATATTAATCCGTTATTATTAAGTAATAAGTACAGTCGCATTAGGTCATTGTTAGCAGTATTGGCTCGAAGCGTAGCCGAGTGTCAATCAGCTGATCGAGACCCAATACGACTGTACGAGGACACAATACAGGATTTATACGAAAACACCCATTTTATGATACCTTTATTAATCAATGACTTAAGATAACCTCCAAAAGCTGACTAAAGATAAACGCGACTATATGAAGACTCATACGGGATCAATATGAACTATTTGGGCTAATTATCATTTTGATGCAAGGAATTTCGAATAACCCTAAAAAATAATGATGTGCTATGAATTACCCTTTTATTCACCGATTTATATAAACCTTTGAGCCTCTTAATTTTTACACGAGTTATCTCCCATGAAAATGACATCACTGATGTATGTAAACAAAATGGCAAGGTCGAGGTCAGAACTGTTCCGTTGACTGGAGTGACGAAGAAACATGTATTTGAAATCAATCTGGTGTCGAGGATAGCTTTCACAAACGGCCCTTTTTAGGGCAACCAATACTTCACAAAAAGAGTCTTGATTTGTTGTACACATTCATTCTTTGACGAAAATGTTTTGAAAAATATTTTTTTACAACATTAAGACATGTTCAAGATCATCTTTAACATGTATTTTCAATGGTTCGAAAGGCCCTTTGGTATAATTAAACAAATGTGGTCCTTCCGAACCGATGCATATCAAAAATTGTTCATCCTACAAATTTCTCTCACTTCAGACTGCACCCTCATAGAAATAATCTTTTATTGTTGACAATTCATATTTTGTACCGTCCATAATTGTATATACTCAAAGAAAACAAAATAGTATAACATATGAAAAATAACAACAACTCTAACATCAAACATCTTGAAAACTTATATTTCGCGTAATACACTCATCCATTTTCCAACACCTTTTTGAACCAAAAAACGGAAGTTAAAAATCTGTGTTAATCGGCTTTTCTGTACTAGATCTGTATTAATGACCAGCTCTCAGACACATGTAATCGTATTAAATGGTCAATTTTCAATGTATTTTAAGTCATTGCTAATAACATTGTTATACGTTATTAGTCGATATTCGGAATTTTTATTGTATGGATTTAGAATTCGTTGATTTGCATTTAATATGAAAACATGATATGAGTAGTATTTATACTTCTTAAGATTCAATCAATTAAAAATCTATAATTGGATCAATAAAGATGTATAGACAATACAGGTGTAGGTCAAACGTATGGAATTTACAAATCCTACGACTATTCATGTATATAAAGAGCTAAGACCGCGAAAGCATTTCTATTGTGAGTTGAGACACCAAAACATCGTGTTAGTGACCGACAAACTCCTATACGATACCAGGCTTTAAATACTTTTGCGCCAAACGCTCGTTTTGTCTTCATTAAACTCTTCAGTGTCGCTCGAATAAACTCTAAGACTCGGAAGACCAACTCAAATATTAAGCAAAAGAGAAATAAACTGAAAATTTTAAATTTGCCTATAGCAATCTATGTCTGGAGTAGAAAAAACTTCATGTTTCGAAAAACTAAAAAAAAAATAATCAGAAAATTTATTGAAATGACTGCATAATTCATGATTTTCATTGTCCCTTTTGTATCTTTCGCCTCTCTTTTACGAACAATCTCTTAAAATATTCTGAATATTGTTTTAAAAAGAAAAAGAAACTCTCTTTTTTAACATTGATTTTTATAACAAATATCAAACTTACATTGTCCTCAGGTTTATGTTCTTTGAGAACAACCCGCCTGGTAAACTGCTTAAAGTATTTGTAACCAAATTTCTGAAGACAAAAGTATCGATTATTTGTGAAGAATGTAGGGTACAATATAAATTAGCTATTTATAAAATCGTGTTTGATCGTCAAGACTCCATTCAGTTTTATTATTTAAAGAAAAAAAAAACTTTCTCAGCCTTACTGTCTAATATTTATTTCAAAGAAAGGTTGACTGCAGACGTTGGATTGAAGTTGGATTAAGCTCGCACTGATTGTACTTAAAGAAAATATTCTGTTTCGACAATGCTTCTAGTGTTGTTTTTTTTTAGATCGATCATGGTAGAAGTGAATTGTCCCATCCGGGTCACGTGAATAGTAATCGCTGGTTACATAGTAACAAAATTCACGGTATCAATTTTCTATCAGATGGTGATACCTATAGGGATAAACTAGCGAATTATTAATGTACGTCATGGCCAACCGCACCACACATCATTACTGCAATAACCATCCTCGGGATGAGGATGTTAAATTCCGTGCAAATCATTATGTCGACCCAAGAGTTCAATAAGTTATAATTTCGGTCGTTCTCTATCGTGACATGATTTGTGGAGAATGCATGGTACAATATAACTGAGCTATTTTTAAAATTGTGTTTGTCCATCAAGACTCCGTTCCTTTTGTTTTAGCATTTGAAAAAAAAATGTCATATATTTCTTTCAAAGAAAAGTTGACTGCAGATATTTGTTTGGTATTAGCTTGAGCTCAGACTGAATGTTATTTCAGAAAATACTCTGCTCCGGCATAGCTTCTAGTGTATATTATTTGATCGATGGATGAAGGGAAATGTCTCATCCGGGACACGCTAATATGAGCGTGATCAATTTTATACCACCAGATACACATTTCGACATTAATTTAGTAACACTCAAGCAAAATTATACAAAGGTTGAAAACCTTATACAGACTTTCAAGAGATGATAAAACCACAAAAACCAAATGTAAATTGAAACCCGGACAAGGAATGAGAGCATTGCATGAAGAGATAGATGAGGTACAATAATTGTAAAGAAAATATATAAGTGAAAAATGCGATTAAAAAAAATATCATTGAATAATATAATATTACTAATATTATCAAAATTGGGTTAAACGAAACAGCCAAAACAGTATATTTAGGGCTTTCACGGTTCACAAAATACTAAATTTGTCCCATTAGAATCAAAACAATTCATGGCAGCTTACGCTTAGTGTAAAATATTCGAATATAAATGCCCAACCTATGGTTAAATGAAAACAAATCTACGGCTGCCATGAATTATTTCTTTATCAAACTAACACTGTCCTCAGGTTTATGTTCTTTGAGAACACTCCATCTGGTAAACTGCTGATAGTATTTGCATTCAAATATCTAAAGAAAAAAAATCAATTATTTGAGTAGTAAGCTGGATACAATATAAATTAGCTATTTCTAAAACCATGTTTGTGAATCAAGAATGCATTCCTTTTGTTTATTATTAAAAGAAAAACAAATGTCAGCCTTAATGTCTAATATTTCTTTGAAAGAAAGGTTGACTGCCAATATTTGCTTGTCGTTTATTAAGCTCAGACTGATTGTAATTTCAGAAAATACACTGCTCTGGTATATAGCTTCTGGTGTATTTTTGATCGATGACAGAAGGGAAATGTCCCCTACTAGACACGCGAATATAGGTGTTGGTTACACATTTACAATATCAAAGTTATCAATTTTATATCCAAAGACGCGTATTTCGACATTGACTGTCAATTTTGTACCACTCAGGAAAATATTTACAAAAATCGAAAAGCAAATACATCATTGTACATTGTACAGACTTTCAAGTAATGATAAAACCACAAAGAATCAAAAGTTATGTATAACCCGGACAAGACATGTGAGCTTTACAGGAAATGATAGATAAGGTACAATAATTGCCAAACTTTTAAGTAGCTAATTAAAAAAAAACAATTATCTAATGTCGACCCTAGAGTTCGATTATTCTAAATAGTTTATCTCGGTTTTTTTATCGTAACAATAAGACTTACAGAAATTCCAATAACACAAGATCCTCAAACGCATTTACTGGTATGATTGAAATCCTGTTGTTCCCTAAGTCTCTAAAAATAATTTTACTGATTAATCTTTAGTAAAATGAAGTATCACATAATTAATGCGAGGGTAATACTGGCAGATTAGATTCTTGAATTTCATCCGAAAGGTCCGCAACAAAAATCCTTTTTGCGTTTGTCGGTTTTGCCTTTTTTGATATAAACACACATTATATTAAGTGAGATCGTGTGTGAAATGTTGAAAGACTGGTTATCTCTTAGAACGTTAATCTGAACTTCAACTTCTGAATATTATTTAAAAAAGAAAAAGCATCTATGTTTTAACCTGTATACTGATGATAAATATCTTTCAAACTTACATATTCTTCAGGTTTGTGTTGTTAGAGAACAATCCGTCTGGTAAACTGCTTATACTATTACTGTACAATTGTCTGAAGAACAAAAATATTGATTAACTACGAGGAAATTTGGGTACAATATAAATGAGATATTTAAAAAACTATTTGTCAATCATAACTGAGATCCTTTACTTTTATTCATTTGAGAAAATAATTTTCAGCAATGAAGTCATATATTTGAGTCAAAGAAAGATTGCTTGCAGACGATTGATTAACGCTAGATTGAGTCTGGACTTGTATCTCATTACGTGTTAATTTGATCGACGAAAGAATATAATTTTTCCCGACATGAAACGTGAATAGTAAGCGTTTGTTACATAGTAATATTATCAACGGTACCAGTCTCATTGCACCAGATGATCCTTTCGCCATTACTTATCTCTTAAGTGATACTCGAGGCAAATATATTCAAAAGTCGACACCCTAATATAGCCGATACGGAGCAGATGAGAAAACAACAACTGTCAATTATCAAATGGAACTCAGACAAACAATAAGAGCTTTCCATGAAGTGTATATATAAATTAAAATTATTACGAAATTTCAAAATATCATAGCAAATTCCAAAAACCAATATCCATATTTCCATGTCAGTTCCAAAGTTCTAGTTACTGGGCTTGCTGATATCCACAGGGAATAAATTGCATTTTACGTCTTGTGTTAGTCATGAGCACCAAACTTCCAAAGCATCACAAACATAATCATCCTTTGGATAATGATGTTAAAAGCCATGCAATTCATGAAGTTAATCTAAGATTTGGATAAGTTATAATTCTTATCGTTATTCATTACAACAATAACACTTACAGAATTTCCAATGACACAAGATCCTCAAACGTTTTTGCAGCTATGGTTGAAATCCTGTTGTTCCCTAAGTTTCTAAAAATAATTTTACTGATTAATCTTTAGTAAAATGAAGTATCACATAATTAATGCGAGGGTAACACTAGCAGATTAGATTCTTGAATTTCATCCGAAATGTCCGCAACAAAAATCATTTTTGCGTTTGTCGGTTTTGCCTTTTTTGATATAAACACACATTATATTAAGTGAGATCGTGTGTGAAATGTTGAAAGACTGGTTATCTCTTAGAACGTTAATCTGAACTTCAACTTCTGAATATTATTTAAAAAAGAAAAAGCATCTGTGTTTTAACCTGTATACTGATGATAAATATCTTTCAAACTTACACTCTCTTCAGGTTTGTGTTGTTAGAGAACAATCCGTCTGGTAAACTGCTTATACTATTACTCATTTACTATTCAATTTTTCGAAGAACAAAAATATTGATTAACTACGAGAAAATTTGGGTACAATATAAATGAGATATTTAAAAAACTATTTGTCAATCATAACTCAGATCCTTTACTTTTATTCATATGAGAAAATAATTTTCAGCAATGAAGTCATATATTCGTGTCAAAGAAACATTTCTTGAAGACGATTGCTTAACGCGAGATTGAGTTTGGAATTGTATCTCCTTACGTATCAATTTTATCGACGAAAAGAGAGAATTTTTCCCGACATGAAACGTGAATAGTAAGCGTTTGTTACATACTAATATTATCAACGGTACCAGTCTCATTGCACTAGATAATCCTTTCGACATTACTTATCTCTTAAGTGATACTCGAGACAAATATATTCGAAAGCCGACATCCTAATATAGCCTTGGAAGAGATGATAAAACAACAACAGTCAATTATCAAGTGAAATTCAGATAAATAATTAGAGCTTTGCATAAAGTGTATATATAAATTAAAATTATTCCGAAATTTCAAAATATTATAGCAAATTCCAAAAACCAATATCCGTATTTTCATATCAGTTCCAAAATTCTAGTTACAGGGCTTGCTGATATCCACAGGGACTAAATGGAGTTTTACTTGTGTTAGTCATGGGCACCAAACTTTCAAAGCATCATAAAAATTAATTATACTTTAGATGAGGATGTTAAAAGCCATGCAATTCATGAAGTTAATCCAAGATTTGGATAATTTATAATTCTTATCGTTATTCATTACACCAATAAAACTTAAAGAAATTTCAATGACACAAGATCCTCAAACGTTTTTGCAGCTATGGTTGATATCATGTTGCTCTGTAAGTTTCTAAAAAGAACTTTACTGATTAATATTTATTAACGCTAACGCTTAGGGTAAAATATTCGAATATAAATGCCCAAACCATGATTAAAAGAAAACAAATCTACGGCTGCCAGTTAAAAGAAAACAAATCTACGGCTGCCATGAATTATTTCTTTATCAAACTAACACTGTCCTCATGTTTATGTTCTTTGAGAACACTCCATCTGGCAAACTGCTAATATTTCTTTGAAAGAAAGGTTGACTGCCAATACTTGCTTGTCGTTTATTAAGCTCAGACTGATTGTAATTTCAGAAAATACACTGCTCTGGTATAGCTTCTGGTGAATTTTTGATCGATGACAGAAGGGAAATGTCCCCTCCTAGACACGCGAATATAAGTGTTGGTTACACATTTACAATATCCAAGTTATCAATTTTATATCCAAAGACGCGTATTTCGACATTGACTGTCAATTTAGTACCACTCAGGAAAATATTTACGAAAATCGAAAACCTAATACATCATTGTACATTATACAGACTTTCAAGTAATGATAAAACCACAAAGAATCAAAAGTTATGTATAACCCGGACAAGACATGAGAGCTTTACAGGAAATGATAGATAAGGTACAATAATTGCCAAACTTTTAAGAAGCTAATTTAAAAAGAACAATATCCACATTTGCATGCTAGTGTCAATGTTTTGGCTGCTTGGATGGAGATTCAAACATGGATTAATTAGCGAATTCTTAATGTAATTTATGGTCAACAGTACCAAACTTTGAAAACATCACTGCAATTATCATCATTGGGATGAGGATGTTGGATAACGCACAATTCTAATGTCGACCCTAGAGTTCGATTATTTTAAATAGTTTATCTCGTTCTTTATCGTAACAATAAGACTTACAGAGTTTCCAATAACACAAGATCCTCAAACGCATTTACTGGTATGATTGAAATCCTGTTGTTCTGTAAGTTTCTAAAAACAATATTACTGATTAATCTTTAGTAAAAAAAATAGGATAGCATGATTATGTACAGGCAGTACATTACTAGATTCTTGAATTTCATTCAAAACTTTTGCATCAAGAAACATTTCTGTGTATGTCAATTATAAACTTTTGGGGATAAAGAGATTGTGTGTTAAATGTGTAAAGGTTCGGTCGCTCTTAGTACGTTAAAAAATAACTATCCGAACATTTATTTTTGAAAAATGCTAGATATTGTTCAGAAGAAAAAGAAACTCTGTTTTAACCTGTATACTGTTGATAAATATTTATTCTAACATGAAAACCTATTATTGTCAACCAGTAACATCACAATATGTGAACCTTTAGTGCAAACGCAGTAATACACAAAAGCTGCTGTTCCGCGTTACGACCAACTTATTACAATATATGTATCTCGTATGTACAGCAAAATAAACAAAGGAGTAAGTTTCATTTAATTTTTCAGGGTAAAATTTCATAAAACAAAAATTCCGCGAAGTGATGTTATTTTCTTGGCATGGCAACGAAACAAGGTGACGTCACAAGTATCTTTCCGTAAACAAAAAATCAAATGTAACTACCGGGGCTTTTAAAGCTTCTTATAAGCTTCAGAACGAATAAAATTACATTAAAAGAAAATATATAAGTGAAAAATACGATTAAAAAATATCATTGAATTATATGATATTACTAATATTGTCAAAATTGGGTTAAACGAAACAGCCCACACAGTATGTTTAGGGCTTTAACGGTTCACAAAATACTACATTTGTCCTATTAGAATCGAAACAATTCATGGCAGCTAACGCTTAGGGTAAAATGTTCGAATATAAATGCCCAACCCATGGTTAAATGAAAACAAATCTATAGCTGCCATGAATTATTTCTTTATCAAACTTACACTGTCTTCAGGTTTATGTTCTTTGAGAACACTCCATCTGGTAAACTGCTGATAGTATTACTATACAAATTTCTAAAGAAAAAAAATCAATTATTTGAGAAGTAAGCTGGATACAATATAAATTAGCTATTTCTAAAACCATGTTTGTGAATCGAGAATGCATTCCTTTTGTTTATTATTAAAAGAAAAACAAATGTCAGCCTTAATGTCTAATATTTCTTTGAAAGAAAGGTTGACTGCCAATATTTGCTTGTCGTTTATTAAGCTCAGACTGATTGTAATTTCAGAAAATACACTGCTATGGTATAGCTTCTGGTGTATTTTTGATCGATGGCAGAAGGGAAATGTACCCTCCTAGACACCCGAATATAAGTGTTGTTTACACATTTACAATATCCAAGTTATCAATTTTATATCCAAAGACGCGTATTTCGACATTGACTGTCAATTTTGTACCACTCAGGAAAATATTTACAAAAATCGAAAAGCTAATACATCATTGTACATTGTACAGACTTTCAAGTAATGATAAAACCACAAAGAATAAAAAGTAATGTATAACACGGACAAGAAATGAGAGCTTTACAGGAAATGATAGATAAGGTACAATAATTGCCAAACTTTTAAGAAGCTAATCCTGTTGTTCCCTAAGTTTCTAAAAAGAATATTACTGATTAATCTTTAGTAAGATAAAGTACAACACAGGGAGTACAACACTGGCTTTTGAATTTCGTTCACAACGTTCGCGACAAGACTTATTTTTGCGTACGTCGAGTGAAACATTAATCCGTTACAAAAATTCTTCTTGAAAACATCACTGCAATTATCATCATTGGGATGAGGATGTTGGATAACGCACAATTCTAATGTCGACCCTAGAGTTCGATTATTTTAAATAGTTTATCTCGTTCTTTATCGTAACAATAAGACTTACAGAGTTTCCAATAACACAAGATCCTCAAACGCATTTACTGGTATGATTGAAATCATGTTGTTCCGTAAGTTTCTAAAAAAAATATTACTGATTAATCTTTAGTAAGATAAAGTACAACACAGGGAGTACAACACTGGTTTTTAAATTTCGTTCACAACGTTCGCGACGAGACTAATTTTTGCGCACGTCGATTGTTACCTTATGTAGATAAAGAGATTTGTAGTAAAATGGGTAAAAGCTCGTTAGTTAATAGTACGTTAATTGTGAAATCCGTTACAACAATTCTTCTTGAAAACTTACTTCAAGAGAAAACTCTCTTTTTTACCTTGATTCAAATGCCACATATCTTTCAATCTCGCACTGTCCTCATGTTTATGCTGTATGCAAATAATCCGTCTGGTAAACTGCTTCTTTGTCTAGCGTATGAAGCAAAAAGCAGCTAATACGAATGTTATAGTCGTTGGTATGACACGGACGGACGGGGATTATTACGCAAGACATCATACAGCCGTGGCGAACACGCTACTACGAGATCAGTGGGTCGGTGATATCAAAATGAGAAATAAAAGTTTTAATGAGGAATTTAAAGAATAGATAACACAAAAGAATTTCGTAAGCTTCGTTTGTAGTTAATAAAGCCTACTTTGAATTCCTTTTGATGAATGTGATAACAGTTTTTTTCTGGGTTTCATGAGTAAGGGCAAACCACAAATTCAAATATTAAACACGTTACATTTTATATAGGATATGATTGAATGCGGTCTTATATCAACAATGCTAAAATATTCATGAAAATAATATTTATAAATATAATATTATCCACGAACATGATTACTCACAGACATTAATGAATTCATAGTATTCAACTAAACTTGATTGATAAACAATCTCCATCGTCATCAACCTCGACTTCAAAATAAAACTTGAAACGCCACATTCAGGAACATTAGTCATTTATCCAAAATACATCCATCACAATTAAACATGAATTTAAATAGACAACTGACTTTCAGATTATTCAAATTAACGAGTAACTAAAAAATCAATAGAAGCTAGTGTTAAATAATCATACTTACAACTCTGTTGTATTTATAGGTACACCTTCAGGTATTGCTTTTAAACCTTTGGATCTACAATCGACTGTTGTTCCTGTGCAATCACATGTGGTTTTTTGCAATCCAATACATGGCACAGCATACGTGTGTTCTAGTAAACTGACGATTACAATAACTATTACTGTTAAAATCATGATTCTAAGTTTCTTCTCTTTATATCTAAAACATAATGTTAAATTACATTAAAGTAAAATCACAAAAATACGGATCTCCGAGGAAAATTCAAACTTAAAAGCCCCTAATGCAATGGCAAATTTAAAAGCTCAAACACATTAAAAAGATTTGGAAAAAACATTGTTTCTATGGTAATTTACATAAAGGTGACAGTAATTTACATTTGTTTAAATATTGCAATTCGATTACGAATCGACAAATAAGTTATAAAATCCATGAGTGGATCGAATGCTCTTCCAAAGGCAGTGAGACCAGGTGCGTCAACAGGGTAATTGTCTCCCGCTATCCATATAAAAAATGGTATGATTGCCAATGAGACAACTCTCAACAAGAGACAATATGACACAAAAATTAACAAAAAATTGTCACCGTAAGACCTTCAACAATGACCAAAGCTCAAACCGCATTGTCAGCTATAAGAGACCACGAAATGACAAATGTCGAGAGACCAAATGACACAAAAATTAACAACTAAAAGTCACCGTACTGCCTTCAACAATGACCAAAGCCAAAACCGCATAGTCATCTATAAAGGCCACGAAATGACAAATGTCGAGAGTCCACGTTACACAAAAATTAACAAATATTTGTCACCGTATGGCCTTCAACAATGAGCAAGGCCCAAACCGCATAGTCAACTATGAAAGGCTACAAAATGACAAATGTAAAACAATTCAAACGAGAAAAAAACGGCCTAATTTATGTACAAAAAATACATACAGACAGAATGTGACTGAGTTAATCATGTTATCACGTTTCCAATCCTCCTTCTGACCTTGAACATTGGTGAAACAGTACAACACAAAAACTAACTATAGAAATCAGTTGAAAAAGGCTCAACTCATCAGATGGATACAAAATAACAGAGTGGACATGGGTGGGTGCTTGTATATGTTTTACCTTTTACAAATTGTCACTTGGATGGGGAGAGGTCACATTGGCACTCGTACCACCTCATACCACTTCTTCTCAAATCTATATATCCGCCGTCATGATGAAACAGACGAACATAGAGGATTGGTTATATTCTTAAGAAATAGTAGTGCATATGGACTTTCCATTCTAAGATAAAACTTTTTTCAAAGCTTCATAGTAAAAGTGTTATAGTTTTAGCCGTAAAAGGAGTTCTTATGGGAAATTGCATTGTCGGTATTTACAGAAATGCAACCTATATGCTGAAACGCAGGTCCGTAACTTAGAACATAAGGACAATAAACATGATAAATTATACAAAAAATTAAAAAAGCCATTCAGATAGACTGGTTATTTTGTTAAAAGATACTTCTAGAATTTTTTGCCTCGGGCAATAAATGCAAGAAATAAACTGAATCCTATAACATGACCAATTAAAAGTTGATACAGTTATTATGCTATTATTTTTATTTTCCTTTTGATTATAAGCACCAAAAGTTTCGATGACTTTGTACCTTTCTGATATTGAAATTTTCGATGATGGTAAATCAAGATATCATTTTGGACACACAGAAATCATTTTAGAGAGGCAAAATATAGCAAAGGAGCATTCAATCTCATAAGTCGAACATAAATAAAGGCAACAGTCGTATACTTACTGTAAAAGAGAGGCCAAAGATAGCAAAGGGGCATTCAATCTCATAAGTCGAACATAGATAAAGGCAACAGTAGTATACTTACTGTAAAAGAGAGGCCAAAATAGCAAAGAGCCATTCAATCTCATAAGTCGAACACAAATGAAGGCAACAGTAGTTTACTTACTGTAAAAGAGAGGCTAAAGATAGCAAAGGGGCATTCAATCTCATAAGTCGAACAAAAAAAAGGCAACAGTAGTATACCGCTGTTCGAAATTCACAAATCAATAGAGAAAAAACAAATCCAGGTTACAAACTAAAACTGAGGGAAACGTATCAAATATAAGAGAACTATACGACACAACAGAAACACAACACCAAAATGTAACACAAACACAGAAACGAACTATAATGTAACAATGGCCTTTTATCTGACTTATTACAGGGCATTTTATGAAAAAATGGTAGGTCTTAAACTATCAAACACTATAGGAACAAAAAACAAAAAAAGAAAAAGACGTAAAGCCAAATAAGAGTATACAAAACACAACATTGAAATTTGAGACTGACCAATACGAACCTCACAAAACACCGGATGCAGTCTTAGATGCTCCGGAAGGGTGATTTGTTCTGTTATGTCGCTCATTCAAGTGTGATGAAGTGATTGTTTCATTGCAAAGTTTTAAAAATGAAAGTAAAGGAAATTAATCATTTTTAAATAAAAGATATAAGAAAAACGGAGTCGTTTACATACTGTAAATGACGATTTATACTTCTGTTCAGGTTCTTGTGGGAAAATTTTTAAGTTAGTATGCATTCTACTGGTTAACTCCTCATAACAAATGATAACGAAAGTATTTGCAAAGGTGCTGTCTTGAATGTAGATCGTAAAAGAGACGTCAATAAATGAGTTATCGACTATCATTAACGGATCAAAAACTGACACACGAACTTAGTTAAGAAAGAAATTTGGTTCAACTGTTCAAATGAAAAGGTAAATATAATACCGTATAGCGGGTTATTTTCGCGGGTGTAAACTTTCGCAATTTTCCTTGAATAAGGTATACGAAATATTTTGGCGGTTATTGTTTTGGCGAATTCAAAACTTTTATCAATACCTTTGCATGTGCACTTTTTATATGGTGTAATTTATTTTGGCAGTTTTGTTCTCTCCGCGAAAATAAGTGAAAATGTACATCCCGTTAAAATAACCAACTATACTGTATAAAGAATGACTTCGAAAAAAAATGCAACACTTACAATACAATCTAATCAAAGAGCAGAATGATCTGAGGGATACGATTGCAATACACCTTATAGCTAATCCCGACTGACCCGGCCCCTTGAACTTTTGACGCATACAACAATCACTTTTACATTATGGCATCAGATATGTTGTTTTATGACGTCAACATTTTACGGGAACCTGTGCGATATCCAGTTATGGCGGACAAATAGCGATAAGGTGTATTGTTTTCATTGACACATGTATATAGCAGTTCTGCCAACTTTTCATAAAGCTAATGCGTGAGATTTGGCCAAAATTGAAAAGATCAAAGAAAAAAAACAATAGATCGAGAGATAATGCCGCAAAAAAGCATGATCATGCGTGAGTCTCATGCATTTTTGGCAGCCCTGGTATAGCTGGATAGTATTATTTTCAAAACTAATTCAACTGCACAGTCATGTAAAATGTAATTTTCGTAATCTGAATAGTTACTCAACTTTAAGAATAGACAATTCCGTATACAAGTGTATGAGCAATGTACTTATTGGGTTTTATTTTTGTACTATCAATTCCAAGTTTATTTTCCACAGCAGTCACTGAGAGTGAGAGAAGGTATTTCACTTCGTATCTTATCACCATTAATCCTAGGAGGAACTTCATTTCTAACTCTTTAAATATTTAATTTTCTTTGGGTCAGTGGGCATGACTTCTTTCCGTACACACTTCTCTGTTTAAATTGCGATCGTTTTTAATATAATACGACGTTTATCGTAATCTTACGAGTTAATTTTTCTGGTATTTTGATTTTGACGGAAGTTACTTACGGTAGGGAGACAACTCGAAACGATAATATGGAAGACTCCGTTTCGGCTGAAGGGGTGTTAAAGTTACACCTTTACGATGTGGACACCATTTATTTTAATTAAAAAGATGCATATGATTTAAAATTATGCAATAACAATAACCCTCAATAGCAGACAGACATGGAAAGGATCCTATGAGTTTCAAATTAATCAATGGAGTGGGGAATCCATTCAATCTGATACCCCTTGAAGTCGAGAAAACTATACGCATGCGCATAATTACATAAACACACCCTTGACTTGTGATTTGGAACAAAAACGTTTATTAAATGATAATTAAACGACCTAGATGGTTCTCCATTTCTTTATGAGCGTACAATATCAAATATAAGTTTCACAACGGTGACATATAAGAAAAACTCCATTTCAGTTCTTACATGACAGAAATAGATTTATTGGAATTCAGAGAACTCTCGCATTTGATCAAAACTGGGGAATTCCCTCCGACGTGTTTCTAAATTAATTGATAAAAAACTAAATATAAATACTGCTTAAGTCTGATTTTCCGTGTTGTTAAAAAAACGCATATAAGTCAAGGGAAATATCAAACATGAAGATTATGAGAAGAACATTACAGGAAAGTTGTTTAAGTTCAATCCTTTTGTATGTTTTTATCTTTTAAAGCAAGGCAATCATTAGAATCTGAGATGTTCCTTTATGTTTAGAATAAAACGGTTGACGTGAGGGCATGGCCCTGAGTCAATGGTATACGTCTACAGATTGCTTGAAAGCAATCGTATCCCAAAAACATATAAAAAAAGATGCAGAAAGGAGTAGGTCCAGTAAGACCCCTTTTTGGTCCCAAAATAAAGCAGTTTTACAAAATTGTTAAAATGTAAACTTTTAGTTATTTATTGGACGATAGAATGCTTCTGCTACATAAATATGGGCTGTTTTTGACAATACAATGCACATATATCGGGTACTAGCACCATTAAGTCATGCTAAATTACTGAAATCTTCACAATTCTAGCATTTTAGTTAAATTTTAGGCGGTTTTCGTGTAAAACGAAAGTGGACGCATTCGTGTTCATCCTTAATATTGAAATGTAAGTTGTATTTGATGATAATACATAACATATATAAAGATTGAGGATGAACACGGATGCGGCAACATTCATTTTTGACAAAAAAACATCTGAAAAGTGACATTTTTCGGCTTATTTAGTAGATTTTTCATTTTTGAGCTTGAATCGGATCGTTTTTAATGACTAAACCAGTTAAAATCTTTCACATACACTAATTGAACCAAATAAAATAGACACTTTAAAGTTCATCTGACGAAACATTTTGACCACTTTTTAAACACTTAAAAGTGTTTAAAAGGTGGTCAAAATGTTTCGTCAGATGAACCTGAAATTTGAGGCCAAAATCGGTCCTTATCGGACCTACTCCTTTGATAAACTGGAAAATCTACGTAGAATTATGTTTTATGTTAATTATGTAATGAGTAAATTTGGATTTTAGCATGAAATTATTTAGAAAGATTTCAGGCCAGAAAACAGATCGAACGTTATCATCTGTGTCATGTCGCAGGGAATGGTGATGAGTGCTATAAAAGATAAGTTAAGATAGGTAAATGTATAAAGTTACTTACATGTTAAATAGTTGACAATACGACCACAACTGGAAAAACTGATCACACAACCGAACACTTGAAGAGAGGCTTTGTGAGTGAAATAACACGTTGGAAGGGATGGTATATGTTTTATATCACGCTAGTGTGTGCGTGGTCCGAGGATGTAACACATGCTTACTGTCGTTTCAGTGGTTCAACAAGGCAAATATGTTTACGAATTTCTTTTTCTGAGAAGGAGCGGTTCGTACTTATATAAAACTACGTATGAATAATCATAAGAAAATAGAAAAATTATGTAACCTATTACGTATGAAAATTTATGTACATATTGCAAATAAAGTCTATGTAACATATTGCAAATAAATGCTTGAACAAGCACTATTGATTGAATACAACGTTTATAATAAATTATGAATTATTTGATTTGTCTAGGACTCATGTAATTTGGACCGAGTGTGGATTCATTAGTGATGTCTGCATACATTGTGAGTCGTTATTGTATACATTCTTGTAAAACTATTCCGATATCGTGTGAAGTTTATCAAATATCTTTTATTTTTATCATATATTTAGTAGTAAAAACATTTCGTTTTAGAGAGGCAAAAGATAGCAAAGGGGCATTCAAGATCATAAGTCGAACATAAATAAAGGCAACAGTAGTTTACTTACTGTAAAAGAGAGGCTAAAGATAGCAAAGGGGCATTCAATATCATAAGTCGAACATAAATAAAGGCAACAGTAGTTTACTTACTGTAAAAGAGAGGCTAAAGACAGCAAAGGGGCATTCAATCTCACAAGTCGAACATAAATTAAGGCAACAGTAGTATACCGCTGTTCGTTTTAGAGGGGCCAAAGATAGCAAAGGGCGTTCAATCTCATGAGTCGAACATAAATAAAGGCAACAGTAGTTTACCGCTGTTCGGAATTCACAAATCAATAGAGAAAAACAAATCCGGGTTACAAACTAAAACTGAGGGAAACGTATCAAATATAAGAGAACTATACGACACAACAGAAACACAACATCAAAATGTAACACACACAAAAACGAACTATAATGTAACAATGGCCTTTTTCTTACTTGGTACAGGGCATTTTATGAAAAAATGGTGGGTCATAAACTATCAAACACTATAGGAACAAAAAACAAAAAAGAAAAAGACGTAAAGCCAAATAAGAGTATACAAAACACAACATTGAAATTTGAAAACTGAGCAATACGAACCTCACAAAATACCGGATGCAATCTTAGATGCTCTGGAAGGGTGATTTGTTCTGTTATGTCGCTTATTCAAGTGTGATGAAGTGATTGTTTCATTGCAAAGTTTTAAAAATGAAAGTAAAGGAAATTAATCATTTTTAAATAAAAGATATAAGAAAAACGAAGTCGTATACATACTGTAAATGACGATTTATACTTCTGGCCAGGATCTTGTGGGGAAAATTTTAATGCATTCTACTGGTTAACTCCTCACAACAAATGATAACGAAAGTATTTGCAAAGGTGCTGTCTTGAATGTAGATCGTAAAAGAGACGTCAATAAATGAATTATCGACTATCATCAACGGATCAAAAACTGACACACGAACTTAGTTAAGAAAGAAATTTTGTTCAACTGTTCAAATGAAAAGGTAAATATAATACCGTATAGCGGGTTATTTTCGCGGGTGTAAAATTTCGCGATTTTCCTTGAGTAAGGTATACGAAATATTTTGGCGTTTATTGTTTTGGCGAATTCAAAACTTTTATCAATACCTTTGCATGTGCACTTTTAATATGGTGTAATTTATTTTGGCAGTTTTGTTCTCTTCGGGAAAAAATGCAACACTTACAATACAATCTAATCAAAGAGCAGAATGCTCTGAGGGATACGATTGCCATACACCTTATCGCTAATCCCGGCTGACCCGGCCCCTTGTACTTTTGACGCATACAACAATCACTTTTACATTGTGGCATCAGATATGTTGTTTTATGACGTCAAAATTTTACGGGAACCTGTGCGATATCCAGTAATGGCGGACAAATAGCGATAAGGTGTATTTTTTTCATTGACACATGTATAGAGCATTTCTGCCAACTTTTCATAAAGCCAATGCGTGATATTTGGCCAAAATTGAAAAGATCAAAGAAAAAACAATAGATCGAGAGATGATGCCGCAAAAAGGCATGATCATGCGTGAGTCTCATGCATTTTTGGCAGCCCTGGTATAGCTGGATAGTATTATTTTCAAAACTAATTCAACTGCACAGTCATGTAAAATGTAATTTTCGTAATCTGAATAGTTACTCAACTTTAAGAATAGCCAATCCCGTATACAAGTGTATGAGCAATGTACTTATTGGGTTTTATTTTTGTACTATCAATTCCAAGTTTATTTTCCACAGCAGTCACTGAGAGTGAGAGAAGGTATTTCACTTCGTATCTTATCACCATTAATCCTAGGAGGAACCTCATTTCCAACTCTTTAAATATTTAATTTTCTTTGGGTCAGTGGGCATGACTCCTTTCCGTACACACTTCTTTGTTTAAATTGCGATCGTTTTTAATATAATACGACGTTTATCGTAATCTAACGAGTTAATTTTTCTCGTATTTTGATTTTGACGGACGTTACTTACGGAAGGGAGACAACTCGAAACGATAATATGGAAGACTCCATTCCGGCTGAAGGGGTGTTAAAGTTACATCTTTACGATGTGGACTACATTTATTTTAATTAAAAAGATGCATATGATTTAAAATTATGCAATAACAATAACCCTCAATAGCAAACAGACATGGAAAGGATCCTATGAGTTTCAAATTAATCAATAGAGTGGGGAATGCACATAATTACATAAACACACCCTTGACTTGTGATTTGGAACAAAAACGTTTATTAAATGATAATTAAACGACCTAGATGGTTCTCCATTTCTTTATGAGCGTACAATATCAAATATAAGTTTCACAACGGTGACATATAAGAAAAACTCCATTTCAGTTCTTATATGACAGAAATAGATTTATTGGAATTTAGAGAACTCTCGCATTTTATCAAAACTGGGGAATTCCCGCCTACGTGTTTCTAAATTAATTTATAAAAACACTAAATATAAATACTGCTTAAGTCTGGTTTTCCGTGTTGTTAAAAACACGCATATAAGTCAAGGGTAATATCAAACATGAAGATTATGAGAAGAACATTACAGGAAAGTTGTTTAAGTTCAATCCTTTTGTATGTTTTTACCTTTTAAAGCAAGGCAATCATTAGAATCTGAGATGTTCCTTAATGTTTAGAATAAAACGGTTGACGTGAGGGCATGGCCCTGAGTCAATGGTATAAGTCTACAGATTGCTTGAAAGCAATCGTATCCCAAAAACATATAAAAAAGATGCAGAAAGGAGTAGGTCCAGTAAGACCCCTTTTTGGTCCCAAAATAAAGCAGTTTTACAAAATTGTTAAAATGTAAACTTTTAGTTATTTATTGGACGGTAGAATGCTTCTGCTACATAAATGTGGGCTGTTTCTGACAATACAATGCACATATATCGGGTACTAGCACCATTAAGTCATGCTAAATTACTGAAATTTTCACAATTCTAGCATTGTAGTTAAATTTTAGACGGTTTTCGTGTAAAACGAAAGTGGCAGCATTCGTGTTCATCCTTAATATTGAAATGTAAGTTGTATTTGATGATAATACATAACATATATAAAGATTGAGGATGAACACAGATGCGGCCACATTCATTTTTGACAAAAAAACATCTGAAAAGTGACATTTTTCGTCATATTTGGTAGATTTTTCATATTTGAGCTTGAATCGGATCGTTTTTAATGACTAAATCAGTTAAAATCTTTCACATACACTAACTGAATCAAATAAAATTAGACACTTAAGTGTTTAAAAAGTGGTCAAAATCTTTCGTCAGATGAACCTGAAATTTGAGGCCAAAATCGGTCCTTATCGGACCTACTCCTTTGATAAATTGGAAAATCTACGTAGAATTATGTTTTATGTTAATTATGTAATGAGTAAATTTGGAACTTAGCATGAAATTATTAAGAATGATTTTAGGTCAGAAAACAGACCGAACGCGTTATCATCTGTGTCATGTCGCAGGGAAGGATGATGAGTGCTATAAGAGATAAGTTAAGATAGGTAAATGTATAAAGTTACTTACATGTTAAATAGTTGACAAGACGACCACAACTGGAAAAACTGATCACACAACCGAACACTTGAAGAGAGGCTTTGTGAATGAAATAACACGTTGGAAGGGATGGTATATGTTTAATATCACGCTAGTGTGTGCGTGGTCCGAGGATGTAACACATGCTTACTGTCGTTTCAGTGGTTGAACAAGGCAAATATTTTTACAAATTTCTTTTTCTGAAAAGGAGCGGTTCGTACTAATATAAAACTACGTATGACTAAAGATAAAAAAAAAAGAAAAATTATGTAACATATTGCGAATACAAATTTATGTACATATTGCAAATAAAGTCTATGTAACATATTGCAAATGAATGCTTGAACAAGCACTATTGAATTCAACGTTTATAATAAATTATGAATTATTTGAATAAATAAATTGTCAAATCATCAAATTAGATGAATTGTTTAATATCATTTTGTTCATGCTTTGTCAATGTTAATTATTACAATTATTTGAAATCAGAAACAGAAGATGAAAACTCTAGCATACTAGGGGAGGCGAGATTTGCCATCAATTTACAAAATGATTCAATAATATCAATACAAACTTTGATAACATAATATATATATTTTGAAAAGAATAAATAAACTAAGTATCGAATTTTTTTTATAGATGATCTCGCTTGAGTTGGTACGGCGAAAGCGAGAAAAGCCGTTGATATGACCATTGCTAATCTGCACTACAAACTGCTCAGAGTCTGTATTGACCATTTTTTGTGCTCGACCAGTAATATTGAGCACACATTTTACTCGACTAGTCTCGACATTGTCTCGACTGTACTTAACTGTACTTAAGTGTACTCGACTAGGTCTCGACTTTACTTAATTAGTCTGATTCAGTACTTGATGATCTTTGTGTATTCTGAAATAGTCTTGACAAAGGCTCGACCTGTCTCGACCTGTCTCGACTAGTCTTGACCTTCAAATTTAGTTTTGACTGGTGTAAATCAGCCCATCTAACTAAATTAAATATTGATCTTACAAAATTCAAGCTTATTAGGTAGTTTGATTTATTGCTGCGAAATGAAAGAATTTAATTTTACAATATGTCAAAATGAAAATTTTTATATAAAAATTCAGATAGGCATCTTTAATTTTTTTTTAAACTTTTTCAAATCAACTTGGATTTTCATCAAACTATGCCGATATCTTAGATATATATCAAGCTTACTGAATCCCATTTCATTAAGTTTTTTGTTGTATTGCTGTAAAATTTAAGAATTAAAGTATTCTTGGTAAAAAAACCTAGGATTTGCAATTTGGACAAAATAGAGATAGTACACTTTAATTTTGTTCCTAACTTTTTCAAATCAATTTAGATTTTTATCAAACTCTACAACTATCTTTGCAATATATTGATCTTACTGAATCATAGGGTGTTATTTAGTTTGGTTTATTTCTGTCAAATTTAAGAATTTAATTAATCTAGGTCAAAAAGCTACGATATTAGAAATATATCCTTCCTCATAATTTGGGGAAAAGTATATATAAAATAGTTATTTAATTCCTTTAATGTTTTATTCCTTTTGATATATACTATATAAATATATCAAACAGGGATGAAACATTAACGAAATTATTAAAATAGTTCTTCTGATTTGTGGTGATTTATAAAGCAATACCTTCTGCTTGGGGCAAACTTATTAAAAAGATCACATCTTAAAGAGAGTTTTAAATTCTAAATAACATTTATTCAAAGTTGCAACATCCTGTTAAATCTTAATCGCAAGGCTTTTTTAATTCACTAGATAAGCAATACACGAGTTTAAGAAAAGTAGGGCTTTCTTTTTACCTGTAAAACTCATGTGTACTGATGTAATTAAATCATGTATAGTGCCATGTCATTAAATTTGACAAAAAAATATTTTAAGATTTGATTAAAATAAATTTATACTGTAACTTTTGAACACATTTCTTTTTTTAAAAGGTTATCAAGGATTGTCATGAAAGTTCATGATTTTAACCAAAAAAAAAAAGGTGTTTATTTTGTTTAAGGTGATTTGAAAAAGTTATGAAATCTTAAAAAAGACACCCTTTTTTTTGGTTAAAACAAAAATTTAATATCATTTATAAATGAAGAAAGATATATTTCTTATATCGTAGCTTTTTTACCTACATGTAGATTAATTAAATTCTTAAATTTGACAGAAATACACCAAACCTAAAGTTTATTTGAAAAAGTTATGAAAAAAATTAAAGTGTACTATCTCTATTTTGTCAAAACTGCAAAATCTAGCTTTTTTTTACCTAGATTAAATTAATTCTTAAATTTGACAGCAATACACCAAACTTCATAACAACCTGGGATTTAGTAAGATTAATACCTCACCAAGGTAGCTATATAGTTTGAATAAAATCCAAGTTGATTTGAAAAAGTTATTAAAAAACTTAAAGTGTACTATCTCTATTTTGTTCGAACTGCAAATTCTATCTTTTTTTTACCTCTTTTTAATTGTTAAATTTGACAGCAATACAACAAGAAACAAAATAACCTGGGATTCAGTAAGCTTGATAGTTATCTAAGATAACTGCATAGTTTGATGAAAATCCAAGTTGATTTGAAAAAGTTATTAAAAAAATTAAAGTGTTCTATCTCTATTTTGTCCAAATTGCAAATCCTAGCTTTTTTTTTTACCAAGATCACTTTAATTCTTACATTTTACAGCAATACAACAAAAAACTAAATGACAGGGGATTCAGTAAGCTTGATATATATCTAAGATAGCTGCATAGTTTGATGAAAATCAAAGTTGAATTTAAAAAGTTATAAAAAAAATTAAAGTGTACTATCTCTATTTTATTCGAACTGCAAATTCTAGCTTTTTTGACCTAGATTAATTTAATTCTTAAATTTGACAGCAATACAACAAGAAACAAAATAACCTGGGATTCAGTAAGCTTAATATATATCTAACATAGCTGCATAGCTTGAGGAAAATCGAAGAAGTTGATTTGAAAAAGTTATTCAAAAATTTAAAGTGTACTATCTCTATTTTGTCCGAATTGCAAATCCTTGCTCTTTTTACCAAGATTACTTTAATTTTAAAATTTTACAGCAACACAACAAAAAACTAAATGAAATGGGATTCAGTAAGCTTGATATATATCTAAGATAGCTGCATAGTTTGATGAAAATCCAAGTTGATTTAAAAAAGTTATAAAAAAAAATAAAAAATGCCTATCTGAATTTTTATATCTTAATTTTTATTTTGACATATTGTAAAATTAAATTCTTTCATTTCACAGCAATAAATCAAACTACCTAAATAATAAGCTTGAATTGTGTAAGATCAATATGTAATTTAGTTAGATGGGCTGATTTACACCAGTCAAAACTAAATTTGAAGGTCAAGACTAGTAGACACAGGTCGAGACTGGTTGAGACTGAGTCGAGACTAGTCGAGACAGGTCGAGACTAGTCAAGACAGGTCGAGCCATGGTCAAGACTATTTCAGACTACACAAAGATCATCAAGTACTGAATCAGACTTATTAAGTAAAGTCGAGACCTAGTCGAGTACACTTAAGTACAGTTAAGTTCAGTCGAGACAATGTCGAGACTAGTCGAGTAAAATGTGTGCTCGATTTTACTGGTCGAGCACAAACACTGGTCAATTCAGACTCTGAGCAGTTTGTAGTGCTGTTTATCGCTATTTTACCTTTGACGACGTTGTCAATTTCATGTCAATTTCATTAGAATCGCTACATGCCTCCTTAGTTTATAGCGATAACTTTCTATCCCAAACAAGTAGCATGATATAAAAAAAATATCACAAAAAAATATCAAAGGAAAAATGCACAAAGGAACGATAATATATTTTACATAAACCACAAATTGACATCTATAGTTGTCATGTCTAGGACTCATGTAATTTGGACCGAGTGTGGATTCATTAGTGATGTCTGCATACATTGTGAGTCGTTATTGTATTCATTCTTGTAAAACTATTCCGATATCGTGTGAAGTTTATCAAATATCTTTTACTTTTATCATATATTTAGTAGTAAATACAGTTCGTTTTAGAGAGGCAAAAGATAGCAAAGGGGCATTCAATCTCATAAGTCGAACATAAATAAAGGCAACAGTAGTTTATTTACTGAAAAAGAGAGTCAAAAGATAGCAAAGGGGCATATGATTTCATAATTCGAACAGAAATAAAGGCAACAGTAGTTTACTTAATGTAAAAGAGAGGCAAAAGATAGCAAAGGGGCATTCAATCTCATAAGTCGAACAGAAATAAAGGCAACAGTAGTTTACTTACTGTAAAAGAGAGGCAAAAACTAGCAAAGGGGCATTCAATCTCATAAGTCGAACATAAATAAAGGCAACAGTAGTATACTTACTGTAAAAGAGAGGCAAAAGATAGCAAAGGGGCATTCAATCTCATAAGTGGAACATAAATAAAGGCAACAGTAGTTTACTTACTGTAATAGATAGGCTAAAGATAGCAAAGGGGCATTCAATCTCATAAGTCGAACATAAATAAAGGCAACAGCAGTATACTTACTGTAAAAGAGAGGCAAAAGATAGCAAAGGGGCATTCAATCTCATAAGTCAAACATAAATAAAGGCAACAGTAGTATACATAAAGCCAAAAAAGAGTATACATAACACAACATTGAAATTTGAAGACTGACCAATACGAACCTCACAAAACACCGGATGCAGTCTTAGATGCTCCGGAAGGGTGATTTGTTCTGTTATGTCGCTCATTCAAGTGTTATAAAGTGAGTGTTTCATTGCAAAGTTTTAAAAAAGAAAGTAAAGGAAATTAATCAGTTTTAAATAAAAGATATAAGAAAAACGAAGTCGTATACATACTGTAAATGACGATTTATACTTCTGGCCAGGATCTTGTGGGGAAAATTTTAATGCATTTTACTGGTTAACTCCTCACAACAAATGATAACGAAAGTATTTGCAAAGGTGCTGTCTTGAATGTAGATCGTAAAAGAGACGTCAATAAATGAATTATCGACTATCATCAACGGATCAAAAACTGACACACGAACTTAGTTAAGAAAGAAATTTGGTTCAACTGTTCAAATGAAAAGGTAAATATAATACCGTATAGCGGGTTATTGTTGCGGGTGTAAAATTTCGCGATTTTCCTTGAGTAAGGTATACGAAATATTTTGGCGTTTATTGTTTTGGCGAATTCAAAACTTTTATCAATACCTTTGCATGTGCACTTTTAATATGGTGTAATTTATTTTGGCAGTTTTGTTCTCTTCGGGAAAAAATGCAACACTTACAATACAATCTAATCAAAGAGCAGAATGCTCTGAGGGATACGATTGCCATACACCTTATCGCTAATCCCGGCTGACCCGGCCCCTTGTACTTTTGACGCATACAACAATCACTTTTACATTGTGGCATCAGATATGTTGTTTTATGACGTCAAAATTTTACGGGAACCTGTGCGATATCCAGTAATGGCGGACAAATAGCGATAAGGTGTATTTTTTTCATTGACACATGTATAGAGCATTTCTGCCAACTTTTCATAAAGCTAATGCGTGATATTTGGTCAAAATTGAAAAGATCAAAGAAAAAACAATAGATCGAGAGATAATGCCGCAAAAAGGCATGATCATGCGTGAGTCTCATGCATTTTTAACAGCCCTAGTATAGCTGGATAGTATTATTTTCAAAACTAATTCAACTGCACAGTCATGTAAAATGTAATTTTCGTAATCTGAATAGTTACTCAACTTTAAGAATAGCCAATCCCGTATACAAGTGGATGAGCAATGTACTTATTGGGTTTTATTTTTGTACTATCAATTCCAAGTTTATTTTCCACAGCAGTCACTGAGAGTGAGAGAAGGTATTTCACTTCGTATCTTATCACCATTAATCCTAGGAGGAACCTCATTTCTAACTCTTTAAATATTTAAATTTCTCTGGGTCAGTGGACATGACTCCTTTCCGTACACACTTCTTTGTTTAAATTGCGATCGTTTTTAATATAATACGACGTTTATCGTAATCTAACGAGTTAATTTTTCTCGTATTTTGATTTTGACGGAAGTTACTTACGGAAGGGAGACAACTCGAAACGATAATATGGAAGACTCCATTCCGGCTGAAGGGGTGTTAAAGTTACATCTTTACGATGTGGACTACATTTATTTTAATTAAAAAGATGCATATGATTTAAAATTATGCAATAACAATAACCCTCAATAGCACACAGACATGGAAAGGATCCTATGAGTTTCAAATTAATCAATAGAGTGGGGAATGCACATAATTACATAAACACACCCTTGACTTGTGATTTGGAACAAAAACGTTTATTAAATGATAATTAAACGACCTAGATGGTTCTCCATTTCTTTATGAGCGGACAATATCAAATATAAGTTTCACAACGGTGACATATAAGAAAAACTCCATTTCAGTTCTTATATGACAGAAATAGATTTATTGGAATTCAGAGAACTCTCGCATTTTATCAAAACTGGGGAATTCCCTCCGACGTGTTTCTAAATTAATTTATAAAAACACTAAATATAAATACTGCTTAAGTCTGGTTTTCCGTGTTGTTAAAAACACGCATATAAGTCAAGGGAAATATCAAACATGAAGATTATGAGAAGAACATTACAGGAAAGTTTTTTAAGTTCAATCCTTTTGTATGTTTTTACCTTTTAAAGCAAGGCAATCATTAGAATCTGAGATGTTCCTTAATGTTTAGAATAAAACGGTTGACGTGAGGGCATGGCCCTGAGTCAATGGTATAAGTCTACAGATTGCTTGAAAGCAATCGTATCCCAAAAACATAAAAAAAAGATGCAGAAAGGAGTAGGTCCAGTAAGACCCCTTTTTGGTCCCAAAAAGCAGTTTTACAAAATTGTTAAAATGTAAACTTTTAGTTATTTATTGGACGATAGAATGCTTCTGCTACATAAATGTGGGCTGTTTTTGACAATACAATGCACATATATCGGGTACTAGCACCATTAAGTCATGCTAAATTACTGAAATCTTCACAATTCTAGCATTGTAGTTAAATTTTAGACGGTTTTCGTGTAAAACGAAAGTGGCAGCATTCGTGTTCATCCTTAATATTGAAATGTAAGTTGTATTTGATGATAATTCATAACATGTATAAAGATTTAGGATGAACACGGATGCGGCCACATTCATTTTTGACAAAAAACATCTGAAAAGTGACATATTTCGGCATATTTGGTAGATTTTTCATATTTGAGCTTGAATCGGATCGTTTTTAATGACTAAATCAGTTAAAATCTTTCACATACACTAACTGAATCAAATAAAATAGACACTTAAGTGTTTAAAAAGTGGTCAAAATCTTTCGTCAGATGAACCTGAAATTTGAGGCCAAAATCGGTCCTTATCGGACCTACTCCTTTGATAAATTGGAAAATCTACGTAGAATTATGTTTTATGTTAATTATGTAATGAGTAAATTTGGATTTTAGCATGAAATTATCAAGAATGATTTCAGGTCAGAAAACAGACCGAACGCGTTATCATCTGTGTCATGTCGCAGGGAATGGTGATGAGTGCTATAAGAGATAAGTTAAGATAGGTAAATGTATAAAGTTACTTACATGTTAAATAGTTTACAAGACGACCACAACTGGAAAAACTGATCACACAACCGAACACTTGAAGAGAGGCTTTGTGAATGAAATAACACGTTGGAAGGGATGGTATATATGTTTAATATCACGCTAGTGTGTGCGTGGTCCGAGGATGTAACACATGCTTACTGTTGTTTCAGTGGTTGAACAAGGCAAATATTTTTACAAATTTCTTTTTCTGAATAGGAGCGGTTCGTACTAATATAAAACTACGTATGACTAAAGATAAAAAAAATAGAAAAACTATGTAACATATTGCGAATACAAATTTATGTACATATTGCAAATAAAGTCTATGTAACATATTGCAAATGAATGCTTGAACAAGCACTATTGAATTCAACGTTTATAATAAATTATGAATTATTTGAATAAATAAATTGTCAAATCATCAAATTAGAAGAATTGTTTAATATCATTTTGTTCATGCTTTCTCAATTTTATTTATTACAATTATTTGAAATCAGAAACAGAAGATGAAAACTCTAACATACTAGGGGAAGAGAGATTTGCCATCAATTAACAAAATGATTCAATAATATCAATACAAACTTTGATAACATAATATATATATTTTGAAAAGAATAAATAAACTTAGTATCGATTTTTTTTTATAGATGATCTCGCTTGAGTCGGTACGGCGAAAGCGAGAAAAGCCGTTGATATGACCATTGCTAATCTGCACTACAAACTGCTCAGAGTCTGAATTGACCAGTTTTTGTGCTCGACCAGTAATATTGAGCACACATTTTACTCGACTAGTCTCGACATTGTCTCGACTGTACTTAACTGTATTTAAGTGTACTCGACTAGGTCTCGACTTTACTTAATTAGTCTGATTCAGTACTTGATGATCTTTGTGTAGTCTGAAATAGTCTTGACAAAGGCTCGACCTGTCTCGACCTGTATTGACTAGTCTCGACCTGTCTCGACTAGTTTCGACTCAGTCTCAACCAGTCTCGACTCAGTCTCAACCAGTCTCGACCTGTCTCGACTAGTCTTGACCTTCAAATTTAGTTTTGACTGGTGTAAATCAGCCCATCTAACTAAATTAAATATTGATCTTACAAAATTCAAGCTTATTAGGTAGTTTGATTTATTGCTGCGAAATGAAAGAATTTAATTTTACAATATGTCAAAATGAAAATTTTTATATAAAAATTCAGATAGGCATCTTTAATTTTTTTTTAAACTTTTTCAAATCAACTTGGATTTTCATCAAACTATGCCGATATCTTAGATATATATCAAGCTTACTGAATCCCATTTCATTAAGTTTTTTGTTGTATTGCTGTAAAATTTAAGAATTAAAGTATTCTTGGTAAAAAAACCTAGGATTTGCAATTTGGACAAAATAGAGATAGTACACTTTAATTTTGTTCCTAACTTTTTCAAATCAATTTAGATTTTTATCAAACTCTACAACTATCTTTGCAATATATTGATCTTACTGAATCATAGGGTGTTATTTAGTTTGGTTTATTTCTGTCAAATTTAAGAATTTAATTAATCTAGGTCAAAAAGCTACGATATTAGAAATATATCCTTCCTCATAATTTGGGAAAAAGTATATATAAAATAGTTATTTAATTCCTTTAATGTTTTATTCCTTTTGATATATACTATATAAATATATCAAACAGGGATGAAACATTAACGAAATTATTAAAATAGTTCTTCTGATTTGTGGTGATTTATAAAGCAATACCTTCTGCTTGGGGCAAACTTATTAAAAAGATCACATCTTAAAGAGAGTTTTAAATTCTAAATAACATTTATTCAAAGTTGCAACATCCTGTTAAATCTTAATCGCAAGGCTTTTTTAATTCACTAGATAAGCAATACACGAGTTTAAGAAAAGTAGGGCTTTCTTTTTACCTGTAAAACTCATGTGTACTGATGTAATTAAATCATGTATAGTGCCATGTCATTAAATTTGACAAAAAAATATTTTAAGATTTGATTAAAATAAATTTATACTGTAACTTTTGAACACATTTCTTTTTTTAAAAGGTTATCAAGGATTGTCATGAAAGTTCATGATTTTAACCAAAAAAAAAAAGGTGTTTATTTTGTTTAAGGTGATTTGAAAAAGTTATGAAATCTTAAAAAAGACACCCTTTTTTTTGGTTAAAACAAAAATTTAATATCATTTATAAATGAAGAAAGATATATTTCTTATATCGTAGCTTTTTTACCTACATGTAGATTAATTAAATTCTTAAATTTGACAGAAATACACCAAACCTAAAGTTTATTTGAAAAAGTTATGAAAAAAATTAAAGTGTACTATCTCTATTTTGTCAAAACTGCAAAATCTAGCTTTTTTTTACCTAGATTAAATTAATTCTTAAATTTGACAGCAATACACCAAACTTCATAACAACCTGGGATTTAGTAAGATTAATACCTCACCAAGGTAGCTATATAGTTTGAATAAAATCCAAGTTGATTTGAAAAAGTTATTAAAAAACTTAAAGTGTACTATCTCTATTTTGTTCGAACTGCAAATTCTAGCTTTTTTGACCTAGATTAATTTAATTCTTAAATTTGACAGCAATACAACAAGAAACAAAATAACCTGGGATTCAGTAAGCTTGATAGTTATCTAAGATAACTGCATAGTTTGATTAAAATCCAAGTTGATTTGAAAAAGTTATTAAAAAATTAAAGTGTTCTATCTCTATTTTGTCCAAATTACCAATCCTAGCTCTTTTTTTTTTTACCAAGATCACTTTAATTCTTACATTTTACAGCAATACAACAAAAAACTAAATGACAGGGGATTCAGTAAGCTTGATATATATCTAAGATAGCTGCATAGTTTGATGAAAATCAAAGTTGAATTTAAAAAGTTATAAAAAAAATTAAAGTGTACTATCTCTATTTTATTCGAACTGGTCGAGACTAGTCAAGACAGGTCGAGACAGGTCGAGCCATGGTCAAGACTATTTCATAAAATTGAGAATGGAAATGGGGAATGTGTCAAAGAGACAACAACCCGACCAAATAAAAAACAACAGCAGAGGGTCACCAACAGGTCTTCAATGTAGCGAGAAATTCCCGCACCCGGAGGCGTCCTTCAGCTGGCCCCTAAACAAATATATACTAGTCAAGTGATAATGAACGCCATACTAATTTCCAAATTGTACACAAGAAACTAAAATTAAAATAATACAAGACTAACAAAGGCCAGAGGCTCCTGACTTGGGACAGGCGCAAAAATGCGGCGGGGTTAAACATGTTTGTGAGATCTCAACCCTCCCCCTATACCTCTAACCAATGTAGAAAAGTAAACGCATAACAATACGCACATTAAAATTCAGTTCAAGAGAAGTCCGAGTCTGATGTCAGAAGATGTAACCAAAGAAAATAAACAAAATGACAATAATACATAAATAACAACAGACTACTAGCAGTTAACTGACATGCCAGCTCCAGACTTCATTAAACTGACTGAAAGATTATGATTTCATCATATGAACATCAGGCACAATCCTTCCCGTTAGGGGTTGAGTATCATACCATCATAACATATATGAGAAGAACATAACCCGTGTCATGCCAACAACTGTTTTTAGAATAAATGTGTTTAGTTCCGATGCAAAGACCTTATCAGTGACTCAATATTAACGCCAAAATATGCAATCTTTAATGACTTGACAACAGTATCGTAATTATATCCCTTCTTAATAAGTCTATTCATAGGTTTTGTAAGTTTCTGAGGTGAATACTGACACCTTTGTGCTTTATAAAGAATATTTCCATAAAAAATTGGATGTGAAATGCCTGAACGTATTAGAAGTCTGCATGTTGAGATATATTTACGAATGATGTCTTTATACCGATGATAAAATTTAGTAAATGTTTTGACTAGTTTGTGATATCGAAAACCCTGGTGTAATAATTTTTCAGTAATACATAAATTTCTCTCGTTAGAATCTAAAACATTGTTACATACACGAGCGAATCGTACAAGTTGAGATATATAAACACCGTAAGATGGTGACAAGGGAACGTCACCATCTATAAACGGATAATTAACGATAGGAAATGAAAAATTATCCCTTTTATCATAAATTTTAGTATTCAGCTTTCCATTAGTGATATAGATATCAAGATCGAGAAAAGGGCAGTGGTCATTGTTAGTATTAGCTTTATTTAAAGTAAGTTCAACAGGATAAATTTCATTAATATACATACTGAAGTCGTCATTATTGAGAGCCAAAATATCATCCAAATATCTAAAAGTATTATTAAATTTGTTTATCAGATGTTGTTTCGATGGGTCTTTGCTTATTTTTGTCATAAATTGTAACTCATAACAATACAAAAACAGGTCCGCAATAACTACACAAAGATCATCAAGTACTGAATCAGACTTATTAAGTAAAGTCGAGACCTAGTCGAGTACACTTAAGTACAGTAAAGTACAGTCGAGACAATGTCGAGATAGGTCGAGTAAAATGTGTGCTCGATTTTACTGGTCGAGCACAAAAACTGGTCAATTCAGACTCTGATCAGTTTGTAGTGCTGTTTATCGCTATTTTACCTTTGACGACGTTGTCAATTCATGTCAATTTCATTAGAATCGCTACATGCCGCCTTAGTTTATAGCGATAATTTTCCATCCCAAACAAGTAGCATGATATAAAAAAAATATCACAAAAAAATATCAAAGGAAAAATGCACAAAGGAACGATAATATATTTTACATCAACCACAAATTGACATCTATAGTTGTTATGTCTAGGACTCATGTAATTTGGACCGAGTGTGGATTCATTAGTGATGTCTGCATACATTGTGAGTCGTTATTGTATTCATTCTTGTAAAACTATTCCGATATCGTGTGAAGTTTATCAAATATCTTTTATTTTTATCATATATTTAGTAGTAAATACAGTTCGTTTTAGAGAGGCAAAAGATAGCAAAGGGGCATTCAATCTCATAAGTCGAACAGAAATAAAGGCAACAGTAGTTTACTTACTGAAAAAGAGAGTCAAAAGATAGCAAAGGGGCATTCGATCTCATAATTATTCGAACAGAAATAAAGGCAACAGTAGTTTACTTAATGTAAAAGAGAGGCAAAAGATAGTAAAGGGGCATTCAATCTCATAAATCGAACAGAAATAAAGGCAACAGTAGTTTACTTAATGTAAACGAGAGGCAAAAAATAGCAAAGGGGCATTCAATCTCATAAGTCGAACATAAATAAAGGCAACAGTAGTATACTTACTGTAAAAGAGAGGCCAAAGATAGCAAAGGGGCATCCAATCTCATAAGTGGAACATAAATAAAGGCAACAGTAGTTTACTTACTGTAATAGATAGGCCAAATATAGCAAAGGGGCATTTAATCTCATAAGTCGAACATAAATAAAGGCAACAGTAGTATACCGCTGTTCGAAATTCACAAATCAATAGAGAAAAAACAAATCCGGGATACAAACTAAAACTGAGGAAAACGTATCAAATATAAGAGAACTATACGACACAACAGAAACACAACACCAAAATGTAACACACACAGAAACGAACTATAATGTAACAATGGCCTTTTTCCTGACTTGGTACAGGGCATTTTATGAAAAAATGGTGGGTCTTAAACTATCAAACACTATAAGAACAAAAAACAAAAAAAGAAAAAGACGTAAAGCCAAATAAGAGTATACAAAACACAACATTGAAATTTGAAGACTGACCAATACGAACCTCACAAAACACCGGATGCAGTCTTAGATGCTCCGGATGGGTGATTTGTTCTGTTATGTCGCTCATTCAAGTGTGATGAAGTGATTGTTTCATTGCAAAGTTTTAAAAATGAAAGTAAAGGAAATTAATCATTTTTGAATAAAAGATATAAGAAAAACGAAGTCGTATACATACTGTAAATGACGATTTATACTTTTGTTCAGGATCTTGTGAGGAAAATTTTAAGTAAGTATGCATTCTACTGGTTAACTCCTCACAACAAATGATAACGAATGTATTTGCAAAGGTGCTGTCTCGAGTGTAGATTGTAAAAGAGACGTCAATAAATGAGTTATCGACTATCATCAACGGATCAAAAACTGACACACGAACTTAGTTAAGAAAGAAATTTGTTTCAACTGTTCAAATGAAAATGTAAATATAATACCGTATAGCGGGTTATTTTCGTCGGTGTAAAATTTCGCGATTTTCATTGAATAAGGTATACGAAATATTTTGGCGGTTATTGTTTTGGCGAATTCAAAACTTTTATAAATACCTTTGCATGTGCACTTTAATATGGTGTAATTTAATTTATTGACGCATACAACAATCACTTTTACATTGTGGCGTCAGATATGTTGTTCTATGACGTCAAAATTTTACGGGAACCTGTGCGATATCCAGTTATGAGGGACAAATAGCGATAAGGTGTATTGTTTTCATTGACACATGTACATAGCAGTTCTGCCAACTTTTCATAAAGCTAATGCGTGAGATGTGTCCAAAATTGAAAAGATCAAAGAAAACAACAATAGATCGAGAGATAATGCCGCAAAAAAGCATGAACAGGCGTGAGTCTCATGCATGTTTAGCAGCCCTGGTATAGCTGGATAGTATTACTTTCAAAACTATTTCAACTGCCAGTCATGTTAAATGTAATTTTAGTAATCTGAATAGTTACTCAACTTAAAAAATAGCCAATTCTGTATACAAGTGTATGAGCAATGTACTTATTGGGTTTTATTTTTGTACTATAAATTCCAAGTTTATTTTCCACAGCAGTCACTGAGAGTGAGAGAAGGTATTTCACTTCGTATCTTATCACCATTAATCCTAGGAGGAACCTCATTTCCAACTCTTTAAATATTTAATTTTCTTTGGGTCAGTGGGCATGACTCCTTTTTGTACACACTTCTCTGTTTAAATTGCGATCGTTTTTAATATAATACGACGTTTATCGTAATCTAACGAGTTAATTTTTCTCGTATTTTGATTTTGACGGAAGTTACTTACGGAAGGGAGACAACTCGAAACGATAATATGGAAAACTCCATTCCGGCTGAAGGGGTGTTCAAGTTACACCTTTAAGATGTGGACTACATTTATTTTAATTAAAAAGATGCATATGATTTAAAATTATGCAACAACAATAACCCTCAATAGCAGACAGACATAGAAAGGATCCTATGAGTTTCAAACTAATCAATGAAGTGGGGAATCCAGAGCAACCATTCAATCTGATATCCCTTGAAGTCAGGAAAACTATACGCATGCGCATAATTACATAAACAAACGCTTGACTTGTGATTGGGACAAAAACGTTTATTAAATGATAATTAAACGACCTAGATGGTTCTCCATTTCTTTATACGTGTACAATATCAAATATAAGTTTCACAACGGTGACATATAAGAAAAACTCCATTTCAGTTCTTATATGACAGAAATAAATTTATTGGAATTCAGAGAACTCTCGCATTTTATCAAAACTGGGGAATACCCTCCGACGTGTTTCTAAATTTATAAAAACACTAAATATAAATACTGCTTAATTCTGATTTTCCGTGTTGTTAAAAACAAGCATATAAATCAAGGGAAATATCAAACATGAAGATTATGAGAAGAACATTACAGGAAATTTGTTTTAAGTTCAATCCTTTTGTATGTTTTTACCTTTTAAAGCAAGGCAATCATTAGAATCTGAGATGTTCCTTAATGTTTAGAATAAAACGGTTGCCGTGAGGGCATAGCCCTGAGTCCATGGTATAAGTCTTCAGATTGCTTGAAAGCAATCGTATCCCAAAAACATATAAAAAAGATGCCGAAAGGAGTAGTAACACCCCTTTTTGGTCCCAAAATAAAGCAGTTTTACAAAATTGTTTAAATGTAAACTTTTAATTATTTATTGGACGGTAGAATGCTTCTGCTACATAAATATGGGCTGTTTTTGACAACAGAATGCACATATATCGGGTACTAGCACCATTAAGTCATGCTAAATTACTGAAATCTTCACAATTCTAGCATTTTAGTTAAATTTTAGACGGTTTTCGTGTAAAACGAAAGTGGCCGCATTCATGTTCATCCTTAGTATTGAAATGAAAGTTGTATTTGATGATAATACATAACATATAAAGATTGAGGATGAACACGGATGCGGCCACATTCATTTTTGACAAAAAAACATCTGAAAATTGACATTTGTCGGCATATTTGGTAGATTTTTCATATTTGAGCTTGAAACGGATCGTTTTTAATGACTAAATCAGTTAAAATCTTTCACATACACTAATTGAATCAAATAAAATAGACACTTAAGTGTTTAAAAAGTAATCAAAATCTTTCGTCAGACGAACCTGAAATTTGAGGCCAAAATCGGTCCTTACCGGACCTACTCCTTAGATAAACTGGAAAATCTACGTAGAATTATGTTTTATGTTAATTATGTAATGAGTAAATTTGGATTTTAGCATGAAATAAAATACATCACCTTCTCTGCATGATGTATCTATTAATGAATTGCTGCAATTTATACAAAAGCCGTTAGGTATACATTACATTCGCTCGAAACTTTATTCATTACCCCTTTCAAAACTTCATTCTCTGTTCAATTTATGTTTGGAATCCACTGTTACAAACCCTCATTCAAACCTATACAAAATTACAGTTATAATTTCGGATATTGCAAGTCACAGACTTTTCAAGCCAGTCCGCATTGGCAAAGATAAAAAAGAGAAAAGATCTTTCCTTAATCTTTCCTTTGCCAACACAGGTATCGATGGCGTCAACTTAGGCAATATCCTTCATCATAAATTAGTTCAATCGAAAATAACTCCTTATTTCAAAGACCAGTCTGTACCAATCATTTCTTATACCTATACCAAACCTATTGCAACTAAAATTTTCAATTACAAACACGTTTTGCAGGATCTCTATATTGACTTCAAGTCTAAACCTCCCGATTGCACTTGTGCTAGTTCCAAATTCACATACAATCCCGCTGGCCACGTTATTACCGGTGACCTCAACATTGTTAATAACACTTCTCTACGAAATGTGTTATCGAAAAGTCCGAAATATCGTGAGCCTAAATCCATCAATTGGAAATTCAACTTTAAAATTTTGATGGATTCAGTTGCGGATTATGCCAGGCAATGGGCTAAGCGCGAGAAGGAAGACGTAGATACTCTTTCCGAATGGATGAAGGCAGTGAGGTCGTTGATACAAATCAGAATTAAGAAACTGAATGGATCTATCAATGCCCATGCTACGTCAATCTTTGAAGACCCAAAATGTTGCAAAACACCTATCCTACCTCCATGACAAATATGTTGTTGTCCCCGCAGATAAAGCCCCAAACAACATCGTTTTTGTATGTAAAACTCATTACATTAACTGCTTGATAAACGAATTAGGTATTAACAATTCACTTGGAAACTCAACATATACCCTCACGACACTTACCAAAGAGGAAATCCTGGATAATCATAGGTCTGTTCTGTGTTCCTTTGGAATTTCAACCAAAGATGAAGAACTGGATCTGCCATCACTGTATTGGATACCTAAACTACATAAGTGTCCTTACAAACAACGGTATATTGCTGGGTCTTCCAAGTGCTCCACGAAACCTTTTTCTAAATTATTAACATCTCTTTTATCAGCAATCAAAGACGGGCTTCGAAGTTATTGTGAAACTGCCTATTCTAGAGGGGGCGTGAATCAGATGTGGATACTTAAAAAGTCCAAAGATCTTACAGAGTACATACAATCTAACTCTCTTTCATCTTGTAACAGTATTAAAACATTTGACTTTTCTACTCTGTACACTAGTATTCCACATTCAAAACTAAAAGACAAATTGAAAGAGTTGGTATTGCTTTGCTTCATAAAAAAGAATGGCCAACGTAGATACAAGTATCTTGTCTTAGGGAGGGATAAATCCTACTTTGTAAAGGATCACTCTGATTCGAACAAAAAATTCTCTGAAACTGATATTATCAAGATGCTTGATTTCTTGATTGACAACATATTTGTTACGTTCGGAGAAAGTGTTTTTCAACAGACTGTCGGCATTCCAATGGGAACAAACTGTGCCCCTCTACTTGCCGACTTGGTTCTTTATTATTATGAGGCTAACTTCATGCAGGAACTTCTTAGGAAGAAAGATAAGAAGTAAGCACTATCCTTTAACTCTACTTTTCGCTATATAGATGATGTTCTTTCACTAAATAATTCAAAATTTGGTGACTATGTGGAACGCATCTATCCAATCGAGCTAGAGATAAAGGATACTACACATACAGTTAAGTCGGCCTTATATCTTGACTTACATCTAGAAATTGACAATGAGGGTCGGTTGAAAACAAAATTTTACGACAAAAGAGATGATTTAAGCTTTCCAATTGTGAACTTTCCATTTCTAAGTAGCAACATTCCAGCAGCACCTGCATACGCGGTATATATCTCCCAATTGATACGATATTCCCGTGCTTGCATTTCCTATCATGATTTTCTTGATAGAGGGTTGCTGCTCACAAGGAAGCTATTAAACCAAGAGTCCCAAATGGTGAAGTTGAAATCATCCCTTCGTAAGTTTTACGGACGCCATCACGAGTTGGTTGACCGTTATGGAATAACCGTTTCACAAATAATATCGGATATGTTCCTTACGTCGTAACTACAATCCCCTTCCCTTTCCTGAATGTGACCTACCGAATTAGACTATTTACCGGATTTGTTATCACATAAGCAACACGACGGGTGCCGCATGTGGAGCAGGATCTGCTTACCCTTCCGGAGCACCTGAGATCACCCCTAGTTTTTTGGTGGGGTTCGTGTTGTTTATTCTTTATTTTTCTATGTTGTGTCGTGTGTGCTGTTGTTTGTTTGTCTTTTTCATTTTCAGCCATGGCGTTGTCAGTTTGTTTTAGATTTATGAGTTTGACTGTCCCTTTGGTATCTTTCGTCCCTCTTTTAAGAATGATTTCAGGCCAGAAAACAGATCGAACGCGTTATCATCTGTGTCATGTCGCAGGGAATGATGATGAGTGCTATAAAAGATAAGTTAAGATAGGTAAATGTATAAAGTTACTTACATGTTAAATAGTTGACAATACGACCACAACTGGAAAAACTGATCACACAACCGAACACTTGAAGAGAGGCTTTGTTAATGAAATAACACGTTGGAAGGGATGGTATATGTTTAATATCACGTTAGTGTGTGCGTGGTCCGAGGATGTAACACATGCTTACTGTCGTATCAGTGGTTCAACAAGGCAAATGTTTTTACGAATTTCTTTTTCTGAGAAGGAGCGGTTCGTACTAATATAAAACTACGTATGAATAATCATAAGAAAATAGAAAAAATATGTAACCTATTACGTATGAAAATTTATGTACATATTGCAAATAAAGTCTATGTAACACATTGCAAATAAATGCTTGAACAAGCACTATTGAATTCAACGTTTATAATAAATTATGAATTATTTGATTGAAGAAATTGTCAAATCATCAAATTAGATGAATTGTTTAATTTCATTTTGTTCATGCTTTCTCAATTTTAATTATTACAATTATTTGAAATCAGAAACAGAAAATGAAAACTGTAGCATACTAGGGAAAGCGAAATTTGCCATCAATTTACAAAATGTTTCAATAATATCAATACAAACTTTGATAACATATAATACATTTTGAAAAGAATAAATAAACTAAGTATCGAATTATTTTTATAGATTATCGTTGATCATCTCAACGAGATTGATTTTCTCGCTTGAGTCGGTACGTATACGGCGAAAGCGAGAAAAGCCGTTGATATGACCAATGCTAATCTGTTTATCGCTATTTTACCTATGAGGACGTTGTCAATTTTATGTCAATTTCATTAGCAACGCCATGTGCCTCTTTAGTTTCTAGCGATAATTTTCCATCTCAAGCAAGTAGCATTATATAAAAAAATATCACAAAAAATATCAAAGGCAAAATGCACAAAAGAACGATAGTATATTTTACATCAACCACAAATTGACATCTATAGTTCTCATGTCTAGGACTCATGTAATTTGGACCGAGTGTGGATTCATTAGTGATGTCTGCATACATTGTGAGTCGTTATTGTATTCATTCTTGTAAAACTATTCCGATATCGTGTGAAGTTTATCAAATATCTTTTATTTTTATCATATATCGAGAAGTAAATACAGTTCGTTTTAGAGAGGCAAGAGATAGCAAAGGGGCATTCAATCTCATAAGTCGAACATAGATAAAGGCAACAGTAGTTTACTTACTGTAAAAGAGAGGCTAAAGATAGCAAAGGGCCATTCAATCTCATAAGTCGAACATAAATAAAGGCAAAAGTAGTTTACTTACTGTAAAAGAGAGGCAAGAGATAGCAAAGGGGCATTCAATCTCATAAGTCGAACATAGATAAAGGCAACAGTAGTTTACTTACTGTAAAAGAGAGGCTAAAGATAGCAAAGGGCCATTCAATCTCATAAGTCGAACATAAATAAAGGCAACAGTAGTTTACTTACTGTAAAAGAGAGGCAAAAGATAGCAAAGGGGCATTCAATCTCATAAGTCGAACATAAATAAAGACAACATTAGTATACTTACTGTTAAAGAGAGGCTGAAGATAGCAAAGGGGCATTCAATCTCATAAGTCGAACATAAATAAAGACAACATTAGTATACTTACTGTTAAAGAGAGGCTAAAGATAGCAAAGGGGCATTCAATCTCATAAGTCGAACATAAATAAAGGCAACAGTAGTTTACTTACTGTAAAAGAGAGGCCAAAGATAGCAAAGGGGCATTCAATCTCATAAGTCGAACATAAATAAAGGCAACAGTAGTTTACTTACTGTAAAAGAGAGGCCAAAGATAGCAAAGGGGCATTCAATCTCATAAGACGAACATAAATAAAGGCAACAGTAGTAAACTTACTGTCAAAGAGAGGCAAAAGATAGCAAAGGGGCATTCAATCTCATAAGTCGAACATAAATAAAGGCAACAGTAGTTTACTTACTGTAAAAGAGAGGCTAAAGATAGCAAAGGGGCATTCAATCTCATAAGTCGAACATAAATAAAGGCAACAGTAGTATACCGCTGTTCGTTTTAGAGGGGCCAAAGATAGCAAAGGGGCGTTCAATCTCATAAGTCGAACATAAATAAAGGCAACAGTAGTTTACCGCTGTTCGGAATTCACAAATCAATAGAGAAAAAACAAATCCGGGTTACAAACTAAAACTGAGGGAAACGTATCAAATATAAGAGAACTATACGACACAACAGAAACACAACATCAAAATGTAACACACACAGAAACGAACTATAATGTAACAATGACCTTTTTTTTTTACTTGGTACAGGGCATTTTATGAAAAATGGTGGGTCTTAAACTATCAAACACTATAGGAACAAAAAAGAATAAAGCCAAATAAGAGTATACAAAACACAACATTGAAAATTGAAGACTGAGCAATACGAACCTCACAAAATACCGGATGCAATCTTAGATGCTCCGGAAGGGTGATTTGTTCTGTTTTGTCGCTCATTCAAGTGTGATGAAGTGATTGTTTCATTGCAAAGTTTTAAAAATGAAAGTAAAGGAAATTAATCATTTTTGAATAAAAGATATAACAAAAACGAAGTCGTATACATACTGTAAATGACGATTTATACTTTTGTTCAGGTTCTTGTGAGGAAAATTTTAAGTAAGTATGCATTCTACTGGTTAACTCCTCACAACAAATGATAACGAATGTATTTGCAAAGGTGCTGTCTCGAATGTAGATCGTAAAAGAGACGTCAATAAATGAGTTATCGACTATCATCAACGGATCTAAAACTGACACACGAACTTAGTTAAGAAAGAAATTTGGTTCAACTGTTCAAATGAAAAGGTAAACATAATACCGTATAGCGGCTAATTTTCGCGGGTGTAAAATTTCGCGATTTTCATTGAATAAGGTATACGTAATATTTTGGCGGTTATTGTTTTGGCGAATTCAAAACTTTTATCAATACCTTTGCATGTGCACTTTTAATATGGTGTAATTTATTTTGGCAATTTTGTTCTATCCGCGAAAATAAGTGAAAATGTACATCCCGCGAAAATAACATGCTATACTGTATGAAGAATGACTTCGGGAAAAAATGCAACACTTACAATACAATCTAATCAAAGAGCAGAATGCTCTGAGGGATACGATTGCCATACACCTTATCGCTAATCCCGGCTGACCCGGCCCCTTGAACTTTTGACGCATTCAACAATCACTTTTACATTTAGTGGGAGATATTATGGACATAATTGTGCAAATCGTGATACAAGCATGAAATTTGGTATAAAGGTTGACTAAATGATACTTAAAAAAAATCCGCTGCTGGCCAGAAAAAAAAATCATTTTTTCAAAAAGGCCCCCACACATTTGGGAAATAGCGTCATTACAAATTGACAAATTCGTTAATCCTTTGATAGGTGTGTTATATGTAATGTCCAATGTTAAGTTTGATAAAAAAAAAAAGTAAATGACAGTTCCTAAATTACGACTAGAAACACATTAATGAAACTAAAGGTGACTTCCGGTTTCAAATTGCCGGCAAAAAAGTAAAAAAAATCAATTTTTATACTTTCAAGCAATTTCACAAGGGATGTAAATCCTTGAAAGATGTATTATAGGTATAATCCAATGTAAGTTATGATAAAACGTTAAAAACAGTTCCTAAGTACGACAAAACAACACATAAATGAAAAAAATAGTGACTTCCGGTAAAAAAATGGCGAAAAATACGTAGAAATATTTTTATAATTTCCATCAACTTCACAAGTGATAACACTCTTTGTTATTTTTAAATGCCTAGTTTGGTTAGAAAGACAGGTTGCTTATCTTATAATTATCTGATAGTTGCCTATACAACAACCCGTACAAGGAAGGCCAGAACGGTAGCATCTACAGTTACCAACACAGCTGGATTTTCGCCTCCGCATTTCAAAATATCCTGACACGAGGATGCAACGGCAGTCAAAGAAGTTCATTTTTGTTTCCAAATGTCATTGATTCTTTCTTTCATCCAATCACAACGTTTATGACTTGGTACATGTACCTGTCGAATACATGAATCAGGCTGAGCCCAAACAACTCCTCCTTGATATACTTCTCTTTAGATGTGCTCTGGAAAAGAACCCCTAGTAGGCGGAATTGCATCACAATGCCGCTGCCTCCTGGCAAACAATTCACATCGTGCCTCGCTTCATACTTAAGCCAAAAAAAAACGTCCTTTACATCTGGAAAAACTTCCATTGTTAGCCAAGCTGACATCTTCCCTTTCTCACGACAATTCGACAAAGTGCAACATCCATAGAATGCATGGGCGAAAGGAAGAGCAACCACACAAGGACTAAACGCATTTGACATGTCACGTACAGGAAACCATCAAAAGTCGTTATTCCTTCCATAACCTATCCACAATTTGTTCTTCCTAATTTTCCGATTGCTGCAATTATTGATATTATTTCATCTGTGTCAGTACTACTTAAAATTACATTTTACAACACTTTTCATAATCATGCCGAACATGGACAAACATTCGTGTATCTGCTTCTTCATGATTACAAGGGGATAAATAGGAAGTATCCTTATTGAAACTGCAAAGAATATTTTAACCATGAGTAACATACACATTTGTATTAGTCTCTCAAGAAGCAATTTTGTCAGCAAGAAACTTGAACAATTTCGTTTCGTTGTCATCTTCACAGAGAAAACTACTACAAACCCTTGGTGTTCTACCAGAACCAACACCTTTCCATCTGCCACAAGAATCTTTAGTAAACATTAAATACAATGTCTACTTTTGAATATTTATATAAGGCAGTATGACATCATTAGTATAATCATCAAATATTTTTGCCCAACTTTGTGACCTGGAATTAACCATTTCTACCCCACTAACGATAAATTTAAATGCGTCCGAATTTGGATCAGCAAATCACAGAATGTTTCAAGTAAACCCATTTGTAGCGATTTAATACCACTATTTCAAGTGACATCCTGAGATAAAGACGGAGGAGCAGTTTAGTTTTTATGGATAAAGAAATATTCCAAGTAAAACTGTCTACTGTGACAAGAAATGAAAAGTCTAGAAAAGATATCGCAATCACTTAAAAGGGTCTTTAGCCTTGTTTTTGACAAAGACGTTTTGCATTTACTTCAAAAGATCTTCGTATTGTTTGGACCAATATATTGGGGTTTATTTACATATCTTATCTGTTTCCGAATCAACAATTTCCTAAATGGAGTATTTTTTTTTTACAAATCTGTCGACTCTTCTAGAAATAAATTTCCAGACTCGTTCATCACTTTACAAATCCTTTAAAGCTGTTTAAAATAATCTTTTTGTGTTTTCATAGTCTTCATTATGTCGTTCGACTGTTGTAGAATGACCCAAACCACTAGATCTTTTAAATTCATATTCTAGTATACTGAATCCTGGTCCAGCTACCATCCATTTGTCTAAACGTGATCTTTGGTTAATCATATGGCACCAACATCGCCCTTCATAATTTCATTATTCTGTTTTTGTTGCTGATCAATTGTGTAATAAGAAAAAATTTGCTGGTCTTACGTACAGTGAAATTATCATTTTCCATCGCCACATGTGGGTGATGTTCGGGAAAGGAAGTCATAGTTCGGAGACGGGTCGGTAACGATCGAGCATAATTCACATGATCAAATCCTAAAACAATATGCTATCATGCTTTATATGTACTGTTTGAAAAGTACGAAATTTCACACATAATGAACATAATACCAAAATCAAAAGAAGTTCTTAATTTTTAATTGAACGCAAGGAATAAAACTGTGGTCGAGATGACTCTGTTTCCTTACACCAGTCTTTTAAATCACTGAACGCCACAGAGTCATGACATAATTATATATTCTGAGTTTAGCTTTCATAATCTGAAATCAACAATTCAAGCAAACTACATGCGGTTGTCTGATGGACCTGTCTAGTTCTAGATACATTTGAACATTCACAAAAAGAATCTTCCGTTCTTGGTGTTGCAATATTGGCTTCAGTAAGACAACATGTCCGTCACGAAATATATCACCCAGAAATTTAGAACAAGTCATTGCAATATGCAATTCACGAAACATGACGATACACTTATTTTTTCCGTACAAATCAAGCCATTCCTACTGAATTTCAAAAAGTGGCTGATCTGCAATTACAATTGATGTTTTTCCGGGATTAACCACATTTTCGCCTTAAGCATCGAATACCTGAGAATTACCTGGTAGTGCATACAAATCGCTCTTGATGTCTATAAATAGTTTGCACATGCGCAAAAGTGGTAAATACATGTGTATCATAACCTTGAAAAATGTTATTTAACTAATTCATAATATTATTAGAAATCCAAAAACACTAAATAAATGTTTTTGAAAGAATTTTGTTACATTTTAGCGCATGCGCAAATACTGGATATGTCAAATATTCATTTTTTTATAAATATGTGATGTAAGGAATGAATCCACCAAACCTGGTAATTGGTTTTCACTAAAAACATGATAAAGAAGTTCAAAGAAAATTTTTCCAGAAAAATCAGTATTTTCAAACTAAAGAAAACAGCCATTTTAGAAAATGGCCGTGGCCATCTTGAAAAAAATCATTTTTTTAATGGCCAGCAGTTAATTCTTAAAAAGTATATAATAATGATGCTTTGTGGTAATTTTGCTTGCTAACATCTCTCACTAATTGTGGCGTCAGATATGTTGTTCTATGACGTCAAAATTTTAAGGGAACCTGTGCGATATCCAGTAATGGCGGACAAATAGCGATAAGGTGTATTGTTTTCATTGACACATGTATAGAGCAGTTCTGACAACTTTTCATAAAGCTAATGCGTGAAATTTGGTCAACATTGAAAAGATCAAAGAAAAAAACAATAGATCGAGAGATCATGCCGCAAAAAAGCATGATTATGTGTGAGTCTCGTGCATATATAGCAGCCCTGGTATAGCTGGATAGCATTATTTCAAAACTAATTCAACTGCACAGTCATTTTAAATATAATTTTCTTAATCTGAATAGTTACTCAACTTTAAAAATAGCAAAACCCGTATACACGTGTATGAGCAATGTACTTATTGGGTTTTATTTTTGTACTATAAATTCCAAGTTTATTTTCCACAGCAGTCACTGAGAGTGAGATAAAGTATTTCACTTCGTATCTTATCACCATTAATCCTAGGAGGAACCTCATTTCTAACTCTTTAAATATCTACTTTTCTTTGGGTCAGCGGGCATGACTCCTTTCCGTACACACTTCTCTGTTTAAATTGCGATCGATTTTAATATAATACGACGTTTGTCGTAATCTAAGGAGTTAATTTTTCTCGTATATTGATTTTTACGGAAGTTACTTACGGAAGGGAGACAACTCGAAACGATAATATGGAAGACTCCATTCCGGCTAAAGGAGTGTTAAAATAACACCTTTACGATGTGGACTACATTTATTTTAATTAAAAAGATGCATATGATTTACAATTATGCAATAACAATAACCCTCAATAGCAGACAGACATAGAAAGGATCCTATGAGTTTCAAATTAATCAATGGAGTGGGGAATCCAGAGAAACCATTTAATCTGATACCCCATGAAGTCAAGAAAACTATACGCATGCGCATAACTACAAAAACAAACCCTTGACTTGCGATTTGGAACAAAAACGTTTATTAAATGATAATTAAACGACCTAGATGGTTCTCCATTTCTTTATGCGCGTACAATATCAAATATAAGTTTCATAACGGTGACATATAAGAAAAACTCCATTTCAGTTCTTATATGACAGAAATAGATTTATTGGAATTCAGAGAACTGAGGAAAACTGGGGAATTCCCTCCCACGTGTTTCTAAATTTATAAAAACACTAAATATAAATACTGCTTTATTCTGATTTTCCGTGTTGTTAAAAACACGCATATAAGTCAAGGGAAATATCAAACATGAAGATTATGAGAAGAACATTACAGGAAAGTTGTTTAAGTTCAATCCTTTTGTATGTTTTTACCTTTTAAAGCAAGGCAATCATTAGAATCTGAGATGTTCCTTAATGTTTAGAATAAAACGGTTGGCGTGAGGGCATGGCCCTGAGTCAATGGTATAAGTCTACAGATTGTTTGAAAGCAATCGTATCCCCAAAACAAATAACAAAGATGCCGAAATGAGTAGGTCCAGTAAGACCCCTTTTTGGTTCCAAAATAAAGCAGTTTTACAAAATTGTTAAAATGTAAACTTTTAGTTATTTATTGGACGGTAGAATGCTTCTGCTACATAAATATGGGCTGTTTTTGACAATACAATGCACAAATATCGGGTACTAGCACCATTAAGTCATGCTAAATTACTGAAATCTTCACAATTCTAGCATTTTAGTTAAGTTTTAGACGGTTTTCGTGTAAAACGAAAGTGGCAGCATTCGTGTTCATCCTTAATATGGAAATGTAAGTTGTATTTGATGATAATACATAACATATATAAAGATTGAGGATGAACACGGAAGCGGCCACATTCATTTTTGACAAAAAAAAACATCTGAAAAGTGACGTTTTTCGGCATATTTGGTAGATTTTTCATATTAGAGTTTGAATCGGATCGTTTTTAATGACTAAATCAGTTAAAATCTTTCACATGCACTAATTGAATCACATGAAATAGACACTTAAGTGTTTAAAAAGTGTTCAAAATCTTTCGTCAGATGAAGCTGAAATTTGAGGCCAAAATCGGTCCTTATCGGACCTACTCCTTTGTTAACTGGAAAATCTACGTAGAATTATGTTTTATGTTAATTATGTAATGAGTAAATTTGGATTTTAGCATGAAATTATTAAGAATGATTTCAGGCCAGAAAATAGTTCGAACGCGTTATCATCTGTGTCATGCCATAGGGAATGATGATGAGTGCTATAAAAGAGGGACGAAAGATACCAAAGGGACAGTCATACTCATAAATCTAAAACAAACTGACAACGCCATGGCTAAAAATGAAAAAGACAAACAAACAACAGCACACACGACACAACATAGAAAACTAAAGAATAAACAACACGAACCCCACCCAAAAACTAGGGGTGATGTCAGGTGCTCCGGAAGGGTAAGCAGATACTGCTCCACATGCGGCACCCGTCGTGTTGCTTATGTGATAACAAATCCGGTATAATTCGGTAGGTCACATTCATGAAAAGGAAGGGGATTGTAGTTACGACGTAAGGAACATATCCGATATCATTTGTGAAACGGTTATTCTATAACGGTCAACCAACTCGTGATGTCGTCCGTAAAATTTACGAAGGGATGATTTCAACTTCACCATTTGGAACTCTTGGTTCAATAGCTTCCTTGTGAGCAGCAACCCTCTATCAAGAAAATCATGATAGGAAATGCAAGCACGGGAATATCGTATCAATTGGGAGATATATACCCCGTATGCAGGTGCTGCTGGAATGTTGCTACTTAGAAATGAAAAGTTCACAATTGGAAAGCTGAAATCATCTCTTTTGTCGTAAAGTTTTGTTTTCAACCGACCCTCATTGTCAATTTCTAGATGTAAGTCAAGATATGAGGCCGACTTAACTGTATCTGTAGTATCCTTTATCTCTAGCTCGATTAGATAGATGCGTTCCACATAGTCACCAAATTTTGAATTATTTAGTGAAAGAACATCATCTATATAGCGAAAAGTAGAGTTAAAGGATATTGCTAACTTCTTATCTTTCTTCTTAAGAAGTTCCTGCATGAAGTCAGCCTCATAATAATAAAGAAACAAGTCGGCAAGTAGAGGGGCACAGTTTGTTCCCATTGGAATGCCGACAGTCTGTTGAAAAACACGTCCTCCGAACGTAACAAATATGTTGTCAATCAAGAAATCAAGCATCTTGATAGTATCAGTTTCAGAGAAGTTTTTGTTCGAATCAGAGTGATCCTTTACAAAGTAGGATTTGTCCCTCCCTAAGACAAGATACTTGTATCTACGTTGGCCATTCTTTTTTACGAAGCAAAGCAATACCTACTCTTTCAATTTGTCTTTTAGTTTGGAATGTAGAATACTAGTGTACAGAGTAGAAAAGTCAAATGTTTTAATACTGTTACAAGATGAAAGAGAATTAGATTGTATGTACTCTAAAAGATCTTTGGAATTTTAAGTATCCACATCTGATTCACGCCCCCTCTAGAATAGGCAGTTTCGCCATAACTTTGAAGCCCGTCTTTGATTGCTGATAAAATAGATGTTAATAATTTAGAAAGAGGTTTCGTGGAGCACTTGGAAGACCCAGCAATATACCGTTGCTTGTAAGGACACTTATGTAGTTTAGGTATCCAATACAGTGATGGCAGATCCAGTTCTTCATCTTTGGTTGAAATTCCAAAGGAACACAGAACAGACCTATGATTATCCAGGATTTTCTCTTAGGTAAGTGTCGTGAGGGTATATGTTGAGTTTCCAAGTGAATTGTCAATACCTAATTCGTTTATCAAGCAGTTAATGTAATGAGTTTTACATACAAAAACGATGTTGTTTGGGGCTTTATCTGCGGGGACAACAACATATTTGTCATGGAGGTAGGATAGGTGTTTTGCAACATTTGGGTCTTTAAAGATTGACGTAGCATGGGCATTGATAGACCCATTCAGTTTCTTAATTTTGATTTATATCAACGACCTCACTGCCTTAATCCATTCGGAAAGAGTGTCTACGTCTTCCTTCTCGCGCTTAGCCCATTGCCTGGCATAATCCTCAACTGAATCCATAAAAATTTTAAAGTTGTATTTCCAATTGATGGATTTAGGCTCACGATATTTATAAAAGATAAGTTAAGATAGGTAAATGTATAAAGTTACTTACATGTTAAATAGTTGACAATACGACCAAAACTGGAAAAACTGATCACACAACCGAACCCTTGAAGAGAGGCTTTGAGAGAATGAAATAACACGTTGGAAGGGATGGTATATGTTTAATATCACGCTAGTGTATGTAACATATTACGAATAAAAATTATGTACATATTGCAAATAAAGTCTATGTAACATATTGCAAATAAATGCTTGAACAAGCACTATTGAATTCAACGTTTATAATAAATTATGAATTATTTGATTAAATAAATTGTCAAATCATCAAATAAGATGAATTGTTTAATATCATTTTGTTCATGCTTTCTCAATTTTAATTATTACAATTATTTGAAATCAGAAACAGAAAATGAAAACTCTAGCATACTAGGGTAAGAGAGATTTGCCATCAATTTACAAAATGATTCAATAATATCAATACAAACTGTGATAACATATAATATATTTTGAAAAGAATAAATAAACTTAGTATCGAATTATTTTTTATAGATTATCGTTGATCATCTCAACAAGATTGATTTTCTCGCTTGATTCGGTACGGTGAAAGCGAGAAAAGCCGTTGATATGACCAATGCTAATCTGTTTATCGCTATTTAACTATGAGGACGTTGTCAATTTTATGTCAATTTCATTAGAATCGCCACATGCCGCCTTAGTTTATAGCGATAATTTTCCATCTCAAGCAAGTAGCATGATATAAAAAAATATCATAAAAAAATATCAAAGGAAAAAAGCACAAAAGAACGATAATATATTTTACATCAACCACAAATTGACATCTATAGTTGTCATGTCTAGGACTCATGTAATTTGGACTGAGTGTGGATTCTTTAGTGATGTCTGCATACATTGTGAGTCGCTATTGTATTCATTCTTGAACAACTATTCCGATATCGTGTGAAGTTGATCAAATATCTTTTATTTTTTGTTATCATATATTTAGTAGTAAATAAAGTAGTTTTGAATATTTGATAAATAGCCTGCTGTTTAATCCGTATCGCTCAACGTTGATGTAGACCATTTATCACACCCCTATATCGCATGTCTACCCTTTATCACACCCTTTATCGCATGTCTATGATACCCTTTATCACAACCCACCTTTTTTTATCACACCTTTACTTGGAAATATGAAAATAGAACAAAAATTAAAATTGAGAATTTTTCTTCAATGGGTCTAAAATGGAATGGTCATTACGCCATTTTTTAAATGACGTCATTGTTTGGTATGTGACTTCACATACGACGAGCTCTCATATTTTCGAGACCTTAACCCATCTTATAAACCTACATTAAGATAGAATAAACAACCACACAGCAACACCACAGTAAAATCAGTTTAAAAGAAGTCCGAAACTGGTGTCAGAATAAGAAACAAAATAAACTGTTATCACAGAAATACATCTCAAAAGTTTCAAAGTCAATAGACCGTAATTTAGGGGGCCGGGCCAAATGATATCCATGGTAATGAGATGTGCCAATGCTAAAACAACTGCATACCAAATATATCTTTGACTTTTCACTAGAAGTTCACCATGAATTAAACCTAATCACAAACAAATACATTGTTGACGCCGCCGACGCCCGAAAAAAGCATACATATGTTTCGCTTTTTGACTCCGAAAAGCGAGAAAATAAACTAAGCAAAATTACAATCAAACCTTAATTATCAAAGGACAACTACAGGAATTACTGACATGCCAGCTCCAGACTTTCATTAAACTGATTGAAAGGTATGTCTTCAGTATACATTGTTTAAGAAAATCAAGTACAATCCCTCTCGTTATGGTTGTTTCATACCATCATAAAATATATGAGACGAACTTAACTCGTATCATGCCAACAACTGGTTTTAGAATAAATTTTTGGTTTTTATATTGTCTAATGCAAAGGGTCTTTGCATCGAAAAATGCAAATTTATTCTAAAACCAGTTGTTTTATGCTTTGTAAAGAATATTAACATGAAATATTAGATGGGAAATACCTAAAAGTATAAGTTGATTGCATGTTGAGTCATTTTTTCGAATGATGTCCTTGTACCGACGATACAATTGAGTAAATGATTTGAACAGTTTGTGATATCGAAAACCCGGGTGTAATAATTTTCAGTAAGACAGAGACTTCTTGTATTAGAATCTAATATGTTGTTACATACACGAGCGAATCGAACAAGTTGAGATACGGAAACACCGTACGATGGTGACAAGGGAACGTCATCGTCTAAAAATTGATAATTAACAATAGGAAAAGAAAGCATCTCCTTCATCATACGTTTTAGTTTCAAGCTTCCAGATACAGAACGATATAGATAATAGTATCAATATCCAGAAAAGGGAGGTATTTATTGTTAATATTAGCAGGATAATTCTAATCAGTCTACATACTGAGGTCGTAATTATTGAAAGCCAAATCATAATCCAAATATCTTGAAGTGTTATATTTTAGTATCAGATGATGATTCTTTGATCATTTTATAACGATACACAAACAAGTCCGCGATAAGTGTAGCACACCTAAGTATCTTTGAAAATCCGATAACATGGCGATATATGGAATCTCCATACAAGCAAAAATGTTATCTATTAAAAAGTAAGGTAAGTTATAGAATCAAAGCAGGTTCGTTTGACTTAATTCTTTTGTTTGTTGTTGCTAAAAAATGATCTAAAAGAGTTTGAATACATAAATTCGCATTTTGTAAATGTGCATTTAATTAGTATAGGTGTTTGATGTTTTTCTTAATAAGATTATGAGAAATAGTGGTATGTAGGGTAGAAAAATAAAACATTTGAACAGCTTTGGAAGCCAGGCCTCAGTTGAAACTTTACATTTGGGGTTCTGCAAAAGGAAATCACAAACTCACTTACATTCCAACTACTTCATTTTTGAAAAATTTCATCTGTAACAAACATAAATCTTTAGTTACCTCTGTACAAGAGAAACCACATACAATGAAAACATAACTCGTATCATGCTAACAACTGGTTTTAGAATAAACTTGCTTATTTCTATGTAAAGGCCCTATACATGAATCAATATAAATACCAATATAGGTCCTTTTTGCGCTTTGTAAAGAATATTACCATAAAGAATAGATGGGAAATACCTGAAAGTATAAATTAATTGAATGTTGATTCATATTTTCGAATGATAAAATTGAGGAAGGAAATGGGGAATGTGTCAAAGCGACAACAACCCGACCATAGAGCAGACAACAGCCGAAGACCACCAATGGGTCTTCAATGTAGCGAAAAACTCCCGCATCCTTATGCGTCCTACAGCTGGCCCCTTAAAAAACATGTATACTCGTACAGTGGTAATGGACGTCATACTAAACTCCGAGTTATACACAAGAAACTAAAATTGATAGTCATACAAGACTAACAAAGGACAGAGGCTCCTGACTTGGGACAGGCGCAAAACATGCGGTGGGGTTAAAGATGTTTTGTGAGACCTCAATCCACCCCCTAAACCTACAACTAAGATAGAATAAATGCAGCAATACCCACAATAAAAATCAATTTAAAAGAAGTCCGAACCAGATGTCAGAATAGGAAACAAAATAAACTTAGCAAAACTACAAGGATACGTTAATTAACAAAGGACAACTACAGCAATTACTGCCATGCCAGCGCCAGACCTTCATTAAACTGATTGAAAGGTATGTCTTTAATAAACATTGTATACGAAAGTCAAGCACAATCCCTCTCGTAATTGTTGTTTCATACCATCATAAAATATATGAAAAGAACATAACTCGTATCATGCTAACAACTGGTTTTAGAATAAACTTTCTTATTTTCTATGTAAAGACCCTATACATGAATCAATATAAATACCAAAATAGGCCCTTTTTGCGCTTTGTAAAGAATATTACCATAAAGAATAGATAGGAAATACCTAAAAGTATAAATTAATTGCATGTTGATTCATATTTTTGAATGATAAAATTGAGGAAGGAAATGGGGAATGTGTCAAAGCGACAACAACCCGACCATAGAGCAGACAACAGCCGAAGGCCACCAATGGGTCTTCAATGTAGCGAGAAACTCCCGCACCCTTATACGTCCTTCAGCTGGCCCCTTAAAAAATATGTATACTAGTACAGTGATAATGGACGTCATACTAAACTTCGAGTTATACACAAGAAACTAAAATTAAAAATCATACAAGACTAACAAAGGCCAGAGGCTCCGGACTTGGGACAGGCACAAATTGCGGTGGGGTTAAACATGTTTATGAGATCTCAACCCTCCCCCTATACCTCTAGCCAATGTAGAAAAGTAAACGCATAACAATACTCACATTAAAATTCAGTTCAAGAGAAGTCCGAGTCCGATGTCAGAAGATGTAACAAAATAAAATAAATAAAATGACATTAATACATAAATAACAACAGACTACTAGCAGTTAAGTGACATGCCAGCTCCAGACCTCAATTAAACTGATTGAAAGATTATGTCTTCATCATATGAATATCAGGCACAATCCCTCCCGTTAGGTGTTTAGTATCATACTATCATAAAATAATTTAACAGAACATAACCCGTGTCATTCCAACAACTGTTTTTTAATAAACGTGTTTAGTTCCGATGCAGAGACCCTATAAGTGAATCTATATTAAAGCCAAAATATGCAATCTTTAATGACCTGACAACAGTATCGTAACTATAACTCTTCTTAATAAGTCTGTTGAAAGGTTTTGTAAGCTTTTGAGGTGAATACTGACATTTTTGTGCTTTGTTAAGAATATTACCATAAAAGATTGGATGTGAAATACCTGAACGTATAAGATGTCTGCATGTTGAGTTATATTTACGAATTATTTCCTTATACCGATGATAAATTTAGTAAATGTTTTGACTAGTTTGTCATATCGAAAACCCTGGTGTAATAATTTTTCAGTTATACATAAATTTCTCTCGCTAAATTCTAATACGTTGTTACATACACGAGCGAATCGTACAAGTTATATAAACACCATAAGATGGTGACAAGGGAACGTCACCATCTAAAAATGGATAATTAACGATAGAAATGAAAAATCATCTCCTTTATCATAAATGTTGATGTCCTTGTTCCGATGATAAAATTTAGTAAATGATTTGAATAGTTTGTGATATCGAAAACCCTGGTGTGATTATTTTAAGTAAGACAGAGATTTCTTGTGTCAAAATCTAATACGTTGTTACATACACGAGCGAATCGAACAAATTGAGATATGTAAACACCGTACGAAAGGGAAGTATTTATTTTTAATATTAGCAGGATTTTCCTAATCAGTCTACATACTGAAGTCGTAATTATTGAGAGCCAATACATCATCCAAATATCTTAAAGTGTTATATTTTAGTATCAGATATTGTTTTGATGGTTATTCTTTGATGATTTCGGTCATAAGTGTAGCACACTTAATTTTCTTTGAAAATCCGATAACCTGGCGATACTAGTATATGGAATCTCAATACAAACAAAAATGTTATCTAGTAAAAATCAAGGGCAGTTATTGTATCAAACCAGGTTCATTTGACTTAGTTCTTTTGTGTGTTGTTACTAAAAAAATGACCTAAAAGAATTTGAATACATAAATTCGCATTCTGACTTTTTGAACTAGAGGCTCTCAAGAGCCTGTATCGCTCACCTGACTCTATTTGGGTTTTTGAAATCATATAAAAAAGATCAAATTTGGCTACAAAGTAACAACACTTGGCCAGCACTAAGGAACATTCATGCTATGTTTAGCTTCATTCAATTCAGTGGTTCTCTATAGGATGACTTTTGTATGCATTTCCCATAGGGTCCTATGTTAAACGAAGTCCCCCGCTGGCGGCCATCATGGATAATGGATCGAATACAAAGTAACAACACTTAGCCAGCACCTCATAAGGAACATTCATGCTATGTTTGGTTTCATCCTATTCAGTGGTTCTCAAGAAGAAGTCATTTGTATGCCTATCCAATAGGGTCCTATGTTAAACTCAGTCCCCCGTTGGCGGCCATCTTGGATGATCGATCGGCTACAAAGTAACAACACTCGGTCAGCACCTCATAAGAAACATTCATGCTATGTTTAGTTTCATTCTATTCAGTGGTTCTCTAAAAGAAGTCATTTGTATGCATTCCGTTGGCGGCCATCTTGGATGATGGATCGGCTACAAAGTAACAACACTCGGTCAGCACCTCCTAAGGAACATTCTTGCTATGTTTGGTTTCATTCCATTCAGTTGTTCTCTAAAAGAAGTCATTTGTATGCATTTCCTATAGGGTCCTATGTTAAACTAAGTCCCCCGCTGGCGGCCATCTTGGATGATGGACCGGCTACAAAGTAACAACACTTGGTCAGCACCTCATAAGGAACATTCATGCTATGTGTGGTTTCATTCCATTCAGTGGTTCTCTTAAAGAAGTCATTTGTATGAATTTCCCTTAGGGTCCTATGCTAAGTCCCCCGCTGGCGGCCATCTTGGATATGTCTTATTTCACACATTTTGATTGATCTAACTGTATGTTATTCTGTAATACCAAAGATTTCCTCCCGCCCAAACCATTGGTGTCAAAAAGTAATTTGAGCCAAAAAAGTCATATACGACATTTTAGAAGCCCAGCGACGATATAAGGATTTTTTATCAGCTTTTTCTCGTTTAATCCATTTCGAGCAGGAAGTACGAAGTGAGTCATGAATGATAATACTACACGCATTTCAATTAATAATTGACAGAGGAGGATTTTTATGATTTTTTTTTAGGGAAGTTCATCTGTTGCATTTAACCTATTGTTGTATAAACTCAGCAAAGATTAACAGGAGTGGCTTGAACTATGTGGTTGTAAAAACTCATCAAATATTACCGGCAGTGTATTAACCCTGTAGTTGTAAAAACCCATCAAAGATCACAACCAGTGGCATCTACCTTGTGGTTGTAACAACATATCAAAGACCCCAGTTGTGGCATCAACTATGTGGTTGTAAAAACTCACAAAAGACCAGTGAACATGAGGTCAAGGTCATATGACACATACCAGTTTGACATGCAAACCTTACTATCAATTTTTACACTAAATAAAGATGACCTATTGCCTAAAGAATCTGTGTTATGAACTTGACCAGGAAAACTTTACCTTGTTCACTGATCTGTGAAATGATTTCGAGGTCAGATGTAAACTGTCTGACAGGCACGAGGACCTTGCAAGGTATGCACATATTAAAGAAAGAAATTAACCTTACAAAAAAATCAAACTTCATTCAAGTAGTCACCTAGCAGTGAAAATGAAATCAAGGACAAATGACTGATAGAAATTTCATAATATAAGGCATCTATAAACAAAGTATGAAGCATCCAGGTCTTCTAACTTCTTAAATATAAAGCTTTTAAGTAGTAAGTTAACACTGATGTTGTGGTCAAATCACTATCCTTATGTCGAGCTTTCTACAACAGAAGTAGCAGGCCTTTTATAGCTGACTATGGAAAATGGGCTTTGCTTATTATTGAAGGTCGTACCTGACCTATAGTTGTTAATTTCTGTGTTATTTCTTGTGGACAGTTGTCTCATTGGCAATCATACCACATCGTCTTTTTTTAAAATGACAAACACTCACCAAAGATGAAGAAAACATTATAAAATTTATATTTATTCTACAGACAAAACATCTGGCACTACATTTCTATCAACAGAAATGTTGTTATCACAGGAAATACAATCACATTTGATTTAAAGTAGAGACAATTTCAACTCATAACAATTTCTAATCATTTTCACATGATTCACATTTGATTACATGTAAAAGACAATTTAAACTCATAATAAGATTTTTTAGTACAACTGGTGACTAAATGTTACATTATTACTTCTTATCAATCATTTTACACTATCAGTGATATAAATGTAAGTGAAATGTAAAAAAATATAATTTGAAAATTTTCTTTCAGAAAATGTGAAAAAAATAATAATTTATATCCTTAAATAATAGATTTTACTTTAACAATACAAACTTGATGTTAATATTAAGTTAAACTCATTTTTGTCTCAAAATTATTTCAATAATTAAAAAAATGTATTATTTCCAAAGCATCAAAAAATAATTAGCTGATTTAATTTTTCTAGTGTGACAAAAACATGAGAGCATGGAGTCTTCTCAAAATCGAAATCTTTTAAGTAAAATGTAAAATGTTAAATGTAAAATGTGTATTATTACAATGTAGCTTACACAACCCTGTAATAAATCTGACACAAAATTGTTCATTCTGTGATATTATAACAAAATATATAGCATCCACAACAACTAGTTCAGCATAATGTCCAAATATTGTTTACAGATGGAGAATCAGGAATGTTTATTACTGTATTTGGCTCAAATTTCCATTAATTTTACATCACATAAGTAGTGTCATGACATAATCAAACAGAAAAATATGTATAACTTTCATATAATTAGGCAATAAATTAGTTGCAATGTCAACCATGATTATAAATCTCAGTTAAATTTGACTGAAATATTAAAATAGGATATTTTTTTTATTTTTAAATATAAATCATTTCTTGCACATATTATTTTTTTCAATTAGTGTATTCTTCCAAAATATATTGTTTTGTGGAAATAAGAGTGAGATTTTATTTTGAGGCATAAAAAATTGATTCAAAATATTTTTTCTTTCTTTTAAACTATACATTAGTGTTGTTACAATTCAAAATATATATTTTTTGTAATGCATTCAGAGCCAAAAGTCAAGAGTTTAAAAACTTACAATAATAAGGCCAACATCAGAACTTCCATGTCAATTTGAATAGCAAATACAACAACAAGTCACAACCCTCAATTTATTTTTCAAATTGTATATAAATATCTCTATATAAGATTTGAAATATAAATAAACAAAATTCAATTAAAAGTTATTTCAATAAAAATAAAATCACAAATCACAACCTTGTTTTTATCAATGAAAAATATCACAATAATTTTTTTAAATGAGCAAATTTACAATATATTGAGTTCGTATTAGCAATGTGTGTGGACGGGAACGATTAAAAATGAGGTCAATATTACAATATATTGAGTTCGTATCAGCAATGTGTGTGGACGGGAACGATTAAAAATGAGGTCAATATTACAATATATTGAGTTCGTATCAGCAATGTGTGTGGACGGGAACGATTAAAAAATAAAGTAAAATTTACAATATATTTAGTTTGTATCAGTAATATTTGGACGGTAATGATAAAAAATAAGGTAAAATTTAATACACATTTAGTTTGTATCAGCAATGTTTGTGGACAGGTGTGATTAAAAATAAGGTAAACATTAAAATACATTTTATAGAATACAATTTAAGTTAGCAGAACATTTCATACCTTAGTTGTAAACAGAAATCCTATAAGGATAACAAATTTTACAAATTGGTACATTTTTTTTTGATGATTTAAAAAAAGAAATGCAACCTTAATTTCCATTAGTACATGAAGTATTGAAATGTTCACTGCAAGACGCTATCAGGTTATCATAAATATATTAAAACCTAGTAAAACTTATTCTCCCTATCTAGCATGTATTAAATGAATAAACGATATCTATTATTAACATAAAAAGTAAAAGTTACAATAAACAATTTAAAATTTGGACGGAAACTAATAATTCATAAATATATAAAAAGTTGTATAATAAATATGTTCGGTCACAGTATTGGCATGTAAGATAGAAGTCATGAATTATAATTAATAGAATTAGTATATACAATTACTAATATACTATATATGTTTTGAATAATTCCCTGTTTAAAAAAAGATACTTTTGTTTCACTGTTCTGTTGTTATATTCTTTTAAGTGTATGTACTAATTCCTTAAAAAAAAAAAAATAGAAGACATATTAATCTATAAAATTCTCATAATCTTAGTTAATTATACAAAAAATCTATAAAATGATGACTAGTGTCTACATGTAGCAAAAATAATTAAAGCCAAAGCCACCAACACCAAAGTCTTGACCATGCTACATTGACCAGCATGCTACATCCTTATATAACAAATCTTTTCTGTTTATAATTCATATAATGTTTTCCTTTGAACTAAATAACCTATGAAATGCTTCAAAAGTTTCAAAAATTAGAAAAAAAATAAGTTCTCAGAATTTGAAAAAAATAAGTTCTGAAAAAAATAAGTTCTCAGAATTTGAAAAAAATATGAAATTATAAATATTTTGTGCCAACAGCTACATCAACTGAAGAAATAAATGCTGTCTTGCAAACATCTCCTTATAAGTCATGGCCGTAACAGTCAGTTATGCACTAAAAGTAACAATCAATAATGGATAGAGATTATCAAATGACAAGATTTTTGTTTATACTTAAGAGTTTCCTAATAGATTTACAATTACTGCAAATGAAATAAACCAAGTTATCTTATTTAGATCTGTAACTACCTTTTTAAGCAAGAAAATGTCAATAAAATATTTCATATCTAACATTTTGGCAAAAGTTCACATTTAAGCAAAAGTCACAAGATTTATTTGAGAGTAGACACCATTTTGTCAGAGCTAGCTGCTTTATTAAGTCCAAGGTAGTTCCTAATCTCTTCCTGTGTTTTCTCAGAGATTTTATTTCCCGGCATGACAGTGATATCTAAAATGGTGGTGTTACATTTAACCAGATCAATTAGCAGCCGTCCTCCTTCATCAGAGATACCGGTTGACTCAAGGTCAAGTGTTTGTAGATTGGTATTGACCTTCAAACTATTGACAAGGGCAGCAACTCCTTCATCTCCAATCTTATTGAAATCAAGGGTCAATGATTGAAGAGTTTTGTTCCTTTTTAAAGCTTTTGACAATCTTTTCCATCCAGTGTATGAGACTTTTGAATTTCCATTTAAATTGAGAGTCGTCAAACCAGAATCATTTTCCAGAAGATGAGCCACATGCCCCATTCCTACATCTCCAATCTCTGTGTCTCCTAAATCCAGTTCCCTCAGTACATGATGTTTGGTTGTCTCCCTTGTTTTGGCTCCATCTACTTCCTGTTCTTCCATTTTGTTCTGATTAGAAGCCTGTTTGATGTCAAGGATACCATTAACTAACTGCTTCACACCATCATCTCCAAGAGGATTGCCATGCAACCTGAAATAAAACAAAACAAGATCAAATTGTTTAGTTATAAGTCTGCGACCCTATGATTATTTTATATCATTTAAACAGAAATTTAAATTCATGAATTAACATTTAATAGTTTTTTAAAAAAATTCATAAGGGTTCCGCGGAACCCAATGACAAATGTAGGATCACTGTATTTTTCTTTAGCGACAAAATACAAATTTTTATGGATTTGAAAATGAAGATTTTATGATTTAAGATTTTTCTAAGTGCTTTCTATACAAAATATGAATAAATTCAATCAGTTGTTTTTGGGAAACTTAAAGAAATAACAGCCATATTTTTTTCTGTTTTCAAATTTAATAATTCAATTTATGTTATTCAAAAGTTGCATGCAAAATTTTGACAAAAATAATATGACATAACCATTAAAATAAAATATCACGTTCTTCATGAGGTATATCTTTTTTAGCATAAAGTTGTCCTTAAAAGTTTTTAGTTCGTCCTGCTTGCTGGTATCTAAACATTTTTGTGGAATTATGCCCCCTTTCAAAACTCCTTGATCCACCTGCCCTTCCTAAGTGTATACTTACAGAAGTATCTGTATTGATGGTTTGCCTGATAAAATCTCTACCAGCTTGTCAGCAGAACCAGACCTCAACTTGTTAAGGTTAAAATTCAACATCTGTAACAACAAAAGCAACTATTAGTAAATAAAATGTCACATTCCATTATGAGGTTCCTGATGGGCTTTCAGAATATACAGAAAAAATATTGGAAAAAATATGTACGGCAAGAAAAAAGTATTAGCAAAAAAACTCCAAAGTCACTTCAAAAAGGGGAAAGTTCATAAAACATGAAATTTTTTTTAAATCAAATGTCAGACTATATCAACCCATCAGAAAACAAAGTTAACTGTGATATTCCTACTTGGTACATGCATTTTTCAAAGAAAATGGTGGGTTAAACCAGGTTTTAAAGCTAGCTAAACCTTCCACTTGTATGTGAACAAAGTTCACAAAAAAACAAAACATCATCTCCATACAAATCAACAAGCAATGATCAGACAAAATTTTGTGAGGTTCTAACTTTCAAGCTAAGAGTTGCCAGGTTGCTGATAACTGTTGACAAACTACTTAGACCCTGGACAGAGGAAGCCATAGGCAGTCTTTGGCCAGAGAAAACAAGCAACCTTTATCAGGCCAACTGGCAATTCTTGTCACATATGATGCAAGGGTTAGAAGATCAGTATCCCCTTGCCAAGTAAGGCCCCATCTATAAAGGGAACAACCAACCTTCATCAGGCCAACTGGCAATTCTTGTCACATATGATGCAAGGGTTAGAAGATCAGTATCCCCTTGCCAAGTAAGGCCCAATCTATAAAGGGAACAACCAACCTTCATCAGGCCAACTTGCAATTCTTGTCACATAAGATGCAAGGGTTAGAAGATCAGTATCCCCTTGCCAAGTAAGGCTCCATCTATAAAGGGAACAACCAACCTTCATCAGGCCAACTGGCAATTCTTGTCACATAAGATGCAAGGGTTAGAAGATCAGTATCCCCTTGCCAAGTAAGGCCCCATCTATAAAGGGAACAACCAACCTTCATCAGGCCAACTGGCAATTCTTGTCACATAAGATGCAAGGGTTAGAAGATCAGTCTCCCCTTGCCAAGTAAGGCCCCATCTATAAAGGGAACATCAATATACAGCTGTATTGAATGAACACAAGACATTAACTGTATATAACTAACTAACCAGTGGTTTGGATTCTGTAGTTTTCAAGGCATTAGCTATGGCTGTAAACTTCTCATCATCAATCCCAGAATTCCTTAGGCAGACAGATTGTAAATTGTCTCCCTTAGATAGGACATCACAAATTTCTGTTACCTAAAATAAAATAAAATCTTTAAGCATCTTTTTATTTTTATATATCAAATGTTAATTGTATCAATATCTGTATTCATAGACAGATATCCTTGGGTGATTCCTGTTTATCCCTCTGAAAAAACTGTTAGAAGGGGTATACTCAGAACACGTACAATTATGCATTTGTTAAGTTGAGAATTTCGTATTCATGAATCTTAAACTATGGACAATGACAGAAAATAACACTTTGATTAACATTTATAATTCGTTTTTAAAGTATTTACTTAATTATGCATGGTTTTATTTAAAATTCATACTGTTTATCATTAAAAATATTTAAAAAAAATTCCAGTTGAATAAAATTCAGACCATGTTTGACTATTGCATACCTGTGAACTACTAGTCTTGTATGATTTTTAACTTTAGTTTCTTGTGTATAATTCGGAGTTAAGTATGAGGTCCATTATCACTGTACTAGTATACATATTTTAGGGGCCAGCTGAAGGACACCTACGGGTGCGGGAATTCTCGATACATTGAAGACCCATTGGTGGCCTTCGGCTGTTGTCTGCTCTATGGTCGGGTTGTTGTCGCTTTGACAAATTCCCCATTTCCTTTCTCAATTTTACTGAAGGCAATACTGATAGGTTTTTTTTCAGTTTAATAAAATGTGCACCATGATTGACCAACTATTGCATACCTGTGAACTACTTAGGGCAATATTGTTGAGTTCCAAATCTCTTTTGCCTTCAATTGAAGATAAAATAGTTCCTTCCACTAACTGAGGCGGAGTAATACCAATCTTGGTCAGGGTAGATTTTACCTCTGTATGACTGGTAGCCAAGTTGTCAGGGTCGTTTCCTGTAAAAACAAGTTCAGTAAGATCTTATTTGTAGTTTCATAGAAAAATTTTGTACATGGCCATTATATCTTAGAATAAAAAAGAATTCATAAAATTGATATTTGAGGATTGAAAAAAGTGACAGACATGAGTAATGTAATGACAGACGGATGGACAGACAGACAAATGGAGGTATTATGGAAACAACCCTTTTGGTTTTTATAAAAAGGACTAACTTAAAACTTTATGTGAGATGAGAGCTTTTTTTGATCTGTGTTGAAGGCCTTATTGCAAATACATTTTTTTTGTCATTGATAGAAACCTCATGTCCTTAGTTTTTCTATTTAGGTCAATTAAGTATACATCGTAATTCATTTCTTGGATACCTATTTTTGTGGTTTGAGAAAATAGTGAAAGTTCGTGGATATTTGATTTTGCAGTACTGCCAAAGTCTGTATACAAGCCTATGGACAGTTTGTAATTTTCATCTTTATCCACGAAATCCATGACAATTGGTATCACAAAAAATAATAATAAAAATTAATCCACAGTATCTAAAAAAAATCATTTGTTTAACCTCCATGCATATTGTCATCTTCACTTTCACTGGCAAATATTGTGGTAGCTTTCATCTGTTCCCCTTCACTTTCACTGATAAATGGTTCTTCATTGATTATCTTCTCTTGATTGTCAACAGGTGGCGCTTCACTAACTGGAACATCATCTTTAGTCAGGATTTCTTTCATTTTTTCTGCAAGAAGAAATTACTGTATCTTAATACTCTTATACAAAAAAAATTGTTCTCTACTATTTAACTGTTAGCTCACTAAGAGTTATGGGCTTTGCTCATTGTTGAAAGCTGTATGGTGATCTGTAAATGTAAATTTCTATCATTTGATTTTTTTGTGGAGAGTTGTCTCATTGGCAACCATACCACATCTTCTTATTTTTTGTTTAATGAGAAAAATAATGTCCATTTATTTTCTAAACGTACTGTTTCATGTGTGCTTTATTTTTGTAAATACTTGTTGTCCTCAACTTTAGAAAACTTAATGGTTTCAATTACATAGTAAATCAAAGACACAAATTTATTATTTTGAAAATCATATTTTTATGCCCCATTTATGGCCATAATGTTTTCTGGTTTGAGCCTCCGTCTGTTCGTTTGTCCGTCAGTTCATCGTTCTGTCCCGCTTCATGTTAAAGTTTTTGGTCGAGGTAGTAATTGATGAATTTGAAGTCCAATCGACTTGAAACTTCGTACACATGTTCCCTATGACATGATCTTTCTAACTTTAATGCCAAATTAGAGATTTTACCCCATTTTCACGATCCACTGAACATAGAAAATGATGTTGTGGATAGTTCATCCCTGTACTGGGGACACATTCTTGTTTGCACTCCTTCAATATAGGATATTTTGTTGATCTCAAAGGACATGATTTATAACCAATTTGGAATTCAAAAGGAAGAAAAGATACGGATAAACGTACTTAATGACTATGTGTGTGGTTAATTAAACAAAGAACCCTCTCCTCTTTCCAGTGGCGGATCCAGAAATTTTCATAAGTGGGGGCCCACTGACTGACCTAAGAGGTGGCCCGCTCCAGTCACGCTTCAATGATTCCCTATATAAGCAACCAATTTTTTTCCCAAAAAGGGGGGGCCCGGGCCCCCTGCCCCCCCCTAAATCCTCCTCTGCTTTCTACAGATAAGCATTATATGACAGAAATACTGATATGAAGTGGAAATATCTATCATTTACTGATTCTTAAATGATGGTAACTACCTACTATAAATTCAGAAATTAATGCGAGGTTTTTATTATTGTGAAATATGTGATAGAGTTGTAAATGCAATAATTTAAACTCGCATTTTGAAATATTTTATATGAATTGAACAGGATTTTTCTAAAAATTGTAAAAAATAAAATTGCATTTAAGTCTAAAATGACAAAATCGCAATAATAAATGCACGCAATAATTTCTGAATTTTCAGTATATATAGGCCTTGTAATTTTAAATTTTCATAACTTTTAGCAACTCTTTATATAGTAAGAGAATGGTTTAAACAGAAAATCATCTAAAACAATATTTGAGAAAAACTAAGGTATTCTGACGGTTACTGCACCTGATCTATGTACATTACATTTCAATTTTCTTTATAACAAAAAATAGGTGAATGAAGCAAAAGTAAACAAATTTAAATGAAAAAGCTTTTCCACAACATGAAAACTAAATAACTAAAAATGCGAAAATACTGAGATGTGGTATGATTGACATTTTTTCCAAGTCATATTGCACTTTTAAGGTTATAGCACTAGTAGAATTATTGCACTATCAGATAAGGCCATATTGCACACATAAAACTATTGTATTGTAAAAGTTATAGTCTACAAGGAATATTACAATGCAATACAATTAAACCATAATTCGACTTAATTCTACACATTTAATATAAAATATTACCTTTAATGAAAGCCGCAAAGTCTCCTGGATGTTTGAATATTAACTCCAGCCAATAGGATAATTTGTTATATCATCTCCAGCCAATGAGAGAATTTGTTATGTAAACTACAGCCAATGGGAGAATGTGTTATTTTGTTGTATGGAGTGAGATGGTTAGTTACAGTAAAGCCAACAGAAAGATGTGTACAATACAAATACAACCTTGTTGTTGAAAGTGCAAAGGTCAATGACAGTTGCAGTGCAGAAAGTTCATTATCGGAAGGGCAGCAGCTGATATTACACATTAGGAAAGCATAAGTTTAAAACTGTGAGTTAGTGTATGGATATACACCACAGAACAAGCAGTGATTATAAAATCAAAGGAAGGATTTCAAATTTGGATTTTGACCCCATTTGCTAAAGAAATAATGTTTTGTGATTTTGAAAATAAAATGAGAAAAAAATAATGTTTAGGCTAAGTTTGGAAAAAATTCTAAATAACAAAGACAAAAATTAGAATTTCATTTATAAAAAGATTTGAACTGATTTTTAAATAAATTACTTGAAACAATAATGAATAGCACAAACACAGGTTTAATGAAAGATGCGTAAAAATGGAAACAAAGCATATATATATATATACAAATGCATTGGTGTGCAAGTGTTAAATTCAAACAGTTAAAGGCAAATGGCAATTTACAAAATCATTAAAAAATAATTTGGACCTAATAAATATTATGAAATTTTAAAATAAAATTACTAATTATAATATCTAAAAATATTAAAATATGAATTCTACATCCCAATATTAAAAAAAATTAAAATGCATTCACTTGAAAAATATTAAATTGATTTTTATATTTTATTTGTGTACAATGTCCAGACATACGCAACACACATCTATACAACTTAATTCAATTTTGTACAAGTTAAATTTCTAAACAATTATCATGAAAAAATCTGCAAACAGTCAGGGGCAATTATCCCAAAATATACAATCATACGAGTCAAAAACTGCAGACAAATGTTTCTCATCATAATTCTTTTTTTTTCGATTTGAATGGGTTTTTTTTTCAAAATAAGACAAAAAAAAAATTTAAATTGAATTTCAAAATGAATGCATTTATAAAACAAAACATCAACAAAAAGAGTGAAACATTGAACTACAAGGAGCAGAGAGAAAGGGGAAAGTTTTAGTAAAAACTCCATTTTTTTCTTAAGGCTGCTGTCCCTTCCCTGAAAATAGGAAAGAAACAAATGGTTAGCATTGGCACCTCTAAGCAATCTAGGATGTGTAATAAAGAATTCAAGAGGCAGGATATAAGCAGATTATCTCCCTTTGTGATAATTCTTAAGTTATCTTCCTTTGGGAAAATTCTAAATTTTGTTCTGATGCGAAATACATTTGATAGTTTGAAAATCCTTAAAATAATTTCTCATGTAATTGGTGTGTTATTTGAACTTTGTTGATTCATTTAAAACTTGTACCATTTGAACTAGGTGGATTCATTAAAAGCTAGTGTAATTTGAACTATATTGATACATTTAAATCTGGTGTAATTTTGACTAATCTGATTCATGTCCCACATTTGTCCCATATGGACTCATGTAACCTGGGTGTATTGATTCATATAACAAGTTTTTTTTTTAGTCAATTTTCAATAAAACTCTAACTGTCTCAGATTGTATTTGAAATGATGAGAGCTGTATGTTTTTATAGACAATCCCTATCAACTAGAAATTTAATAGTATTTTCAGCAATAACTTGTACTCTAGCTACAAAATAACAATATTCTAGCCTACATTTTTCTAGCTTAACTTATCAATTCAATTATTAGATCAAATCATTTTCTTGTACTATTTTTTCTACAGCTCACTTAGCTGCATTCCAATGATAGTGAAAGAAAAAGTAGATGTCTTTGAGCGTCAATAAAATGGCAACCTTGCAGGTTTCAGATTTAGTATCTATTGTAACATAGATTTCTTTGAAGGTCAATAAGACAGCGACCGAACTGGTTTCAGAATTAGTGTTCATTGTAAAATAGATGTAGATGAAAATACATCACTTCGTGAAGACTTACCAACAGTCTTTTGTTTATCTTCATCTTCACTGTCAGATGAATCAGACGAGGAATCAGATGATGAGCCACTAGATGAATCATCTGTTGTTGTTGTCGTGTCTGAAATAGGTGTTAAAAAGTTGAATACAAAAGAAAATAACTATAAATATAAACTAGAGGCTCTAAAGAGCCTGAATAGCTCACCTTTGTTTATATTTATTAAACAAAGAACACAGATGGATTCATGACAAAATTGTGTTTTGGTGATAGTGATGTGTTTGTAGATCTTACTTTACTGAACATTCTTGCTACTTAAAATTATCTCTATCTATAAAGCACTTTGCCTAGTACATGTAGTTACAGAGGAAAATATTTTGTAAAAATTTACCAAAATTTACCAAATTTATGAAAATTGTTTTAAATTGAATATAAAGAGCAACTCCTTAAGGGGTCAATTGACCATTTTGATCATCATGACTTATTTGAAGGTCTTCGGGACAGGTGAGCTAAAAATGTGGTATGATATATTGCCAATGAGACAACTATCCACCAGAGTTCAAAGGAAATTAATGTCAGCAATTATAGACATGGTAACTATGAAGTCTTGAACAATGATTAAAACCAAACAAAGATGTGACCACACAACTTCATAAAATATTATCATTACTCATTTATTTTTACCTGTCACTAGATTGATGAACAAATGACCTCACAGACCAAACTAGATGTGTCAAAGCGACACGAATGGCCCCATCCCAAAAAGTTGAAAAATCTGCAATTTCAATATAAACACAAACATGATGGTAGCCTCACATATCAAAAATCAGCTCAAAATCTGGAGGGGAATAGAGAAAAAATCTGTATAACTGTGATTTTCAATAATTTATCAAAGTCCAAAGCCCGCAATTTTGGCAAAAATTAGTGGAGCAGAACGAAACTTTAACTTGATCTGTAACTCATCATAGTTAACTCACATACTAAAAATCCGCCCCATATCTGAAGGCGTTTAGAAAAAAACTCTGTATAACTGTGATTTTCAACAATTTCTCAAAGTCCAAAGCCCGTAATTTCAGCAAAAATTAGTGGAGTGGTACAAAACTTAAACTTGATCTGTAACTAATCATGACTAACTCACATACCAAAAATCAGCCCAATATCTGAAGGCGTTTAGAAAATAACTCTGTATAATGGTTTGTTGCGGAATGACGGAATTACGGACAAGGGTAAAACTATATGGCACCGACAACTTTTTTGCGGGGCCATAAAAATATAATGACTTCTAGTATTGTGGGCCAAGCATAAATATCAATTTTTCAAAACTGTACCTTTTTTCTCCTCTTCTTTTTTCTGCACTGTTTCTGTTTTCTGTACTACTTCTGTTTTTTGTACTACTTCTGTTTTTTGTACTACTTCTGTTTTTTGTACTTCTTCAGTTTTCTGAACTGGTACCTGTTTCTGACTCCTATCAGTCTCAGTCTCTGTTTCACTACTACTGGTTCCACTAGAACTACTTGAGCTACTAGTTGTGCTCTTTTTCTCCTTCTCCTGGATAACAGATAATTTTGCCTTTTGTTGCTCCGGTTCCCTTTTAAGTTTTTCGTTATCAGTTTCAGTCTCAGTAGCAGTACCAGTCTCAGTACCAGTTTCAGTTTCACTATCAGAACTTGAACTTGATTCGTCAGTTTTTGGTCTACTGGTCGTTACAACATTAGCTTCTATGGGATGTGGTAAAGTGCTACCAGGACGAGGGGGTGTTATAGCCCTCGGTGTTTTTTCATTGTTACTTTCACTTTCAGAACTGCTAGAACTTGATGATTCCTTTTCTTCCTTTATAGCTTTAGTCTCGGGTGGAGTGATAGATTTTGGAGATTTTTGGTCGGTGTCAGTAGTAGTCTCAGTTTCACTACTAGAACTATCAGATGACTTTTTGGGAGTTGAAGCAGGGGTTATTGATTTAACCACCTTTTTCTCAGCATCAGTTTCTGTTTCAGTATCACTACTAGAACTTGAACTAGATGAAACAGTCCTTGACCTTGGGGGTGTGACCTTAGCTGGAGATGGAGTCCTTGGAGGGGTGACCTTTGAACCTTTTTCTTTCTCTGTGTCTGTATCAGAATCACTGCTACTAGAGCTGGATGATGCTGGGCGACTAACCTTTGGAGAAGCAACACGCTTTGGCGTAGATCTCTCTGACGCACTGCTTGTGTCGCTGCTGCTTCTATTCCTTGTTGACCTTGGTTTCTCTGTCACAACCTCCCTCTCTGCCTCTACCTGTCTATTAGCTTCTTTAACCTCTTGTTCGTACATTTTAGAGTAACTTGGTGCCTCTGGAATATAATCCATTCTAGGGGTGGAATTTAGATTTTCAGTCGGTTTCCTCTTAGCATAAATATCTCTTTTAATTTTCTCTTGTCTTTCTTCTTCTCTCCTTCTCCTCTCCTCTTCCAGCTCTTGTTCTCTCTTTTTCTGATCAGCCAGCCTCTTTTCTTCTCTTACTCTAGATTCTTCTTCATGTCTTCTTCTTTCTTCATCTTCCTCCCGTCTTTTTCTCTCTATTTCTAATTGTTTCTGTTCTTCTTTCAATCTAGCTTCTTCCTCTTTTTTTCTCTCCTCTTCTCTACGTTGATCAATACTACTTTGGTGATCCTTCTTTCTTATCTCTTCCCTAGACAATTGTCTCTTGAATTTTTCCCTTCTTGAATCAGTAGATGAAGAAGATGAAGATGAAGAAGATGATGTAGATGACCTTCTTTCTTTTCTTTTCTCAACAACAGGCTCACGTTGTATTGTCACAACAGTAGGCTTTATCTCTTCTGTCTTTCTTTCTTCTTCTTTTATCCTACAAAATATTAAAACATAAAGCTTATGTTTACCAGTCTTATGAACGTATTAACACTTTTGGTATTTAGCTGAATTTTGTCTCCAAATGACCCTAGATCCGAATAACCTTCCGAATTCAAGCAACAATCACGTTTTAATTAAGACGGGAATTTGGGAACCTGTTTTTTTATGTAATGGTAGACAAACTTGTATATAAGAGTAAATACATCTATTGTACTGTAAATTAAGATTTCTTTTATGAATTTAATAATGAGATTGTTGAATAATGGAACAATAATGCAATGTTGCATACAATCAATATCATGATTATCTCAAATAAGTTTTGCTAAAAATCTATCCTGTCCAAACTTAAAATTGGTTTATGGATTGATTTAAACGAACATCTTTTCTTAAACTTGGTTTTTGCACAGTGTTGAAGGCCTTGCTTTGACTTTGAGATGAAGAAAATTGATACAAGTTCAGTTCCTCTGCTTTTAATATTGTACATTGTACTGATTTTATGTCATGTATGGATACCCCACATATTTTTCTTTCTATTTTATCATTTGTATTGAAAAAGAGGGGAGAAAGATACCAGAGGGACATTCAAACTGATAGATCGAAAATAGACTGATAAGATCATGGTTGAAAAAGAACAAGAATGTGTCCATAGTACACAGATGCCCCATCTGCATTATCATTTTATATGTGAAAATGGGGTAAAAACTTTGCCATTAAAATTAGAAAGATGATATAAAAACTAAGCAACACAAACCCCACTAAAAACTTGGGTTGATCTAAGGTGTTCAGGAAGAGTAAGCAGATCCTGTTCCACAAGTTCCACCTGTCATGTTGTTCATGTTATTATAAACCCAGTAAACAGTCTAATTCGGTAAGTCTCAATTGTGAAAAGGGTACAGGATTGTAGTTACAACAAAAGGTATTGGCTGACTGTTTCTGACTGTTTATTTGTCTGACTGTTATTGACTGTTTATTTGTCTGACTGTTATTAACTGTTTATTTGTATTGACTTACTGTTTTTGACTGTTTATTTGTCTGACTGTTATTGACTGTTTATTTGTCTGACTGTTATTGACTGTTTATTTGTATTGACTTATGGTTTTTGACTGTTTATTTGTCTGACTGTTATTGACTGTTTATTTGTATTGACTTACGGTTTTTGACTTTTTATTTGTCTGACTCTTTTTGACTGTTTATTTGAATTGACTTACTGTTTTTGACTGTTTATTTGTCTGACTGTTATTGACTGTTTATTTGTATTGACTTACGGTTTCTGACTGTCTCTACTCTTAGCACTAGAGCTACTACTGCTGCTACTAGTGCTATCTTTTCTCTTCGGAGGAACTGTTTACAAAAAAAACATCAGATTAAAAAAATAAACTTACTAAATATTAGTTTCTCAAATACAAAAGAAACAACCAAATGATGTGTTATTGATGGAGGTTTATAAACATAATTAACTGATCCATGTTCTGTATGTGATGTCTTTAGTCAGAAATCTGTATTTCAGCAGAAATCTGTATTTCAGTGGTTGTCATATGCATGATAAAACATATTTGTTTTTTGTTTATTGTTTGGTGCATATATGAGGTTGATTGTTTTCTTGTTTTAAAAGTTTTACTTTTCTCTATTTGGTGCCTTTTGTAGCTGAAATTTGTGGTATGGATTTTGTCCTTTTTGATAGATTTAGGTGGCATGGTGATGTATAATTGTTAACTTCATTTGGTCTCTGATTTATCTCATAGGAAATCATACTAAATCTTTTAATTTTAACATAGTAGTAATGATTTGAAATAAAATGTAGCTTGTACTCAATGGGTATGTTTTGGGGGATTATCTTGTAAAATACTACTATTTTGTAGAATCCTCAACAATCCAAAACTGTGGCTATTATAGATTAGAATCATGATTGGAATTCCATTATTTCCTTGTACTTTAACTATTACACTATTTTTCTCTTATTATGAATTTATTTTGCCAAATATTCCCTATTTTTTATGATCAATATATGCTTCTTTCTCTCAGAATATTCTTCATTTTATTGCCCTTAAGCTGTTTTTTTGCCCCTATTCTCTAAACCCTAAAAAGACTCTTATAGATTACGGGTGTGTGACCGTGGCAAACACTTTACCTGGTTCACGTTGAATCCATTTCTTACTCTCTGGCTGTTCATCTTCGTCCGAATAACTCTGTAGCTGAAATCAAAATACCAAATGTTGATGACTAGGAAATATATTTTAAAGATAAGTTCTTGTATAAATATGTGTATTAGTTATTGAATGTACTGTCCAAAAAATAAATCTAATTGGCTTATGAATATTGTTTATAATAAAAGAATATTCCAGGTACCTTGACCTATAATATTTTACTTTTCTAATTTGTTACTTGGGTGGAGAGTTGTCTCATTGGCACATACCACATCTTCCTATATAAACAAAATTGAGAGGTGGTATAGGGTTGGGATGATTCTTTTTTTTTATACCCCTTCACAAATTATTATTGTTTTCACTGGTGACAAAATTGTACCTGCTTCCACTGGGATCACCAACAGGAAAAGCATAACGTGATGTCAAACCCTTTCATACATTTAGTTTCTAAAATAGCCCCAAGGACACTCAAATTTTTCTTTATTTAACACCTGAGTTTCAAAAATAAATCTGAATTTGCAGGAGATAAACCGCAGACATGACTTTTTAAATTTTTTTTATAGAATTTGACCTTCACCTTCACCGGTTTATCTTTCTCTGATCTTTCATCATCTGACAAATCTTTCTTCGTATCTTCATCTGCTCGCAGTCCATATATCTCTCTATCATTCACTTCTTCTGTCTTTGGTGTAGGGGTGTGAGATCTTGGTGGTGGTGACCTGGATCTTGAACTTGAGGATGAGGAACTGGATGAACTTGACCTTGACCTCCTTCCTTTAGGCTTTGTCTCTTCATCAGATTCAAAATCGTCTTTGTATTTTTCTGCAAAAAATAAAAGTTTCAAGTTAAATATTCTGAAGACTAAAAACCTCAATAAAAAAAAATAATTTCAGAATCTTTAACTGCAAATTATCTTTAATTGGTTTTCTTTTTTACTGTCAAATGTATTAGCTATTTGAGTTCGTTCATAAAATCTATCGATCAATTAAATAAAATTCTTGAGTGATTGCATCATTAATATGATTTGTCCTTCTTGTAAGAAAATATACTTTAACTTCAAATTACTTTTTGAAAGTTGCAATTGCAAAATGTATATAATCACAGCATGTTTCCTTCACTTTACAAAACAAAAAATAAACATTAACTTACCGTGCTGTGTATTCATTCATTTTTCGTGGATTGACAAAAAATTGAATTTTGTGGAAACTTGATTTAATGGTTTAATACCAAAGTCTACCTGCATTCCTATAGAGAGGTTGCATTTTGTTGAACGCTAAAATTTGAGGTTCCCCTTTACCCATGATAATTGGTTAAAAAATGAAAAATTATGAATCCACAGTAAACTTGCTGATTGCCAGTACACATCTCATAGCATTTGGTTTCAATTTATACTTACCATAATTTTCATCTGTTTCAGAATATATGACAACCACCTTATCAGAAAACTATATTTTGCATTATCCACTTTTTACATGCAGCAGCAAATTTACTTTATGCATATTTTGCATCTTCAGATTATTGTTTGAAGGGCAAAGTGTCCTTCTGTCACAGTTTAGGTAAACTTTCACTATTAAAAACTTGTTAATTTTTACGAATCTTTATCTTGATAAACAAAAACCCATATCTATAAAGCTATGAATAGATAACAATAATTATGCCTTTTTATCTAATATATCATAACCAATGAAGTGAAGCAACAACAAAAATTCAGATATAAGAGTGAGTGACATTAGAAAACATCAAAATCTGCATATAAACCTTTTACAATGTTTTTTTTTTTATGTTCACATACGACATATTTACTGGCAGAAAAGGGTATCCAATGAATAATAATAAATCAACAGTAATTGAAATTCCTCTAACTCTAGGTGGCATTTAACTAATATATCTACCTCAATAACAGACCTCATCCTCTAATGATAAAATTATTTATACTATGTCTTCAATCAGAAACAATTATGTGACAACTGTTGGACAATGGTGAACAGTTAATAAAAACATTTCAAAATAGAAACAATATTTATTGTGAAGAAATGAATTTTTATTTTAACATTATTACAGACATCTATTTAATACAAGACTTAATATACACAATATGACATAAAGCCTGGCAAAAGGGTAAAGCTAAGTATATTTTGGCACTAATTTCTAGGTTAAAATTCCTGTCAAGTGAAAACACTTCTTTGATTGGAATGATTTAAAAACAAAAAATCTTTCTTAAAAATCACATTTAGTTTTGGTTTTTATTCACTATTCTATTCAAAATTAACAAATCCTTTTTTTTTCGGTTATGTGTCATGAGTGCTAAAATAACTAAGTGCCTTGAACCTTTTGAGGGTCTGTGTGGGGATTAATTTTAAGGTAATTTTACTTTAAATTTTAATACCTATTTTTTTCCAAATTTTTTTTTGCCTGTTTTTCTCTACTTTCAGGGGGCTGATTTAAGTGTAGGTTTGGTCAATCATTCTCATACCCCATCCAGACCCTCATTTAAACATTCACAAAGATTAAAAAATACAAAATAAAATCTATCTAATACAATAAAGATAACCATTAAAAACATTACTATAACATTTTTTTTTATAAAGATTAATAAAAAGGAACAATATCATATATCACAGAGATCTTAGGGTTAGCATACTTAGACTTATATTGTACAACCAATATATGTATGATTTTTCATATTAGTCACAAATATACACTGTTGTACCAAGGGTGAATGATCATAGGGACTAAAATAATACAAACAAAAACAATAACTCAAAAGAAATCTAAAAAGGAGAAATCCATAAGAACTGACGAAATCAAAAGTTGAGACTTTATCAACCAACACAGTGGCGGATCCAGGGGGGGGGGGGTTCTGGGGGTTGGAACCCCCATGTTTTTTGGACGATCAATGAAATTGAATGGGAGCATATAGTTGGAACCCCCCCCTTTACTCTGGGTTGGGAACCCCCCCTTTTTAAAATGGCTGGATCCGCCACTGCAACAGAACGAACGGCAAGCAACTGTGATATTCCCATCTTGGTAGACATTTTCCTGAGAAAATGGTGAGTTAAACCTGATTTGATAGCTAGCACTTTTCTAAGAAAAGTTCCAAATTCAAAGTTTCACAACTCTTAAAAAACTTTTGTAATTGGTGGATGACCGCATATTTGTAGAGGATAAAATCTAGGGTTTATCTGTCAGAATGCCGAGTGAAATTTCAGATGGCAAAACAATTTATTCAAATTCAGGCTGGATCATTTAAATGTTAAACAAAAATGCACTTTAAAATTTGCCAATGTTAATCTTAAATTTATAGTCACAAATATCCTTTCAGGCGCTGATCTGTGTCAGTATGGAAAACTCATTGCCACAGGAAAATCAAAGATTTACTCAAGTAAGTTTATAAAATAGGATTGTTACTTAAAATATTCAACTTCAACAGAATTATATGCTGTGAATTATATATAAAAGGTAATTTAAAATATGAAATGTGAAAATCATTTAAATCAAAATCTATCTTGGTGTTTGTCCAAAGATTATGTGAAATATTCAAATTTTGTTAAAAGAAACAAGAATGTGTCCCCAGTACACGAATGCCCCACTCGCACTATCATTTTCTATGTTCAGTGGACCGTGAAATTAGGGTTAACCCTCTTATTTGGCATTAAAATTAAAAAGATCATATCATAGGGAACATGTATACTAAGTTTGAAGTCGATTGGACTTCAACTTCATCAAAAACTACCTTGACCAAAAACTTTAACCTGAAGCGGGACAGACGGCCGAACGAATGGACTGACGAACGAACGGATGAACAAACGGACAGATGCACAGACCAGAAAACATAATGCCCCTCCACTATCGTAGGTGGGGCATAAAAAAAAATTTCTTTTCATTTATTTTGTAAATCATATTCTCCATGTGATAATGCCAAATATAAAGAGGATATAACATATAAAAAGATTTTAGTAAAACAACAAATTACTCAATAAATGACTAACTAATACAATATATTATAGGTAACTTATTGTTATCATTATACAGTAGAACCTGTTTATAAAGGCCATCCTCCAGACCACAACAACCTGACCATGTAAGTGAAATGACCAATCAATTGAGGCTGAAATGAAGGACCTCACAAGAGATGTTTTCTTTACAGCAATGACTATATACTGTAGATTCCTTTATTTTTTGTGGATTGTTAATAAATCATGTTATTCCTTGATATTTGATTTGGAGTCCTTAAATGTCTTTATATAAGCTTATACAAATTTCATACTTCTTTCAGTATTGAAATTTGTGATTCCCCCAAACCCACTAAACCAAGGAAAATAAGTATCCCAAGAATATTAATGAAACCAAAGTAGTAACGTTTGTCTACTGTATACATGATTTATCACACAATATCTATACTAATTACAATAAACTATTTTCATATAAGGGACTTTTGGTTCTGGAGTATATAAATTTTCAACTGGTAACCTTCTCTGTGGAAGGACTTTCTGGTATTCTCTTGAGTCAGAGCAACTCAAAGACGTAAAAAAAAAAAAAAGATCGATGCAATTTTTGAAAATTATTAACTGTTTTCCAATATTTTTGTCATGTATAGAAAAACTTAAAAGGGTAACTTTTCCTAACATAATGGATCAATTGTAAGCTTGATTTTACTTCTTGTACTAATTGACAGAGTATCAGAATGTCCTACCACAGAGTACGTTACCTGCCAAACAAATTATATACTCAGGAGTCAAAAGTCAGTGGTATGAAAATAGTAAATTAAGACAGAACTATAACCAACAATTATTTTATAATTAAAAACATGTCTATTCTACTTATAATAAGATATGATTATGTTTATTAGGACTGGTTTCCTCTAAAGTTAAACTTCTTCTGTCTGGTACCCTGATGTCTTCACAGTCTCTACAACTAAAACAGTGTTCACGGTATAAATCTTAATTCACACAGACAATATTTTTCCTAATAGAATCTTCTTGGGAATTCTTTCAAATTTTGCAATAAAGCTAATTTCATGAACTGCATGTACTCTAAATTTATAAGAAGATGTGGTATGAGTGCCGATGAGACAACTGAGACTTCATTCAAGTCACAATTTTTATATAGTAACAGGTCTTATGGACGAAATAAAGTTAAACCATAACATCTAAGAGGTAATTTAAACCATGACATTCTTTTAGACAAAGTAAGTTAAACCCTGACATTCTTTTAGACAAAGTAAAGTTTAACCATTACACCTTTTATATGAAATAAATTTAAAAACCATGACATTCTTTAAGATGAAGTAAAGTTAAACCATGACATTCTTTTATATGAAGTAATTTACCATTATACCTTTTAGACGAAGCAAAGTTCAACCATGACATTCTTTTAGATGAAGTAATTTACCATTACACCTTTTAGACGAAGTAAAGTTAAACCATGACATTCTTTTAAATGAAGTAATTTACCATTACACCTTTTAGACGAAGCAAAGTTAAACCATGACATTCTTTTAGACGAAGTAAAGTTAAAACATGACATTCTTTTAGACCAAGTTAAGTTAAACCATTACACCTGTAAGACGAAGCAAAGTTAAACCATTACATCTTTTAGACAAAGTAAATTTATAAACCATGACATTCTTTTAGACAAAATATACATAATTGGGCAGTATTTCAGATTTTTATAAATTTTGTATGCATTTAAGACTTGTTGAACTGCATCTGAATATGGAAAAGTATACCCCTAGGGTAAACTTAAAAATATCAATTTTTGAATATTCAGAATGGACATAAAAAGGGAAAAAATGAAGTTTCCTAATTTTAAAATAGTGACAAGAGGTTATCATCTTTTTTCTAAAAATAAAATGGTTTGTGAACACTTAAAATTTAATGATAAGGAAAATGTTATTTCAAGACAACTTTTCGTGAGTTTTATACATCCCTCAACTTATGATTTAGACAGCAAACTAAAATCTGGTGACCCCTTAATATATCAAATCAAGAAAACAGAATTGTTCACAGCTAAAGCATACAAATTTTGTAAAATCTGAAATACAACTAAACTATATCTATTTTCCCTTCAGTTGAAACTTATTTCAAATTAAACAAAAATCTAATATAATAATATATACAGAGAAATATTCAAAGAAATATAAACAAAAATAAAATAATTATGTGACATGTTCAACTTGTGCTTTATAGACAACTACAGTTAAATATACAAAAAAATAAAACAATATGAAAGTTTCAACAAAAATTGCAGAGAGTTAATAAACTTTAAAGAAATGCAAAATGATTTTACTCGATCAAGTGGGTGCACTTGAAATTCAAAATATAGAGTTCAAGATTTTATTTGTGATAAAATTCAAGATAACAACATCTAGGAAAATCAATATTACAACACTGACTAAAAGTTGATTTCTGATAACTAAGTCTAAAAAGCTAACTGTGGATTCATTTAATTTTGTGAGTACCAATTTGTGTGGATGAAATAAAACTATTAAATTTTGTTGTTTTGCCGAGGTCAGCATACAAGTCAATAGAAAAATTTCTTACTTTGAAAATTTAATTACATTGTACACATTTCCCCACGAAATCCATGTAAAATTGGTATCCAACGAATATCAATGAATCCACAGTATCATCTTGTGTTTAAGTCACAAAAATTATCCATTTGTTCTTTCAGTATTTATTTTGGAACACTTTGTGTGACAGAGTCAGTTGTCACTTCAGAAATGGTAGACATGACATCAACATCATAAGCAGCAGACTTAATATCTTTCAGAGTCTGTTTGTCAATCATTAACTCAGCATCACTTTCCAATAACGCCTCAATGTCTTTCTTTGTCAATATGTTCATCTCTTCTTTCTGTTCATCATTGTATTGGAAGTTTTCTTTTAAAACTTCAGTTAATATCTTCTTCTCACCACTGTTTAGATTATCATCAATTTCATTTAAGATGGCTGAAACTTCTTTATCTTCCAATGATTTTAACTCTTTGGTTGCAGTATCTTTAATCTCTAACCCAACAGAGGCATCATCTTTAATCTCCAACCCATTGGGTAAAGCATTCTTAATCTCTAAATTTTCATTTGTCTCTAAACTAATTTTATCCGTTTGTTCTGAATTTACCATATCAGAGCCTGAATTTTCATGTTTAACGTCAGGTTCAGATGTTTCTGTCATAATTTTTTCTTCAGATTCTTGTTTTTGATTAGTCTGTTGTGGTTTGTTATCAATTGTTTCGGTTTGTTCTTCTTTAGCAACACTTAATGGCAAATCTTGTAAATCCTTTTGTTTTGAAACATTTGAAGTGTTCTGTGTATTTTCAGAAGTTTTCGTCTTTACTTGTTTTTGATCTGAAATTTGTACAATACAGTCCTCATTTGGTGGATTATTTGGACAGGTCACAACAATATCAGGTACATGAGTTATTTCCCCTTTTGTATCTGGATTTACTTCCTGCCCATCATTAACTTCTGCAATATCTACAGTCCAGTTTCCAGAGTTCACCTGTTCAACTGTATTGTTTTGTATGGCAGTGTCAGTTTTGGTTTCAAAAGGATTATTTTGTTGTGTTTTAGGTGTAGAGCATTGAACAGGCTGGACTGTTTCATTTTCTCTGCAGGTCAAATCAGTATGAGAGAGATCAACAGTTATATCTTTTGACTGCTCTTTCTCTTTAGTATTTGGTACATCCTTCTTTATTTCATCAATATGAATCACCCCAGCAGCTATTTTCTCAGAACTAATGACAATATTCTCAATAACACTGTGAACTGTCTGTTCATTCACAGCAGTTTCAGAAATATCATCTGCATTTAAGTGTACAACACTACCTATCACTTTTCCTGCCTCAGTTAATGCAGCTTCAACAGAGGAGCCAGTTTGACTACTGGATTCTTGCGCTTGAACTGGTTCTGCATTTTCTGATGCAACTGGTACTGCAATGATTCCCACTTTGCCTGCCTCTACAACAACAGAATCAATGATGTGTGAACTGTTGTCCTGTTCAGAAACTGGTTCTTTGATATCAGGAACATCTGGTACTGCAACTATTCCAATTTTTCCAGCATCAACTATAACTGAATTAATGTGACCAGGTGATGGACTGGTTTCCTTTTCATGGTTTGGATCCACATTTGCTGATACTTCTGGTACTGCAGTAATTCCTATTTTCCCTACCTCAACAATAGTTGATTCTACAATGTTACCAGTTGATGTAGTAGTTCCCTGTTCAGAAACTGGTTTGATATTAGCTGGAACATCTGGTACTTCAACAATTCCTATTTTTTCAGCATCAAGAATATTTGAGTCAATATTACCAGAATCTACTGGTTTTGATTCAGTCACAGGTCTCTCTGCAGTTTTCGTATCAATGATTTGTGAATTGCTTTCAGTTGTAAATGCTAGTTTGATTTCAGTGTTTTGTGCAAGTTCTGGCTTATTATCAGTGGTATTTGTATCTACCAGTTTAGTTTCAGTGGTTGGTTTATCTATTGGTTTAGTCTGAGTGCTTGGTATGTGTTCTGGTTTAATTTCAGTTGTTGGTGTATCAACTGGTTTTGTTTCAGTGGTTGGTGTTTCTACTGGTTTGGTTTTAGTGGTTGGTATATCAACTGGTTTAGTTTCAGTGGCTGGTGTAACTACTGGTATAGTTTCAGTGGTTGGTGTTTCTACTGATTTTGCTTTAGTGGTTAGTGCTTCTACTGGTTTTGTGTCAGAGGTTGGCGTATCTACTTGTTTAGGTTCAGTGGTTGAAGTTTCTACTGGTTCAATTTCAGCAATTAGTGTAACTTCTGGTTTTGTTTCAGAGGTTGGTCTTTCTAATAGTTTTGTTTCAGTGAATGGTGTATCTACTGGTTTAGTTTCAGTGGTTGGTGTTTCAACTTGTTTGGTTTCAGTGATTGGTGTTTCTATTGGTTTAGTTTCAGTTGCTGGTGTATGTACTGGTTTAGTTTCAGTGGTTGGTGTATCAACTGGTTTAGTTTCAATAGTTGGTGTATCAACTGGTTTAGTTTCAGTGGCTGGTGTATCTACTGGTTTTGTTTCAGCAGTTGATTTTACTACTGATTTTGTTTCAGTGGTTGGTTTCTCTACTGCTTTTGTTTCAGTGGTTGGTGTATCTACTGGTTTTGTTTCAGCAGTTAATTTTACTACTGATTTTGTTTCAGTGGTTGGTTTCTCTACTGTTTTTGTTTCAGTGGTTGGTGTATCTAGTGGTTTAGTTTCAGTGGTTGGTTTTCCTACTTGTTTTGTTTCAGAGGTTGGTACATCTATTGGTTTAGTTTCACTGGTTGGTGTTTCTACTGGTTTAGTTTCAGCGATTAGTGTAACTTCTGGTTTTATTTCAGTGGTTGGTTTTTCTACTGTTTTTGTTTCAGTGGTTGGTGTATCTACTGGTTTAGTTTCAGTGGTTGGTTTTCCTACTTGTTTTGTTTCAGAGGTTGGTGCATCTATTGGTTTAGTGTCACTGGTTGGTGTTTCTACTGGTTTAGTTTCGCCGATTAGTGTAACTTCTGGTTTTATTTCAGTGGTTGGTTTCTCTACTGTTTTTGTTTCAGTGGTTGGTGTATCTACTGGTTTAGTTTCAGTGGTTGGTTTTCCTACTTGTTTTGTTTCAGAGGTTGGTGCATCTATTGGTTTAGTTTCACTGGTTGGTGTTTCTACTAGTTTAGTTTCCATTGTTGGTTTATCTTCTGTTTTAATATCAGTGGTTGGTGTTTCTACTGGTTTAGTTGCAGCAGCTGATGTATCTTTAGGTTTAGTTTCAGGGGTTGATGCATCAACTGGTGTAGTTTCAATAATTGGTGTATCTGTTGGTTTTATTTCAGAAGCTGGGGTTTCTACTGGTTTAGATTCAGTGGTTGATGTTTCTACTGATTTTGATTCAGTGGTTGGCGTTTCTACTTGTTTAGTTTCAATGGTTGGTGGTTCTACTGATTTTGTTTCAGTGGTTGGTGTATCTACTTGTTTAGTTTCAGTGGTTGGTGTATCAACTGGTTTACTTTCAGTGGTTTGTGATTCAACTGGTTCAGTTTCAGTGGTTGGTGTATCAACTGGTTTAGTTTCAATGGTTGGTGGTTCTACTGATTTTGTTTCAGTGGTTGGTGTATCTACTTGTTTAGTTTCAGTGGTTGGTGTATCAACTGGTTTACTTTCAGTGGTTTGTGATTCAACTGGTTCAGTTTCAGTGGTTGGTGTATCAACTGGTTTAGTTTCAGTGGTTTGTTTATATACTGATTTTGTTTCAGTGATTGATGTTTCTACTGGTTTTGTTGCAGCGGTTGGTGTATCGATTTGTTTACTTTCAATAATTGGTGTATCAAGTGGTTTTGTGTCAGTGATTGTTGTATCTACTGTTTTTGTTTCAGTGATTGGTGTATCTACTGTTTTAGTTTCACTGGTTAGTGTATCTGCTGATTTAGTATCAGTGGTTGGTTTTTCCACAATTTTCATTTCAGAACTACACGTTTCTTCAGCTTTTCCTTTAACAATATCTTCATGATTTTTCTCCACTAGTTTGAGTTGATTCTCCTCTTTGATTACACCGTTAATGTCAGAAACACTCTTGTTATCCACTGGCGAAGTAGCACCACTAACAGACTCATTAGAACTAGAGTCCAGGTGTATAATGGCTGCCAGACTTCCCACCATGCCAGTTTCTAACGCAGCCACTTCTACAGCTCTCATTTCATCACTATCATCACTATATATATGTTCATTAACAGCTTCAGTTATCATTTTGTCATCAGGTAAAATCTTTTTGTCTATCTGTTTTGAAGTTACTTGACTGGTTTCTGTTTTTAATATTTTTGAACTTTCATTTTTAGGTTCAGTTCCTTCTGTATGTTTTTCTTCAGTTTCTGTTTTCAATATTTTTTTACTTTCTTTTTCTGGTTTTATTTCTTCTGAATAGTTATTACCATCGACAGTTATAACTGTTTCATCAGAAATTTTATTACTAGCTGGAGAAATTGGTTCCTTTCCCACAATACAAACATCAGACGTTTGATTTGTGCTATTTTCAGATACTTTGACATTTTCACATCCTTTAGATGTGTCCTGCTTTATATGTATTTCAGCTACCGCAACAATTGTTTCTTTCTTCTCATTCTGTTCTGTAGATATAGATGATGGACTTTCTTTGGTTTCATTGTTATAACTTGACTCTTCTGATTGTGTATCTTTCTGTATAGCTGCACGACTGATGTTTTTAAGTGATTCCGGGGCAGACATAGCCGATTCCTGTCCCTCTGGATCTGTTCTTGGTGTTTCAGGCACAACAGCCTCTTTTTCAGCTGCATTACGTCCCACTTCCTGTTCTACTTTAGGACTTTCTCTTTCCTCTTTGTTATTTATTTTACTTAAATCTTCTTTGATGTTATGTACAATACAATTTACATACTCCATTACAACAGAAGAAGAAACTGAAGATTCTTCTACATCATTATGTTTGTCTCTTTTTGATTCCTTTCCATCTTCTTGTAAAATCATTTCTGGATGGATAACTTTTTCTACCACATCTTCATGTTTGTCTTTATTTGATTGGTCAACCTCCTGTGTCTTTCCATTTTTAACTTGTGACATCAGTTTTGATTGGTTGACTAGTTTGCTCCCATCATCCTGTTCCTCTTTAATTGAATGATCAACCTCCAATGTCTTTCCATCTTCAACTTGTGACTTTATTTCTGATTGAACAACGATTGACCTTTGCATATCTTTTTGAGTGAGTAAAGTTGATCGGCTTTCCTTTTGCAAGTCTGGTGACTGGTTTAATTCTACCTTCTGATTTGTAGTTAGCTCTCCCTTAACAGTTTCCAGTACATTCCCCACATATTCCAAGACAACACTAGAGGAGACAGATGTCAAGGACACAGTATCAGCAGTTGAATCATCATTCTCTTGTAATTTATCAGTTGAATCAGTATTTGGCAGACTATCAGATTCCAACTTTGGACTTATAACTGATTGCTGCTCAACTTTGCACCTCAAATCTTCATCTGTAGTAGCCTCAGACACTGTTTTTTGCTGTGCAATGGTATCTTTATTATAATCAGTAGTAAAATCTGAATTGGGGCTTGTTTCAGAACTTGATATGGCTGTAGATATTTCATTTTGCTCGTCTTTTGTACTTATCTTTAGTTCTGGTTCAGGTACTTTTATTTCAGTAGCAGGCATTGTTTCTCCTGGTGTATCTTTTACACTATCTGCTTCCTGTAGCAAGACATCTGGTTTGATGTCAACAGCTAAAGGCACAACCATATCTTTCTTGTTTGTCTGTTCACTTACATCTTTATAAGTAACAGTTTGTTCTGTGGCTGTTGTTAACACATGGTTGACGTAACTTTCTATGACACTTGAGGATACTGAACATAGGTCAGTTTCACTTGTAGTGGACACTTTATCTGTTTCATCTACCTTGACTTCATCTACAACTATCATTGCATCATTGCCTTTAGATGAATCAACTTTTCTTTCATCAAAAGTTACTGTTGCCTTATTTTCATTTGTTTCTTTTTTCCTTTCACCTATTTCATCTGATTTTATTTCATCAGGATTAGATGATTTTATCTCTATTTCCTCTAAATTCTCTATTTTCCTTTCATTGATTCCTTTAGATTTCATTTCATCTGGAGTAGATGATTTTATCTCAATTTCCTCTAATCTCTCTGTTTTCTTTTCATTGATCTCATCCGATTGCTTATCATCATTTACAGATGTTTTGACCTGAATTTCCTCTTTTTTTCTTTCAGTGATCTCATTAGATTTTATGTCATCGTTTACAGATGATTTGACCTGAATTTCCTCTAGTTTCTTAGCTTCAGACATAATGGTCTGTACATGATCATTCATCACAGTGTGTGCCTCTTCTATTTTTTTAGCTTCTGCTATAATAGTTTGAACATATTCCCCAACAATGGCTGAAGATATTGACAAATTATCCTCTTCAAATGCAACAGAAGATTTTGGTTTACTAGTAACCGATTCCATTACTACAGTATCTGCTTGATTCTCTACAGAATATTTCTGATATATAAATTGTTTTGTATTAGTGTTTTCCCCCTTTTCTTTATGGTCTGCACCAACCAAATTTTCTTCAGCATCATGTATCACTATTTGGCTTCCAGTTTCACTGTTTTCCACTGGTTCTTTGGGTTCAGATTTCTTCTCCTTTTCAATATATGCATCTCCTTCTAACAAAGTCTTGTAACTACTGGCTACAGGAATATTGCTGTTATCTATTGGACTTTCTCTTTCCTCTAACATAGTAACGTATTTCATAGGTCTGGGTACAGTCCACAATTCTTGACCAACAGCATCATTTCCATCTAACATGTCTGTCACTTCATTATCCACAGGTTTAACATCTGATTTAGCTTGACCTGCATCTTCAGGATCAGCCACAGATACTTCAATAAAGGTAACATTACTCTGTCGTTCATCTTGTGAAGTTATCTCCCCATTAGGAGTTTCTGTTTTTTGTACAGACTGAATCTTCTCCAAATAAACGTTCTGCTTCTCATCTACAAATTTTTCATCAAAGAAATCAGCTGATGCCATTACCTGAGGTACCTCAGATCTTCCTTGTGTTGCCTTGAACACTTCGGCCTCTAGTTTCACTGTGATAGAACTATCAGCTGTTATGTGTATGGTTTGATCAATTGTAGCAATTTTCTCATTTTTCTGGCTTACAGAATTTTCATCTTTTTGGTTTCCAGTCTTATCATCCACTAAATTTATTTCGTCAATACTATCTGCTTTAAATTTGATACTGTAAGACTTTTCAGCAACAAGTTTCACTTCCTGGTCCATGGATGTAGTTGTTTCTTCCTTATGGTCTTTAGTAGTACTTTGTTCATCATCAGTCTTCTTACCAATGGTTGAAGTTTTGTTTGTTTGGTTTTCAGATTCATTATTATCATCATCCAATTTGATCTCTTCAATTTCATCAGTCAATTCAGTACACAATTTGGACTTTGTACCAATAACCTCTAAATTGGGGCCGTTATCCAACTTAATTTGCTTGGTGGTCTTTGTAGTCAACGTTTTACTTGGACTGTTAGTGTCATCATTTACATTGTCCTTTTTCAGGTGGACTGTCTGTGCAAAGCTCTCTGATAATTTATCAGTGGTGCTAAGTTTTTCAGTAATCGATGGCTCGTCATCATCAATATCTATAACACTTATGTCATCATCCACTTCATATGACTCATCAAATGTACTCTGAATTAACTGTCGTAGAATATCCTCATCTGTAGGGTCCTTCTTCTTCTCTTTCTCTTCCATCTTTTTCATACGTACTTGGTCATATCCATCATCATCATCATACTCTCGCTGTAAATAGCTAGGTTTAACAAATCTTACATTGCTATTCTGCTGTGGGACAACGATTTCTTTGCTAATGCTAACAGTAGGTGTTGTGACTATGTCAGCATCAAAATGATCACTAATTAATTCTTTTTTTGGTTTAATTTTGTGTTTCATAACCGTCTCAACTTCAACCTCTGACATTGATGTTTCCTTCGTAGCTTGTGCTGGTTTGACAACAATGACCTTTTCTCTTCGACAAGTTCTACATGTACCCTTTGAAGATCCGTTTAAACTTGATACACTTGATAAAGAGGAGTCCGAGTGCTGTGACCTATGAGATTTTTTAGTTGTTCTTGATTTAGGTTTAGATATTGGCTTTAGTCTTCCTTGGCAAATTATTTTATCAGAATTCTCAGCCTTACTGTCAGTTTCAGTTTCAGATTTAAAACCATCGTTCTTTATTATCTGACCTTTTACTTCTGATTTACTTCCTGTTTTGTCATCCTGAACATCGTCATCTGTTTTACCTTCCTTTACACTTGCATTACTTGTAGCATCAACTGGTGTATGGTCAACTTGTTTATCGCTAGCTTTACTTATAGCATTGACAGAACTATCATTAACTGGTTTATCGCTTTCTTTACTTGTAGTATCTCCAGGAGTTTGGTCAGCTAGTTTATCGCTTGCTTTACTGGTTGTATCTATAGGAGTATGGTCAGCCGGTTTATCAGAACTATCTGTTTCACTTTCATCAATCATAATCAACATCTGCTTTCTTGATCGTTTTTCCGACTTTTCACGTCTCCTTCTCCTTACTTTCACCAGAAGAGTTGCAAGAGGCCCAATGATGTCCATTTCACTAAATGTAATAGACATTGGTCCTCCTTTCCTAAACTCCATGCTAGAGTCTTCCTCTCCGTCACTTTCCTGTCTTATTTCATAATTATCTCCCTTTTCTTCCACCACTACACTTTTTTCTTCTTTCACTTCAGTATTTTCATGCAAATCATCTTCGTGCACTTTACTAACATGCATGTGCATTTGTGATACAACATCGACTGGTGTCTTGTTTTTATGTTCATTGTACTCACCAGTTTTTGGAGTTGAGGATTCAGAAGACAACGTTTCAGTGCTTTCCCCTTTAATGACCTCAGTGGACTTTGTACTTGATTCACTTACATATGACGTAACAGAATCAAAATCATCACTGTAAACCTCATTATCCTGTTTCTGGAGTCGTTTTAATTTGTCTTCTCTTGTTATCCCATTCTTTTCAATTTCTCTTGAAGACTTTTTCATACGACCTTTAGATTCTTGTTTTCTCCTTGGAGAGTCAAGGTCAGTCTCTATCTCTGACACCTCATCACATGTATCATTATCCTCTAAAAATTCTTGAACTTTGGTTTGGATATCTCTCTCTGTCTTTAAGTCCCTATCTTTGGCATTGTCTGATTCTTTCTGACCTAACGTGTCTTCAGATTCGTCTGAAGCTGCAATACATTGAACATCCTCATCAAAATGGACGTGTCTCTTACCATCAGTTTCATCGTCATCATCAACATTCTCCTCTCTGCTAATTATAGCTTCTTCCTTTTCCTCATCCCAACCAACAACTGGTGTACTTGACCTCATTTGATGAACTTTTCTAGGTGGTGAGACCTCTGCATCTTCTATATCTGACCAATCATCTTCATCATCTTCTTCACATCTATGACCTCTAATGTCAAGGTCATTTTCTGAAAGATATATCAAACTTTATATCTTTTATGTAAGTTTCAATTTTAAGTACAGATTATTTCAAGACATTGTTAAATTCATTAATTATTGAAAACATTAACACTTAGTACAGACAAGAGTTATTAATGAGACAGTTTGAATATATCTTAACAGTTTTGTTGTGTCTTTGGGTTACTGTGCTGTCTCTGTCAAGTTCGTTGGGATAGTTGAATTGTCTCATCTACTAAAACCATTTTAATTTTGTATTCCGAAAATCTTTATAATGATCCAGTTTTGTTGATTATGTAAATTAAATGATAATGTTTTTATGTTTGTTTTCTTTATAAGTTAACATTATGAAATCCTTATACTTAGTTCTCAGGTAGATACTAGCTTGTCTCATAGGCAATTATTTTTTGTACATTAGTTTTCTTGTTTGAATTGTTTTATAACAACAAATGGAAGTTGACTGGCTATACAGCCCTTGTATGGTAGGTGGAAATTGTTTACATTGTCATTTCAGGGCCTTTTATAGCTGACTATGTGTTATGGGTTTTACTCATTGTTGAAGGCCGTACGGTGACCTATAGTTGTTAATGTCTGTGTCATTTGGTCTCTAGTGGAGATTTGTTTCATTGGCAGTCATAAACATCATCTTTTTATATAACCTCATTTGTATTTACAAAAGGAGGAGACTCATCATTTGTAATTAATCACAATGGACAACAAGTTTGAGCTTTTGATTTTTAAGGGACTTTCGGTTTTTATTTTTCCTTGGACTTCAGTATTTTCTGTTTAATTACTTTTTCATCTCTTAATATGGCAAAAATATACAAACCTGTGAAACAAGTCTTGAAATTCAAAATCTGTGGTGATGAGGTGGTGGTCATGTGACATATCATGTGATATATAGGTGAAAGGCACATGTCATTCATATGAGTACAGGTAAAATGGTGATCCTGTTAAAGTCTAGTAAGGTGACAGAACATAAAATACACAACACACATGTAAACATGTAACTGTAGTACACACATAAACACACAAATCTGCAATAATCATTGATATTGTCAATAATATTCCTTCAACTTAAATTACCTGAATACTAAAATGTAAAAATGATTAATAGTTTATAAAATCTGTAGGCTCGATCTAAAGATTTATCATAATCATATATTAGTTATATGCATCTTACACAGTTGAACATGTCACTTATTTTACTTTTGTATTATATCATGGTTTCAATTTCATCTTGAACAAGATTGTTTGGCTGCAATGACAAAATTTGTAGGGGATTTTATTCTCTCAGAAAAGTCAACATTTACTTCAGACCTTAACTGTCAAAAACAATATTAATGCATTGTAATATTGTAATTGGACAAAATTTTAAAATCAAAATTTTACAAAACCTACTACATTAATTGTCGATAAAATGTCAAATAACAATAAATGAAAAGAAGCTTTGTCGCTCAATTATTTTTTTATAACAAAATGAAGGGGTCTTTCATGAGACCTATCAACCCTGAAATACTGCAGCCAACAAGGTTGTTCAAGGTCATTATTTGTAAATATCACATCAACCATGCAGTGATTTCATTTGCCACTGTGGTCAGGGAAACACGTACAATATCAATCTTAAAGATGGAATAAATTTAAATAACAAAATAATAAGCAGCATGCAAACTAAATTTGTTTTACTATCTGACTAATTTTGGCTTTAAATATCTCCCTGAACCAGCGACTTGGAAAACTACATGCTTGCGTGCTTTTACATTACAGCAGGTTTTCAGTTGAGTGATTTGCACAGTTCAGCTTTTAACAAAACATATTTATATCCCCCTTTTCATAGAATAATTAAATAAGGCCTTTAGTTTTCTCGTATGAATTATTTTACACTGTCATTTTGGGGCCTTTTATAGCTGACTATGTGGTCTGGGCTTTGCTCAATATTAAAGGCTGTACAGTGACCTATAGTTGTTTATTTCTGTGTCATTTTGGTCTCTTGTAAAGAGTTGTCTCATTGGCAATCATAACACATTTTCTTTTTTTAAATTTGAGGAAGAAACAGCAGGTGGGGTAAAATAAATTCCATGGACATTCAAATAATTAAATAAACATTATATGAATGAGAAGTTTTATATGTCATCCAATTTATTTATAGAAATATTGGGGTAACACAAAAGGAATATTTTAGTGCTAAGAGAGAAAAGTTCTACAACTACAGCAATTAATAACAATCAGGGGTATTGATTTAGAGCGTTAACCCACTTTAGAACCAGGGCCAGTATGCATAAAAGTGCTTTTCTGAGTAAAGAATTTTCCCGATCGGATGGATTTTTCTATATGTTCTTGGATAAATAAATACTACGAATAAAATAATGCAATTTAAGTGGTTTTAAGCATATCAGTCCAAATTTTTATCAGAATTGATTGCTGAAAAGGGACACAACTCTTGTTAAATGGGATTTATATTTTGTGAAAAGCAGAAATAGAAAAATCTTGTATAACTCAACTGAATAAGCTGTGACTATATATAATATTTATAAAATCTATAATAAGGTTACAGACTTGTTTTCCCTGACCACAGGTCAAACATTTTATGTGACACAGGAAGTGAACTTAAGGGGGGACAACTCAATAATCACCATTTGTTTCATCTCTGTCCAGAATATTTATCCTGGTATCTGGTTAAATTGAGAATAATTATTAAACATGGTAGGAAAAAATAAATAAATAAATAAGACAATAAACTACTATATTCTATAAGCACTTATGATTCATTTTCAACCTTTTCAACAATTCTAAACACTAATGATATATGGTATTGAAAATTTTAAATGTTTTTTAAATTCTTTTTAAAACACTTTAACAGTCTGAACACTTAAATTTACTAACAAATAATTGTACAATTTTAGGAAAATGGGGACTTGTATAGCACAATGTTAATAATATTATCAAAACAAGAATTTGTCTTAAGCCTACTCACAATGTCACATTTAAAAAAAAAATCTTCATTAACTTTTAAAATCTCAATTCATAATGAACATGAGTACTCAGTCTGCATGATGAACTGTAAAATCTACAGGCCCAGAGCTCAATTTTTGAAACTTTTTAGTTACATTCTGTTGGCCTGTAGATATGATTTTTACAGGCCCGAGAGCAATTCTACATGTCTGGGCTGCCCCTCAGCATGAAGATTGAGTACTAATCAAATATCAAAATATTTCTGTGACCACCGGCTACCTTTAACCTTATGTAAACCTAATATATGATAGGATGATCAGAAAACATATTGCCCTATAACTAATTTAGGTAAGGCACAATAGAAAGTTGCCCCCCCCCCCCCCCCCCCCATTTTTTTCATTTTATCAATGAAATATCCTTTTTCAAGATTGAAAATGAATATAAGTGGTGAAAAATTACATGAAATAGGCATTTACAATAATTAAACTACTTATGTATATAAAAACAATAAAAATATAAAATAATAATAACCCTTCTATAGTCAATCATCTGGAATTTAAAAAATATACAGTCATAATTTTTGCATTTTTTTAATCTATTAATTAAGACTATTATCATGTTAGGGCTATTCCAGAAAGAAAAGAAAACATGTATAGGAGGATAGGGTTGGGTACCTAAAGAGTTTTTTTATGTTGGTAAAAATACATTCCTGTTACAAATAAAATCAAAACTTCATGGGTGGTGTGGTTTAACAAAAGTGTTGACAAAACCTCAATACATCTCTTTTCTGGAATAGCCTTTACCAATCTTACAACCATCAATTTTTAAATTATAAAAAATCAAGAATATTTCATATAAAAACAAAAGATTAATATTACATTTAAGGAAAGATTTAGAAGGTTTTTTTTAAATTCTTCAATGCTAGGTTTGATTCTATGCTATGTACATATATCAGACAATCTTTTACATATTAAAAGTGGATATATAAATTACAGTCACACAGTATATTTTGAAAAAAGCTCAACACTAAAAAAATCTTTCAGCTACTATATTATTTAATTCTCAACATGTGAATTTGACACAATATGATCTTACATTACATATACTGTACTGAATTACAGATTAAAAATACCGGATTATTTTGTGTGACACTTTGTTTAAAAATTATTTCAATTTTAAATTAATCCTTAAATTAACAAATAAACTTTGAAAAAAATGTATCAATCTTTTTGTATGAAGTTTAAGCTTCGTATTTTCTCAAATATATATTATATAGTTACCTCTAGAAAAAACATTCTGACGAGACAAATGTTGAGAGCTCATGTGTTTTTTAGTTGTGAGTCATTCAAACAAGATTTATTTTACAAACTCAGGTGTTGTACTGATGTAAGACCTTTCTTAAAGACATTCGTTTTCAAATTGCAAGATACTTTTAATGAGAAAAATCTCATGTTCTCATCTATTTTCCTTTGTTAGTTAATTCTCATGTTAACTCATATATTTTTCTGTCAGACCAAGTTACTAGACAATTGCAAGTATTTACCTATTGTAGACCATTTATATAGACTCTCATGTGTTTACCTTATAATTCTAAAGTTGCAGATCTTTTTGAGACAAATCTTGTGTACTTACCAATTCTCTTCCTGTTTGTAGATCTTCCTTCTGTTAGACATTTCTTATGAGACAAATCTCATGTACTCACCCATTCTCCTCTTGTTAGTAGACTTGATTCTAATGAGACAATTCTCATGCACTCACCTGTTCCGCTATCTTTCTTACTGCCAGATTCTTCATCTTCAAAGTCATCATCATAATTGTCCTCTGCAAAAAAGAACATATTCAAGTGTAATTAGTCATCCTGTAACATTCAATAATTCTACACTGCTTGGGCTAAAAACATCATTGAAACAAATAAATTCAAATATTCCTCAATGCATAAAATTAAGTTTATTGAATTTATTAATTTCTCTTAGTGATGATATATCATTTTTTAAAACCCATCTTTCTTACTGACCGATTCTTAATTTTAATTTTTATCAAATGTATTAATTACAACAATTGCAAAATATGGTAATTTAAATTGAGAAATTATCAAATATCTGTGAAAATTACAATATAAAAATAAGGAGATGTGGTTTGATTGAAAACGAGACAACTATCCACCAAATTTCAAATGAAGTGGATGGTAGCAATTATATCGCCAACTGTACGGCCTTCATTTGATGAAAATCTTACTACATGCAGCACATTAATTATTATATATTATATTGTGATAAAATCATGCAATGTTTATAAATATGTTATGGTGAATATGATATATATATAGTCAAATTAAAAAATGTTCAATAATAAATGCATTCATACTAATAATTCAGTCAAGATGATCGATTGTTGTTTGCTAAATGCACTGCAATAAATGAGTTATGCATAATATTCAAGCATTGTTCTGTTTCATTATGATATCCTAAAACATATATTTTTTTCTCAATTTTATTACTTTAGTATAATAAAACATTCCAAATCATGTTCAAGTTAGACTCAAATAAATGGTAATATGAGGAAGGGTTGTCTCCCCTGTCTAACTGTGAGACAATTTAAGTGATGTATAAATTAATGTTTACCGAAATAAAAGCAATTATCATATTATCTATCTTGAATTTAAACAGGTTTTTTTGGCTAAAACTTTATCCAATTCCTTATTCTAATTGATTAAAACAATAAAATCTTGAAAAAAAATGGAACTATTTCATCTATTACTAATCTTGGAAATTTTTTAAGTGAAAAATAAATTTTAGGCATTTGTCAAGTCTCATATAAATAAATTAGTATCTGATATTACTTTTAGCAAAGTATAAGCATGCCTGTAAAGTCAACAAGAATAAATAGGACAACAAAAATAAAATCCATGCAGATAAAAAAATTCTCAGGCTACAACAAATCAAAATGTATGACCAATAAATACTCAACTTATCTATTGACAAAATTACAAATTTCTACCATTTTTATAAGCATTAACAATTTGACTTTAAAACTTTTGATAAATAAATATAAAGTCAATTAACCAAAAACACCCAACTAATTTTCTTTTAACAAAAATTCAATTTATATATAACAAAAAAAAAGGTTGATTAAAGACATGATTATAATTGAACAATGACTTATGGTCCAAAAAAGACAAAACAATAACTGGTTGTAGCCTGATAAAACAACAGAGAAACACAACTAGCATTCCTATAATATGGAGAATTTTGTACCATTCTGTTTTTTATTATCATTAATTTTGTTATCACTGCGATCAGAATCTGTGTCAGTTTTAATATAAGCTTTATGAGATCTTGCTTTATCGTCGTCATCATCACCAGCGCCCTCTACTGGTACAACTACATTGTCTTCTGCTTCCTCTGAAATGATCCATGTTAGTAACAAAAATCTAGGTTAGTTGAAAGCTTTCTTAAAATCAGGGTCAATCTGAATCGTTCAGTTCTAACTAAGTCAAAGCTGCATGTAAAGATTACCTCGGGGCAAGAGAAGGTCAGATTATAAGAGATATGACCTTGGAATTGAGGTTCAAAGTGCATAGATATTTTAACAGTGGGACCTGTGGGAAGTAATGACCTGACCGTATAGTATTTAGTATGATAGAGGTGACCTTCATAGCAGGTTTGACGGTAAATTACTCATATAGATATTTATGTTCGTGCTAATGAAAAATTAAACACCACAAATTAGTATTTGCACACATAAAAACACAACTATCAATTCATTCAAATTTATGAAGTTAGTTATATACTGTAAATTCAGAAATTATTGAGTGAATATATGTGGGAAATAATGTCCTTCAAACAGTTTTTTTTTTTGCTACTGTCAGCGTCGGCGTCAAATTGGATAAAATTTTACTGCGATGAAGAGTATGTCCTCATTCATCAATGTGATTTTTGAAGAAAAGATAAAATTTTTAGATCATTTATTGTGATTACTGTAAACCAACTTATTTTCGCGGATACTTTATTTCGCGTTTTACTCTTTGTAAACTATTTCGCAGCTATTTAATTTCGCGATTTTCTAATTTCTGGATATAGTTTAATAAGGAAAGATCTAAGTTTTACATATTCGCGACAATTTATATTCACGTTAATTTTCTACTCGCGAAAGTCGCGAAAAAAAATCGCTCGCGAAAATAAGTTGGTTTACAGTATATGAAAATCTGCAGACAGATTAAAGAATCAAATTCAGAATGACAACCTTATTATTGCCATACTCACACGGTCTCACTATTTACTTTAAAGAACTCGTAATCATTTCTGAATTAACTGTACTATATGTTATCCTAATGTGCAAAAGTTTTCAGTTCTTCAAACATCTAATAAAGTTTAGTGCTTTTTTGAAAGTATGAAACATGTGCATTTTGAAAAAGAAGTTCTCATCTATCCATTTGTTGTGCTAGAATGTCTATAATGTGTCCGAAAACATAGTCATTTTGAAGATCATGTGGAAATGTTAGAGTAATGTCTATAACATGTTTTAGAACATAGCCATTTTAAAGATGATGTGACGGCATATATATGTAAGAGTATGTCTATATTGTGCCCTAGAAAATAGCCATTTTGAAGATCATGTGACTATATTTGGAGTAATGTGACATTTACCTTCTTCCTTGTTTTTCTGCTCTTTTCTTACAACAATTATTTCCTCTTTAATTTGTTCTACTTTCTGTTGTCTTTTCTTTGAAGTAGGACGTTTCAATGTACGTGGACTAGCTTGAGCATTCAACTTGCATCTACAGAGAAAAATGAGGATCCCATTATAAGTGCTGATAAATTTTTTTTCATTAAAAACTCTTCTTGACCAAAATCCCTATTTGTCATATATTTTTATATCCAATTTTTAATCAGTCGTGGTTCTGACCCCTTTTAATATGATTCACGTTTTATTGCTATTTTGTGTATATTTCCTTTGATCTTTTTTGTGATTATTTTTCTGATCATACTTCTCTCTTGAATGAGATATAACAGCAAATGCTGTTGTCTATGTTAACATCAACAACCTCAAAATAGTGATAAACAGATTAACAATGGTTTATAGGATGTACATTTCTCGGCCATATCTCATCTCAAGGCTGTTGCCCTTCGAAGATATCAAAGCTGAGAAACACTCTCTCTATCAATAATCTATAAATATATGTGAGATATTCTTACTTGTAGCAAGGTGTAGCACCAGTGATGTTTTTCAGACAGAACTGTCCCATTTTCCCGCCAAGTCTAACTCCTTTAGCATGGCCATATTCACAACATGTACTGACACGAGCACTGATCCTACCATCAACAAATATAGACAGACTGAAAGGATATCCTCTATGTCTTCTAGATATAAAGGTAAACTCATCTGAAAATATAATCATCAAAATTTTTAACGTTGTTTTTTTGTTACCACCCTGACAACTTAGGGGTGGATCTAGTCATTTTAATATGGGGGGTTCCCAACCCAGGACAAAGGGGGGTTCCAACTATATGTGCCCATTCAAATGCATTGAACGTCCAAAAATGGGGGGGGCGGGGGTTTCCATCCCCAAGAACCTTCCCTGGATCCACCACTGCAACTAATATATCTTGCTTAGTCATTGGTTGGTGGAAAACAAATGTCAACTTCAAATACATACATTAGACAAAATTAAGCGGTAAAGAATCATAACAATTTGACAACAAATAAGATTTTTTTTTTAGTCTGGAAACTTTAATTTTGTCTATTCAATGGTAGTTAATACTTGTTGCTGTCTGTAATACTTGTATGATTTTCCTTTATATTTTTAAGCATAAAGCTTAAGGTTTGTCTTGCCAGGAGTATTTTATAGCAATACTACATAATAGGGTTTTGCTGATTTTTGAAGGTTGTGCTGTGATTTAAAGTTCTTTTTTTGGCAATTACTCCAAATTTTTATATCAAAGGAAGACATCAAAGGATGCCCCCTGGTGTGGGAATAGTGCTACATTGAAGACCTATCGGTGACCTTCTGCTGTTGTTTTTTTCTATGGTCGGGTTGTTGTCTCTTTGACACGTTCCCCATTTCCATTCTCAATTTTATGTATTCAATATTTCAATACCTCCAGGCTTTATTCTTTCCTTGAAAACAGGAAGTGTATTTCCCCCACAATGCTGTTGTTCTATTTCAATGTCTTGTGTAGGGTCTCTCTGGTCTCTTGGCAGTATAAGATTTGGTCCATAATATTTCATTGTCACTTCACAAAGGGTCTGGACCTCTCCTTGGTGCATCATGGCAGGTTCTTGTCTATGAAGCATTAAAGTCCCCTAAAACATGTATTTCAAAATAAATATTTCTAGAAATCAAAAGTCTTCATATTATTATTCTTTCATAAATCAGTCTCATAATAAATTTAAAAAAAATTGCACTGGGGGATCTAGATTTGTTTTTAAATGATACGGTACTTTCAATTTTGCGATATTTTTATTGTTAAGAAATTTGCAACAGGATTAATTTTATAAAAAAATATAACTGTTTTATTTCAAATATGAAACTTAGCAATATCTGCATGCACCTTTTCCTTAAATCGGAATATCTACTCTCACTTTTTTCTTCATTTGTCAAACTTTAAATCACAAGAATTTATAAATTCATAGAAAATATTTAGGACTTTTTGCTCCCCACATTGAGATATATCATGCATCCAATGAAATGTTTTTACTATGTATCATCTCTCAACCTTCCTTAGTTCCAAACGATAACTTGTACTTTTATCTTTCCTATTGTTTGTTCAAGGGCACTTTTTTATAAATTTAATGGTTAACTAAATTAATGAAATATTCCAAACTCATGCATGTAAGTCTTATGGAAAATACTGCATTCATTTAAATATAAAAGCTGTGCACATTTGGTATTTGTTTTATATATATGGTGCAAGGATTTTTTCCTTAGTATAACTATGATCAGTGAAATATAAAATAAGCATTGAGTCAAGTGTTCAACTTCATAGAAAATATTCTTGATATCTTCAAAATTATCATTTGTTGTTTGTTGAATCTTGTCAAGTAGCAAATACTGCATGCAGGGATGAAGTAAGCAGTATAACCCCTTTTTCACTTTGATGTTGAAATTCAGGTAAAAAAAAAATTTAAAATTTAATCCTTTAATACATATATATATTGATGAAGATTATATCTTTTGTATACAAGCATTCAATACATGATGAGAGCTGTAAAAAGAAATCAAAATAAAGTTTACATATTAACTATATGATTCTTTTGTATATTTTATGTCAAATGATTTTTTCCAGAACCCAGCAAAATTTATAAACCCAATTTATATATCTAATTCCATGCTGACTACATTTGCATGATCTAATTAGGCAATATATTTCAATTCATGCTAGGTTAACAGACCCAGCCAAACATAAATTGTATTAACAGGTCATGAGGTCCATTAAAAAATATTTTTTACAGGACCTTCATTTCTGTTACAGGACCAAATTATTATCACCGGTGAGCAGCGCGAAGCGCTGCGAACACGCTAGGGGGGTTTGGGGGCATGCCCCCCCAGAAAAATTTTGAAAAATAAGATGCAAAATCCTGCATTCTGAGTGCTTTGACTATGATAAATGAAGTAACCAAAACTACCATCATGTACTCCACTTTTGCATGTTTAATCACATTAAATAAAACTTCATTTTTTAAAACTTTATTTAAATTTATTCCTCTTTGGCATAATCAAGTATTTTGTTTGAATTCATGGATTCATCCTGCGCTTCATAGCTAAAATCATTGTCACACTCCTCATCTCCATACACAATGTTTATTAAATCAATGATTGTTTCTTCTTGGATGCTATCTTCAGCTTCAAGTTCTACAGGGTCAGCTTCAGCTTCTTCAGATGTGCCATCTTGTTGTGTTTCGACCTGTTGTTTTTGACTTGTGTTGTTAGAGTTTCTATTATAGTGAATCCTTCTGTGACCTTTTGGTTTAAATGATGCTGCCTATTGCAATAAAGAGAAAATGTTTCTTAAACACACATGAACAAATGGCGCATTATTGTCATGAAAGTTTAGATACCAGGTTACCATGCACTCTTTTACAATTGATAAGGACTATGACACGTACAATATAGCCAGTTCACTGAGCTGTAAAGGGTAACCATTAGTTAAAATTAAAACATCAACATTAAGTTGAAACCATTTAGTCTTTTATTTTCAGAAATATGCCAAACTACAGATTATTATTGATTACTATAGATTTAATGATCATGTCTAAAATAATATTTTTTTTTTAAAGTTGATGCTAAAAATACGAGAGCATAATATGGTTATAAATTTACCAGCCATTGTTCCACTGACTCCTCAGCTTTGAAGTTTGATATGTCAGGTGATGTCAGCTTCACTGTTAAAAGACTGTTTAAAGTCTTTGTTGTCATGCTTGACCTTCTTGTGGTTTTGATCAGCTTCATTTGACTGAATGATGTTTCACATAACACACTTGTTGGGGGAAGACTCAGCAGGAGGTCTATAACATTGATAATATTATTAAAATCATCATCAAGGTTCATCATCACAGCAGACCATTCCATTGTACTCAGTTTTTCAAATCTGAAAAAGAATTTGATGCTATAAAAGTCATATCAAAATAAAAAGATCATACTGTTTTAGTACTGAACATAAGAAATAGAAGTGTTAATGATTTATCAATTAAGGAAAATGATTGATATTGGGCAATGGTACGGGGACATCACCAAATTGAAATGCAACACACACACATAGAATGAGAGCGTAACACACAACAGAGCAGAAACTACCCACTTACCAGACAACTTTGGGTGGCCTCAAATTGAAATCATGATCTGATCATCAGCGGAAAGTTTTTGAGGGGTTATGTTGGTAATTTAGTATGTGTTTACAGTGCTTATATATACATAAATATCTGGATCTGCCATTAAAACGAAAATATACCTGTTACTAAGAAGCTTTTTTAACAACTGCCATTCTAGCAATGTATCGTCAACATCAAAATCTTTGTTGGCAGCAGACAAGTGACCTTTGTAGAAATCACAAACAAAGCTGACCTCTTCCTTACCAAATTCTATAAGATTAGAGAAAAATCAAAAAGTGTTAAAATTTTCTATTTAGAGTAGATATATTTATAAACAAAATTATATTTAGAGTAGATATATTTATAAAAAATTTCTATTTAGAGTAGATACATTTATAAAAAATTTCTATTTAGAGTAGATATATTTATAAAAAATTTCTATTTAGAGTAGATATATTTATAAGTAAGTGTATTTTATCACACAAAATTACATGTTTTTATTCTCCCTAAATAATTTTAAAAAGAACATATTACATAATCATAATAAAGACATAATATAAACAAAAACAACAACAACAAAAGAAACAGGCAAGCAAAGCAGCAGCAAATAACACCATTTTTTCTGAAACAAAATTGTTTAAGCTTTAATCAAAATAAACAAATCATTTCAACAGTTTTAACCTCCGAAGGTAGCATCTTCAACTGGCCATGCTTTTAAATTCAGGATTTTTGTACAATCTATGAGACTTTTGTCATCCTGGTTCAATTTAAATCGTTGTTCCATAGCATTTACAGCTCCTGACAATATTTCCTCCATGTAATTGTTTGAAGGACTACTACCCCTCTGCATGCCCCTCTGCCTCAAAGCTATGCCCTTGTAATAACCGGTTTGTAAAACCTCAGAAAGATTTTCATTTTCTCTGGGGAAAAAATGTTGTAAAATTGTAATAATACTAAATAGTATATAGAAATACACAACTATTAAAATTTTAGCATTCCTCTTAACTTCATATAACATTGAAAAGTCAGCTACTGCTAGCATGGTGTTACTGTACATTCAGGTAATGTTGAAAAGAAAAATTTCTTTTATTCTTATCTATTAGCATTTTAAAATATAAAACTTCATATATGACTATGAGAAAAAAATGAAATTATCAATATTTACCTGGGTTTAAGGTCAGAAATTAGATCTGATGTGCTTTTGATCCAGAGCATGCTGTCAACAAGTGTAATGTTGCCTCTTTGAAGTTTCATTGACAACTTCATCAGAGGTTCCAATAAAACTTGTAGAAATAATACAAATGTAATGATGTCTTTTCCCATCATGATCTTATATAGACCTTCTGCTTTTGGGTTACCATGGCTTAGTGTGCTAAGGTGGGCTTCATATGCCTTAAAATTGCGAAGAAGGGAAACTAATCCTCTGGAAAGGTGTGGCAACCACCGGGTACCAGTAACTCGTGGCGGCAAAATTCCTTTTATCTCTAGTGCACTGAATGTGTTCAGCAGTCCTTTTTTGTTGTTGTAGGACTTTTTATAAAAATAATAAAGGCCAATCAGAAGAGTCATGAGCTTATCATATAATTTGAATTTTTTGAAAACATCCCGGAATGCCAGCTCAAGCCTATGACACAAACAATGGACATTGAAAAACTCTCCATTCAGATCTTTTTTAATGAGAGCTAACAACCCAGACTTTGTGCCAACCATATTCGATGCTCCATCAGACCCCATGCCTATGAGCTTCTCTGTAAAATAAAAAAAAAAGTTGGAATCAATGAAGCAGTTAAGTTTGGAAGTTTGAACTGAACACACCATAATGAAAAGAATTTTTTTTCACTCTTAATAAAAGAAGACACAGAATCAGATCACCCCCTTTCTGGCAAAAACATAAAAAGGAACATCACTCCAGAATGACACTACTTAAATTAATCTGTGTTTGGTGGAAAGAAACATTGTGATGAAATTTGGAAACATACTAAAGTTATCCATTGGAAACCAAAAGTGGGACAAATGGTCATTGGTACATTATAGTACTTAATGACCCCTTTCCATTTGTCAGTGCCATCTGTCTCTTGCATTGAATTGATTGAACATGCAACAACATTTTTTCCAGAATCGAACAATTAATCATGTTAATGGTAAGATTTTAAGAAACAGCATTCATATTTGAAGCCATAAATACTTAATAGTATTGCAAGTTTTCTAAATTGTCCGTAAAAACCTTAACATTTATAACCATTATGAAAGACTAATGTTTGCTAAATTAAAACAAAATGGAGTACTATTACCATACATGAACATACTTCTGTCTATTCCATTTGATTCAAAAATTTGAATCAGGTATTGGTACAGGTCCTTTGAGCATGTGCTAGGTGGTGAGCCAATGTGAAGAAATCTCTCAGTCACTTTGCCTCTGTGAGAACACTGTATATATACCGACTCTTGCTCATCACCGCTGATGTCAGTGGAACCATCCATGATAAAGGAAAAAAAGTTGGACTGTTTCAATATTGTTGCAGTTTTTGCAGTTTCCACCTCAGCTATAGATTGGATAAATTTCAGGGGGGCCTTTTCATTGATATAAGTTTGTCCTATTTCAAGTCCCTTCGCTTTGTCCACTTCACAAAGCCATACATAATCGCTCAAAGGGCGATTTTTTTTAGCAATGGCATGAGCATTTCTAAACAAATTACATAGGCGGTTTTTATCCACTGATTTTAAAGATAACAGTGCCTTGGCAGAGTGAGACTGACGGACTTCAACTGCATTGCTAGATGATGCTTTATATACCTCAGAGGCTTTAACATGCCCTTTAGATTGTTCATGCTCGACTATTGTTGAAATCCGCATATTAGTACAGCCTGTGAGAAAGGCATTCTGTCCTTTTAAGTTGGAAGGTGTAGATGTGTTCCCATTTTTATACAGCTCAATGCAATATGAGCAAGTCATGCCAGTTTCATTTTTGTTGTTGAATGTCAACCAATCTCGACCTTCTCTCCATTTTTCACAGAATTTTCTGTCACCACGCTTTTCCTCGTACGCTTTCCATGTGTTAAGTTTTTTTTGGCGTGATGTACTTGGGTCATCGGCCTTCCGTTTTTGGCCAGGCACGGCCCCATCATAAAAACGGAGGAAACTCATTATGTTATTGTTTACAACATGTGTTTCCGGCGCATGCGTAATGAACCGGTGAAAAAAGAAATGCCGGAAACTGACGCAACGGACATGACAATCGAGATACAAAATTTTCAAAATATTCAAATTGAAAGGGTTTAGGCAGTTGGGGACAAGCCAGTGATCCTTAAAATTGTCTTATAATATGTTTTTAAAAAGAAGAAGTCATATCAGAAATGCCGATTTTCAGGGAATGCATAAAATAGTTGACAAGAAAATCTCGCCGCGTGTCAATGGAAGCGTGATTTCATTGGCTGCTTTTTATATTATTATGTTCTGATTGGGTTACTATTTGTGTTGCCATATATATCTATATATATGACTAGGGTATTTCCGCGATCCTAATTAATATAAAGACAAATGCTTTTCATTGATCTCGGGAGGAAAACCATATTTTGTGTTTGATATAGCAACACATTTTTCCCAATTTTAATACTGCATGCTGCAAAAAATGTACAGGACAGGAGGTCCTGTAGTTCAAAGGATGGTGGCGGACCTTCAAGTTTTTTACAGGTCATGACCTGCGGTCCGACGATGTTTGGGTTGGTCTGGGTTAATCTATTCATAGACCAATGAAATACCAATCTATTTATAGACCCATGCCAGATTACTACTATATATAGTAATCATGCTTTGACCTACATGTACAGATGGACTTTTGTGAACTTTCTTGTCAGCTACCTCCCATTTATCTCTGAATTCAAGCTAGAAAATCACAATCTGTCTTGTAATAATGAAACAAGTTTAAATATGTAGAAATTCTAAGACAAGTTTGTCCTTTCATGGCCATATCTCCCCAAAGAAGTCACCTGACAATTTTTATGTAAATGGACAGTAAGTAGAGCTCAAAATTTTAAATATTTCTGTCAGATTTCTCAAAATAGACAAAACTTGCATTTTACCCCCATGTTCTTTTTTTACCAGTTTTTAAAAAAGACAAAACTTGCTTTTTACCCCCATGTTTTTTTCTTAGCCATTTCCATCATCTTGGTTGTTAGAAAGGGTCATCAGACACATTTTTGAAACTACAATGTATGTACCCCAATGATGATTGTGGTCAAGTGGTTAAATTTGGCCCAGCAGTTTCAAAGGAGAAGGTATTTTGTAAAAGTTAACCGACAACAGAAGACAAACAGATTAGACAGATGCCAAGTGATGAGGTGAGTAATCTTTTAAAATAATAAAAATTAATCATTTCATCTGGATAACTCTAAATATTTATGTTTGTAACACATAATACAGATTTTGTGAGTGTTTTCTTGCAATATAAAGAAATCAATTTTTGAAAAAAAAACAAAAGAGTATTGACAAAAATAAAATAATTGCAATTAACCAAAATTTGAAATGAGGAAGTGTTTCTATAGAAAATGTTTAACGTACTTCTACCAGTTTATTTGTCACAGGTTTCTGGTAAACACCTTTAAATTTATCTGTTTCCTTAAACTGCAACAATATAAGTTAAATCCTTGCATATTTTTTAGAACAGAAGTACTAGAAGTTCTTAAAAAAACACTCTGTTAACATGTTAAATATGCATGTGAAAAAAAATTTATATCAATTATATACCTTGAAGAGTTATTTGATTTCTAAAAATCAAAAGAATATCTTAATTTGACTGGATCTTACTGGTTCTGAATAATCCAGCTGTATTTTGCTCCAAACTTCTCAATACCCTTAGTCTCCTAGTAACAACAAAGGGAGATAATTACCTGAACAGCTCCAGTCCTGGTACTTCTGTAAGGACTCAAGCTATTGGCTGTTCTAGGTCTTTGGAGGCGGGACTTGAACCTAGCATCCCTGTAGTTGTTCCTGGAACTAACTCTAGCACTTCTTGGTGGAGAAGGAACTTGTGAAATCAGATATGGTGATGTCATTCCTTCACCTTGTTCTATTTTTGACAATGTTAAAGCATATTTTTTCAAAGCAGCAGAGTCCAGCTAAAATGAAAACAAATTAAAGGTAAAAATATTAAACATGTGTCAAAACATCTTTCATTAAATGTTATGTGTTAAACAACAGGTATCCACATGTGGAGCAGTTCTGCTTACAGTTCCATAGCACTTAAAAGATCACCCCAGTTTTTGGTGGGGTTCGTGTTGCTGGGTCTTTAGTTTTCATGTTTTGTTTTGATTATTATTGTTTCTGATCGCTTTTTTAGCAACAGCGTTGTGAGTTTAATTTTGACTTATTAACTAATTTGAATGTTCCTTGGGCATCTTTTGGTTCTCATTTATTACTATTTTTAATTTGCGAAATATTTTTTGAATTCTACAACTACAAGTTAAAAATGGTACTCAAATAACCTCTAGATGCTTTGCAATTCCTTTTGGTCTTAAGAAATAATGACCTACATTTTCTTTTTTTGTATTCAAATATGGCCATGATAACTGCTTTAATTAGAATGGTTATAGATTATTGTAAGTGTAAACATACAAAAAGTCTACCATTTTGAATTTAAACCAGCTTTGAAATGTGATTTTTGTCCCACAAAATACGTACAGCATATAGATGTCTGGTATCAATTTCTTCTCTTTTATGATCTTCCTGTAGATCTTTAGGTGGAGTCACTGGACGGCCCTCATCATCAACATATATCACCTGAAATAGTAACATATATCATTATACATTTGTATAATTAAATATCACATCAAGCAAAAAGTGTTCATCGGTCAGGAGAGCCTAGAAATACAATTTTTTACACCTTATTTTGAACACAATAGCATGTTGAGTTTCAGATATTATTTTTTATAAGGACCCTTACAAGGTGAAATATAAATCCAAAAGAATGCACTTTTATAAAACTCATGTTAAGGGAGATAACTCCACTAATGAATGTCCTATATAATTTATTGTAAAGCAAATGCCAATTATATGTACGTACTGCTTAGGCAGAAAATGGAAATAAAATACTAAATCATACAAAAGGTGATTAATGGGTCAGGAGAGCTTGTAAATTTATACAATTTTTCATATCTTATTTAGAATATAAAAGCAGGTTATAGATTTTTATATGGACCCTTACCTAGATAAAATGCATCATTAAACTTATGTTGATTGAGGTAACTCTATTAATATTATATAATGTAATTGCCAGTTATCTGTCCTTGTAAGGTAGTAAATGGAAATATTCTTAGATTAATACTCACAAATTAGTATACAGTCAATGCAATTAGCCTTTTCAGAATCTAAAGGACTTTGGGTAATGTCATTGTTCTTACACCAAAATGAAAACAAAATTGCATTATTGGTTCAATTTCCAGTTTGTTTAAAACATTCTAAATCAATCACAACATGTTGGTGTATGCTTTTGAAAATAAAACCCAGAATGCATTTGATTCTGAAATGGCGAACTTGACTGCACAAAAAATATAAAGCACTTCAAAACTTTTTATTAGCAGTATACATTAATTGTAGTATAAATAAGTGTAAAGTATACATGTATTTATGCTGAATTTTAATTTTCTGACTCAGATATAAAACAAAATTCATAGTACTTCAGTCATTTATGTAAGCCATCCACGAATGCCTTAAAATTCTGTGTTTGGAGTGTTTCTAATGAAGGCCTGTGTTCCAATAATATTCCTGTTTCCTGTTTAAGATCAATTTTAAGTTTTGATACCAATTAAAAACCATGTGAATACTCACGTCAGCGTCATAACTATCATTATATTGTCTGTCTGCCGGGGCACTTTGTGGACGATATCTACCCGATCTACTCTGAGGTCGACTTGACCTTGGTGACAAGTAAGGTAATATATCTTCATCACCTTTTCTGAATTTAGTAGCCTGAGGATTAAAGCAAAACACACAAATACAGCATAGTGTTATAGAAATAAGCAGAAAAAAACAATAGCTGGTTAGTATCTGGAATAGACTACTGTAAACCAACTTATTTTAGTGTTTCACTTTTTCTTCTCCACTTCGCGACTATTTTCTTGTTCTACTTTTTCTTCTCCACTTCGCGACTATTTTCTTGTTCTACTTTTTCTTCTCCACTTCGCGACTATTTTCTTGTTTCACTTTTTCTTCTCCACTTCGCGACTATTTTCTTGTTCTACTTTTTCTTCTCCACTTCGCGACTATTTTCTTGTTCTACTTTTTCTTCTCCACTTCGTGACTATTTTCTTGTTTTACTTTTTCTTCTCCACTTCGTGACTATTTTCTTGTTTCACTTTTTCTTCTCCACTTCGTGACTATTTTCTTGTTCTACTTTTTCTTCTCCACTTCGCGACTATTTTCTTGTTTTACTTTTTCTTCTCCACTTCGCGACTATTTTCTTGTTTTACTTTTTCTTCTCCACTTATTGACTATTTAATTTCGAGATTTTCTTATTTACTGGATGTAGTTTAAAAAGGAAAGATCCAAGTTTTCCATATTCGTGACGATTGAAATTCACATTATTTTTCTACTCTCAGAAGCAGTCGAGAAAATAAATAGCTCACAAAAATAAGTTGATATACAGTATAAACAGAAACTTTCATGGTATGTTTCAAACAAAAAGCAACATCAAAAATATCAATTTAAAGTTGAATTTGGGAATGGATGTTTTTTGACAAACTAAGTCTGAAAGACAAAAATTGGTCAGATGTTAGTTTGGTAAAAAATAGTTTAAAAAAAAAATATTTGATTTGTGATAAAATTTCAACTTATATTTGATCATACATGTATATAAAATAGAGTAATTATTAGAACTGTATACTTATAATGGTCAGAAAAATATTGATTTGCACATCTTTAAATCTGAAAAGCAAATCAATGCCAATTAACTCATTAAAAAAAAAGATGAAATTAATTAAATCAATGGCTGTAAAAGAGAAGTTGATGATTTTAATGCTGTATAATTATTCCAAATATTCTGTATACATGTACATATGAAAATGTCATTCTAATTATTTTTGAGATATTAAGATACAATTTAAGTACATTTATACTTATGAAAAATGAATTAACTTTAAAAATTTTGATCCTTTGTTATATTTGTACAACATTACCATGATAGGGTCTACAACTTCAAAGATTTTAACACACAAAACACAAAAAAACAAATATTTGTTTTCATGTAAAACATTGTAAATACATCTCCACATCACAATGGTTAGAGAAGCTTCTATTTATACATATAAACGTTTGCATATATATGCAAATTTCATCACTGATTAAGCGTCAATACATTCAAATTCAATTCAAGATTAATTCAATCAGACAACAAGATCACATGACTATCCACTAACCAATGACCCTGGAGTAAGAACATTTTCTTCCTCCTGTACAGATTCTGGAGCTGATGGAGGTCGCAATCTAGGGGTCAACAAAGGCATCAGAGTTGAATCACTCCTCTTCTTTGTGTCTGCCTAAGCATCACAAAATAGTTCTCATTTAAATACGTTAACTTTGTTTTTCTTTGAATTTGTTTGCATACATTTTACCATACATACATACTAAGCTTTTTTTTATTCCATATTTTCATAAGCAATAACAAAAAAAAATATTAGATATAAAATATTGAAATAAACAAAAGAGAGAATTACCATAATTCTTAAAAAGGAAGCACTGGAAATAACTGACAGTATGATTTTAACTGAAAAGTGTGAAAATTGAGAAAGTATGACATAATGTATTAAAATGAAATAGTGAATAATGAAAGTTCTGAATTTGTTTTAAAAAAAACCAGTGTATGTTTATATCAGGTGTATATATGTGGGATAGACTTACAGTATCTGGTATCTGAGAGATTGAGAAAGAAAAGGTATACAGTACATGAGATGAAAAACTTGGTGATTCCTCATTGTGAATGCTGAAGAAATGTCTTCATAATGAAAGATACAAAAAGGGCAAATATCGAAAGATGTGACTAATTTATTGGAAAAGCAAGATGTTTTTATTACAATTGCTTTAATTTGCTTCTAAAAAAATAATCATGGTGATGAGCGGTCCCCCAAAAAATTCTGTGTACTAATTAAATATAATGTTCCAGAAGATGGAAAATATCCAAATATATCTATGGGTCTGTTTTGCGTTAATTGATATATGACAAGGTATATATTTTCAATAAACCATTTAAAATATATGAAAATATATATAAAGGGTGGGGTACTTGATGTGCTAATCCCTACCTAAAAAAACATTGAATGTCATGTATGTTGATCGAGGAGGGGCAATAGGGGGGTCGTTAACATGTTAACAACACCTCGATTTTGGCAAAAACAGTTAAGAAAAATGCAGAAATGCTGATAACAGTTAACAAAGTGGATTGAAAACAGATAACAGTTTAAATTGATCTCAGATAACAATTAACAACACCTTGAAAAAGGCCAAAACAGGTTAACATAAAAAGGTAATTGCCCCCCCCCCCCAAACAGGTTAACATAAAAAGGTATTGCCCCCCCCCCCCCCCCCCCCCCCCCTTTTATGTTGTTTTGAACACTAATGAACTTAACTTTAGCTGCTTGAATCACAATTTTCAAATCGATACAAAAATCAATGTGTAAAATTTCATGGGAGATGTGTTGATTAGATTAATGACACACCTAGAAAACTGAAAATGTGTATTTTAATCTCCTTTACCAAAACAAATCCTAATAAATGTATTTGTTTAACCACATGATTACATAAACACATAACTACTACATGATTGTAAACAAAGAAAAGTAGATTACTTAAAAATCAATATGACATAATATTGGATTTCAAGTAGATCTGTTTTATACCTGACTGGAGAATTGTTACCATGAATTATTAAATTATTCTTTATTTTCACAATTAGTTAAGACAGGGTGTATACATAAGCATGACAACATTCAGTCAATATTTATTTATACTCTTTTTAATGTTTAATTTAACAACTATTTCCATCATTCTTCGTGATAATCATGCTGAGAAAAACATATACAGTATGAACATGTAGTTATATATCTATAGACACTGACTATAAAATGGTGAGGTGTGATTTCTTGGCATTCCCTGTCATACTGGTTTGAAAATTAAAACCCCAGACCACTTTAAATATCCCCTCTACCATGGCATTCTGATCCAGCTGTTCTGATCATTAGCATAAAAATAAGGAGATGGGAAATGATTGCAAAAAATAGACCAACTATCCATCAGAGTAAAAATGATAAAGATCAGATTTCATAAGGAATTACATTATATAAGAAAAAAGATGTGGTATGATTGCCAATGAGACAACTCTCCACAAGAGACCAAATGACACAGATATGTACAACTATATGTCACAGTACAACCTTCAACAATGAGCACAGCCCATAACGCATAGTCAGCTATAGAAAGCCTGATTTATGACAATGTAAAAAAAAAAAAACTAGAACACTTAAACGGCCTAATTTATGAATTGCATAAAGCATTACAATGCGAAAAAAACCACATACTGAATATATGATAATGAAAAAGAAGATGTGGTATGATAGCCAATGAGATAACTCTCTCTCAACAAGAGACCAAATGACACAGAAGTTAACAGATATATAGCAGGGATCTCCATGGATGAAAATTGAACCATGGAGGAACTTTCACCATTACAAACCGTGTATACGCTGTACAGTGTAGCGCGATCGGAAGTATGTTATCCCTCCATACAAGGAATGGTGAACATGCTAATTCATTGCTTATTGAAATTATATTTATTTGAATTTTCATTATAGAATTAGAAGTGTCAATATGTTCATTTATTGCCGTTTTTAACCATTCAAATACCAAGTCTTCATGGTCCCCCCTTAGTCGAGAATGACCAAAAGCTGTCATGAAGGTCCCCATGTAGATCTCTTGTATTTTTGGTAATTGTTATGGGGGTCAAAAATCATATGATGTGGAAGCTTATTTTTCATGGACACTGTCAAATTCAGAACCCATTACCGGTATGGCTGATTTGCAGCAACAACAAAACGATTCGTACGGGTTATGTAAAAGGTTAAAGAGATTTGTAAAGCAAATGAAAAGGTTTTTAATGACTTTATCTGACAAATTGATGCTGTGCAACATGCATCTTTCGAGTCTGAATAGAAACCGGAAACGCGGATGTATCAATTTGATTGTAATATACGAAATGAATTCGGAATTACGATACGATATTTCTTTACAGGAAATATTTATAAGTTTTTACTTTTAAACTTTTAAAGTCATTTTAAATTATCGTTACAGCAGTACTCGAGTTATTTGTGATGAAATAATATTTACTGTTTTGCGTCTTATTTTGTACTTCTTAAAAAAGGGGGGATGCTGATTGCGTAAGTCAAAATAAAGCACGTGTTCGACTTGTTAAACTGTTTTCTTTGTAACTGGATTATTAATTTATTTATTTAATCCAAATTATCATAATCATTTGCTGAAACTTAGTTGATTAATTCGACAAATGGATCGTCTATCCTCAGATAGTATTCTCCTGTCTGGTTTGTTGATCTACCTGTACAAGCTCAGGTACAAGTGATTAGCGATCTTAATCCGGATATCCCTCAGGCGTTAGAACTGTGTTGGATTATAACACAAAAAGCCTGAGGGTTATGCAATTACATGCATTTGATTATAATTGATAAAAAAAATGGCGTCGGGCTACAAAAAATGATGAAGTTTTGAACGATGGCGGAAGACAATTTAACGATGGCGCAAGATAATTTAACGATGGAGCGAGTCATTTGACGATGGCGCAAGACATTTGAACGATGGCGGGGCGCCATCGTTAAACAGGCCATGGAGATCCCTGATATAGGTCACTGTACAGCCTTCAACAATGATCACAGCCCATACTGTAATATAGTCCTCTATAAAAGGAACTGACATGAATAATCTAAATAACTTTAAGGAGAAAACTAACAGTCTTATTTGTAGTAATACAATTAAAGAAAAACAAAATATGACATAATTGAACATAAGCTAGAACAATTGACAACGTTTACATGTACTGAATTACATTTGTACTGACTCCTGGCTTCGGATAGACACATAAAGAATGTGGCTGAATTCAACAACTGTTATCTGTTATAGGTTTAAAGACAGACAAGAAATATGATGATGAAAGCTTAGATAAACACAATTAAATTTCAAGAAGACAAGAAATATTAAATATTGAAAGAATAAGCAACAGGAGCAATTTAATTTTACAGAATTATGGCAAAGAGGCATGCAAGCTTGAACTTCAATAAAAAAAAGAATCTATGTTTAAATTCAAAGTGTCAATTATTAAATCATAAACAGATTCAAAAAGAATTGACTCTTTTAACATGTTTAAAAATCTAATGTTGTTTAAACTATCCTAACCTTTGAGCAACCCACACCTTATTTGAAAGACATTGAATGATAAAGAAATCAATTTATCAGGTTTTTATCTTTGAAAGTTTAAAACCTATCGAGAAAATAAAAAGAAGTATATATTCAGTTTTCTTCAGTGCTACTATTCTCCAGCATATCTAAGTCCCTGAGGTTTATCTTGTACTGAGACTTTTATTTACTGATTGTTAAATACAAATAAGATAGAAAGAAATTTTACAACAGTTCAATTGGGTGGATCATTAGAAAATCAGAGAACCCACTGTCTACCAGAGAACAAATTAATAACACAGAAGTTAAAAATTATACATGTACGACCTTGTACATGTACATCCTTCAACAATGAGAAAATCCTTACTGCTAAGTAAGCTATATGTGTCAAAATGACAAATTGACAACAATTATTTTAACAAGAAAACTAATGAACTGATGTATGTACTAAACAAAAATTGATAAAACAAGAGCGTCAATATGAAATCCAGAGCAGAATTGAAATCTTGGACAGTCATACTCATTAAGCAGAAGATAAGTAGAATTCATTGAGCCCCATCAACTTGAGCAATCACCTTTGTTCAATGCGCAGGGGCAGAGGTTCACAGTTTACTTCTTTGTTTCGAGAGTGAAAAAGAAATGTCCCCAAAATCTCTTACCTTTTAATTTAGCATGAGTGATACTTTTTGGTAAAATAGTCTTTCTGGTGAACAATGGTGAAGTGTCCTTCAACCAGCTATTTTGAGAAATCAATGAATTCTTCAAGTACATCACTGACATTTATTAATTGTATTTTTGAAAGTCCAATAAAATAGCGGCGACATTTAAGCTTACTCTGATGACATTAAAACTTTGAGTAAAAATGAAAACTTTTATCTTCTGACACCTATCACATTTATCACTTACCCTTACTCTCCTGACAACTTCTAGTTTGGCAATTTCTTCTAATTTCCTTTTAATTTCTACTTGTCTGTTCCTCTCTATATCCAATGTTTTATGTACAATAGCCTGTGCCAGTAAGTCTTTCACATGTTTTTTGTGTTCTTTCCTAGCCATGTTTAGTCTGTATTGGTTTTCAGATATGATCTGTCCTCTTCTGTCAACCTGAAAATTTTATAAAAATCAATTTTAATTTCATGTTTTTTTAATGAATTTCACATTATCTTTTAAAAGAAAGTTATTTAAATAACACCTAAAGTTTTCTAATTTGATCCAAAACATAATAAATACCATTTTTTTGGTAAAGTCTGAATCATGAGCAAAATTTGCATTTGATATAAATTGAATGCAATATAATTAGCAGTGATTAGCAAATGTCCTCGATGTATACAATAACAAATGATTAAAAAAGGGTGATTTTGACCTGAAGTATTTAAATGTACAGTAATACTTACCAGTCCAGCCTTTTTGAGATGGCGTCGCATTTTGGTGTTAGAAAAATACCCTGCCAAATTCTTATCTGTAAGACTACAGTATGTAGCAAGGGGTCTGAAAATAGACATGATCATGATGATTTACACAACACATTGTATATGGTTGAAGGCACACATAATTACATTCAAATCACTAACATTAGGAACATATTTATATAACATGTATAAGTAGTAAATACTTTGCATTTGTGACACTGAAAATTTAAAGTTCAACTCAATCTTAAAAAATATTGAATGTGTATGCAAATTAATCATCATGTGCAGTTAAAAAGTAAAATGTGTGATCATTCTTTAAATAAGTGCAGAAATTTTTGTGTACAATTACTTGACTGTGGTTTTAATAATTTGATGCCTCGCAGGTAAAGTAAATACTGTTTTTGACATTTACGTGTACAAGGCTGCAGTTTGTTTATTATGAGAGTCAAATGTGGACAGTAAGCGTATTTCCAATCTTCCAATCGGTATCCCTTATCTGACTAGTGACTATAAGTGTATAAATGTACAAATATGTGGTTGAAATATAGGTCATTTACACTGCAGTACATTTTTTGTGATTGTAAATTGAGATCGGGTGAAAAACAAAGATCATCAGTAATGAGCTTAGCAAGGGCAGAGTTTTGAAAGTGAACATTTCAAAAATTCTAATCATGTAACATGCGTATTTACAAAAAAATGTATGTAGTGGGTCTCATTGGGGTTTAAGCGCGACACAGGATTTCCAACTTTTTGTAAGCGTGATATGTGAAAGTTGAATTATTGTGCCGTGAAAACGGGAAATGAAGTCTAGCAGGACAGGAGAATTAACAAAAAATGAGAATTGCTTACATACAAAGTATAACAGGATACCAGAATCTGACAAAACAGTAAGCAGCATTTGGGATTGGAACCCTCAGAGGCTCTAATGAGACCCCCTACATGTATGTAAAGCAATGTTTAAAAAAAAGTTTTGTTTGATGCGTTTATTATGGTTTAAATGTGTATGCATAATATTGTTTGAACAAGGCCCCAAATAGCTGACAACTCATGGTATGTATGTATGTACTGGTAAATGCCTCCGATATCCGAAGAACCCCTCGAAAGCTGCGAGGGTACAGTGGCATCCATGTACACTCCCTAACGGGATTATAATGGAGATGTGTCACTAACGTAAGTTTATACGACAATTATTTTTACAAGGACAATCAATCCCCACCCAACACAAAGGGAGTGCTAGGACACCGGGCAGTCTGTTATTATGGTGGAGGAAGCCGAATTTCTCGGAGAGAACCACCGGGCCACTCGGTGGAAACAGACAAACCAGAGAGATATATCAGCAGATTGATCTCCAGGTCAAAGTAAGGGACAACTTTGACCAACCGAGGCCCCCTAAGTACCCATTCTAGTTTAAACTCCGGTCTGGGTACCAGAGATGTGTGTGAGAGGGTGAAAATTACCCTTTTGATGTGCTGATATTTTTAGCACCCAGAGTGAGAATCGAACTCGGGACCTTCAGCACTGTAGCCATCGGTCTTAACCACTAGACCACGAACTCACATGGTTTGAAAAGAAGTTGTGTAATTTTAGAACTTATTCACAATCATTATGGCATTTATAGCAATAAGTTCACTGGTGTATTGGGCTTAGATGAGGGTGGTATATGAAACTATTTCCATGAATGTGATTCAGCTACTGAGTTTTAAAAAAATAGCTAGCCAATTGTCAATATTAATCATACCCCTACATGTACATTTTGTAAATTTGGGTTGCCACTGCATATAATCAACATGACAATAAAAACAGATATAATACAGTTTTCTACAGTCTGTAATTCAAACTGACAGACAGGGATGTGTTACAATTTTCAATGATGGAAGTATTCCCCCTTTTTTCATGGACGATCCTACGACACGACCTACCCATCATGTATTTGGCTCATCTTGCTGATTTTCAGTTATCACTGTTAAAAGATAACTCTGCAAGCATAAAAACTGAAAATTGGACTTTAAATGATGTCACAAATCCATGTCGTTTAAATGTAAAATCACTATTTTGCCGTCATAAACATTCGTCGCCGGGGAGAGTCATGTGACCAAACAACTCTTTCACGCAGGTGCCCCGTTAATTATCAGTTTTAAGCTACCCGTATCTCCTCCTTTTTCTTCGGGAACACCAACGATTGACGTTAAACTTTTATCTAATTTATATTCTCATTTTTGAAAAATAATGCCTATTGACTTGTTGTATTTAAATTTGTTGTTTCACGGAGAAAAGAATACATATTACCTTGTCTTAATGGAAGCAGGACAAGTCGCCCACTGGCAAGTCGCCCCACACCTAGTCGCCCCACTTTTTCACCAACTCGCCCCACTTTCAAAAAAACCGCCCCAACCTGGATCACCAACTCGCCCCACTTTTTAAAAAATCGCCCCACATGTGAAATTGGTTAAATCATGTTTAATATTACTCCTGCCAACTCGCCCCACTTAATGGAAAACGGAATAATATAAGAAGTTTCTATAAGGTTTTCAATGGGATAGCAAATAAGTGGGGCTAGTTGGCAGGAGTAATATTTACGGAATTTAACTTATATACAACGGGATAACATCTTTTTCCATAAGTGGGGCGAGTTGGCAGGAGTAATATTTACGGAATTTAACTTATATACATCGGGATAACATCTTTTTCCATAAGTGGGGCGAGTTGGCATTACTACATTCATCCTGGTTAATAATATAATATAAATCTAGATATTATCGTTTTCTTTCAAGTGGGGCGAGTTGGCAGGAGTAATATTCATGGAATAACATCTTTTTCCATAAGTGGGGCGAGTTGGCATTAATACATTCATCCTGGTTAATAATATATTAATCTAGATATTATCGTTTTCTATAAGTGGGGCGAGTTGGCAGGAGTAATATTTACGGAATTTAAGTTATATACAACGGGATAACATCTTTTCCATGAATGGGGCGAGTTGGCTTTACTACATTCATCCTGGTTAATAATATGTTAATCTAGATTTTATCGTTTTCCATTCAGTGGGGCGAGTTTTCAGGAGTAATATTAACGGGATTTAACACATTTCACAAGTGGGGCGATTTTTTAAAAAGTGGGGCGAGTTGGTGATCCAGGTTGGGGCATTTTTTTTTAAAGTGGGGCGAGTCGGTGAAAAAGTGGGGCGACTAGGAGTGGGGCGACTTGCCAGTGGGGCGACTTGTCATGGATTCGTCTTAATTTTGAATTCAAATAATTTGAATATTAAAAAAGGGGGATGGTATCTAAATTATTAAAGATTGGGCAATTTGTTTTAATAGTGTTTTCGTATATCTAGGCAATATTTGACCGAACAATTCTAATAATTGGAATTTATTGGTGAATGGGAGGGTGTGATTTGTAATTTGTTGATAATCTACAGATGCGGATCCTGGATTTAAAAAGGGAGGAGAAAAGGGGGGGGGGGGGGCTGTCTATGGCTTGACTTAGCTCAGATTGGAACCTATAAATGTCTGAATAAACCATAAATGTAGCTTTAAAAGGAGGACATGGGCCCCTTAAATCTGTCTTTGAATTAGAAACATTTTTATACTGCTCTGTTTTATAACTATTTAATCATGACTGTGAACTTCGACAACAAATTGGAAAGTTACTCTAAGCTTTAAATAATTGGGACCAACGATCACTGAATGAAATATTATTTGTCGATATTATGTAGATTCGTAAAAAAAACCACACCAACAACTGAAAAGACATGCATACAGGACTTAATTTGGTCAGAGACATATATCATGTATATAAATAAAGTTCATTTAACGGCAATAAAATTCCAAAATAAATCGTTTCATATGATTTTGATTAAGCACAAGACAATTAATCTTTCAATATACATATTTTATACCAATTCAAAGTTTTATTGCCATATAAATATAAATATACCAGAATTTTGCCTATATTTTACTATGAGGAACTAAAATTGAGAATAGAAATAGGGATTATGCCAAAGAGACAACAACCCGACCAAAGTGCAGACTTGAAACAGCACAAGGCCACCAATGGGTTTTCAACACAGCGATAAAGTTCCGTACCGTGACGGAGGCATTCTGTATACATGTATTTAAATACATGACAGAAGTTGCAGAAATAGCTTGTTCTTCCTTAAAAATTGTCAACCTCTAAATTTAATACATATCATGCTGCTTTTTATCTTTATTGAATGTGTAGATTACAATGAACCAAGTATAAAATGATAATTTGTTTACAAATACGAAAATCATATCATTGCAAGATTGTTCATGTCAAGTGGCAAGTGTTTCAGATCTTTTCAATTGATACAGTGCTATATCAATATTTAAATGTATACAATGTTATTTGCCACGAACTTGCCATGAACTTGCCTGTCTTATATACATTAATTGACCAGATATTTTCGGAAACTAACCCATAATCATAAATACTGCGATTTGCAAACTTGTTCCTCAAATTACCATTGCTGTCACCCGAGTAAGTGGCTCCACCTTTTGTAGAATCTTGATTTGCTTGGTAATCTTTGAGCTGATTGGCATATGATGTTTCACAGGTACATGGATAAGACAAAAAATCATCAGCATTGTACTGGTATTGGTTTTTGTCAAATATTTCAAAAGGGTCATCAGTGAAACAGTATCCTGTCGAACCTTGACCAGGATATAATATACATGCGCAGTTTTCGGATAGTAATTCACTTCCATAATTTTTATTGTCATAGTATGTTTCACAATTCCATCGTTTTCTACCCTCGGAAAAGAAATGATCAGAGTAATTCACATGTTCAGATGCATTACCAGAAGTATGGATAGCATCAGTGTAAGCTGACTGCAAGCATGGACTTGATGAAAAAGTCTCACATCTGTTAAGTTCAGAGGGAATACCAACAAAATTATTATTACCACAAGACAGAAACGGGTTTGAGCACGATCTTTCGAAATTATCTTTCCAAAATCCATCTGCATTATGCATATCATGGCACGTGCACCCTAAATCCAAATCACCAGACATTTCCTGCAAAAATGCATCCTTTAAGTAAAACACAGTTTCATTGTATTAACAAGCTTTTAAAGATCGAGTCGATAGCGGAAAACTTATGAACCATTATTTATTGCAAATAACACACCCATTATACTTACGGATACAACGGTCTTTTTATAATTTAAACAACGACTGTTTTAATATCAAAATGTATAAGTTCACTTTATGCTAAAATATTTGAAAATATAATTAGAAATAATAATTTATACTTGAGCATACAGTTTAAACATTTTTAAACAATTCTTTAATAGCAGTTCTCAATTCGACTTTCTTTTTCTTTTTTGGTTGGTACACCAGAATAAAAATAACACGACGTTATTGGTTGCATGAACTTCCATTATTTAGTTCGTTTTAACCAAATCATTACGTTTTGGTGTACGTTTTTTTTTTGAAAAATCCCATTAGATTCTGAACCGGCGAATTCCTGATTTGTAATTATCATAAAAAAAAATTATAGTATTAAAGTTAAATAAGTATGTATTAATCATAAACAATTTTACCAGACGCATTTCAGGATTCACGATTAATACTTTTAGTCGTTCTTTTCACAAATTCAACGCTATCTATTGAATTGGCTATTTATAACATTTCTTTAAGATACACCTTACATTATTTATAGCACATTTTCGCTACTTCTGATGAGAATACAAAACATTAAAGTATGAAAGACTTACCAGTATTTTTTGCCTGTTTTTTAGGAAGTTTTATGACAATCAGTTTAAAATATTCAAGCAACTTGTCATTTAAAAAGTTTCGACAAGTTGGTTTCTAACACGATGCGTCACATTCTCCATCAAACCCATATCTTGTAACTTGTTTTAAACTAAACTAACCACGGTCTAAATATTTTGTACATAGAAACCATTAATAAAGTTAGTTTTATGTTGAGTTAATGCTTAGATACTCTATGTATAGGTAGGTATACATTCCGGGGCCGCTCCACATGCATCCTAGCTGGATGTTACTGAACAACTGATGATCACATGGTTCAATGAGTTTGCACATATTTAATAGTAATTTTATAACATTAAATATAGATTGCAAAATTAAACAACATTTTACTGTAAACGAAGAAACTTTAATTTAATTAAGTCATTTTGTTTTGTTTTAGCGACTATTTCAGTTTTTTATTTCAGTTTTTACGGTTCAAATAAATAGATGGAATGTCACGGAGATCCTCATAGGCACTGGTATTATAAAAAAATTAATTCCAATACGATACATATTTATTAATTATACACAGTTTAATTGAGGTCTGGAGCTTGCATGTCAGTCACTTCTACAGTAGTCCGTTGTTTATCTATGTACACCATTGTTATTTTCCTTAGTTTCTTTCGTTACCTATTCAGACATTGGACTCGGACTTCTTTTAAACTGAGCTTTACTATTTGTATTACTGTTTGTTTCTTTATTCTTCATTGGGTAGAGGTATTAGGGGGGATTGAGATCTCACAAACACGTTTAACCCCGCCGCATGTTCGCCACTGTCCCAAGTCATGAGCCTCTAGCCTTTCTTAGTCTTGTTTTGTTTTAAAATTTTTAGTTCATATATGTATTGGAGTTTACTATGACGTCCATTTTCACTGACCTAGTACACATTTTTATTTAGGAATCAGCTGAGGCCTATAGATCTCCGGGTGCCGTATTTTCTCGTTGCATTTTAAAGAAGACCCTTGGTGGACTTCGGCTGTTGTCTGCTCTTTGGTCGGGTTGTTGTCACTTTGCCGCCTCGAACACTCCCTTACACACACCAAAGTATCATGTACTCTTGACCACAGAAATATAGGGACAGAATTCAAACAAAGTAAATTCCCTTTTTTTAGGATATTAAAGGTAATTACTGCAGAATAAAGTACTTGAATTCAAAGAAAGCAGTAAAATAAAGGATGGCGAATGATAAAGAATATTGAGGTAGAATAGAGAAAAAAAGTCTATATATAAAGGCTAAGGAATAAAGAAATTAAAGACTCCATCCAGACCCTCATAGTCATTATTTACGATACACCCCTCATAACTCGGAAACGTGAAATAAATCTTAGATTTATAAAAATTGAAAGGATCTCATGTCAATAGATATAAAGTATAAACATTTCAACAAAATTTTCCTGAAAACCGCTAAAAGCACATTTGAGTTTGTCCAAAACTGGGGAAAAAAACTTTTTTTTATGAATAAAACCCCATAACTCGGAAACGCAAAATCTAAAATTTTAAAAATTGAAAGAGAGCTCACGTCAATAGACATAAAGAATTCATCATGCACATTAGTTTGAAGCGGGTTTTTTTAGTGTTTGTCCGACATGATGACGACGGACGGACGGACATAATACGTCCCCTAAACAATGAGATAAACTCCGAGGTTGTAACAACATTTTGGATTAAATTTTTGAACGAGCAATATGTGTTGAATAACTATGAGGAAGACATATTGACAATAACAAGATATTTTATTAACCTTTTATACAGGAGAGTATTATAATATGGTAAGCGGAAGAAGGGATCCCGTAGACCGCCCTACGTCACGATTCATGAATTATGCATATTCTATTTATAGGCTATTTTTAAACGATTCGGAAAATACTAATGCTAAAAATAGAATTTTCTTAACATGTAAAACTATCTTAAAAAAACGATGCAAAATCATTAACTTTCATGGAGAGTGGTAGAGGGTTATTTTCGTGGTACGTGATTGGGGTTTTTTTATTTCACGTTCAACGTGTTTTTACTTTTTTATTTTACGTTCAGTCGTGCAAAATAGCGAGGTGTTCAACATGTTCTGCTTATGTAAATTTTATACGTGCTTCGATCGTGATTCAAATGCTTATTTTGTGTGCTTAGTATTTTTCAAAAAAAAAAAACACTAGACAGGGATCGTGACGTCAACATGGACAAGAACGAAATTGATATAATTTTGTTTCCGTGATGAAATGATAAGGCGGTAAGACCAATGATGTTGTTCCTTTATTTGCATTTTTGTTCAGACTATATATGAGACAATATCTGAAAAAGTCTAATTTCCATGTCCCGCACTTCACCAGCAATTATTTTTTTATTCGACCATCTTTTTTGAAAATTTTAAATGATCCCCTGTTGTCTGAACCTTATATTTCTAGTTATATAGATCGTTCTTTAGGATCTCCTATATTGTTTATCATGTATATAGCAAAGGACGTTCTACAGGATCCCCTGTTGTCTGAACATTATATATAAACTATAGAACGTTCTATAGGATACTCTATTGTTTGTTTTTGAAGTATCTAATAGAGGAATTTTTACGGGATCCCTTGGTCGGTCTGTGTGATCCTCTGCTTTCTCAACATTATGTATCTACTACAAGACGTTCTAAAGTATCCCCCGTTGTTTGTTTTTCAAGTATATACTATAGGGCGTTCTACACGATCCCCTGGTCGGTCTACGGGATCCCCTGTTTTCTCAACATAATATATCTACTATAAGACGTTATATAGGATCCCCTATTGTTTGTTAATCAAGTATATACTAAAGGGCGTTCTACAGGATCCCCTGGGCGGTCTTCAGGATCCCTTGTTGTCTGAACATTATATATCTACTAAAGGTCGTTCTATAAGACCCCCTGTTGATTGTTTTTCATGTATATACTATAGGGCGTTCTACAGGATCCCCTGGGCGGTCTACAGGATCCCCTGTTGTCTTTACATTATATATCTACTATAGGACGTTCTATAGGATCCCTATATTGTTTGTTTATTATATATATACTAAAGGGCGTTCTACTGGATCCCCTTGGCGGTCTACAGGGTCCCCTGTTTTCTCAACATAATAAATCTACTATAAGACGTTCTATAGGATCCCCTATTGTTTGTTAATCATGTATATACTAAAGGGCGTTCTAAAGGATCCCTTGGGCGGTCTAAAGGATACCCTGTTGTTTTTACATTATATATGTACTAAATGGCGTTCTATAAGACCCCCCTGTTGATTGTTTTTCATGTTTATACTATAGGGCTTTCTATATGATCCCTTGGGCGGTCTACGGGAAACTTTGGGTGGTCTGCAGGAATCTCTGTTTTTCAACATGATATATGTACTATACGTTCTATAAGACCCCCTGTTGATTGTTTTTTCATGTTTATACTATAGGGCGTTCTAAAGGATCACCTGTTTTCTCAACATTATTTATCTACTATAAGACGTTCTATAGGATCCCATGTTGTTTGTTAATCATTTATATACTAAAGGGCGTTCAATAGGATCCCCTAGGCAGTCTACAGGATCCCCTTTTGTCTGAACATTATATATTTACTATAGAACATTCTACAGGATCTCCTGTTGTTTGTTTATCATGTATATACTAAAGGGCGTTCTACAGGATACCATGGGCGGTCTACAGGATCCCCTGTTGTCTTTACATTATATATCTACTATAGGACGTTCTATAGGATCCTTATATTGTTTGTTTATTATTTATATACTAAAGGGCGTTCTACTGGACCCCCTTGGCGGTCTAAAGGATGCCCTGTTGATTGTTTTTTTATGTTTATATTATAGGGCTTTCTACAGGATCCACTGGGCGGTCTAGAGGATCCCCATTTGTTTAAAAATATATATCTACTATAACACGTTCTAAAGTATCCCCCGTTGTTTGTTTTTCATTTATATACTATAGGGCGTTCTACAGGATCCCCTGTTTTCTCAACATAATAAATCTACTATAAGACGTTCTATAGGATCCCCTATTGCTTGTTAATCATGTATATACTAAAGGGCGTTCTAAAGGATCCTGTTGTCTTTACATTATATATATACTAAATGGCGTTCTATAAGACCCCCTGTTGATTGTTTTTCATGTTTATACTATGGGGCTTTTTATATGATCCCTTGGGCGGTATGCGGGAAACTTTGGGTGGTCTGCAGGAATCTCTGTTTTTCAACATGATATATGTACTATACGTTCTATAAGACCCCTGTTGATTGTTTTTTCATGTTTATACTATAAGACGTTCTATAGGATCCCATTTTGTTTGGTAATCATTTATATACTAAAGGGCGTTCAATAGGATCCCCTAGGCAGTCTACAGGATCCCCTTTTGTCTGAACATTATATATTTACTATAGAACATTCTACAGGATCCCCTGTTGTTTGTTTATCATGTATATACTAAAGGGCGTTCTACAGGATACCATGGGCGGTCTACAGGATCCCCTGTTGTCTTTACATCATATATCTACTATAGGACGTTCTATAGGATCCCTATATTGTTTGTTTATTATTTATATACTAAAGGGCGTTCTATTGGATTCCCTTGGCGATCTACAGGATGCCCTGTTGATTGTTTTTTTATGTTTATATTATAGGGCTTTCTACAGGATCCACTGGGCGGTCTAGAGGATCCCCATTTGTTTAAAAATATATATCTACTATAATACGTTCTAAAGTATCCCCCGTTGTTTGTTTTTCATTTATATACTATAGGGCGTTCTACGGGATCCCCTGGGCGGTCTACAGGATCCCCTGTTTTCTCAACATAATAAATCTACTATAAGACGTTCTATAGGATCCCCTATTGTTTGTTAATCATGTATATACTAAAGGGCGTTCTAAAGGATCCCTTGGGCGGTCTAAAGAATGCCCTGTTGTCTTTACATTATATATGTACTAAATGGCGTTCTATAAGACCCCCTGTTTATTGTTTTTCATGTTTATACTATAGGGCTTTTTATATGATCCCTTGGGCGGTCTGCGCGAAACTTTGGGTGGTCTGCAGGAATCTCTGTTTTTCAACATGATATATGTACTATACGCTCTATGAGACCCCTGTTGATTGTTTTTTCATGTTTATACTATAGGGCGATCTAAAGGATCACCTGTTTTCTGAACATTATGTATCTGCTATGAGACGTTCTATAGGATCCCATGTTGTTTGTTAATCATTTATATACTAACGGGCGTTCAATAGGATCCCCTAGGCAGTCTACAGGATCCCCTTTTGTCTGAACATTATATATTTACTATAGAACATTCTACAGGAACCCCTGTTGTTTGTTTATCATGTATATACTAAAGGGCGTTCAATAGGATCCCCTGATCGGTCTACAGGATCCCCTTTGTATTTACATTATATATCTACTATAGGACGTTCTATAGGATCCCTGATATTGTTTGTTTATTATTTATATACTAAAGGGCGTTCTATTGGATCCCCTTGGCGGTCTACAGGATGCCCTGTTGATTGTTTTTTTAAGTTTATATTATAGGGCTTTCTACAGGATCCCCTGGGCGGTCTATAGAATCCCCTTATGTTAAAAAAAATATGCATCCGAGATAGGAAATTCTATAGGTTCCCCTGTTCTTTGTTTTTCATTTATATTCTATAGGGCGTTCTACAGGATCCCCTGGGCGGTCTACAGAATCCCTTTTTGTTAAAAAAATATGCATCTGAGATAAGAAATTCTATAGGTTCCCCTGTTCTTTGTTTATTATGTATATATTATAAGGCGTTTATGATCCCTTGGGCCGTCTGCAGGATCCCCTGTTTTCTCAACATTATATATCTATCATAGGACGTTCTATAGTATCCCCTGTTGATTGTTTTTCATGTTTATACTATAGGGCTTTCTATATGATCCCTAAGTCGGTCTGCGGGAAACAATGGGTGGTCAGCAGGAATCCCTGTTTTCAACATAATATATTTACTATAGGACGTTCTATAAGACCCACTGTCGATTGTTTTTCATGTTTATACTATAGGGCGTTCTAAAGGATCACCTGTTTTCTCAACAGTTTTCATCTACTATAAGACGTTCTATAGGATCCCATGTTGTTTGTTTATCATTTATATACTAAAGGGTGTTTAATAGGATCCCCTAGGCAGTCTACAGGATCCCATTTTGTCTGAACATTATATATTTACTATAGAACGTTCTACATAATCCCCTTTTGTTTGTTTATCATGTATATACTAAAGGGCGTTCAATAGGATCCCCTGGGCGGTCTACAGGATCCCCTTGTGTCTCTACATTATATTTCTACTATAGGACGTTCTATAGGATCCTCTATATTGTTTGTTTATTATTAATATACTAAAGGGCGTTCTACCGGATCCCCTGGGGCGTTCTACAGGATGCCCTGTTAATTGTTTTTTTTATGTATATACTATCGGGCGTTCTACAGGATTCCCTGGGCGGTCTACATAATCCCCTTTGTTAAAAAAATATGCATCTGAGATAGGTTCCACTGTTCTTTGTTTTTCATATTTATACCATAGGGCGGTCTACAGAATCCCCTTTTGTTAAAAAAATATGCATCTGAGATAGGAAATTCTATAGGTTCCCCCTGTTCTTTGTTTATTATGTATATATAATAGGGCGTTTATGATCCCTTGGGCGGTCTGCAGGATGCCCTGTTTTCTCAACATTATATATCAATCATAGGACGTTCTATAGGATCCCCTGTTGATTGTTTTTCATGTTTATACTATAGGCCCATCTACATGATCTCCTGTTGTCTGAGCATTATATATTCTTCAGGATCCCCTGTTTGATTTGTATGCATCTAGGATAGAACCTTCTATAGGTTCCCCTGTTTTTTTTAAACATGTATCTACTTTACGTATATACTAGAGGGCGTTTTATAGGATCCCCTGTTGTGTAATAGTCGTGTATCTGCATGCTGAAGGGCGTTCTATAGGATCTCCGGGGCGGTCTTTAGAATAACCTGCTGTGTGTTCATTATGTTTCTAGTATACGACGTTCTTAAAGATCCTCTGGGCCGTCTATATGTTCCCCTGTTGGTTGGTATTGTTTAATAATTGTGAATCTGCTACAGGGCGCTCTTTAAGATCCCCGGGTCGGTCCATAGAATCTCTAGGTCGGTCTATAGGAGCCCTGTTGTTTTTCATAATGTATCTATTGGAGAGCGTTCTATAGGATCCCCTGGGCGGTCTATATGATTCCCTGTGGTTTAATAATTGTGTATCTGCTATAGGGTGTTCTATAGGATCCCGTTGTTAAGTAATCATGTATCTACTAGGGAGTGTTCTATGGGATCCCCTGTTGGGTCTATAGGATCACCTGTTGTGCAATATTCGTGTATCTGCTATAGGGCGTTTTATAGGATCCCCAGGGCGGTCTATAGGATCCCCTGTTCGTTGTTCATGTATCTGTAACAGGGTGTTCTATACGATACCCTGGGCGGTTTATAGGATCCCCGGGTCGGTCTTAGGATCCCCTCTTGTTTAATAGTCGTGCATCAGCTATAGGACGTTCTTTGTTATACCTTTCAAAGGGGGCATATTATATTGTTATTGTTCGTTTCTTTTTTTTTCATTTTGTTTATAATATATCTTCTTAAGTGTATAATATATCTTATTGAATTAATAAGATATCTTATAAAGTATAAAAGCTATCTTTTAAAGTTGATAAGATATCTTATAAAGAATAAATTATATAAAATATCTTATATATTATATGAGATATCTTGTATATTATATATGAGAGAGAGATTTTATATATCATTTGAAATATCTGATATATTATATGAGCTATCTTGAAGTAAGAATAAATAGTAAAACGGCTTGCCGTATATACTCATTGAATCTATTATCATTAATAGACAGTACATCATCAATATATCGGAAAGGGATATTAAAAGACGGGTCAATTTCTTTTCTCCTGTCTGTACAAATCCATAGGAATACGAAAACAAATAAAATTGCCATTGCGAGCAAAGGCGGATGTCATACTGTTGTCAAGTTGCCAGACGACCTTGCCATTAGAGATTTACGGAAAGTCTCGGTTCCGACTGTTGACTCCGACTCTGACAGAACAAAATACAGGGGTTGTCTCAAAAATTAATTTAGAGGTATACTAGATTCATAAGTTGTCCATAAGCGGAGCATACTATTGCTCCAACGAAAATAAGAATCAAAATTTAAATCAAGAGTTTCGTAACAGCACATTTCAATCGGGTAAGTCTTCTAGCTCATACACATTAAGCCTGGCACGTTATTTTGATTGATTTTTCCCTTTATCTATGCCATAGGTATATGTATATAAAAATGTATTTAAACTAATCTTTGATATACAAAAAAAAAGTCTTTCATATCTCAATTTTTCCATCAAAAAGATTTACTTAATTAGAATATCAATTTGTTTTTTAAATGCTGAGATAAAATAATTATGGTAAAGATATTTTAAAATGTTTGCTTTGTTTAATTTACCCCAATTTTTTTATCTGTCTTCCATGTTGACAATTTATATGCCGATAACACGTGGAATTAGTGTTAATTTTAATTTAACGGAAAAGGGTGCGCTCGATGGTCGTCCCCCTCTCCAAAAAAAAATCAGCTCGCATGTTCAATATTTTAAAGGTTAGGTACCCAGACATTTTTTGTAAATCATAACTCCAAAAGTTCAAAGCAAAAAGAAAAGAAGCTCAATTTGATTTACAAATACAAATTTACGGAAAAAGTGGCACAGCAGATTAAAAAGTAGACCGGTCCCTGTTAACGGTAACGAAAATTTAAAAAGAATATGGTCCGGTCCCTTTTACAAGAAAGAAATGTAGCTGGCCCTCTTTTTCAAATGTGTGGATCCGCATCGGAGGAAAAGGGGGAATTTCGCTTCAAACGACATGTACATGTAATGTACATGCTCACTTAGCTATTCGAAAGTTAATTTCTAAAACTAAGTTTAAGATAATAATTAATGGATCCTGTTAGAAAACAACAGTTTCTTCAGATTTTTCCTGTTTTAAATCTTCATCCTCCTGATTTAACGGAGTTTCTAAAAAAATGATTCAGATCATTCTTTAATGGATAACATTTATCCAATCAGCATCCATTCACAATTTTATCTTGTAATTACACCATTTACGCGACAGCAAATCAACAGAAAAAATGATCACCAGAAATGCAAGGCTCAAAATTAAATAGAATCATTGCCGAATATTGAATTTTTGTCGAATATTTAGTAACTCTTTGTGGAGGGCACCCAAGAGAAAAACTCAGACAAATTGTGGAGACTGTTACATGATTCGTTTACAGAGGACAAAAAAAATCGTAATGTAAAATCTCGTTTAACTAAATTTTACATCGAAATGCTAATTAATTAGTACCTTTTATTATTTTAAGACGACCCCCTTCATTTTACCTGTCAGAGTCGGTGTCAACAGTCGGTACCGAGACTTTCCGTAAATGTCTATTACTAGGTTACCGTCAGCAATTTTGAAATAAAATTTATACTAAAAAAACACAACTACCTACTGCTAGGTACATGTAGTTCTGAGGATCATACAAATTGTTGACACCTACTTTGTATATTGAATATCATGGTTCTATGCTCAGGAATACTAGAATTATATACAAAAAACATTAAAAAAAATACTGTTTACCAGTATTTATAGTAATCGAGACCATCTTGGACCATCCCCTTATTAAAAAGCACAACTTTATATAATGGTTTACATTATGCCATAATTCCATAAAGATGAATGTGTCTATCCTTTTCCGAGAATTTGTCGGGACAATAAAATTATGGGGAAAAAGAAAAGAAAAAGAAAAAACAACCAATAACAATATGCCCCCTCGACCTTTGAAAGGGATAACATAGAACGCCCTATAGCAGATGCAAGGTTATTAAACAATAGGGGATCCTATAGACAGACACAGGAATCCTATAGAACGCACTATAGAATATGCGCGATTATTAAACAAAAGGGGATCATATAGACCGCCAAGGTATAAACAATGGGGGATCCTATAGACAGACCCGGGGATCCTATAGGACGCACTATAGAATATGCGCGATTATTAAACAAAAGGGGATCTTATAGACCACCCAGGGGATCGTATAGAACAACCTGTTATAGATACATGATGAACAACCAACAGGGTATCCTATAGACAGCCCAGGGGATCGTATAGAACAAATTGTTATAGATATATTATGAACAAACTGTTAACAACAGGGGATCCTATAGACCGCCCCGGGGATCCTTTAGAACGCCCTATAGCAGATACACAATTATTAAACAACAAGGGATCATAAAGAACGCATATGGGAGCATATATATATAACGCCCTCTAATAGATACATGATGAAAAAACTACAGGGCTCCTATAGACCGACCCTGGGATTTTATGGAACACCCCCTAGAACATGTTGAACAAACAACAGAGGATCCTAGGGACCGACCCGGGGATCCCAAAGAATTCCCTATAGCAAATATGCGATTATTAAACAATACGGGGTCCTATAGACCGCCCAGGAGATCCTATAGAACAACCTGTTATAGATTCATGATTAACAATCAAAAGAAGATCCTATAGACCGCCCCGGGGAACCTATAGAACGCCCTATAGCATATACACGATTATAACACAACAGATGATCATATAGACCCAACAGGGGATCCCATAGAACGCTCTCTAGTAGATAAATATAGTGAATACATGATAACCAAACAATGGGAGCCTATAGACCGCCCCGGGGATCCTATAGAACGCCCCATACAGATACAAAACTATTAAACCACAGGGGATCATATCGACCGCCCATTGGCGCATATATATAACTCCCTCTAATATATACATAAAAAACAAACAACAGTCTAACCTATATAACGTCCCATAATAGATATATAATATTCAAACAACAGGGGATCCTGTAGACCGCCAAGGGGATCGTGTAGAACGCCCCTTAGTATATACACGATAAACATACAATAGGGGATCATATAGAACGTTCTATAGCAAGTATATAATGTTCAAACAACAGGGGATCCTGTAGAACGCCCTTTAGTATATACATAATAAACAAACAATATATGGGATCCTATAAAACGTTCTATAGTAGATATATAATGTTCAGACAAAAGAGGATACTGTAGAACGCCCTATAAAATAAACACGAACAACACCAACAGGGGACCCTATAGAACGTCCTATTTTAGATGTATAACGTTGAGAAAACAGGAGATCCTGAAGACCACCCAAGGGATCATAAAAGCCTTATAGTATATACACGAAAAACAAACTACAGGGGGACCTATAGAATTTCCTTTCTCAGATGCATAATTTTTAACAAAAGAGGATCCTGTATACCGCCCTGGGGATCCTGTAGAACGACCTATAGTATAAACATTCAAAACAATCAATAGGGGATCTTATAGAACGTCCTTTATTATATATATAATGTCTAGACAACAGGGGACCGTGTAGACCGCCCAGTAATTGAACAACAAACAACAGGGGATCATATAGAACGTCTTATAGTGGATATATAATGTTGATAAAACAGGGGATCATGTAGACCGCCCAGGGGATACTGTAGAACGCCCTATAGTATAAACATGAACAACAAACAACAGGGGACCCTATAGAACGTCCTATAGTAGATATATTATGTTGAGAAAACAGGGGATCCTGTGGAACAACCTGTTATAGATTCATGATTAACAATCAAAAGAAGATCCTATAGACCGCCCCGGGGAACCTATAGAACGCCCTATAGCATATACACGATTATAACACAACAGATGATCCTATAGACCCAATAGGGGATCCCATAGAACGCTCTCTAGTAGATAAATATAGTGAATACATGATAACCAAACAATGGGAGCCTATAGACCGCCCCGGGGATCCTATAGAACGCCCTATACAGATACAAAACTATTAAACCACAGGGGATCATATCGACCGCCCATGGGCGCATATATATAACTCCCTCTAAAGCTCTTTATTGAGAGCCCAGGTGGTCGTGTGGTCTAGCTGGACGGCTGCAGTGCAGGCGATTTGGTGTCACGATATCACAGTAGCATGGGTTCGAATCCCGGCGAGGGAAGAACCAAAAATTTGCGAAAGCAAATTTACAGATCTAACATTGTTGGGTTGATGTTTAGACGAGTTGTATAACTCCCTCTAATATATACATAAAAAACAAACAACAGTCTAACCTATATAACGTCCCATAGTATATATATAATATTCAAACAACAGGGGATCCTGTAGACCGCCCAGGGGATCGTGTAGAACGCCCCTTAGTATATACACGATAAACATACAATAGGGGATCATATAGAACGTTCTATAGCAAGTATATAATGTTCAAACAACAGGGGATCCTGTAGAACGCTCTTTAGTATATACATAATAAACAAACAATATATGGGATCCTATAAAACGTTCTATAGTAGATATATAATGTTCAGACAAAAGAGGATACTGTAGAACGCCCTATAAAATAAAAACGATCAACACCAACAGGGGACCCTATAGAACGTCCTATTTTAGATGTATAACGTTGAGAAAACAGGAGATCCTGAAGACCACCCAAGGGATCATAAAAGCCTTATAGTATATACATGAAAAACAAACTACAGGGGGACCTATAGAATTTCCTTTCTCAGATGCATAATTTTTAACAAAAGAGGATCCTGTAGACCACCCTGGGGATCCTGTAGAACGACCTATAGTATAAACATTCAAAACAATCAATAGGGGGTCTTATAGAACGTCCTTTAGTATATATATAATGTTCAGACAACAGGGGATCGTGTAGACCGCCCAGTAATTGAACAACAAACAACAGGGGATCATATAGAACGTCTTATAGTGGATATATAATGTTGATAAAACAGGGGATCATGTAGACCGCCCAGGGGATACTGTAGAACGCCCTATAGTATAAACATGAACAACAAACAACAGGGGACCCTATAGAACGTCCTATAGTAGATATATTATGTTGAGAAAACAGGGGATCCTGTAGACTGCCTAGGGGATCCTGTAGAAAACCCTATAGTATACACTTGAAAAACAAACAACAGGGGATCCTGTAGAACGTCTTATAGTAAATGAATAATGTTGAGAAAACTGGGGATCCTGCAGACCGCCATGGGGATACTGTAGAACGCCCTATAGTATAAACATGAACAACAAACAACAGGGGACCCTATAGAACGCCCTATAGTAGATATATTATGTTGAGAAAACAAGGGATCTTGTAGACAGCCTAAGGGATCCTGTAGAACGTCCCAACGACTCTCCGACCTATCCATTTGACCAATACCAATAAACGATGGAACTTAATGCCCTTTGACCAAATAACCCTTCAGACTGTCATTGACAAATACCACTACAGCTGCAGCATACCTTTTGTTGTTCTGGGGAAAGGCTCGGTAGTGCTAGGTTGGAATCTGCCTAACGACCTTTTTAAAAGAATAAACAACGAGAACTCAGTCTTGCTGGTAGGAAAATGATGTTAGCGCAAACCCAAGTATTTTACTTTTATAGGTCCCGGCTAATACCTGACATCATTTTCCCCCGTTCAAAACCGATCCTCGCTGCAAATAAGGTAATTTGGTGCCCAAAATACTTGTTATTTCATAATATGCAAAATGCACTTCTGTATTTTTGAAAAGCATCTGGATTATTATTTCTTCCACTTAATAAAATAATATTTCATTTGAACTCCAGACTCTGATTTTATTTTAATGGAAGATAATTTAAAATTTGTTAAATTCTAAATTTTATTTTGTGTGTGTCAATCATGGTAATCCAACATTTTGATTGGTTATTAATAACTTTCTTGTGTGCCTTAATGTATTACTGAATATTCATGATGCTGATGATGCTGCTCTATCTAAAAGTTCTGTAAATATGGTTTTAACCTTGGATGTAGTAGCAATTCGCCTCGCATCTGTCCTTCGACCTAATAACTTTATAAAACGTGTTACATAACCTATTAACTAATATTCTTGACTTGTACTTTTAGCTTGATCTTGTATCTTATATAATGAATGTTACTCTTATGATTGATGAACTCTTTTCTTTGTATTTTCTTCTTGTTATATTTTCTTATGCCAATAAGTTATTTGACATTTATATTCTATTTAACTGACTTAATAAATTAGAAATATATAATTTTTGTTTTTATAAGCTCTATTTTATTTCAATTTTTAATTATTTCTAAAAGTGTCCTAAATCATTTCATAACAAACGCCCTATAGTATAAACATGAACAACAAACAACAGAGGGCCCTATAGAACGTCATATAGTAGATATATAATGTTGAGAAAACAGGGGATCTTGTAGACCGCCTAGGGGATCCTGTAGAACGCCCTATAGTATACACTTGAAAAACAAACAACAGGGGACCCTATAGAGTGTCTTCTAGTAATAAATAATGTCGAGAAAAGAGAAGATCCTTTAGACCAACCAAGGGATCCTATAGAAAGCCTTATAGTATATACATGATAAACAAACAACAGGGGAACCTATTGAAAGTATTATCTTAAATGCATAATTTTTATAAACTGAGTATCCTGTAGATCGATCGCTCAGGTATTCTGTAGAACGCCCTATAGTATATACTTGAAAAATAAACAACATGGGAACCTTTAGAAGGTCCTATCTTAAATGCATAATTTTCATAAACAACAGGGCACCCTGTAGACCGTCCAGGGGATCATGTAAAACGCCCTATAGTATAAACTTGAAAAATAAACAACAGGGGATCCTATAGAACGTCTTATAGTAGATAAATAATGTTGAGAAAACCGGGGATCCTGCAAACTGCCCAGGGGATACTGTAGAACGCCCTATAGTATAAACATGTACAACAAACAACAGGGGCCCCTATAGAACGTCATATAGTAGATATATAATGTTGAGAAAACAGGGGATCTTGTAGACCGCCTAGGGGATCCTGTAGAACGCCCTATAGTATACACTTGAAAAACAAACAACAGGGGACCCTATAGAAAAAACGTCTCATAGTAATAAATAATGTCGAGAAAAGAGAAGATCCTTTAGACCGACCAAGGGATCCTATAGAAAGCCTTATAGTATATACATGATAAACAAACAACAGGGGAACCTATTGAAAGTATTATCTTAAATGCATAATTTTTATAAACAGGGTATCCTGTTGATCGATCGCTCAGGTATTCTGTAGAACGCCCTATAGTATATACTTGAAAAATAAACAACAGGGGAACCTTTAGAAGGTCCTATCTTAAATGCATAATTTTCATAAACAACAGGAGACCCTGTAGACCGTCCAGGGGATCATATAGAACGCCCTATAGTATAGACTTGAAAAATAAACAACAGGGGATCCTAAAGAACGTCTTATAGTAGATACATAATGTTGAGAAAACAGGGGATCCTGCAGACCGCCCAGGGGATACTGTAGAACGCCCTATAGTATAAACATGAACAACAAACCACAGGGGGCCCTATAGAACGTCTTATAGTAGATATATAATGTTGAGAAAACAGGGGATCCTGTAGACCGCATAGGGGATCCTGTAGAAAGCCCTATAGTATACACTTGAAAAACAAAAAAACAGGGGATCCTATAGAACGTCTTATAGTAGATAAATAATGTTGAGAAAACAGGGGATACTGTAGAACGCCCTATAGTATAAACCTGAACAACAAACAATAGGGGATCATATAGAACGTCATATAGTAGATATATAATGTTGAGAAAACAAGGGATCCTGTAGACCGCCTATGGGATCCTGTAGAACGCCCTATAGTATACACTTGAAAAACAAACAACAGGGGATCCGGTAGAACGTTCTCTTAGCCTAGTAGATACATCAAAAACAAACAATAGGGTATCCTATAGAACGTTCTATAGTTTATATATAATGTTGAGAAAATAGGGGATCCCACAGACCGACCAAGGGATCCAGTAGAGAGTCCTCTAGTATACACATGATCAACAAAAAAACAGGGGATTCTATAGAACGTTCTCTTAGATTGGTAGATACATCAAAAACAAACAATAGGGTATCCTATAGAACGTTCTATAGTTTATATATAATGTTGAGAAAACAGGGGATCCCACAGACCGACCAAGGGATCCAGTAGAGAGTCCTCTTGTATACACATGATAAACAAACAACAGGGGTTACTGTAGAACGCCCTATAGTATAAAAATGAACAACAAACAACAGGGGGCCCTATAGAACGTCCTTTAGTCGATATATAATGCTGAGAAAACAGGGGATCCTGTAGACCGCCTAGGGGATCCTGTAGAAAGCCCTATAGTATACACTTGAAAAACAAACAACAGGGGAGCCTATAGAACGTCTTATAGTAGATGAATAATGTTGAGAAAACAGGGGATCCTGCAGACCGCCATGGGGATACTGTAGAACGCCCTATACTATAAACCTGAACAACACACAACAGGGGATCATATAGAACGTCAAATAGTAGATATATAATGTTGAGAAAACAAGGGATCCTGTAGACCGCCTATGGGATCCTGTAGAACGCCCTATAGCATACACTTGAAAAACAAACAACAGGTGATCCGGTAGAACGTTCTCTTAGCCTAGAAGATACATCAAAAACAAACAATAGGGTATCCTATAGAACGTTCTATAGTTTATATATAATGTTGAGAAAACAGGGGATCCCACAGACCGACCAAGGGATCCAGTAGAGAGTCCTCTAGTATACAAATGATAAACAAACAACAGGGGATTCTATAGAACGTTCTCTTAGCCTAGAAGATACATCAAAAACAAACAATAGGGTATCCTATAGAACGTTCTATAGTTTATATATAATGTTGAGAAAACAGGGGATCCCACAGACCGACCAAGGGATCCAGTAGAGATTCATCTAGTATACAAATGATAAACAAACAACAGGGGATTCTATAGAACGTTCTTTTAGATTGGTAGATACATCAAAAACAAACAATAGGGTATCCTATAGAACTTTCTATAGTTTATATATAATGTTGAGAAAACAGGGGATCCCACAGACCGACCAAGGGATCCAGTAGAGAGTCCTCTAGTATACAAATAATAAACAAACAACAGGGGATTATATAGAACGTTCTCTTAGATTGGTAGATACATCAAAAACAAACAATAGGGTATCCTATAGAACGTTCTATAGTTTATATATAATGTTGAGAAAACAGGGGATCCCACAGACCGACCAAGGGTTCCAGTAGAGAGTCCTCTAGTATACAAATGATAAACAAACAACAGGAGATTCTATAGAACGTTCTTTTAGATTGGTAGATACATCAAAAACAAACAATAGGGTATCCTATAGAACGTTCTATAGTTTATATATAATGTTGAGAAAACAGGGGATCCCACAGACCGACCAAGGGATCCAGTAGAGAGTCCTCTAGTATACACATGATAAACAAACAACAGGGGATTCTATAGAACGTTCTCTTAGATTGGTAGATACATCAAAAACAAACAATAGGGTATCCTATAGAACGTTCTATAGTTTATATATAATGTTCAGACAACAGGGGATCTGGAGAACACGCCCTTTAGTATATACATTATAAACAAACAATATGGGATCCTATATATATATTTTTTCCCAAAATTACAGGGCCCATAAAGGGCATAAAATCAGATACAATTGATTTACATAATTGGTAACAACAACAATTATAGAGGCATATACATATATATTTGGAATGTGGGCGTTTTTCAATAAAAACGTATTTTCTTGTCCTATCCACTTTAAAAAAAAATGTGTTTGATCTTTGCAAGTAATTTTTTGTGCAGTCAGTATATTGAATAAAATTTAACATTTTTAAGCAAAGAAACAGTTTATTTTTAGAGGGATTGATAAAATATTGACTCCTGAATGGTCCAAAACAACCAAAATGGCATGTCCCTAGACCGCCTGTTCAACATTCATACTCTAAAATATCGTAAAAAAATGAAGAAATAAATGTTTTTTTACTTTACATAAGTTCTTTAATAATTCAAAAGTATGTTCAGAGCCAACATATTCTAATAAACACATTTCAATATAGGTTTTTTAATTTCAGAAGGTGTGTCCCTCACAAAATGTCCACTACGAAACGAAGTCATTAAAATTTGCCAATAAACAGTTTTATAAAATCAATGTAATTTTTGTTTGCAAGAGATATATACATTAGGGTCTTACAAAAGAAGTGATGCTTTTATAACGGCAATTAAATTGTTGGTAAGAAAAATTGAGCACATCAAATGGACCAGAGTGATACCGTACTTTTGATAATGTCCCCTACGAAACGGGTCAAATCTCCTTCAGTATCTGGTTTTAAAATTATGAAAAAAATATCAGTGTACAGCTTGATAAATGCTTTGATGAATACAATCAGTCTTGTTACTATTGCAATATAGGTATTGTGGGGAAAAATAAAAAATGCGAATACGTCCCTTACGAAACGGTCCCCTACGAAACAAGTATGGGAGAAAAACGTTTCGTAGTGGACACTACCACTACCATGGAGTCTTTTTTTAATCTTTTTTCAATTATATTCGTGCAAAACAAATAACAAGGGCTAGTTTCATGTAATTTTTATTATGTTTTTATTAACATATAATAGGGTTGATGTCAACTACGAAACTTTTTGTCCACTACGAAACGGTTTTGTCCACTACAAAACGCACCAAAATGTCCACTACGTAACATGAGTTGGACCTTCATATGTGAAGTACTGTCTAATCTTTATCGATAAAAATGGTTTTCCAATTCAGAAAAAAATTATATTTTCCTAGTATTTAAAGTAAACAAACTGGAATGTCTATAGGAAACATTTAAAATGGCAAAAAATATGTGTGTTTAGAAGAAATTTCGTAGGGGACTTTTACGAAACAGTACACAAATTATGAAAATAATATCATTTTAAAGAATATTTAAGATTGCACTTTTTGTTTACAAACAGGTCTATTATAGAGGTATTCAAAATAACTCTTGAAATTAAATTTAAGACAAGTTGATTTTCCATTTTTTTTTAGGTCTGAAAGTTACGCTTTTATTGAAAAACGCCCATATAAGCATCGGTCAGAATCAAGCCAAAAACCACTTATATATTGTGAATAAAAGAATAATAAAATTACATTATCTATGTATTTATTCTCAAATTGTTTACTTGACTTAGTGTCAGTGTTCATACCCAGAATCTCTTGTCCAGAAAACAGCGATCGAGTATAGCTAGAATTCGATGCGGTACACTACCTTTAGAAGTCGAACGTGGTCGATATCGAAATATTCCAGCCGACCGGAGAATCTGTAAAGTGTGCAACTCCAATGTGACTGAAGATGAAATCCACTTTTTGTTTTTGTGTAACCGTTACTCTGTTAGAAGGAACGAACTCAGACGAGAACTCATCTCAGTTGACTTTGACTCCCCAGAAGAAACACTAAAAGAACTGTTAATCAGCAACCCGAAAACGTTGGCAAACTTTATCATAGACTGTTTAAGGATAAGACAAGATGTTATATAAACATTTTTACTTTAACAATACTACACGACGTAAAAACTGTAAAACTTAATATTTTATATCAAATCAAATGTAGCTATACATGTATAATAATGTTTTAAAATGACAGTGCTTCGTAAGCCTATAAGGCTGGCTGAAAATAACAATGTTCATATCATATGTATTATATAATGGCAATTCAGGTTGCACTTTAATAAATTATTTATTCATTCATTCATTCATACCTGATCTCCTTAATTTAAAACAGTCTCCAATATAACAGTTCAGTTTTTCCATAGAGTAACATTTTCTTGGGTCAAGAGCCATAAAAATTTAGAAGATTTATTTAAATTTATAAAATAATAACAATTGTTAGAAATGTCTTGGAAAAAATCGTCCCTTTGAATATCATAAAGAGGGCATTCTAATAAAACATGAAGCTCATCTTCAACTTTACCGAATTAGCAATTAGAACAAAGACGCTCAGATCTTTCTATATGTTTTTTTGAATATCTGTTTGTCTCAATTTTTAAATGAGCGCTTATTCTTAATTTACAAATTGACTGTCTTTTTTTGAAGTCCTGTAATTCTAAATATTTTTCTTTTTTAAAACATTTTTTCCCCTTTTTCGGAGTTAATGGTTTGATGCTTCAGTTTATTCCAAAATATGAAAGAACTTTTACATAGTTTATTTTTAACATACTGACATAAAAAACCAATTGATTGGTCAAAATTTGGTAATTCAATCTCTTTCTGAATATAATCTATACTATAGAATACCACGTATTTACATTAGAACTATGTAACTGTATGTTTACAACATATAAATGCATCAAATAATAATCCTTCTTTCAAACGTTCCAGTCTATGACAATATTTTAACATTGATAAAATTATAGTAAAATGCATAGGAAATCTACCAATCTCTGACATTACACCTATATTACTTGACTTTCTGTTTACACCAAGAATATATTTCATAAATTTGGTATGAGCTTTTTCAGAAGAATCCTGACCAAAAACTTGTTCCTATAGAGAACGTTCTATACTATAGTAGATATATAATATTCAGACAACAAGGGATCCTGTAGAACGTCCTTTAGTGTACATGATAAACAAACAATATAAGGGATCCTATAGAACGTTCTGTAGTAGATATATAAGGTTCAGACAACAGAGGATCATGTAGAACGACCAGGGGATCCTGTAGAACGCCCTAACCATGCTAACAGTAGCTTTATTGTAAACAAGTAACAATGGTTCATAATAGAACGTCCAGCTATAGTAGAATTGTCAGACAACAGGGGGTCAGATTACAGATTCGTTTCTTTAAACGCAGACCAGTTTAAACACCCTCTCACACTCCTGTAAAGCCTTAACTACGTGTAACATGTTTAACATGTGTAAGCTACATCTTTTTTCAATTTGCCTACATAAAAATACTCTTTTAAACGGATCATAAAAATATTATTAACTCCATAGTATATCCAAAGCCATGAGACCACGTGCATGTGACATTTGCAGGTCTTAACAACATAATTAAGGCACTAAATACTACTGTTGATCATATCTATATGAAATGTATCAAGACATGTGTATTTTAAAAAAGGAATCTGTATATATATTTGCGCAATGACATATGCATGATATGCTACTGTAATGCGGTACATTTTCCTTTTTTTCATGTGATAAAAAAATAAATAAAGCAAATTCACCGTGTTTCATGAAAGTTAATGATTTTGAATCGTTTTTTTTTTTAATAGTTGTACATGTTGAGAATATTCTATTTTTAGAATAAGTATTTTCAGAATCGTTTATAAATAGCCTATAAATAGAATATGCATAATTCATGAATCGTGACGTAGGGCGGTCTACGGGATCCCTTCTTCCGCTTACCTTATAATATATAACAATAATATCCGGATCGTATCCGGTTAAGATATGTCAATATTACGGTATGTGACATCCCCCTTTTTCTAAAAGATGAAATGAAAATGAAATGATTTAATGAATAAATGAATTTGAGTATTATCCAGTTAAAATTAATACTGAATGATTATGACTAGAAATTAATACTGACTTGGTTTTGACTAGAAATTAATACTGACTAGATTAATGTCTCTTTTCCAATTTAACTTAAAGTCTATATATTGTCTTTTCTGATAACTAACTAAAACTAGCTAAATACTTTCTAAAATCTACTTGACAGTTCAAAAAAATTATTTTACATAGTCATTTAATTTGGTTGGCACTTTGACTGTTCTTCCAGATCTTGTCACGTGTCACGGGTGAGTTAGATGGTTCAATACTTTCATTTTCCTCGGACGCAACGGTTTCACTGCGGTCTAATGTTTGTGAATTGTTACAGACAGTTGAAGTTTTACGGACGGTTAAATTGTGATTGTTCTTGAAATGTTCATTTTCAACTGTGTTTCCATTGTAAGCGGTTGGTCTTATATGCCTACGGTTTCTTCTGTAACGCCTGCCATCTGATGTTTGTACTACATAAGAGCGAGGAGTGTGGTGTTTTTGAATTATTTTTCCTGCTTTCCATTTTCCATCTGTGTACATTACAATAGAGTCTCCTTGTTTTAGCTGTTTCAATTCAGGTCCACAATGTTTATCATAGTTGGTTTTAGCTTTCTTTTGGCGAATTTCGAGTTTTTTTGATAATTTCACTGTTGTTGACGTTTTGTGGCATCAATAGCGATAATGAAGTAGGTAGTGATGTTTTTAATCTCCTATTTAGGAACAATTGTGCTGGCGAAAGATCAATGTCCAACGGTGTGTTTCGATAGTCTAATAGAGCTTTGTGTGGATCCTTCGATTTCATAATTAGCTTCTTGATGGTTTGAACGCTTCTTTCTGCTTGTCCGTTCGACTGAGCATAGTGTGGGCTGCTCGTTGTATGTTTAAATCCATATTCTGTAGCAAATCTTTTGAATTCTAATGAAGAAAACTGAGGACCATTGTCGGAAACTAATTCGTCAATATATCCAAATCTTGACATTAATCCTTTTAAGTAATCAATGGTGTTTTTGCTAGTTTCATTGTCTAGTTTCATAACTTCTGGCCACTTTGAGTAGTAGTCTACTACTAATAGATAATGTTGTTTTTGGTATTCAAATAAGTCGGTAGCAACTTTTGACCAGGGTCTTTCCGGTATTTCTGGCATTAACATCGGTTCCTTTGCGTTTAGAGACTGATGTTGAGCGCAAAGTCCACATGCTTTAACTTTGTCCCCGATGTCTTGTCCCATGCCGATCCAGAATAGTACATCACGTGCACGGCTTTTGCACTTTACGATTCCAAGATGTGATTCGTGTATTTTGTCCAACATTTCATTTTGTAGCGCTTTTGGTACAATTGCTTTGTTTGACTTGTACAATAGTCCATCGATGACTGAAAGTTCATCACGGTAAGTCGAATATGGCCTCAAAGAGTGTATAAGTTCAGATTTTTCATTTGGCCATCCATTAAATATGACATCTTGTAATTCCTGAAGGTGTTCATCATTTGCAGTTTCCTTCTGAAATTTAGCATACATTTCTGGTGCAATTGGCAAGTATGATATCAAATGAATGTCATTCACGTGTAAGTCTGGTACTAATACTTCCTTTGTTTCTTTTAGGAACGATCTACTGAGATGATCTGCTAGATACATCTCTTTGCCTGGTTTATAGTCAACTTTAAGATCATACTTTTCTAATGCTATTAAAAGTCTCTGTAATCTAGGCGGTGTTTGGTGAAGCGGTTTCAGGAAGATTGATTGTAGCGGTTTATGGTCTGTCTCTATTTGAACACGGCGACCATATACGTACTCATGGAATTTATTACATCCATAAACAATTGCAAGAGTTTCTTTCTCGATCTGTGGATATCGTTGTTGTGTTTGAGTAAGAGCACGTGAGGCATATGCAACTGGTTTCTGATTTTGTATCAGTACAGCTCCAAGTCCTTTTGAACTAGCATCAACACTGAGTGTAAGCGGTTTGTTCGGATTGTAGTATTGCAGCAGAGGTGCATTTGTTGCCATTTCTTTCAACTTCTGAAAGCTAGTTTCTTGTTTTTCATCCCAGTGCCATGCTGTGTTTTTCTCTAAAAGTGTTCTTAACGGTGCACTGACTGTTGACATGTTTGGCATAAACTTGCCAAGATACTGAATAAAACCCATGAAGGTTTGCAGATCCTTGACGCACTCCGGTTTTGACATGTTATTAACTGCACGGATTTTTTCTGGGTCTGGTTTCACGCCTTCACTTGTTAGACGGTGTCCAACGTATGTTACTTCCGGTTTGCTGATTTCGCATTTTCCGGCACTGAGTTTCAAGTTGTATTCTCGAGCTCTGTCTAGAACTTGTTTAAGACGCATATCATGTTCTTTTTGGTCTGATCCCCAAATAAGAATGTCGTCGATAATCGCTTCTGCTCCTTCAATGTCGGATACCATTTCAGACACAATTTTCTGGAATACTTCCGATGCTGAATTTATTCCGAAAGGTAAGCGAGCAAATCTATAACGTCCAAATGGTGTATTAAATGTGCATAGCTTTGAGCTAGGTTCGTCTAGTTGAATATGCCAAAATCCACTGGTGGCATCCAATTTACTAAAGACTTTAGCGTTCGGCATTTGCGATATAACTTCTACTGTTTTTAACGGATAATGTTCACGTAAAATTGCCTTGTTCAGATCACGTGTATCGATGCATATTCGAATTTTGCTGTTTGGTTTAATGACAGTAACCATTGAGTTGACCCATTGTGTAGGTTCTTGCTGTTTGAAGATTACACCAATGTCCTCCATACGATCGAGTTCAGCTTTGACTTTGTCTTTGATAGCTATGGGTATCTTACGCGGTGCGTGTACAACTGGTGCTACAGTTTTGTTGATACGTATCTTATGTGTTCCTGGTAGACATCCTAATCCTGTGAATAAATCTCCATATTGGTGTTCCATATTTTCTGGTAAAAATTGTTTTGTCGTTTCTTGCGGATTGATTGTTTGAGTGATTGAATGTATGCGCTTTAGGAGTTTCATGGCTTCACATGTTTTGGCACCTATGACAGATTGTACATTACGGTCTACAATGTGAAATTTCACGGCATGATCTTGGCATTTATAACTACACCTAAGATTAATTACTCCAACAGTGTCAATGATGTGTCCTGAGTATGAACGTAGTGGCGATACCTGTTTAGTAATGATAGGATGCGAACAAATGGTTTTCAGTTTGTTTAGGGAAAGTACGTTGCACTTTGCACCTGTGTCTAGCTGAAAGTTAACTGGTACGTCGTTGACGTTGATTGTTTCGGTCCATTCGTCGGTATTTAATTCTTGATTATCAATTGTTGCTACAAAAAGTTCATCATCATCAGATTCACTGCATATGTCTAAAGTGTGCATTTTCTTTGATGATTTGTTTGATGACAGACAGACGGACGCAAAGTGGTTGTATTTATGGCATTTGTTGCACTGTTTCCCGAATGCAGGACATTTTCTACGCTCATGTTTACCTCCACAGTTTTTACATTTGTTTGCGAAATTGGGTGATTGCCCCTTGTTATTTTGAGGTGGTCCCCTTTGTGGTGTGTATTGCTTGCCATACTTTTTACCTGATGATCTTGATCCTTGTTTGTTTAACATGTTAATTGTTTTATCTTCGCTTTCCATAGTTTTAAGTTGAGCCTTTGAAAGTTCATATGTTCTAGCGAAATTTATAGCCTTTTCTAACGAGAGTTCGGACCCTTCAGTGATACATTTCTCCCGAACTTTGTGGTCTTTAGTTCCAAAAACAATGGCATCACGTACCATTTCCTCCGGCGTCGCATATCCACAATCTTTAACCAATATTTTGAGGTCTGTGAGATATTCTTCGAAAGTGTCAATTTCTTTTTGTACACGGCTCAAAAATTTGTATCGTGAATAAATCTTATTCGATTTAGGGCGGACGTGTTTTTCAAAGTTCTGATAGTGCACATCAAGTTTCTTTTTATCGTCCTCCGAAAGATCCCAGGTCGAGTATATGTCCCTTCCTTTATTGCCGATCCATATCATTAGATAGTTACATTTTTGTGCTTCAGCAGTTTTGGCTAGAGGTCCCGCGAACCAGAATTCTGTGTGTTGTTGGAAAGATTTCCAAGCGGTCACTAGGTCTGTCGCTTCCCAGTCCATTTTGGGGTGTGATCCTGATAGTGCATCCATGATTATGATAATTTAGGTAGCTGGATTGTTCTTGCAACTTTTCAGATTGCTTCCATCTACGGATGGCTTAATTTCATGATGATGAGCGGTGGTTCAATCTGACACCATGTTGAATAACTATGAGGAAGACATATTGACAATAACAAGATATTTTATTAACCTTTTATACAGGAGAGTATTATAATATATAACAATAATATCCGGATCGTATCCGGTTAAGATATGTCAATATTACGGTATGTGACAATATGAACGCATGAAAATAGCTCAAAACCGCGTACTATTTTAATAGATTATGGTAAATGTGTAGGACTCTGAAACGCGATAACACTCCAAACTGCGATGGTCACGCTGAAGTGCGATGGTCCACGCTAAAGTTCGTTTGTTTATACGCTGAAGTGTGATTGTGTCATTGTGACGATGACTTGTTTTACGTTACACTGAAGTGCGTTGGTGGATAGGCTGTAGTGCGATGGTCTAGCTGTGACGTTGTATATACTAGCTAAATGTGATGATCCGAAGTTAGTTAGAACCCAATTTGACGTGGCCGTTTAGTGGTTAACGTGATGGCTACGGGCCTCGTATTTCATTTCTGGTCCGGCCAAATTAAACAGAAGACTTAAATTTTCAATTTGCTAAGTATACGTCTAGCACACAGCAGTATAAATTCAGACTTTATAATGGATGGAAAAATATTTAGTGTTCAAGTGCGTTTACCCCCCCCCCCCTAAAAAAAAAAAAAACAAAAAAAAAAAACAACAGGTTCAGCTTGGCTGTCTATAGTAAGCACTAACTGGCAGGACTCCATCTGATTTTATCAAATATACTAGAATCTAGTTCGTGTCATAGACAGGCAATTATAGGACCCTAATGGCCTTCAACAAGGAGAAAAATACACACCGTAAAGTCAGGTATCAAAAGCCTTAATGTGACACATTTGAATGTTTGAAACAGTATAATCGACAAAATGTCAATAACAATCAAAATGTACAAAAACTACGACAGACATGAACCGACGAAAACCGACAGCACAAAGATAATAGTTACGCTGAACGGTGCCCACACTGGTCACCCTATAAATAGTACTCATCTGTGTAGTAATATTGTAGTTCTAAAAATAGAAAACTAAAAATAGACAATTCTTCTTTCTATTTAGCAATACACCATAGATTTAGAGCCTGTCACCGTCTGTATTATCTGTAAGTAAAATTAACATACCGAGCAATTGAATACAACGAATAACACAAACTTAAGTTTAATTGAGTCATTCAAAGCAAAATATTCGTTTCATCCATTTTGCATGATTTGTCATTTGTGGTGACATGTTTTTTTACAAGTTCGAATCACAGACTAGAAGGAAATCTTCTATTTTCAGAAGTTCCCAGAAAATGTAGATGAGAGTGGTATGTATGCATTTAATATATTGTATCAAACCTTTAATATGATGGAAACATGCACTATGTTTATATAATGCTACAACTGTTATTCTTTTTGAACTTAAAAACTTGCAATCGTTTCTGTTAAAATGGCCACTTAGGCTTGATTGAACAAATCATTTTTTGTTTCTTGATTACCTTACACAAATTTTGAATTTGATTACATGTGGTAATCTTAACCAGAAATGGGATTTGTTAACCTCTGTTGGACTTTATATGCTAGAATGGGATAACTTCTGGTCACCTTATTCATATATTGGATTTGGTGACCTCTGGTCACCTTATGTAAATATTGGATTTGGTGACCTCTGGTCACCTTATGTTAATATTAGATTTGGTGACCTCTGGTCACCTTATGTTAATATTGGATTTGGTTACCTCTGGTCACCTTATGCAGATTTCAGATTTGGTCATCTCTGGTAATTAACATTTACATTCAACTAGTTAATGTTTTTCATATCATTTGTAGAAAGTTTGAGACAATCAAAGAAAGAGAAAAAAGAAGAACAGGTTTGATATACATCATGGGTTCAACAAGAATATAGAATATTATTACATTAAGTTTAATAGATCGATTAAACTTTACACAATGAACATTATCTTTCACGATCATCTACAAACAAAACTTTTGGATAAATAAAATTCAATTTACTAATACAATTATCATATATTTATCTTCTTTTTTCAGAAGTCCTCAGAAAATGTAGATGAGAGTTGTATGTATGCATTTAATTTATTGTGTCAAACCTTTAATATTATGGAAACATACACTATGTTTATATAATGCTGCAACTATTATTCTTTTTGAACTTAAATCTTGCAATCGTTTCTGGTAAAATGGCCACTTAGGCTTGATTGAACAAATCATTTTTTGTTTCTTGATTACCTTACATAAATATTTTATTTGATTACATGTGGTCATCTTAATCAGAAATGGGATTTATTAACCTCTTGTGGCCTTAACATGCATGGATTTGATTACCTCTGGTCACCTTATGTAAATATTGAATTTGGTAACCTCTGGTCACCTTATGTTAATATTAGATTTGGTGACCTCTGACCACCTTATGTTAATATTGGATTTGCTTACCTCTGGTTACCTTATGCTGATTTCAGATTTGGTTACCTCTGGTCATCAAAACATAAGTCATGTTATGTTTTTTATCATTTGTAGGAAATGTAAGACAATCGAAGAGAGGAAAAAAGAACAAGAACAGGTTTGATATGCATTACTGGTTCAGCAAGACTATAGAATTTTATTGCATATTACATTTAAAATATTAATAACACTCAACAGAATGCACATTGTCTATCCTGATCTTTTAAAACACAATCTTAGAAAATCATTGACCTTACAAACATTGCCAAGAGCATTGACAGTTGATAATTTTGTCAATTTTTATTTATCCAATAAGATTGTTTTGGATAAATAAAATTGAATTTACTTATACAAATATCATATGTTTATCTTCTTTTTTCAGAAGTACTCAGAAAATGTAGATGAAAGTGGTATGTATGCATTTAATTTGTTAAATATAATTCTTATATATGATGGATAGTACATCAAGTGTGTATGATACTGAAACTATTATTCTATTTGAACTTAAAACTTGTTATCGATAGCTGTAAAATGGCTACTTCGGTTTGATTGAAAAGTTCATTTTTTTTGGTATATTTAATTGGCTACATGTGGTCAACTTTACCAGATATGGTATTTGAGTACCCTAAGTAACCTTAAAATGATATAGAATTGTGTTACCACTGGTCACCGAATGCAGATAATAGACTTGGTTACCTAAAGCAGATATTGTATTTAGTTATCTTTGGTCATTTTCTGTGGTTATTTGAATTCTCGTGGCACCTTTTGCCGATTTCGGATTTTGTTATTCACTGGTCATTAAAATTTACAAAAATTTGTCATATGTAGTCTTAGATGTATGATTGTTTTATTAGTTGTTGTTGGCTTTGAACTAGTGAGTACTCTCAGATTTGTACAAATGGTCTTTTGTTGTTGGGATGTTTAAGTGCTGAGCCACTTTCACTCTTTTTTGTTAGATGTTTTTCTATTTGCATCCAGGGACCTATATCAACTGTTAATATAGGTCCCTGTTGTATCCATCTGTTGAGTTAAACCTTTTCCAACTGATTTTTATAGTTCGTTCTTATGTTTTACTATTACACCACTGTCCCAGATTAGGGGAGGGTTGGGATCCCACTAACATGTTTAACCTGAAACATTATGTATGTATGTGCCTGTCCAAAGTCAGGATCCTGCAATTCAATGGTTGTCGTTTGCTGCTGTATTACATATTTGTTTTTCGTTCATTTATATGGACATCAATTAGGCCGTTAGTTTTCTCATTGGAAATTACACCACAATTTCTTTTTTAAATGTTGAGTTTTTTTTTATCATTTGTAGAAAGTGTAAACAATTTTAAGAGGGTGAAAAAGAAGAACAGGTTTGTATATATCATTGGTTCAGCAAAAATATAGAATACTATAACATTACATTTACTATAATATTAGTAACACTGAACAGAAAAAATGAACATTATCTTCCATGATCATTTAAAACTAAATCTTAGAAAATAATTGAAATTGCTTACGTTGTCAAGAGCATTTACAATCGATAATTAAGTCAATGTATACGTATCTTCATTTGGATAAATCAGTTGATTTCCCATACGATTATTCAATATTTAACTTCTTTTTTTCAGATGTCAACAGAAAATGTAGATGAAAGTGGTATGTATTCATTTTATCATTTTTTTAAGTATGATGGATAGGTTCATTAAGTCTATATGATACTGAAACCAAATTTCTATTTAAACTTAAAACTTGTTATCGATCGCTTTAAAATCGCTACTTAGGTTTGATTGAAAAAAAATCTTTTTCTTTATATATCTGGTCACCTTAAGCAGATATTAGATTTGAGGACCTCTGGTCACCTTATGAAGATATTGAATTTGGTTATCTCTGGTCACCATATGCAGATATTGGATTTGGGGACCTCTGGTCACCTTATGAAGATATTGGATTTTGTTAAATCTGGTCACCTTATGCAGATATTGGATTTGGGGACCTCTGGTCACCTTATGAAGATATTGGATTTTGTTAAATCTGGTCACCTTATGCAGATATTGGATTTGGGGACCTCTGGTCACCTTATAAGATATTGGATTTGGTTAAATCTGGTCACCTTATGCAGATATTTGATTTTGGGACCTGTAGTCACCTTATGCAGATATTGGATTTGGGGACCTCTGGTCACCTTATGCAGATATTGGATTTGGGGACCTCTGGTCACCTTATGCAGATATTCGATTTGGGGACCTTTGGTGACCCTATGAAGAAATTGGATTTGTTATATATCGTGTCACCTTATGCAGATACTGGATTTGAGGACCTCTGGTCACCTTATGAAGATATTAAATTTGGTTACCTCTGATCACCTTATGCAGATATTGGATTTGGTTATATTTGGTCACCTTATGCAGATATTGAATTTGGTAGGTAAGGAATGGTGAATGGATCGAAAGGAACAATCAAACTGAAATTTGGAGAACAAACTGACAAAGCTGGGCAAAAAAATAAAAAAAAGATGGAAAATCAAAACTGCAATCATTATAATTCAATATAGAAAAAATCAAACTGAGCAACATAAACCCCACCAAAAACCAGGGTGGTCTCAGGTTATCTAGAATGGTTAGCAGATCCAGCTCATTATGAGGTGCCGATAATATTGTTCATGCTTGAGTTTAGGATCCCTTGGTATATTACTGTATCATTAGAAATCATATGTCTACTGTGAATCATTTACATGTCGCTTTGTCAATCTGTAAGACATTTTTTTTTAAGTTGTAAGAACTTTCATAACGGTGCTTAATATGTTTTATTACATATATTTATTAGCTTAACTGCAGGAAAAGATCACAACTGTATCTCACTTTATTTGCAGGTGTTGTTGACTATCAAGTACAATCCTTAAATACTTTAACCGAGGCTCTTGTCGATAAAGAAGCAACCAAAAAGGCAGTATGCCGAAAAATGAAACATCTGCCCAAAAAAAGGGTGACATTGAAAAAACTAAGAAAGTGTTTGAGGGGAATTCAATTATTCAGATTTTACGAACATTGGATCTATAATGGCTACAAAAGCAATCGTCTTCTTGACATCTTTATTACATACTAAGAGTATGGAATAAAATACACAATAGAAAATGCAAACATCTAGATTAACATGAAATATATAAAACATACATTTTCCAAATACCATGATCATTATGTATTCATCTTCTAAACAATCAATAATAAACTGAGTATTCTCATCTCTTCAATTAATTCCTTATCTGTTTCAATAATTATTCTAGACTAAATTTGTAACAAAATTCAGATCATAAATTCATAATCAAGTCTATAATGCAATCTATCTTTTTGCACTCGAGGTCTACAAATGTATATATAGAAAATGAACAAGTGTGTTAACTGCGAATGGAAATGTGTAGGTATCATTTTAATTTACAGAGAAATGACACATCATAAGTAATTGAAAAAAAAACATGATTTAAACACAAACATACTACCAGCTGTTCAAAAATAGGTTTTGTTTGAATATAACTATATGGACACGGGGAATATGTCAAAGAGACAACAACCCGACCAAAACGTAAAAAACAACTCAAGGTTGTGCAAGTTTCATATTTCTCTGTGTACTAAATAATAAACTTATCAAAGCAAACTGACATGCACTCAATCATTTTGAAATTATTAGCATCGTTGGAATACTAACTATAAAATCATATACAATCTACTTCTTACTGGTCATAAACTTGAAACAATCCACACTACAATTTTATCGGAAAGCTAGGTAGAACAATTGACTTATAATTATTGATGTACAAATTACTATTTAATTTGGCCTTACAATTCGACTTCGTCCTATGTTTTATTGTTGATATGTATAACATTGCTTTTCTCATTTATTTTTCAACGGTTTAACATGCTCTATTGTATTGTAGCTAGGAAACATTTGAAATTATTGAATACAATTTTTGTTATAAATGACATAAATTAAGCATTATAGTACCAACATATTAAAACATTTTAAAAAGAATATTTAAGTCAATAAAATAAAATGCATTCTTGTAAAGTCTTTTCTTTGTTTAGATTAAATGATTCTTATTAAAACTAGTTTTAAAATGGTGTTATTGTATAAAATTATGTAGGTAAAGAAATGTCCTGTAATAATAAAATTGCTGTCTTAACTTATATTTGCAGAGAAATTATTGGCCATGTTATAGGCGAATTAAATAAAATAAATGTTAACAAGGCAATGCATGGGAAAGTTTTTTGAGGCCTTTTGGAAGACAATAGAGACAATGTTGCCAGGTAATGATTTATTAGACACATCACACGTATTATCTTAACTTAAAACATATTTGATCATTTGCTTAAAAAATATAACCTACTTGAGACAGCAAACAGACCTAGACCAATGTAATAATTAGCCAATGTATCTGCTTGACAAAATCTTCATTAGGAATAGGTATTTGTTGTATCAAATTATATACATTTGGTAACATCAGTATCTTTGCAAAACATTTCAAGAGCAAACTGTATATGTCCTACTTTTAAAGCCTTTATGCACCAATGTAACATATAAAATTATTGAGTGAATATCAAGAAAAAGCAGTTTTTCAAAAGCAGTATAATATTTCATTATTTTTTTCATTGAAATGGTTTACGAATGAATCCTTTTTATCTGTGTGTAGATTTAAAACTGCCATCATCATTAACTGTACGACCCCGTTTATTTTCAGAACACACTTTCTTTTTACTGAATAGTCATGATCAGTTTTTGAACTTTTGGATTTTCTGCTGGAAACAGCAGTTGTTGCTTTCGTTTTCTTGTTGTTTTGGAAAAGTTGGTTGTCTTACAAATATGTAATGTCGTTGTGATTGCTTGTAAAATATTTTTCTTTTTTTAACGTCAATTGTCTGAAATTTTTTATTGTTTACATATATATTGATTTCCTTATTTTTTCTTTTAATAGCCTGGTCGGTTGTTTCTTTGTCTTCCTTTAATTGTTGTCTTGTTTCATCGATTGAAGTAGACTCTATGTCAGGTGATGGAACTACCATTTTTGCTACCATCACACAAACACAATGTATACCATGGCTATTGGCAAAACATGTACATTTGAATGAGGTCAAATCAACAACTGATACATTTCCCAAAACATCTGGACAAAACCTCTACCTGGTTGTTATCTCTGTCATAAAAATATTGTTCTGCATTAAATACATTCATTGGTTCTGATCTGCGCTTTACAGTGAGGTCGATGTTGCTTTTAGAAGCAATCAATTCAGCTAAATGAACATGCTTACACATTCCTGAAAAATAGTAGAGAATGGAACATAAATAAATGCATTGTACCCTTATGGTTTACTTTCAATTGTACAAACTTTAAACAAAACCACCAATGAACATTCAGTAAAGATTTACTTAAATTGGATCGCATTGTTTTAGACAAGTTGATGAGGCTAATGATTAACCTGATGACGGTTGATAACGCCTTGTTGGAAGACAAAAACAATCAAAACCGAGGAGACTCATAAAACCAAAAGACATTTACAACAACAGTAAAAAAACAATAATAAACAACACGAACTCCACTATAAATCTGAAGTAAAATTAGGTGCTCCAGAAGGGTAAGCATTTCCGGGACCATTTACGGCACCCGAAATTAATTATCTTGATTTCAACAATTCATACTTGATGGTGTACTTTTAAACATTGTTGAACTGACTTAAGATAATAAGTTGCAGCTGGACAGTTGCACACTACATTGACATTGTCCACATTATAAATCGTCCCAAATGCTGTCTGTGATAGAACAGTGCATTCTGTGGAAGAAGTCCATTGCACAGTTTGGTCGAGTCCTGCCTTGAGAATATTCTCTGCTATCAATTTACTTTTGTCTTCCCTTTGTCCTCCCATATTTTTCAGGCGACCAATCTTGTCCAGTTCATCTAGATAGCTAAAATTACGATCTTTTTTATTTATTTTTGATTATGAAAACATAATTCAAAGATCTATTAATAAATTATTTCTTAAAAAAATTGAATTCACATTATTTAATACGCAATGTATTTGCATCTTAAATTGAAATGATCTTTCTAATTTCAGACGATATAAGTGAACGATAAGAAGAACAGGATTGTGACAATTTAAACTTAATTACTCATAAAACATAGTTACATTTCCATGGAGTAGGATTAGTAAGTCCTTTACTCTGCTATTGGCATATCCACCAAGGAAATGGTATTTCGTGCCCAGGAAAAACCTGAAAATGAAAAAATGTTAATGAATTTGAATTTATGATTTATGTTTGAATGTACAAATAGAAAGTACATAAGATTTTAATGTGTATACATTTGAATGTTATAAGTAGCATTATATTTTTTTCTTTTAATGTTCTCATACACATCAGGTTTTGCTAGACTACATTTTTTATTTTGTCTGCTTTTATGTAATTATCGACTTGCATTGACGATTATGATATTGTATTAAATTTGCATAACCTTATCATGAAAGAACGGCAATAATCTCTCCGTATAGTTAAAAATTGTATAGTTTATATCATTTTAAATCTTTCGTTACCCACGAAGAAGTAAGATTTAGACAAAGTGTAACACTTTCTATACTTCAGGTCATAAAAACAGAGACAGTTCAGAAATGTATCCTCAAAATAAAATATACTTAGTTACTATTATCAAACAGATAATAATTAAATGATGCTTAAAATTTCGATCTTGTAATATATAAGGTGTATAGTAATAAAATGTATTAATAACATTTCAACTAAGTTATTTCTATCTTGATCTTCATAAAAAATGTCTTCCATAGTTGGCCCATCGACATCCCCACTTGTCAGTACACCAGTTGTCTAACAAGTAGTCTGTTATTTGTTTCGAATGCATCTTCTCTTGCAACATTTGAACTTTTTGAAAAAAGTCTTCTTTCTGATGAAAAATTATATTGACACATTTCTTTTGAGTATAGAAACAGAATTTATAGATTATTGTACTGATATAATTCAATAGAGATTCATTGCAATAGGTTTTACTGGGTTTTTTCTTTTTTCTTTTATCAACCAAAATTCATTGATTGTATTTTTTTTTATTATTATTATTGCGTTTTAATTGACTCATTTTGAAAAATCTTGTTAATATGATTTATCATCTTTTGATATTTAAACAATTACAATATTGGAAAAAGAGAAAAAGATCCTACTGATGTCTCATTTCTACAGGGATTTTTCTTATAATATTAACATATCAATAACCAATCGTGTTTCATTGTGAGGCAACACACTCGTGATTATTTTTTAAAAACAATGTTTCACATCCTCTGCATATAAGACTGTTATAAAAAAAAATATCAGATTCAGGTCCATTTATACTATGTAAATTAACATTCACTTAGTACATATTTAATATTCGAATACATTATTTGAATTTGTCAGGACCAACTCAAAATTATTTACCAATTTAGAAATTATTCTGTTTCACTGTGGTATCATAGGTTCATTATATTTTATTTGTCTTAACTAGCACGTTTGATTACCTTGGTACATATTTTCATAGTTCTGATATAGTCAATAACTTTTTTTCTGGTTTGTGCGTGCATGGGTCCTGATACACCAGATTCTTTTTTATTCAAAAATATGTACACAGCCTGTAAACCAAATCATTTATATTTAGTTCATGTCTTAAAGATTTCTTGATAATAATAACTTAATATTGTCTTGAATATATCATAACTAATTATTTTTCAACAAGATAATATTTGATCTATGAAAGTATTAATGCGAAAGAGTTGATTTATTAAATCAAAACTGACCTGAGGCTTATAAACAAAAACAAGATATAAAATGTTAAATCCAATGCAATTAATACCTATTGATTCAATAGAGTGAAATTTCACAGAATAACTCTCATTTAATAACTGATTTTTTTCCCATAAAGAATAAGGTAAAATGTATGATACATATATTGAATGATATAATACCTGTAAAACATGAAACCAGCAAAGTAAAACGGAGCTGTTTGGGAATACTTTATTAATTGCGCTGATTTCTTTGGTATCTCTGTCTACCATAAAAGATCTAGTTAACAAAATGTAACACTGCAGTCAGGAGCCTGTAATTCAGTGGTTGTCGTTTGTTTATGTGTTACATATTTGTTTTTCGTTCATTTTTTTTTACATTAATAAGGCCGTTAGTTTTCTCGTTTGAATTGTTTTACATTGTCTTATCGGGGCCTTTTATAGCTGACTATGCGGTATGGGCTTTGCTCATTGTTGAAGACCGTACGATAACCTATAGTTGTTAATGTTTTTGGTCTTTTGTGGATAGTTGTCTCATTGGCAATCATACCACATCTTCTTTTTTATAGTATAAACAATTTGTATCTTTATCTCATATTGATTTTATTCTATAATACTATTTGTTAATTTGTAAATAATTATGTAAATTCTTATTTTTTTTATATCAACTAGATTCTCAATTTGTGATTGAAAAGTTTGGAAACAAGCCCAACAAAGCTTTAATTATTATGTTATATGTAAATAAAGGCAACAGTAGTATACCGCTGTTCAAACTCATAAATCCATGGACAAAAAACAAAATCGGGATAACAAACTAAAACTGAAGGAAACGCATTAAATATAAGAGGAGAACAACGACACAACACTACAATGTAACACACAAAGAAACGAATGTAAACCTGACTATGAATTAATCTTACATGCTCTGGTTTTATGGCCATCCATAGATCACTCTCAAAAGTTTTTAAGGAAATTGATGTTTTTTGTAAGTTTCATTAGTCCATGAGATAAATAATATTATGCAAAATTATTTATCTAATACTCTTTGCCAAAATTCAACTGAAATTGTTGTTGACCTTATTGTATTAATTTTGATATGCAGGAAAAAATGTTTCTTTAGATGAATCTTTCATAGCATTGTCTATTGGTCAATTGTCAAATAACTATCACTGCAAGAATATGTGAATAATGTCATAGTTTAACCTGTAATTTTTACAGACAAATTAATTAAAAGATATAATTGAATGGCCTTTATTTATCTTTTATATCCATATCAGATTTGGTGTTGACTCCGAATAATGTAACTAATTGTAAACAAATAATAACACGAAAATGAAAAGTGTTAATAAGCAATGATATTGAATTCGAAATATTGTCAACTTTGATACCCACAAACCTTGGATAGAAATCAAATCCATGATTTTCAGCCGTAGTCTTCAGAGATCTCAAAAATATTTTGACAACTTCACCAGTATCATCTGACGAGATACAGTACGAAAGAGGCGTGCCCCGACCTTGCTGTTCATCTCTTGCAACAAGAGGATATAATGAATAACCATAGGCAGTTAATCATTAAACTAACAAAAAATATGCTGTAAGTTTATTGTCACACAGTTCATTTTTTTGCTCACCTGGCCCAAAAGTCGAAGTGAGCTTTTCTCATCACTTGGCGTCCGTCATCCGTCGTCCGTCGTTAGCTTTTACAAAAATCTTCTCCTCTGAAACTACTGGGCCAAATTTTACCAACCTTGGCCACAATCATCATTGGGGTATCTAGTTGTCAATTGACCCGGTCAACCGACCAAGATGGCCACCATGGCTAAAAATATAACATAAGGGTAAAATGCGGTTTTTGGCTTTTAACTCAAAAACCAAAGCATTAAGAGCAAATCTGACATGGGTTAAATCGTTCATCAGGTCAAGATCTATCTGCCCTAAAATTTTCAGATCAATCGGACAACCCGTTGTTGGGTTGCTGCCCCTGAATTGGTAATTTTATGGAAATTTTACTGCAATAATGTTCAGCTTAGTAAGATTTACAAATAAGTCAGCATGACCGAAATGGTCAGTTGACACCTTTAGGAGTTATTGCCCTTTATAGTCAATTTTGAACCATTTTTCGTAAATCTTAGTAATCTTTTACAAAATCTTCTCCTCTGAAACTACTGGGCCAAATTAATCCAAACTTGTCCACAATTATCATTGGGGGTATCTAGTTTGAAAAATGTGTCCGATGACCCGGCCATTTAACCAAGATGGCCGCTACAGCTAAAAATAGAACATAGGGGTAAAATGCAGTTTTTGGCCTATAACTCAAAAACCAAAGCATTTAGAGCAAATCTGATAGGGTAAAACTATTCATAAGGTCAAGATCTATCTGGCCTTAAATTTTCAGATGAATCGGACAACCCGTTGTTGGGTTGCTGCCCCTAAATTGGTAATTTTAAGGAAATTTTGCTGTTTTTGGTTATTATCTTGAATATTATTATAGATAGAGATGACCTGTAAAAAAAGCAATAATGTTCAGCAAAGTAAGATTTACAAATAAGTCAACATGACTGAAATGGTCAATTGACCCCCTAAGGAGTTAATGTCCTTTATAGTCAATTTTTATCAATTTTCATTGGGCCAAGTTCATTATAGATAGAGAAAATTGTAAGCAGCAAGAATGTTCAGTAAAGTAAGATGTACAAACACATCACCATCACCAAAACACAATTTTGTCATGAATCCATCTGTTTCTTTTGTTTAATATTCACATATACCAAGGTGAGCGACACAGGCTCGTTAGAGCCTCTAGTTTTACACGTATCAATATTGTAAATTGAAATTTCCATGATTATATTTAAGTATATACCTTTATATGTAGCATCTAAAAACACCACATTTTCTGGTAGTTTCATCATTCTCTTTCTTTGTGCTTCATTCTGGTAAATGATTTCTAATGGCTGTACTCCTCTACAATGTAAATGTTACATATTTAATGTCCAGAAGTATGAGTATGAATTATATATTTTATGTTGAAATCATGTTCATTTAATGGAAGACAAGACGACAAACTAACTACATTGTACTCATATTAAATAACCTCAATTAAAACTGAAAAGACAAAAATGTAAAATCTATTGACAAAATATATGACTTGTGAACAAGTGTAGCACTAAATACACTCAAAAGGATAAAAACCAAAAATACAAAGCATCTATTATAAAAAGTCAGATATACGTTCAGTCTACAGAAAACTCATCTGTACAGCTCTCATTGAAACATTTTACGTACAAAATCATATACGAAATTCGACAGACGAGTACTATAAAAAATGTGATTTGAACATAAGGCAATCCAGTCATGTCTGAAGAACAAAACAGAGTATCAATCAGTAATTTCTGAATTACTCTTTATCAGCATTATGCTTATATCAGTCATTAAAATTTACAAAAGTACATTATTATATAAGGATAATTACTCTTTCAATTCTTGGTAGAAAATTATCTCTTCCTTCAGTATTTGTGTGCATAGCTCGTGTACAGCTACTGCATCATTCTGGTGAATTCTAAAACAAATGAGGAAATATAAAATTTAACCAACTTTTGTAGAAATATCATAGATCAATACCAGTACTGACATGTACAGAACCAATGTCAACAGTACATCTGTATAATTTGACCAGAAAACACCAAAGTTCATTTACTGTGTAAAGTGCATAATTACAATCAGATTGGTAAAAAGATTAAATGGTGAATAAAGGTCTAAATATCTATATAAAGTAATGATTTAAACAGACGAACCATTGGGTTTGCATACAGTGCATCAGTTTAAATGACCACAAACCAAAGTCTGTATCTATGAATGTGATAGAGGTAACCAACGTCAATTCCAGTGTAAGGTACTAAATACCAAATGCTCTTTACATTTAACTTTACCAAAGTATGTAGATGTAACAAGACGGAACCAAGGATATACTTTGTGTGAAGCTATCAATATTTTTAAATTGTCCAGATGTGACCAAAGTTGCGGTGAGCAGTGGTAACCAAAGTCAATATATGTGTACGGTTTCAAAAGGAATATAGATTATATACATATCTAAAATAGACATAGGAGACACAAGTATGTTTAAGGTAGCCCTAGTCAATATCTGTGTATCATTATATATTATATGTTTAAGGTGACCAGAGTTAACAAAATGGTGAAAAGTGATTATCAAATTCTGCAAACATTTAAGGGTACAAGTGGCGACCCAGGTCCATATCTGTGTTAATTAACCAGAGGTTACCAAAATCCTTATATGTTAAGTGTTATCAGAGGTAGCAAAGTCTTTGTCTGTGTACGTTCAATATAAAGATTTGGTTCAAATAATCAGAGATAACTTAAGTCCGGATAATGGTTATTTTTCGATGACTGGATGCGTAGAGACAAAGCCTGTTTCTTTGGATTTTTGACAAGAACAAAGTAGTAAGTACATATTTTAAGTAAATCTTTTGAATATGTTTTGATACCTTTTATCCATTTTGTAACGTTGACATATATTCTTAATGTCAACTGGTGTCAGATAGTATCTTCTATCGTGCACATCAAAATGCCTTTGATCTCTAGCCCATTTCCATGCTTTGCACAATATTTCCATTGTTTTTTCCCCCTATTGATAAAGAATTAGAAATTAAATTCGTCTCAATTACAATTCATTTCAAATTTAGTAAAAATCTTTTTGAGCTTAAGGATTTTTTCAAATCAGCACAAAATATGTCGTTGTATCAATATATGTCATTGTATCAATACATGTCTTCTGGAATATTTTATCATCAATGCTATTCTGCTTCAAACTTGTGTTTTTTTTTTATTAAAATATTTCATTCAAGCGTCCGATATTTATGTAGATGCATTAAATGACTCTCTGGCAAGCCAATTTTATCCTAATCATTTTATTCTTGATTTATTTCTAACTTATTCATTAATTATAATCTTTGCAAATTATGAAAAAATGGAAGAAAATAATCTACAATATTTATGCATGGTGTTTTAAGATAAATAATTTCATATCTGTGTATGGTGACCCGAGGTAACCACATTTCAAACGAGCCAATTGCTATATATATATTTGTTTACACAAGCAACATAATTCAATATATGTGTACAGCGACCAGAAGTTACTATATTAATTATAAAAGTAGCGCAAAAAGTGTGAACCGAGATAACCGATGCTAACCAAATTCATTTTTTATGAATTGTAACCATAGGTAACATAAGCCAATTTATTGTAGGTTGACCAGAGGTAACCATTTTCAATATCTGTGTAGGATGACCAGAGGTAACCATAGCCAATATATGTGTTGGTGACCAGAGGTAACCACATTCAATATCTTTTTAGGTGACCAAAGATAACCATATGCAATATCTTTGTAAGGTGACCAGAGGTAACCTTATTCAATATCTGTGTAGGGTGACCAGAGGTAACCATATTCAAAATTTTGGTTGGGTGACCAGAGGTAACCATACTCAATATCTTTGTAGGGTGACCAGAGGTAACCATATTCAATATCTTTGGAGGGAGACCAGAGGTAACCACATTCATTATCTTTTTAGGTGACCAAAGATAACCATATGCAATATCTTTGTAGGGTGACCAGAGGTAACCATATTCAAAATTTTGGTTGGGTGACCAGAGGTACCCATACTCAATATCTTTGTAGGGTGACCAGAGGTAACCATATTCAATATCTTTGGAGGGTGACCAGAGGTAACCACATTCATTATCTTGGTAGTGTGACCAGAGATTACAAAAATAAACATCTAAGTAGGTTTAATAAAGGTACCTACATTCAATATTTATGCATGGTGTCTAAAGATAAATAATTTTATATCTGTGTATGGTGAACCGAGGTAAACACATTAAAAAAAGTCAATTGCTATATATATTTGTTGACAATGGCAACATGATTCAATTTATGTGTACAGCGACCAGAAGTTACTATATTGATTATATTATTTATGAATTGTAACCATAGGTTACATAAGCCAATTTATTGTAGGGTGACTAAAGGTGTTTCAATATCTGTGTAGGATGACCAGAAGTAACCATAGCCAATATCTGTGTGGGTGACCAATGGTAACCAAGTTCAAAATCTGTCTAGGGTGACCAGAGGTAACCATAGTCAATATCTGTGTAGGATGACCAGAGGTAAGCATATTCGATATATGTAATGGTTTACCAGAGGTTACCTTTTTCAATATTTGTGTAGGTTGATCAGAGGTTACCACGTTCAATGTATGAGTAGGGTGACCGAAGTTTACAAAATTAAATATTTAAGTAGGCTAAATATAGGTAACAATTCAATATTTATGCACGGTGACTAGAGGTAACCAAATTTTATATCTGTGTATGATTAGAGGTAACCACATTCAAAATATGTGAAGGGTGACCAGAGGTAACCCCATTCAGTATTTGTGTAGGGTCACTTGAGGTATTTAAAGTTCATATATGTATAGGGTAACTAGAGGTCACTAAATTCAATATTTTAGTAATACATGTATAATTAAAAACCAATTGTTCAGAGAACAATTGAAGGTCTTTCCACATCAAAGTCATTTTCAAAAGAAGCTAGTTTCTTTGGACTGATGCGATAAATAATGGTTTTGATATGCTTGAAAGTGAACTAATGGAGATCATATGCTACTTCCGGTTAAGTAAATGTTACTTTTTGTCTCATATGATAGCTTCTTTCACACTGATTCCAAAAATATATAGTTTCTATATACTTTTGCCTGTAAACCAGGATATAATTGACCTACCGGTTTACAGAAAGTTACTTCTAGTCTTAAGTGATAAGTAAATGTATTTAAATTACAAAATATATGGAATCTGAGTACTTTGATATGAAAAAAGTGCAAAAATAGCTACTTCCGGTTTTCTAAAGGTCACTTCTGGTTGTCATTTTTCAAGGTCATATGTCACCTAACCTTTTGTACAAGGTCATATGGCTTTATAATGAACTTAGTTGAAGTTATAATCAAATAACCTTATATTAAGACATTTCAGGGGCACAAACTCCTATAAGATGTCATTTAATTGTATCAGACCAAATGTAACATATCTTCATGACACTAAAGCAAACATTTTGCACTTGTTCTTTAATGGATATCTTTAAAAATGTGGGAGAAATCTCAAAACAAGGAAAAGTCAAAATTTAGAACTTGACCTTGACCTTTGACCTTGACCTAATTTTCTAAGGTACAACCCAGGGGCCTCAAATAAAAACATTCCATGGTTATATGGTTAATAGTTGATGAGTTGAAAACACATACCGACAAATTTATTTTGTAAAGGTAGATAACTCCTATAAAATTTCATCGAATCGCTTCGATCCAAATTAGCCAAAAATTCCTGAGGATGTAACGAACGATTTGTAAAAAGAATTTTGTCGATATCTTTTTTTGTTACAAAGGAGATGCACTCTGATGATAAACAGTGAAAAGGGAGATAACTCTTACAAAGAAAATGGTTCGGCTTAGCAGGGTGAAATTAAAAAGCGCATAAACTATACAATACAATATGAGAAATATTTAAGCGACACATTGCGAAACAAACATTTATCGCAAGAACAAAATTTGGCGGAAGAAAAAAAAATAATAATCAGAACAAATACAATAGGTCTTTCCATAGAAAAGTGGAAAGACCTAATTAATTATATAAAAACTCTTCCACAGTCATCAGTACACTTTCATTATTACCGGACTTACGAAAGAACTCACACGATGGGAGCGTTCAAAACATCTAACCTCACTCACATGATTAAGAAGATTCCTGTTGTTCCTTACTTTTTTAATGTTGTTGTAAATGTCTTTTGGTATATCTGTTTACTTCTTGGTTTTGATTGTTTTTGTCTTAGTAGGGTGACCAGAGATTACTAACATCAAGACCGATTTAATGTGAAAAGAGGTAGTACAAGCCAGTATATACGTTTTTTACCGAACGTAACTCAATTAAAAGTATATGAAAGGTGTCCAGATATAACCGTGATCATTCTCTGTGTAGGATGGCAAGTTTATAACTAATTCAAAAATCTGTGTAGGGTGACCAGAGGATTCCATATTCAATATATGTGTAGGGTGACCAGAGGTAACCATATGCAACATCTTTGTAGGATGACTAGAGGTAACCTTATTCAATATCTGTGTAGGGTGACCAGAAGTAACCATATTCAAATTTTTGGTAGGGTGACAAGAGGTCACCACAATTAATTATGTAAAAGGTGACAAGATGTAACGAAATTCAATATCTGTGAAGGCTTGCCAGGGTAACCAGAGGTAACCAAACTCAATATCTTATATATAATTTTTAGGGGAATTCAATACATGTGTTGGGTGACAACAGGTAACCAATTTGAATATATGTGTAGGGTGACCAGAGGTCACCACAGTTAATCATGTAAAACGTGACAGGATGTAACAAAATTCAATATCTGTTTAGGGTGGCAAGGTTAGCCAGAGGTTACCAAATTCAGTGTCTTATAATTTGTAAGTAAATTCAATATATGTAAAGGGTGACCAGATGTTACCAAATTCAATATATGTGTAGGGTGACCAGAGGTTACAACAATTCATTATAAAAAAGGTGACAAGATGTAACGAAATTCAATATCTGTGAAGGGTTGCCGGGGTGACCAGAGGTAACCAAATTCAATATCATATAAATTTTAAGGGAATTCAATAATGTGTTGGGTGACCACAGGTAACCAAATTCCATATATGTGTAGAGTGACCAGAGGTCACTACAGTTAATTATTTAAAACGTGACAGGATGTAACAAAGTTCAATATCTGTTTAGGGTTGCAAGGTTGACCAGAGGTTACCAAATTCATTATCTTATAATCTGCAGGTAAATTCAATATATATGAAGGGTGATCAGAGGTAACTAAGTTCAATATATGTGTAGGGTGACCAGAGGTCACCGCAATTAATTATGTAAAAGGTGACAAGATGTAACGAAATTCAATATCTGTGAAGGCTTGCCAGGGTAACCAGAGGTAACCAAACTCAATATCTTATATATAATTTTAAGGGGAATTCAGTACATGTGTTGGGTGACCAGAGGTTACCAAATTCAATATCTTATAATTTTTAGGGGAATTCAATACATGTGTTGGGTGACAACAGGTAACCAATTTGAATATATGTGTAGGGTGACCAGAGGTCACCACAGTAAATTATGTAAAACGTGACAGGATGTAACAAAATTCAATATCTGTTTAGGCTGGCAAGGTTGGCCAGAGGTTACCAAATTCAATGTCTTATAATTTGTAAGTAAATTCAATATATGTAAAGGGTGACCAGAGGTTACCAAATTCAATATATGTGTAGGGTGACCAGAGGTTACAACAATTCATTATAAAAAAAGGTGACAAGATGTAACGAAATTCAATATCTGTGAAGGGTTGCCGGGGTGACCAGATGTAACCAAATTCAATATCTTATAATGTTTGGGGGAATTCAATAATGTGTTGGGTGACCACAGGTAACCAAATTCAATATATGTGTAAAGTGACCAGAGGTCACCACAGTTAATTATTTAAAACGTGACAGGATGTAACAAAATTCAATATCTGTTTAGGGTGGCAAGGTTGACCAGAGTTTACCAAATTCAGTATCTTTTAATTTGCAGGTAAATTCAATATATCTGAAGGGTGACAAGAGGTCACCACAATTAATTATGTAAAAGGTGACAAGATGTAACGAAATTCAATATCTGTGTAGGAGGCCATTCAATATCTATATTTGTGTCAGGTAATTAGAAGAACCACTGTAAATTTATATGCAAAAGGAGTAAGGTTAATAAAGTAACTATGTATTTGTATAAAATAACCAGTGTAACTGTAAGCACTTTTAGTTTCTGTGTAGGGTGACCAGAGGTAACCAATGGCAGTTTCAAGGTACCTGAGTTCGAGGCATTTCATCTTCTTAGTTATATGTCATGAGAGTGCAATATAGGCCATTAGGTTATTTTTTTCTGAAAAATAAGCCATGTCACTCGCTTTAAGATATTAATAGAGTAAAGGGTGAATCTTCTATACATTTTCAATTTTTTGTTTTGAGTGAATCATTATGATTATTGATTATTTGTCTATTATTTTTTACTTTTTGTATCTCTCGCAACAGTATCCTTTGAAATATGGTTATACCGGAACTTTGCATTAAGATCATATCCGTATTATATTGCAGCAATTATAAACTGTGTATCCCCTTAGTAACGTACTTTCACTTTAAACCGGAAATCATGTTCTATTTTTTGTCGCTTATAGACTCAATTTTAACCGTTTCTGTTCAGGTGACCAGTGGGTACCGTTCAGCGTAACTATTATCCTTGTGCAAACCGACAAGCAGTGAACTATAGGTTTTTGATTTCGAACAGACACATAAAGAATATGGCGATGTTACATAAAGGCAACAGTAGTTTACCGCTGTTCAATGGTCAATAATCGATTTAACTGAAACAAATCCGGGTCACAAATAAAAAAATATATAAGAGAAATACATCGGAACAATAAAAACACTGAACTACTACAAAAAACAAACGCCAACATACATAGAAACGAACTTGGTACAGGGCATGTTAATAAAAACATTTGGTTGAAACGGGTTTTAGGTCTAACCAAACCTCCCGCTAATAATGACAACAATACGGTGACATGAATACAAAACAAATAAAGGCAAGAACACTCAGGAGAAAGTGGCATAAATTAAAGAACATGTGTATTTGTGATCAATAATCACACTAATCTAGAACAGTTGCAAAAAATGATCAATGACAATACAAACTGTAAACTTTGACCCGAAAAGATATGTAAGAAGTAAGAAATAATTAAGATAAAACCTTTAGACACAGAGCAACGATATCAGATATCAGACTACCCTCATTATATTCTTCCACACCAAGTACCTTCATCAAATGGGGAATATGTTTTCTATTCGTTATAGTATTTTGTATAATATAACTTTTTATTTTGGAAGATTTAATGAAGTTCTCTCTTTTGAATATACCTTGGATTTCTGTATTTCTGTTAACACTTTTTTCATACACCATATATATACTTATATTTGATACACGGACTTAGGCCTTGACTGATCAATGAAATGAGATCAAGGTCAGAGATCATGTCTGATATAATATTGTTGAAGGCTAGATAAACAAATATTTAGAAATATTTAGGTCTATACTCTGAAATATAAAACTTTAAACGAACAACATCGTCATCACTACGTGAACCAGGTTCTTATCTCAAATGATATTTTTTTTTTAATTCTTAAACAGGAATTTTGGATGATTTATAAAACCTCCTCCTCTTTGTTGGTTACAAATGCGTGTTGCTGAAACATTACGATATTAAAAAAATGTCACTTAAGTTAGACATTTGAACATGTTTAATGTCCCGTCTATCTCGTTATAAGCTCACCGGGCCCAAAGGGCCAAGTGAGCTTTTCTCATCACTTGTCGTCCGTCGTCCGTCGTCCGTCGTCGTCCATCGTCCATCGTTAACTTTTACAAAAATCCTCTCCTCTGAAACTACTGGGCCAAATTTAATCAAACATGGCCACAATCATCATTGGGGTATGTAGTGCTTGATGACACGGCCCGCCAACCAACATGGACGACATGGCTAAAAATAGAACATAGGGGGTAAACAGCAGTTTTTGGCTTATATCTCTAACACAAATCTGACATGAGGTTAATACAATTGTATTTATCAGGTCAAAATCTATCTGCCCTTCAATTTTCAGACAAATCGGACAACCCATATAGTTGTGTCGGTAATTTAAAGGAAATTTTGCAGTTTTGGGTTATTATCTTGCATATTATTATAGATAGAGATTTTAAAACTGTTTACAGAAATAATGTTCAGCAAAGTAAGATTTACAAATAATTCAACATGACAAAAATGGTCAGTCGACCCCTTAAAGAGTTATTGCCTTTTATAGTAAATTTTAAACAATTTATAGTAAATTTGTGCTATCTTTTACAAAAATCTTCTTCTCAGAAACTACTGAGACAAATTTAACCAAACTTGGCCACAATCATCATTTGGGGTATCTAGTTTAAAAAATGTGTCCGGTGACCCGGCCAACCAAGATGACCACAATGGCTCAAATAGAACATAGGGGTATAATGTAGATTTTGGCTTATATATCTGAAACTATTGCATTTAGAGCAAATCTGACTCGAAGTGAATTTGTTTATCAGGTCAAGATCTATCTGCCTTGAAATTTTCAAATGAAACGGACAACCCGTTGTTGGGTTGCTGCCCCTGTATTGGTAGTTTTAAGTAAATTTTGTCCTTTTTGGTTATTATCTTGAATATATTTATCATATATAGACATAAACTGTAAACAGCAATAATGTTCAGCAAAGTAAGTTCTACAAATAAGTCATCATGACAAAAATGGTCAGTCGACCCCGTAAGGAGTTATTGCCCTTTATAGTGAATTTTTAACAATTTTTAGTAAATTTGTGCAATCTTCTACAAAAATCGTCTACTCTGAAACTACTGAGACAAATTTAAGTTATTATTATTTAACCAAACTTGGCCATAATCATCATTAGGATATCTAGTTTTAAAAATGTGTCCAGTGTCCGGCCAACCAACCAAGATGACCTTTTGCAAAAAATTGAACATAGGGGTAAACATGTTCATCAGATTTAGATTTATCTGCCCTCATATTTTCAGAAGAATCGGACAAACTGTTGTTGGGTTGCTGCCCCTGAGTTAGTAATTTTTACAGAAATTTTACATATTTTTTAAATATTATCTTAGATATCATTGTAGAATCTAATTACATCTTATATCTAATCCTATTAATTATTTAAAAATGATTCCACCACTCGAACACACAAGTTTATTGAACGCTCGATGTGCTGACTTTAATACTTCTTATATTTTGCTCTTTGTTTTTCACATTATTACCATCTCTAACGAATCACAATTGAAAAATTCACTACGATGATGAATTTACTCGGACATAAAGGATAAAGTCATGCTAATTGTATAAAACGCGGAACTTGTTGTGCTTTCTATATCAAGTTTGAATCCGTTCTTGCTTTCTTACTACAACCGGCAAAAACATGCAATATATATTTTTTTGTCAATGATTGAATTTAGTAGTGTTAATTCCTGTATAATGATGATATTCAGGTGTGATTATGACCAATGTATATAGTAAATCCTAAATACACCATTTGGTGGTGCTCCTGATGGAGACGGAATGCATACATCGGGTACTTTTGATATCGGTATCTAAATCAACCCGGAACTTTATTTTTAATATCAGTCAATTTTCTTTTATAGTGTCTTTGTAATTTAAATTCATACTAAAAATATTGACTTTTAACTTATTTTACACCACATTTGAGTAACCGTTAGAATGCCTTTTTATGTGCCTCCTTGCTCCTTATTAGACTGATATGTAAAGCTTTGACATACATTTAAGGGCACAGTAATATACAGCTGTTAAAAAGTCATAAATCAATTGAGCGGGTTACAAACTAAAATCGACGGAACACAACAACTATGAGAGGAAAATAAAGGAACAACAGGAACATTGAATTGCATTACAAACAACGCCAACATAACTGATATATTCCTGACTTGGTACAAGACATTTAAAGAAAAAACATGATTGATTGAACCTGGTTCTATGGCTAGCCAAACTCTCGCTTAAATGGCTCTCCCTTGACACCATTTGCGAGTATGGTCTTGAGGAAACGATGATAGTCCGTCGGAAGGGGACGATAAATGGCTGACCCGTGTTAAGAGAGAGCCACATCTCTTGCACGTTAAAGACACCCTTGTAGATTTCGAAAAAGAGCAGGCTAATGCCGCTACAAGGCAGCACTCGCACCCGCAAAGTGGAAAGGGATTAATATAAGTTGCAAAACTTGTTTCCCAATCCACTCCAAATAAATATGTTTAAACTAATGGCAATGTTAACAAATATCGCTTAAATGACTACACTACGTGATAGAAATACAGCCGAAACACACACAAGAACACTCATAAAAGAGAAACGCAAAAACATATAATATAAAAGTCGACACAACATGAAAAGATCAAAACAACACTAAACATCTTCCATTAAGACAGACAGCACATAACTACGCAAACAGTGGCGCATTTACATAACGAACATATAATCTTGAAATTCAAACTATCAATTTCACAATACCGGTCCAAAAATGATCATGACAATTTCATAATTATTTTGACTTCGTTAAATTTCAATGTGACAAAACCATCTGGTTTAAATACTTTTAAGGACTAATTAGGGCACTGTTGTCATAGCGACTAGAGACACCCTCACATGACTGTCTTGGAAATTCGAAAACCTGATTGGCGTTGTCATAAGAACCCCCAACATGACAACATAAAAAAGTTTTTAAGGCACTTCATTTTTACTAATAATTGATGATAAGATACTTCTGGTTAGCTCAAAGTAACTTTTAGCGTCAATTCAAAGGTTTTGACCAAATATTTCAATAAATATATGAGTTCTATATGTTTTTGACTAAGTCAAGAATGTTAAGGGAGATAACTGACAACTTCCAGTTAAAAAATGTCATTCCCAGATGATAATAATAGCTGTGGGTGCTATAAACAGTTTCGTATAAAAAAAAAAGTAGGGGTTATTCCCCGACTAAAAATAACCATGGAGGGAAACCCCTGTTTATTTACTTAATTGGTGAAAAAGTATCATGTTTTTTATATTTGATTTTGCTTTCAATTTAAACAGGTTGAAAGATTGAAATAATTCTAAAAATTATATTAAATATACATGTTATGAGGGGAGACAACACTGTAAACATCCTGTTTTTTAGGCAGTGAAAAATGAAAACTTATTTGCAGCCACTGTAGCTCTTTTGTGGAGCAGTTAACCGTACCCTGAAACAAGATTTTTTTGAAAGGCCATGTAAAAACCTATGAATTTCATACAATTTTGATTATGAAAACTGTGCATGGATCATGTCTTCATGGGTGTGCACATGACCTGATGTCAGTTTTTTTATGTTGAAATTAGCCGTTTTTTTCCCCATGTTCTTTGGATGGAATTTTTTTAATATATTAAAAGTACTCTTTTTTTTTATTTCATTATAAACTAGAGAACATTCTGATTCCAGTGATATCTAGTTTTATACAAGTATCTTTATTAAGCAGTCCAACACTAAGGGTCACTTATGGATGGTCCCTCAAAATATGACGTCATAGAAAAAAACCTGTTGATTGCACCCTGTATTCACACTGATTCCAAAAATGTATGGTTTTTTTATACTTGCGCCTGGAGGTTACTGGCTACTTTCGGTTTAGAAAATATATAACGTCCGTCTCAAATGATAGCTTCATTCACACTGATTCCCAAAATATATGTTTGTATATATTCATGCCTTTTTTACAGAAACAATTAGCTTCATCTGGTTAATAGAATGTCATACATCATTTTAATCATGTATATGTATTATATAGTCACTAAATAAAATTTACTGTTTGCAAAAGTATGAATTATTCATGTTATTCTTAATAATAAGGATGTTCTTGTCCCAGGCGTATTACCCTGGCCGTATTGGTCACAACTTTTTGGAACTTTTGGTCCTCGGTAATCTTCAACTATGTACTTGTTTTGGCTTTCAAACTTTTTCATCTGAACCTCGCTGGTTATTCTTGTGTGGACTTGGCGATCGTCTGGCGTATACATTTTTTAACCTGGTACCTTGTTGGCTATTATTCGTTTGTTTCTCTGTCCTATATTTTCTCCCATTTATTTGTATTGTAGTCCTGTCATGTAATGTTGTCATTTTAATGTTATATTTACCATTGCCATTTAAGCGGGAGGTTTTGGCATACCACAAAACCAGGTTCAACCGACCATTTTGTTTCTAAAAACGCCCTGTTCAAGTCAGGAAAGTGACCATTGTTATATTATAGTTCGTTTCTGTGTGTGTTACATTTTAATGTCGTAGTTCTCTTATATTTGTTACGTTTCCCTCAGTTTTAGTTTGTAACCCGGATTTGTTTTTTCTCTATCGATTTATTAATTTCGAACAGCGGTAAACTACTGTTGCCTTAATTCATTTCCGGTCTCAAATGATAGATTATGTTTCCACATTTAAAAAAAATTATATAGATTCCAGGTTCATTTCCATGAAAAAAGTGCACAAATGACTACTTCCGTACAAGCGGAAAGACCTAAATACTAGTAATCAGAACAAATACAATAGGTCAGAAAAATGGAAAGACATATAAAAAAAAAGCTGATGTTCAGTGAATGTCATTTGTTGTTGTTGTTGTTCACAAGTGGTTCTCGTTTCTCGGTTTTATATACTAGTAGATTATACTGTTAGTTTGTCCCGTTTGAATGTTTTTTCACTGGTCATTTTGGGGCCGTTTATAGCTTGCTGTTTTCGGTGTGAGCCAAAGCTCCGTGTTGAAGACCGTTCTTTAACTTTTCCGGGGCGGAAAACCCTAGCCGTATTGGGCTCTATCTTTTTTTGTTATCTTTTTGTCTTCAGTGCTCTTCAACTTTGTACTTGTTTTAGCTTTAGAACTGTTTTCATCTGAGTGTCACTGGTTAGTCTTGTGTGGACGTAACACGCGTCTGCCGTATTAAATTTCAAACCTGGTACCTTTTGTTACCTATTATTCGTGTGTTTCTCTTTCCTATATTTTTTCCAATTTATTTGTATTGTAGTCCTGTCGTGTAATGTTGTCATTTTAATGTTATATTAAACATTGCCATAAAAGCGGAAGGTTTGGCATGCCACAAAATTAGGTTGAACCAACCATTTTTTGTTCTTAAAATGTCCTGTACCAAGTCAGATAAATGGCCATTGTTAAATTATAGTCCGTTTCTGTGTGTGTTACATTTTAATGTTGTGTTTCTGTAGTGTCGTAGTTCTCCTCTTATATTTGAAGCGTTTCTCTTAGTCTTAGTTTGTAACCCGGATTTGTTTTTTTCTCAATCGATTTATGAATTTCGAACAGCGTTAAACTACTGTTGCCTTTATTTATAACGGGTTTCTTTTACAAATTTAGACTTGGATGGAGAGTTCAATTGTCAGTTGGCTGATTGACACTCATATCACATATACTTTTATCAAGTGGGTGTCATTTGTTGATTTGTTCATAAACGAGGGACGAAAGATACAAGAGGTACAGTCAAACTCATTGATCGAAAATAAACTGACAACATAAGTGGTTCTTGTTTCTCGGTTTTTATATAGATTAGGCTGTTAGTTTTCCCGTTTGAATGTTTTTTCACTAGTCCTTTTTGTGGTCCTTTATCATTTTTATAGCTTGCTGTTTTCGGTGTGAGCCAAAGCTCCGTGTTGAAGACCGTTCTTTAACTTTTCCGGGGCGGAAAACCCTAGCCGTATTGGGCTCTATCTTTTTTTGTTATCTTTTTGTCTTCAGTGCTCTTCAACTTTGTACTTGTTTTAGCTTTAGAACTGTTTTCATCTGAGTGTCACTGGTTAGTCTTGTGTGGACGTAACACGCGTCTGCCGTATTAAATTTCAAACCTGGTACCTTTTGTTACCTATTATTCGTGTGTTTCTCTTTCCTATATTTTTTCCAATTTATTTGTATTGTAGTCCTGTCGTGTAATGTTGTCATTTTAATGTTATATTAAACATTGCCATAAAAGCGGAAGGTTTGGCATGCCACAAAATTAGGTTGAACCAACCATTTTTTGTTCTTAAAATGTCCTGTACCAAGTCAGATAAATGGCCATTGTTAAATTATAGTCCGTTTCTGTGTGTGTTACATTTTAATGTTGTGTTTCTGTAGTGTCGTAGTTCTCCTCTTATATTTGAAGCGTTTCTCTTAGTCTTAGTTTGTAACCCGGATTTGTTTTTTTCTCAATCGATTTATGAATTTCGAACAGCGTTAAACTACTGTTGCCTTTATTTATAACGGGTTTCTTTTACAAATTTAGACTTGGATGGAGAGTTCAATTGTCAGTTGGCTGATTGACACTCATATCACATATACTTTTATCAAGTGGGTGTCATTTGTTGATTTGTTCATAAACGAGGGACGAAAGATACAAGAGGTACAGTCAAACTCATTGATCGAAAATAAACTGACAACATAAGTGGTTCTTGTTTCTCGGTTTTTATATAGATTAGGCTGTTAGTTTTCCCGTTTGAATGTTTTTTCACTAGTCCTTTTTGTGGTCCTTTATCATTTTTATAGCTTGCTGTTGGATGTGAGCCAAAGCTCCGTGTTGAAGACCGTTTTACTTTTACAAATTTTGACTTGAATGGAGAGCTGCCCGATTGGCACTTATATCACACCTACTTTTATCAAGTTGTTCTAGGTTATTGTTAGAAGTATGATTAAAACCGAAATGCATATTGCAGTTGCAACACTTATTCAGATAAACAAGGATAATCTGGAAATAGTATTTATTACAATTAATTGTTACCATTGAACATATTTAAGTTACAAATTATGTATCTTCAATAGGATAAAATATATGGTACAAAACTATACGAAAACTATGTCAACAATAAAAAAAAAAGTTCAAACTTACTCAACAGTATAATGTGTTATGCTTTTAAATGATAAATAATTTTGTTTACATCAGGACACACTTATTACTCATTCATGCGAATCACAAATAACTGATAACATGGGTAAAGTCAACTAGTTTGCAATTTGCAAATTTTATTTCTATTGGGTAAACGTAAAACATCGACACCATACAATTTATAGATCTGTACATTAGCTTTCATAATCTATTATTTTGTGTAAACCGTTATATCTAAATATTATGTTTTACTATGTTCATATCTATTTTTACCAGAATAAAAAAAACGGCTTTCAAATATTAATTTATCTGGCAATACTTGATTTAATAGTTAACAATATACAATTATTCTTTATATATTATATATATATATATTCAAATTCGGCTTAAGATTGACAAATGAAAAAGTAAATGCAATATATTAGTGAAATTGTTGTTAATTTAATTTTTGAAAATAGGTAGACAGGTAGCATTTATTTCAAAAAACAAAACTAGACCGACTTTGTAGCATTTGTCAGTTATCGCTTCATTCAAATTTAAACTATAACATATGTAAAGTTAACATAAAACATAAATAAATACACAGTGTTATCTACACGATAAAATGATTCAAATATATTTTAATTTTTAGTATGCTCTTAAAGCATTGTATTGCTTATAAAGAGATATTCCAATTGAATTTACAAAAAGACACTCAGAAGTCAAATAAGACCCATTTACACACTACGTTTATGTTCAGGATTTTATTAGTCCAGTACCCATTACATCGGTACTGGCAACAAAAAACTGAAATTATGAAAACAATTTTAAATTGCTTTGATCTATTTGATGTATAGGTTTGATTCTAGTAGAGGGACAACATAAGGCTTTTCTATTGTCTTTGGTCAACTCTTCAACGTATGTACCACGGTTTTGATTTCATGTTGTGCATCTCCTTTCATAGCATCGGCATTTCCTAGATCAATCCGAGTATGAACAGTGAGTGAGGGGCGATATGTTATTTAACAAAACAATATCTATCGCTCTCCCACTTACTAATTTTTGTTTAGCGACCAGTTGAAGCCAGCTTCCAGGTGCGGGATTTTCTTGCTGTGTCGAAGACCCATTGATGGCCTTCGACTGTTTTCTGCTCTTTGGTCGGATTGTTGGCACTTTGACACAGTCCCCATTTCAATTCTTGATTTGATCTTATTATTCAGTAGTAGCCGTAATTGTCACCCCTCGAACAGGTCATCAAACTTTGTAGGAGCAAAACCCCAATTGCCTCTGATGTTTAAGTTGGTAAAAACAATAAACGTTTTAAAAAATTGCATGGTATAATATGCAGAAACAGCTTTTTACAAATGGTGTACTCCGTTCAGAATCACATATCTAACGGTTTATCACTTTCTCTTATTATCGTCACAATATCACACACAGACCTTTTCCCATATGATCGGACAATATCTTCATTACTTCAACGTGTCCATTGACTTTTGCTGCTAAGTAATCCATTGTTTCTATTTCCACTTTTAATGCTTTATCGGTTATACTAAGCAAATATCTAACTGCGTCAGCATGACCGTTCAGACAGGCTTGATGAAATGGTGTAAAACCTCTAAATGTTCTGGAATTTGTATTCAAACCAACTCCAATCAACAACTTTATTATTTCTGTATTTCCACCCAAAGAAGCCGCATGTAAAACTGAAAATCCTTCTTTATTTGTTTTTGTTGTATCTACAGGACCTTCAGATGTTTCGCCGTTTAAATGCATGAAACATTTCACTGTGTCATAGTGACTGTAGCGACAAGCAAGATATAGTGGTGTTTCATCTTTATTTGTTGCGTCATTCATATTCATACCGACATCAACAAATAACTTTACTATTTCTGTATGTCCATTTGAACAAGCTGCATGTAAGGCTGATGATCCACCACCATCTTTTGTAGCCGTATTAACACGACTATTTAATGTTTGGCCATTTAAGGCAAGAAGAAATTTCACTGTGTCAGTGTGACCATAAGCACATGCTAAATAAAGTGGTGTCAATCTATCGTTGTTGGTATCATTTACACTCATACCGATATCGGATAATAACTTAACAACTTCTGTATGTCCTTTTGAAGAAGCTAGATGTAAAGCTGACCATCCCTTTTTATTGGTTGTTGTAATATCAACACGGCTCTTTGATTTCTCTCCTTTTAAATAAATTAAAAATTTCGCCGTTTCAGAGTGACCTTTCCAACAGGCGAATAGCAATGGTGTAAAACCGTCATTTGTTTTCTCGTTTACATCCATATCGACTTCAACCAATAGCTTTACTACTTTTAAATGTCCACGAACACAGGCTATATGTAATGCTGAACACCCAACTTCATTTTTTATAAATTTATCTACACAACTGATTACTGTTTGGCCTTTAAAGTCAAGCAAAAAGTTTACTGAATCATAGTGACCCTCCTGACAAGCTATATATAGTGGGGTATCACCTTCTTTTGATTTGTCATTTACATCCAAGCCTACATCAATCAATAGTTTTACAACTTCTGTGTGTCCCTTGTGACAAGCTGCATGAATAACGGACCATCCGAGTGCATTTTTGACTCCTGTATCCACACGACTATTCGATTCTTGGCCGTTTAAAGCAAGTAGATATTTCACTGTGTTGTAATGACCTTTATGACATGCTAGAAATAGTGGTGTAAAACCTATATTTGTTTTATTATTTAAACTAAAACCAGCACCAACCAATAACGTCACTACTTCTGTGTGTCCACCGGAGCAAGCAGTATGTAAAACTGACAACCCATCCATAGTTTTGATTGTTCTATTTACTGTATTTCCAGAAGTTTTGCCTTTTAGATTAATCAAATATTTAACTGTGTCATAGTGACCGTACTGACAAGCAAGATATAGCGGTGTGCATCCTTTATTTGTTGTGTCATTGATATCCATACCGACATCACCCAATAACTTTACTACTTCTGTATGTCCATTTGAACAAGCTGCATGTAAAGCTGACCACCCACCGCCATCTTTTGTTGATGTATATACACTACCATTATCTAATATTTGTCTGTTTGAGGCAAGTAGGGATGTCAATAAGTCAACGTGCCCACCAGGAAATGCTGTACGTAAAACTGAAAATTCATCTACAGTTTTAATGTTTGTATCGACTCTATTTTCAAATTTGTCGCTGTTTAAGTTAATTAAATATTTCACTGTGTCATAGTGACCGTACTGACAAGCTAGATATAGCGGTGAAAAACCTTTATTTGTTGTGTCATTTATATTCATTCCGGCATCAACCAATAACTTAATAACTTCTATGTGTCCACTTGAACACGCTGTATGCAAAGCTGACCCCCCTTTTCCATCTTTTGTGGTCGTATCAACACAACTATTTAATGTTTGTCCATTTAAGCTAAGTAGGAATTTCACTGTTTCATATTGACCATAAGCACATGCTACATAAAGCGGTGTCAATTTATCAATGTTTGTATCATTTACACTCATACCGACATCAAATAATAACTTTGCAACTTCTGTGTTTCCTTTTGAACACGCTACATATAAAGCTGATCCCCCTTTTTCATCTTTCGTGGTCGTATCAACACAACTATTCGATGTTTCGCCATTTAAATCAAGCAAATATTTCACTGTTTCGGAGTGACCGTTCCAACAGGCGAACATAAATGGTGTTAAACCTTTATTTGTTTTGTCGTTTACATCCATACCGACTTCAACTAATAGCTTTACTACCTTTATATGTCCACGAACACAGGCTACATGTAAAACGGACAATCCATTTTTATGTCTTATCAATATATCGACACCATCTATTAATGTGTGGCTGTGTAAATCAAGCAAATATTTAACTATGTCATAGTGACCTTCTTGACAAGCTACATATAGTGGTGTAACACCTTCATTTGTTGTGTCGTTTACATTCAAACCAACTTCAATCAAGAACTTTACTATTTCAGTATGTCCCCTATAACAAGCTTTATGAATAATTGACCATCCGGCTGTATCTTTGATCATTGTATCTACATGACTATTTAATAATTGGCCGTTCAAATCAATTAAGAATTTCACGGTGTCAAAGTGACCTTCATAACAAGCTAGATAAAGTGGTGTAACACCATCCTTTGATGTGTCATTAACATTCAAACCAACACTGATCAATAACTTTACCACTTTTGTATGTCCATTTGAACAAGCTGCATGAAGAACTGACAACCCTTCCGTATCTTTAATTAGTGTATCTACACGACTATTTAATGTTTTGCCGTTTAAATCAAGTAAGAACTTTACTGTGTCATAGCAACCTTTCTTACAAGCTAGATATAATGGTGTAATCCCTGTTTTCGATGCTTCATTTACATTCATATCAGCTGCAACCAATAACTTAACTACTTCTGTATGTCCATTAATACAAGCTGCGTGTAAAGCTGACCATTCACCTTCATGTTTGATTGATCTATCAACACAAAGGTCTAATTGGTGTCTTTTTAAATCTAGTAGACATTTCGCTGTTTCATAGTGACCGTTAAAACAAGCTGTATATAATGGTGTTTGACCTTCAGTTGTTGTCTGGTTAACATTGATTCCGACATTAATCAACAACTTCAATACTTCTGTATAACCATTAAAACAAGCTGAATGTAAAATTGACCATCCATTTACATCTTTTGTCTTATAATCTACTATACTATTTAACGATGGGTCTTTTAAATCTAGTAAGAATTTAACTATGTCATAGTTCCCTTCATGACAAGCTAGATGTAGTGGTGTACAACCTGCAGTTGTTGTGTCATTGATATTCATACCGACATCAATCAATAACTTTACAACTTCTGTATGTCCTTGTGAACAAGCTGCATGTAATGCAGACCATCCTTGGTAATCTTTTATCGTTGTATCAACACAACTATTCAATGTGGGACCATTTAAATAAAGTAACAATTTCGCAGTTTCATAGTGGCCTTTATGACAAGCTATCATAAGTGGTGTCCAACCAACTTTTGATTGCTGATTGACATCTTTAAGGAATACTTGAGAGTGTCTTGTTTGGCATGCTGTATCAGTTTGTGCATTGCTATCTCTAATTGTTATCTCTGGATTATATGTTCTTAATAATAAACTCACCAATTGAAAATTACCATTACGACAGGCAAAATATAGTGCGTTCTGATTTGAGTTGTTAGGTCTGCTGATATCTGCATTGTTGTCTATTAACAGTTGAACAACTTTGGTGTGGCCATTAATGCAGGTCGCTGATAACGCAGTTGTATTAGAAGCGTCTTCTGCATTGGAATCTTTGTAATTCTTTATCAAATACTTGACAACCGCAATGTGACCGTTTTTACACGCAACATAGAATGGAGATCTACCTTCCTTGTCTTTTACATCTATTTGATGACGACATTTTACTATGAAATATTTTACAAAATCTAGGTATCCTAGAGATGACGATACAAACAATGGAGTTGATCTATCATCACCGATGACATAAGAAGTTTGTTGACATGTGTCTTGTTCTTTTAGAAAAGACAAAAGTAGATGTCTATATGTCTTGTTCTCTGTCTGTATGCTTCCTAACACTTCCCAGTATTTTCCACTCATTGCTTCCTTGTACATTCGTTTTAGATAATTTCTTTCAAACTTTTGTGGGATATGAACTGCAAAGGGGAGACTACTTTGACCACATGAAGAAAGTTGAATGCGATGTGCAAGGAATGCAATGTCAACATACTCTATCAAACAATTCATTATGCATGGTGTAACGGCTGCTGAAATTATGTCAAACATTTTGTCGTGTATTGCTGTATACAAGTTATCTAATTCGGAAAAATAGATACCCTCAAGACGCTCAAAGCATTTTTGTATCGACACAATGGATACTACGGATTCAAAATCACTGTCTGCACATATAGCCTTTAATAGCTGTTCTATACCACTGGATTCTAATTCATCTTTACAATATTTATTATTAGTCATAACGAGAAGAGAAAGACAGAGAAAAGATGTTTCAGATTGGATTTTCATTTCTTTGATTTCTTGTTCTATTATTTCAACAGGATGACTAAAGAAATTCGGATCTGGTTTTGCTTTCTTGCAGTACAAAGCACATAAAAGAGGGAAAAAGTCATAAAGACAAATATTTTCCATGTCATTCACAGTGTTCTCAGGTACATACGACAATGCAATATTTCTCATTTCATCTGGAGAAATTTTATATTTGGTACTAAAGCTGCATTGTACAAGTGAGAAACAGGTCAGTTTTGGGAATGCTTTGTGACTATAGATGTTCTCCCTGCACGTGATTATAAACTTAGTCTTTGTTTTTTTGGAGCTGTCTTCATTGTCATCATTCTGATTCTGATGACATGATCCAATTATAATATTTGATATACCATCGATTTGCCCCCAGGAGTCTGCTTTTTGTTGATTAAGAGCGAATTTACCGCATATATCATCAATTACAAAAACCTGGGTCTTTTCTGTTGTCAATTGCTTAAGGATTTCTGAAGGATCATCACAAGGAATTATTTCATATCCAACTTTCTCAAATGCCAATGCCACATGATGAGCAGCAACAGATTTACCACAACCCGGAGAACCAGTTATAATGACACCCCTTTGTTGGTGAAGCGATTGTAGTATAAAGGTCGTTGCTGAGGTGGTAATGTATTTCTTGTCTATATCTCTCCATTTCATCAAGGTTCTGTTGTGTATTTCTGAAAAAGGACAATTATTTTAATCATCATCATGTTCTTCTTTAAAACAATGTTGTTCGTCTTGACTAGCTTTCGATTCAGGCCAAGTTTTTGATTTAAAACATACTAAAATATAATTATATCTAAATTATACAAAAAACTCAAATCAAACAATTAAGAAAGCATTGACTATATACAATGTATTATAATTATGAGTCTAATCGAGTTTTTTTATCATCAATATGACCTCCGAAGACTACTGACTGTCAAATAACCCAGTATAAAAATATAAATAAATACGAATAGTGAGGGACCACGTGCAATTGGCATTTTCTAAATGTGTCCGATTCATGTTCAAAGTTAAAAAGATTTAGTTAATCACCGTTTTTACCAGTTTAAGAATGATTTTTTGTGAGTCTGATTAGTTAACGAAATTGTATACTCATGTTTCACTCTCATCTTCAAAAAAGATTAAAATTGAAGGTCACACAAATACGATTCAAATGACTTGAATGGTTTATTTGCAAATAGATGAAACATCGGCAATGTTTTTGGTAAATATGGAATTATTATTTCGAAATTCCGTTATTATTATTACTTTAATGATTCTATTATTTATCAATGTTTGTCTAAATTGTAACTTTCAAACATAACCCTTGAAATGTCTTTCAAATACTATTATAAAAATTAAACCAGCCGATTTAATTCAGTTAAAGTACCTCCTGACTATTTTTTTTCATTTTTAAATTTCTTCTTTTTTGGTTTGGTAAACAATTGTTTATATAACAAATCTTTGTTTTGAGTATCGTTTGTTATACATTTTACCATTTAAGTTACAAAGCTACAATAGTTTTTATTGTCAAGTGTGAATACAATGAATTTATTATTTGATTTCCTTTTAAACCAATTCAAGCAATAAAATGTGATGTTTAGTTCAATTGATAAAATATATACCTCTTTTATTTTTATTTTCGATTTCGAATGTCTCCAATTTCTGACTGGCAGTATTAAGTTCCTGGGTGACAGTATTAAGTTCCTGGGTGACAGTACTAAGTTTCTGGGTGCCAGTACTAAGTTTCTGGGCGCCAGTACTAAGTTCCTGGGTGACAGTACTAAGTTCCTGGGTGACAGTACTAAGTTCCTGGGTGACAGTACTAAGTTCCTGGGTGACAGTACACAGATGCTGATTGGTGTTTTCCATCTGCTTCTCAAGCCGTATGAAATCTTTTATATCACTGTCATTAGTAAATGTTGCACTCATCATTGCATCAATCTTTGACTTTAGGTTTGGTGCTAATCTGATAATGGCCTGTCAGACAAAAAAAGCTGTAATCTATACTTGAAAAGACAACAGGAGTATACCGCTGTTCAAAGAGTCATAAATCATTAAAACATACAACTGGTACAAAAATAAAGGCAATCATAAATGACAATATTACAATGTTGTGTATGATGTAAAATTGAAAAATAAAATGATTACAGTATTTCAGAAACGATGAACACCTCTAACATATAATATCCAATTATTTTTGTAAATTAAAGAAACGTATACATTTGAGATGGAATTTGACAACAGCTATTGTTTATGGGACCCTAAGAAAATAAAGGACAAGTGCATTTAATGAGTAATACAAGATCCTAAACAATCTGAGCAAGATTCTATTAACGTTCAGTCAAATCTAAACTGCGATCTATACATGTGAAAAGGCGCTATTTTTACGATACTGTTGTCCTGTCACTTAAGATGGCATGTTTTGGTATTTATATTGGTTCACAGGATCTTTGCTTCGGAAATTAAATACATTTATTCTTAAACCATTTATTGCCATGATACCGATTATGTTCTTTTTATATAATTTATGATGGTATAATAATGAATCCATAACGGGAGGGATTGTGCTTGGTTTTCATATGATGGAGAAAAAATCTTTCAATCAGCTTACTTTAGGTATGGACCTAACATGTCACTAATCATATGACTGATAGTAGTCATTTGTTAATTTATGTACCATTGTCATTTTGATTTGTTCCTTATGTTACATATTCTGACATCAGACTCGGACTTCTTTCAAAATGAGTTATGCTGTGTATATTGCAGTGTGTTTGTTTATCCTATATTGGCTAAAAGTATTGTTAAAGGGTTTAAATCTCACAAAATATGTTTAACCCCGCTGCACTGTTGCGATTGACACAGAAGACCCTGGCCTATGTTACATGTCGCCTATAGGTGCAGTATTTCCTAGCTATGTTGAATATCCCTCGGTTTCCTTATGCTGTTTTCTGCTCAATTGTCGTGTTGTTGTTGTCTCTTTGGTATATTACCCATTTGCATTCTCAATTTTAATACTTTGAAGATAAAAAAGATAAGTTGATGTGTATTGTAGATCGAACTTTTGAGAATACACAACAACAGAATCTCGTATTTACCTAAACAAGCGATTTAATAATATACCGTGTCACGGTACCTTAATTATATTCTATCTCAAATTCATGTATTTGGTTTTGATGTTATATTTGTTATTCTTATCGGATTTTGTCTAATGCTTAGTCCGTTTCTGTTTGTGTTACATTTTAATGTTGTGTCGTTGTTCTCCTCTTATATTTAATGCGTTTCTTTCAGTTTTAGTTTGTTAACCCGATTTTGTTGTTTGTCCATCGATTTACGAGTTTTGAACAACGGTATACTACTGTTGCCTTTATTTTGAAATGCATGTTTCGGACATGCAATGACCTAATCAAATTGAACTGAACGTCTCGATGATGTCTTAGATTTTGATCACGTCATATATAATTTTTGAAGCTAACTAATTGTATATAAGTTGTCACTTTTATTAAAATTTCCTATTAATAGAATGTCATACCAATCAAAAGCAGACACGCTTTGTGAGATTGTGGACATTAACACCATATGCGTTAAGAGGATCTCCGTTAAATGCTGGTTACTATGATTACCAATCAATATGCATATTCTAATTTACACAGTTATTTGATGAAACGATCTATTTCAGTATTTGAGTGGGCATTTCTGATACTAGTAGTAGTAAAAATAATAAAAAATAGAAATAAAAACATTGATACGACCGAAAAGGTCAAACCGGGGCAAGTATTATGTATAGGCAATACATAAATAAAGGCAACAGTAGTATACCGGTGTTCAAACTCATAAATCCATGGACAAAAAACAAAATCGGGGTACCAAACTAAAACTGAGGGAAAAGCATATATATAAGAGGAGAACAACGACACAACACTACAATGTAACACACACAGAAACGGGCCAAGCATCAGACAAAATCCCACGAGAATAACAAATATAACATCAAAACCAAATAAAAGAATTTGGGATAGACAAGTACCGTGACACGTCTTATCGCAATGTCAATTGATAAACGATTGATACAGCTCTGAATTTGGAATATGATTAAATATATGGTACATGAAAGTTGTTTGACGCAAAGAACTAAACACATTGAAAACAGACTGGTACCTATACATGAGTAGAAGCAGCATATCCAAGTACATCAATAATTTAATCAGACTATTCAAAATGCTCCATAGAGAAATTCAGTTTAAGCTGTAATTGGTGGGATATCATTTATCAAATTAATAGATAACTTGATAGTCCATCAATATTGCTATCAGTGGGAAGCATGTACATATTGATATGTACTGTAGTTGATGTTTATTTTTTTTACCAGGTAATGATTGAAGTTTTTAAAAATATTGTGACTTCGAGTGATAGGAAAGGGGATGAATATCATTTTTCTTGACATTGACGAGCTGTTAGAATTAAGAAATTGATACTGAGAGTTATGCAAGTTTAGGAATAAGTGATATAGTTGAAGTGAGGTGCAGAATAAAGGTAACCAGGTCAGGTAAGAACCAATTTTAGCCTAACATTTCAGGTACATATGATAGAAGATTTTGGACACTTTTTAATCACTTACGGGTGTTCGCTCCTCTTGTTTTTGAATTTTTGTCAGATATTCGAAATCCTCGGGTTTTATCCATCTAGTACCCATTAAAAATTTTGCTCATTAAGCCCTATTTTTCTTTTCAGAATTGTATTACATATAGATTTATAAGTCATATTTGAAAATCTTATAAAATCCTTGTTATTTTTTCATTGTTTCTGCAAGACAAATGATGACAATGTTAATTGTATGAAAAATCTAGAGAGAAATATTTCCCGACAAATTTTCAATATATTATATCTCGAAAACAAGCACACGGACCCCTATTTTTTTTCTGCTTTTCTAGTTTCTTTATTTATATACTATCAATTTATAACAGTCTTTGAAAAATCTTGTTATTTTGAAACAGAGTAGCAAACATCCTTAAGTGTCTTCTGCAATTGATTCAACTAGTTGATGTAAAAAAAAATTGAACTGATAAAGTCTTTAAAGACGCCCAAATGTAAGCTTAAATATGAAAAATTTATAAAATTTGCATCTGTTTTATCATCAAATACAACATGCATTTAGGTATAAAGACGGAACACACATGCGGCTTCTTCTATTTGAGATGGAAACCGTCTAAAAATTAGCTCAAATGATAAAAATTTGAACAAGTTTGAAATGCAAATAAAAGCCTCTTTTATGACCTATTCATTTAGAAGTTGATGTTTTGATGATATAATAATCTGTTCTGCCTATATGTATTTCTTTTATAAGAGGATTACCTCAGCTACACAGTTCCATATTTCTGAAAATTTGTTATCAGTAAGTTTGCCACCGTTTGGATGAACAATATAGTTTCTATACCATTTAATTCTGGAAATATCTGCAGCAAAAGTAAGACTCGTTTCTAGCGGAAGTCTATCTTGGATGTCAAGTTCTGTGAAATGTCTGAGTAAACATACCATCAATGATACATCAAACATGTCTGATGATACTCCTGAAGAACCTAAACAAAACATGAAATGAAGGAAAAATTAAGTACTACCTGTTGGTCAGTCAGATCAGGACATGACACCTTTCAAAATTCAACTTACAGTCCCTAAAAATAGTTTGACTAAATTCTCTTAAATATGTAAAAAGTGTTCAACACTCCCTACGCAAGGTACAACAGAAACTAATTTCACAATTTCGAACAGATTTAGTTAAGCTTTTATGCATCCTGCATAACCGAAATGAGCAGCTCTTATCATAAGTGCTTCTCTCACATGAAACAATTAAAACTAGCGAATCTTAGGGATACCCTTGTAGTGGTAAACAGTATTACTATGCACAATATGTGTACTATACGGACAACGAGCATATTATTATATAAGTGAATGATAAGTCGACTCATCAGCTTTATCAGAAGTGTGGCTCGTTACTTAAACATCCTCACGGTGGGTATGGTTGTCTTGCGAGAGAACGTTCTGTGCCGGTGCCTGACTGGTGCCGGTGATCAATGAAAAATTGTAAACAAAGACGAAAATTATGATTTTTGACGTTTTCACTCATAAAAAATGGAAGAAAACAGTTGAGATTTTTCAATTTTGTTTCTTATGGGTTCATATGTAAACCATTAAAAAATTGACCCTCTAAACTGTTTCAGCAAGCGTAACACAAAAATGCTCATTTTCAGAAAATCTAGAACTGAAAAAATTAAACAAAAATGCTCATAGAGTCCGCTTTCTATACCGCAATCCACACAACAAAACTACTTTGTGACAAAAACATTGCAATTTATTAAAATTTAGCATTTTCTCAATTTATTCATGTCCTGATACTGTGCTGGTGGGTCCTGTCATTGTGCTGGTGGGTCCTGATACGGTGCTGGTGATTTTGCATAAGAAGTTGGTCATATTTGAAATAAATGTTACAAAATCAATAAAATTGGGCAGATAATTGTTATCAATAGGATCTATGACTCCTATTTTAGCTCTTGTGCATCCATTTGGCTGTTTAATATGTGTTTTCAAATGATCGTAACTTGTATTACATAATTACATAAAAGGGCAACATCTTTCGTCCAATATCAGATAACAATATATAGTATTTAAAATAAGAATAGTTTTATTAAGATATTAAATGCCCCTTACATTGATGCTTCAACAGTGATCAAAGCCCATGCCGCATAGACATGTTTGTTAGCGCTCCGCATACCCCTCCCCACTTACACCCAACCAACCCTCCTCATTTCCTCCTTCATTGTTACAGTGGTGTACCAACACAACAATTTATCACATAATATAATAGCACAAAGACACACATTATTGAACAACGAATGCTCGCAGGTACTGAAAACTAGTTCAAAGCCGCATTTTCAACAAATATAAACCATGTTCTCATATACAAAAATTCCAATCGTGTCGATTAAAAAAGTCTCAAAACTTAAGTTCACATTTTAATGTTTGATGAAACAGAACTTTAAAAGTGTGCAGTGAATCTTGTGCTCACAACAGTTATTGTCATAATTATGTTTACATAAGACTTATAAAGGAATTAAGAAGGTACCAAGAAATATTTTTACTTGGATGTTTTGAGGTAGGCGGAGTTTCAATACATACTGGGATTTGATTGGACAAATACAAACTGACAGGAATTGAAGTTAATGTTTATTGTCCAAACAAATTCTAGTATATAGTAAACAGACTACTAACCTGTCGTTTACAAACATCGAAACAATCATAGCAAGCAATTTGATCAATGGTTTGCTTTGTATATATTTATAGTAGAGCTGTAAATTCTAAAAAAAAAAATCTTGTTGTCGTAGATGGTTAAATCCCAACAAAATCTCAATAACTTTGTTGGAACGAATAAAGGTTTTAAATCACATTTTCGTGGACTTTTTAGCTTCCACCCTGACGAGGCATGTTAGCTGTTCGTATGTTGTTGCACCTGACGCACGGAAACTTTCACATTTCCATCTTCTTTTCTGAAATATTTTTCCCAGCTCATACTTGACAGGATTTTTATCCTAGTAAAAGGTGTAACCAATGAATTGAACACAAGTTAAAAATTCCACAATACTATATAATTCATTTTATGTGTCAATTTGTTCGAAAAAAGTCGAAAAGAAGAGAGTTTTTTAATGTCATGATTATTTGTCGCTTTCTAGATCTGTGCTTAGCATTTATTTCAGATGACATGGACTCCTCATCCTGGTGACCCTGCTGCCTTTCATAATTTCTTTATCCGTATACATATATTAATAGATAAACAAAAGGCTGCAACTGGTATTTTTGTATTTAAAATGATTCGTTGTAACGAGAATATTTGTGGTGAATGGAAACTGTGAGGGTCAAAATCTTAAATTGCTTATAAATGTTGCTGGACCCAGTTTCGTTATCTGATCTGAATTTTCTGAAATGTGCAAGTTAGATAGACATTGGCCTTTTGATTTTTTTTACTCGGTAAGTTTTGCCCTAATTGCTTGAACTTTTGCAATATTAAAGCCGATTTCAATGAGTGTGTAGACAACGGGCATATCTTTGGTTATCTTGCTTGCTGAACAGAACAGTCATTGTTAGGTTATGTAAACTACCCTACTTTAAGACTTTTAGACTAGTCCGACAAATGACACATCTTTCTGTCTGTAGGACCTGGCTACTTTGAAAGGAGTAGTATACCTTACCTAACAATGACTTCACGGTTTAGCTAACAAGCAAGCTAACCAAAGATATTACCTTTGCCTACATACTCAATGGAATCGGCTGTAACTAAAAACTCGAATACATGTTAACAGACAGTGGTCATGTTTGTTGATGAATATTGTTTTTCCTAGATTCACTCTTGAAAAATCATTTGGTAACATTTGGTCAAGTAATTTCAGAAAAGATCTTTTTGTAATTGCGGACGCCAAGACAATACATGAACCTCACAAGACCCCTCGACACAGGTGAGTTTATATATGATCTTATAGCGATTCGGGTTGATAACCAGTTGAAATTAAGCCAGTTTTTTGTGTGTGTAGATTTGTATTGTTTTAAACTGTTATGACCTTTTAGAGTTAAATGTAGGTGTTTAAACTAAGAATTTCTTTTTTAAACTTATATACTTGTTTTATACTCAATTGGTAGAATGAAGCTACGAGATATTTTAAGTTTTGAAATTGAAGGCACAATTAACAAAGCAAACGGTAGTTTCAAATACTTTTAAATAGATCTTTAAGGATAATGTACCCTTGTGTTGATCCCATGCTAAACATAACAAAAATCTCTGTACAAAGGTTATCTCGTCTTTATTCTCTGACATATTCTAGTCTGCCCTTTCATAAAATAGTGATTTTTTTTAGTGTTCTATCGAAATTTCGAAAAAAAATACCTGATAACCGTTCAGACAAAAAACATATGTTGAAAAATAGGCTTACAGATACAGCAAGTGATTCTTTTAAAATGCAACTTTTAAATCTTACGAGAAACTATTCCAAGCTTAAAACTTTTACTGTAATCTCGCTATAACTTATCCTCCACCCCCCCCCCCCCCCCCAAAAAAAACCAATTAAACAAACCCGCAATACTATTGTCATTCTTATAGTCAGCACTAAATTGTTCACAAACAAATGTGTTTTAAGCTGCTAAAGATATATGATTCAAACGCTCAGAAAGTTCTTTGTTCTATATTTTTGCTCTCCATTTTTATGCAAAACCTTTTACATTTTTATTTTATGGGTTATTGTTGAAGGTCGTTCGATGACGTATGGTTGTTTACACATACTTCCTTTGGTTTCTTATGGAAATTTGTCCATTGACAACAAACATACCACATCATCTACTTTATAGTATTGTATAATTTACAACGTATTTTGGTGATCTTGCAAAATGATCGTAATCCCGAAAATCGTAAACATATTTTCTTATCTTAAAAGGGTGCAAGAAGGGTTCCATTAACAGGCCAATAAATAAGGTTACAGTTAATTTAAAAAAAAAATAAAAAAATATAGGGGTATTTTTTCTCTCATAATAACAGTAAACAGATTCACAACAATGTCAATTTCAAGAAAGCAAACAACAGTTAATTAGCCAATAACAGTACAGCATCAATGATCTTGAATATATGCCACTTTTAACTACAATATAAAGGCACAGAACCAGGACATAGGAACACAGAACCAAGACCGTTTTTCTTATCACCAGCACCACGTCAGGACAATTCCGTTTAACGAACTTACACGACTTTTGCAATATAATATTGTTGTAATATACTTTGCATGGTACTTATGACGCATCAGAGAAAAATTAAACAACAAAACAGTCGTTTTATTGCCGTTCTGATACAATGTAAATAAACCCACCAGTACAGAATCAGGACACACCAGCACCTGACAGAACCAAATCACCAGAACGTTCTCTCGCAGGACAACCATATCCACCGTGATCCTGCCCTTGTCTATATAATTTTTGTCTTTTATCCGACGATTCATTTCCTTTCACGATTTTTGTCATTTTTTTTTTACATTGATTAATATTGTCCAAACTATATTGAACGTTAGTTTGTGTCATTAGTGGATGTACTATAGGATTAAACACATTTATTCTAGAGGTTATTGATGTGTAAACCGGGGCGATTAACTAATAAGCTGAGTTTCAGTTTTAAAATCCTGGTATTTACAACTTGGTCGATAAAACTGCTAGTCGAGATTTATTTCCTCCTAGTGTATTACCAGCCCAGAAGTCATCATTTCTGTGTTGACTTGAGTTATTATAGATATGTTCAAAATTATAAACTAACTGTTAACAAAAATTTGGAATTTTGAAAATACAAAGGCTTTTGTACCTCAGGAATAGATTAACTTAGCCGTATTTGGCAACATTTTTAGTAATTTTTGGTCCTCAATGTTCCTCAACTTCGTACTTTATTTGGCCTTTTTAACATTTTTTTATTAGAGTGTTGCTGATAAGTTTGTTGTAGACGAAACGCGCTTATGATGTTTATATGAAATTTCAATCCTGGTCTCTATGATGAGTTTATTTACACATAATCTCTTGAAAAAATGTGTTTAATCCTTATAATTCTTAAGTCAAATATTCGAAATTATTAATAATATAATTGCTGTATAATGGCTTCTATAATAACCATCAAATATTAATTGACAGGTCGTAACTAAGGAGTTGTTGACCGCCACATTTATTTCGTAAATAAATATTAGATAAATGCAATAGAATCTAAATTGTTATAGCACGTACCTCAAAAAGTTCATCTTAATGAAGTGTCATCCGGATTTGAAGCTTAGAAGTAACGAAGTAATCTTTCCCTTGAAGATTTTTATTCGTATGATGTCGTGCTTCGCAATAACTTAAATTCGCTTATTCACTCATGAAATTTTGCGGAATTTTCAAAGCTTAAATGAATCATTGTTAATTTGTTATATATGCATTAGAAATACCTGTTATGTATTTTTTTTAAACTCAATTTGCTGAAAATCCCGGGATCCATGCATACCAGTGTACCGCGCATGAATAGATTACAGCGAAGAGTACTTTTGGAAACATAGTTTATCGAAGTGTAAACAAAGAAACCATTTCTCATTGGCAATCAAATTTAAGTATTCATAGATTTTCAAATCATATAAGAATTATTTAAACTCAAATGAGTAAAAATGTATTAAAAGCTTACCTCTCGGATATAATATACTATATTGTGCATGTGTAATGACTCTTTTCTTATATAGATCATCTATCTCACGTCGGTTTTCACTTAGAAATTGTTGAAGCTGTAACGGATTGAATTCATAGTCAAACCTTTGTTTTACGGCACGTGGTGCGATCCTTATCAGCAAACCAGCTAATCGTAGAAAATTTATATCATCCTCTGCAAAGGAGTTTGCCATCCTACAAAAAGACAGTTTTCTCAAATTGTGTTGAAAAGGGAAATAAAAATTAAAATAATAAGTATATTTTATAGTATAAGTACAAGAAATGGTTATTTTAGGATTGAAAACATATATATTAACCGACGACTCACCATAACAATACGAAGTTGCCACTATACAACTAGTGAAATAGCAAAACTTCTGAACTCCGAGGAAACTTTAAAACGGTAATTCTCTTAGCAAAAGACATAATCAAAAGCCTAAACAAATGAAAAGAATGGATTTCAACTTTCATATTCCTGACTTTCGTTTCTAATGATGAACATGGTTGATTAGACATAGCTAAATCTCTCACTATTTAGACAATTTTAAAATTCCATTATATTGACAACATCGTGTAAACAAAACAAGCAGACATAATAGGTAAAAATATCAAAAGTAGGGTTACAGCAATCAACATAATGTTATATTCTAAATCACTATGAATAACATATCAACAACTAAAAACACAAAAAGCGTATACACAAAACAAAATAAAAACGAAAGAAAAAAATACCAAATTATAAACAGTAAAAGTAATAATTTAGCCCAAACAAAAAAGAATTAAAATTTCAGTTGTTCTTGACTAATTGAGAGGTTTGTCCTTTTGTAATGTAAAATCAAGTTCCAGTAGACGTAAAATGTATTGAAAAGTTCTAAAACAAAACAAAAAACTCTTTAAAATATGATAAAAATTAACAAATTTGCTTTTTAGGAGATGACCTTGACTTTTGAACTTGTGACCTTTGTGACGATCATCAGTCCACAATGTCTTTGCAAAAGACCCATGGGTCTATGACCTTTGTTTCAAGAATTAAAGTTAATTTTACCTTTTCAGAACCGTTAACGGGGACTATGTTAAATCTCTTCGGTCAAAATGTAAAAAAAATTGTGCCTCAGTCATCTTAACATTTTTCACTGTTTACTATTTCTGTAAGATTAACCGTTTTTGAGATATCGACCAAAAATTTAAAAGGTCAACCTTAAAAACCTTAAAAAAACATTTAAGGGGGTTCGCGGGTCTAAACCATTTATATAGGATTTCTCTATATTTTTTTGTAAATGAACTTTATCTTATAGTTAATAGAAAAATAAAATAAAAAAGTTGGGTCACCGTTCATTTGCGCTCACGATCTGCCTTCGAAAGAAGCATACATTTTTGAAAAGGCGGTATTTTTCTGTTGAAGTAATAGGAGAAATAAAGGTAATATCGAAATAAAAAAAAGAAATTTATTACAGAAATCGCTAAAATTTTACAATAATTTAGTTTAAGTACAGCTTATATGGAAATTATATTAAAAAAGATAGGTCACCGATGAGTTGAAAAAGATATTTCAATTTTAGAGCCAAAAAATGGCATTTTTCCACCAAAGGGAGATAATTTGGAACTTTTTCAATGATGTATACATTTTGAAAGTCATCTGGGGCCAACATGAGTTGATTGTTTTGAATGATTTTTGTACCATATGATAAAGTAACAACTACAAAAGGAAATGAATAAAATTTGTAATGAAAAACAAATGCTTGATTTTTTTCTGAAATTTTTATACCCTCGAGCCTCCTTAAACACTCTAAAAATCCTTTGAATAAGGTAAAAATCACATAATTCGGTATCTGGGACATGACTTTGACCTTTGACTTTTTGACCTTTGTCAAGGTCATTAGTCACCAATGTCATCGCTGAAGACCCCATGGGTCTAGGACCTTTGGTTATATAGTAAAAGCTGATTTTGTATCCAAAAACCTAAAACAGGGTTATGCCCTTAGAGAAAGGTCAAATCTCTTCGGTCAAACTGTAACAAAGTCGCGCATTAATGAACCACACATTTTACACTAATCCACACTTCAGTAAGTATAATGGTTGCTATGATTATCCCATAACAAGGTGTTAGGTCAAAGGTCAAGGTCAACATACACATTTGACCTTGAGGTATTTTTCAAAGTCACATGAATTGATGATGAATGGTGAAGATCCTAGGTGTCTACGACTTACAAAATTTTCGACTCACAGAGTGAGTTCCGGATAGATATTCATGACACCGATACAAAGTGTGAACATGAAAGCGACACGTTTTATGGTTACGGCGGATAACTTCGTCAAAGTTTGGCGGAAAAAGAATAAAAATAACAAGATTTGCAATTGCAAGCAATAGCGGAGGATGTCACCCAGTTCTGGACATTGGCACAGTAGCAGCAACCAGTTTGTACCAAAGTCAAATGTCACGTCTAGTATACATTGCTTTGATCCCCCCTTTTTTTCTCTTCTCATAGAATAAGATTGATGCCTTTACATAGTTAGAGAACTCTTTTGAATCTTAAATTAGACACACACGCGAGGAGGAAGGTGACGTCAATTGATACTGAAGTATATTATCGTGGACTTAGTACATTAATAGTCTTTTAAGAGGGTACAGACAACATGTGTATATATTAACAGAGCGGCATACTAATTGTTCACTTTGTTCTTTAATAGCTCGCGTATCACATGATACATGTATCTGATCATGTACACTTTAAATACACGCTTATCGATTGATTGATCGAGCTAATGTGTATACTGTAACAGGTGTTCGATTAACGGATGTGTACTTTAGTGCAAGTGCAGAAATGTCACTTATGTGTACTCTTCGTGTTTCTCCTTCTCTCAGTGGCGAGGTGTTTTATGGTGGGTTTTTTTTGCTGTTTCCATGACAACGGCGGCCATTTTGAAAATTTCAAAGACAAATAATATTTCAATAGCATTTAACCGAGAATGAGATAAAAGTGTGTAAGGAAATGGTACTTTGACGTTTTTTCCATATGGGTCAATATTGCACTTTTAGTCTTATCTCCATGGTAACAGCAGCGATTAAAAAAATTCCAACGGCAATGAATTCTACAGTTCATACTAGTGTTACGAAGGGGAGGTTTTGGGGTAGTATCTGTAACGGTAGATTAACTATGAATTAATTAAGGAATTATTTTCGTGTTTTCACGTTGAGACTGTTTTTTTAAAGATGGATTTCACGCTTTCGAATGGTGAGTTATAATGTCTGAAAGTTTCATTTAATTTGGATCATTTTTCGGTTTTTCACATTTTTGCCGTTTCCATAGTAACGGGGGCCATCTTGAAAATTCCAGACCCTAACTGCACATCTGCACATGGGGATTGTCATTATGGTGCAGTTATATCAAGGTATGTCACGTCTATGAGAACTAAGCTGGACAAAAAGTGTGGAAGTATAATTCGGAACAATAACAATATATCACCCCTATTTCCATAGGGGTGACATAATAAGAAATACAGCAAGGTCTTTCCCTTTTGAAAAAGGAAAGACCTTAATAATAATAATAATAATAATAATAATAATAATAATAATAATAATAATAATAATAATAATAATAATAATAATTAAAAACCAATTCTTCAGAGAACAATTGAAGGTCTTTCCACCCCTACAAAAAGAATGAAATTTCAAAAAAGATGTTAGAAAATGTCACTCCGTGTTGATTTTATGTGGGAAAACTAATTGATATAAAAAATAAAGATTAATAGGTTTATGCAGTAGACTTAATTGTTTTATAATGAATCAGAAAGAATTTTTAGCAAAGGTTAAAGTCTAGAACGTCAAATTGACCATTGACCTTGACCTCAAACCAAAAGACTCCAGGTCAATCAATTGTATGGTTGTGGAGAAATACAGATTTCAAATACATAAGGGGAAAAAACTCCTATAAGGGTTAACCAAAACTTTTCGGCTTAAATATGTTGAAGTTGCAGTTATTTGGCAAACACATCAGATCATTTAATGTTAGTTTCTTTTAAAATAACGGTAACAAGCAAAATTCAAAAATGTATAACATGACCTTGACCTTTGACCTTGACCTAAGTTTCCTTCAAATGGACCAAGTACTTTATATCAAAAGACTGTTGACCTCTACGACTAATAATTTACGAATTGATCCAACATATCGCCTATCTTAAATTTTCAAAGGGAAATAACTCCCATTAGATGTCTTCAGATCACTCCAGTCAAAATTAACCAAATCATTCTTCAGAGCAGCCGAACAATTTGGTGAAAACAGTGTGTTTGAATCTTTTACGGTTTTAGAGATATAGGGATAACAAGAAAAAGGGGATTCGGGGAGATAACTCCTATACGAATCAGTGTTCGGTCACACAGGTTGAGTTTGAAGAACCCCATTACTGTACAACATCATTCGCCAAAAATCAATTCGATATGTTGTAAGACAAAAAAGCATATCACGAAAAGTAGAAAGACATAAATAATAATAATAATCAGAAATAATACAGTAAGGTCTTTCTTTAAAAAAAAAAAAGACCTTAATAATAATAATATACAGAAGAAACACAGTAAGGTCTTTCACTTTTGAAAAAGGAAAGACCTTAATAATATATCACGTTTTTAAGGCAATAAACACCATCAGTACCTAGAATCTTAACGGCTTACATATTGTATGAGGTATTTCTTTTCCTAACTTAGACTCAATACAATGTAATTAACTTCTTCAGTCAATGCTTAAGTATTTACATGCTTTTTCAACATAAAGAATTTTAATTTATCGTTAATCAATGTGAATAAAATCTTTTAAAAACGTCATCAAGAAGCAATTTTCAGTTGACAATGCAAAAGGGGGTATATTATGATATTGAATAAACTCATCATAGATACCAGGACTAAATTTTGTATATACGCCAGACGCACGTTTCGTCTACAAAAGACTCATCAGTGACGCTCGAATCAAAAAAAGTTAAATAGGCTAAATAAAGTACGAAGTTGAAGAGCATTGAGAACCAGTGCATGGGTAAAATAAACATATGATATAAATTTTAAAACTTTTCAGCAGGAAAGATGTTTGAAATCAAATAAGGAGATGTGATATGATGGTAAGGAAACAACTAATCAAAATAGATATGTTAACTTGGATGTTGGTAACTACAGGGAACGACTATGCTTCAAAGAGTAATATCATGGCAAAAGTAAAAATACATAAAACATACCTGATCTGTATATCAAACCAATGCACAGAATCAATACAAGCTCTTATCTAAAGTAATCAATCATGAGTTAAGATAACATGTCTTAAGTTCAAAGTATTGTCCATCTAGGTATATCGCGTTGAAGAGTAAACCGGTACAAAAAAGATAAAAGGTGGACTTTAAAAATGTTTATCTCTTCGGATAAAATAGATCAAAGCGTCATGTGAACATACAGTTGATTACTATTAATACCACATTATTTTAAAATCCTATCTTCTTTATGATATATGGAGCAGCAATTTTTAGTTGACAATAAAAAAGGGGGTATATTAAGATATTGAACCAGTGCATGGGTAAAAGAAACATATCATATGAATTTTAGAAACTTTTCAACAGTCAGAGATGTTTGAAATCAAATAGAGAGATGTAGTATGATGGCAATGAAACAACTAATCACAAGATATAAGATAACTTGGATGTTGGTAACTAAAGGGAACGACTATGCTGCAAAGAGTAACATCATGGCAAAATGTAAATATAGATTAAACATAACTGATCTGTATATAACACCAATACACAGAATCGATACAAGCTCTAATAAAAAATTATCAATCACGAGTTAAGATAACATGTCTAAAGTCCAAAGTATTGTCACATCTAGGTATGTGGTGTTGAAGACTAAACCGGTACAAAAAAGATAAAAGGTGGACTTTAAGAATGTCTATCTCTTCGTATAAAATAGATCAAAGTGTCATGTGAACATAAAGTTCATAACTATTAATACAGAACTATTTTCAAATCATATCTTCTTTACTGGTATGGATATTTTCAAAATATCAAAACTAGCAAACTCCAAAGAAAATGTTAAAAAGGAAAGTCAATATAGTGCTATAATCTTAGTCACTATAAAAACAAAAAACTACTTCAGAAAATTAAAATGGCATATTATCACTCTATAGACAAAGTACACTAGGTAAAGTTAAAGACAAGAATATAAAAAAGACAATAGCATTATGATTATAGTAAGAATAAATGACATGGAGAATGCCATCCCGAATAACATACAATGTTATTATCTTACCTTTCGGAATTTTGGTGGTCAAAGCTCTTCAACTCCGTACTTTATTTGCCTTTGTTTTATTCGATCGTCACTGACGATTCTTTCTTAGACGTGTTTTTTTTTAAATCCTGGTGTCTATGATGTGTTTATTCATACAAGCTAATGGCTTACATTTTTCATGTGATATTCTTCCTAACGTAGGCTCGATTCAACGAATTCACTTCAGTCAATATTTAGGTATTAACATGCCTTTTCAACATAGAGAGTTTGAATTTTCCGTCCATCAATGTCAATGAAACCTTATAACGTTATCAAGAAGCAAGTTTTAGTTGACAATGCTAAAGGGGGTGTATCAAAATATTGAACCCGTGCATAGGTGAAAGAAACATATTATCTAACTTTTAAAACTTCTCAGCAGGAAAAGATGTTTGCAATTAAATAGGGAGATGTGGTATCACGGCAATAACACACAAGAGATAAGATAACTTAAATGTTGATAACTTACGGGAACGACTATGATTCAAAGAGTAACATCATGGCGAATACAATTAATCGTATATAGCATAAAACATACCTGATCTGTATATAACACCAATGCGCCCAATTGATGCAAGCTTTAATCAAAAATGTTCAATCACGAGTTTAGATAACATGTCCAATGTACAAAGCATTGTCACATCTAGGTATGTCGTGTTGAAGAGTAAACTGGTACAAAAAAGATAAAAGGTGAACTTCAAAAATGTTTATCTCTTCGTATTAAGTAAATCAAAGCGAACATAAATTTGATAACTATTACAACCGAACTATTTTCAAATCATATCTTCTATACTGATATGGATAATTTCCAACGAACTATATGTTATTGGAAAAAGATAATTATCGAAACTAACAAATTCCAAGGACAATTTTAAAAGGAAAAGTCAATATTGTGCTATAACTTAAGTAACTATAAAAACAAAAAAATCTACTTCAGAAACACAAAATGGCATATTAGACCAAATACACCAGGAAAAGTTAAAGACAAGAATTTAAAAAAAATCAATGTCAATAAAACCTTATGATGTTATTTAGAAGCAATTCGTAGTCGACAATGAAAAAAGGCGGTATTTCAAAATATTGAACCACTGCATGGGTAAAGAAACATATTATTACAAAGAAAAGATGTTTATATGAAATAAGGAGATGTGATGTGAATGATATTGATGCAACAATTTACAAGAGACAAAATGACATGGATGTAAGCAACTACAAGTCACAGATATGTCTCTACGAGTAATACCATGGCAATTCAATTTAATTTGATATACCATTACACATACCTGACTTGATTATAACAGTAATCCGCCCACTTTAGGCAAGCTTATATTTCATATGTTCATTCACAAGTAAATATAGCATGTGCAATGTCTAAAGTTTTGTCCCATCTAGGTATGTCGTGTTGAATATAAAACCGATACAATTAAGATAAAAGGTAAACTTCAAATAAATTTATCTTTTTATATATAACAAGTGTGGACACAGATGAGTGTGGATAGTATATTTGGACGTTTGACAGTGTCTTATGACAAACGGAGTTCCATATTTTTCCTATATGGTGTTATTCACTGTGTTGCACGATGACAACCAATCAGAGCATTAGGAGTGTTATTCAATAAAAACAAATTATGATCAAGACGGGCATGTAGGAGACAGTAATTACATTAGTTACCAAATGATTATGATAGAATATGTTCTACATCTTTGATTTTGGAAACATTTTGTAGCTAGGAGAGCAACATATAATATGTTCTTTTTTCACGTGTTATTTTTCTAAATGGGAGATGATATCTAGTTTTGAGAGCATGATATAAGGAGCCTGTAATTCAGTGGTTTTCACTTGTTTATGTGTTACATATTAGTTTTTTTGTTGTTTTTGTTTGATAAGAATAAGGCCATTAGTTTTCTCGTTTAAATTGTTTTACATTGTCATTTTGGGGCCTTTTATAGCTGATTATGCGGTATTGGCTTTGCTCATTGTTTATTGCCGTACAGTGACATGTAGTTGTAAATTTCTGTGTCGATTTGGTCTCTTGTGGAGAATTGTATCATTGGCAATCATACCACCTCTTTTTTATATGTATTTGCTTACTATTGGTATGGTTCTATTTATATTACTTTGTCAGTATCGTTAGTTAAAATGTTGTTAAAATGTCCAATTGTTCCTCAGATTAGAATACATTCATTGGTTTTTAGTAATGACAATGCCTGACATGATGCTTGGGGATAGATGAGCTAGGAAGTAAACTTCTGTGCTGATTTATATCAATTCTTTGATTATATCTCCTCCAAAGCTGGTCGAATTAAAGAAAATTTTGACCAATATGAAAATGATTTCATCAAAAGAACTTTTGTGAGCATGCTTCAAAGACTCATAACTGCTCCTAAAGTAATCTGATAGAATTCCAAGCATGTCAAGCCAATATTATCAACATCTACTTAATAAGTCTTAAAATGTCTAAATATCTAATAAGTCATAGTATTCAAAAGGTAATGCAAAATTATTCCTTTTCATTTTTGTTTTGTTATATGGATACAAATATAAGTGATACATGTACCAATACAATATTTGTTGTGGTATGAAAGTGTAGTAATTATCATTTACTGTACCAATGTTAATTCAAACAAATTAAGAACTAAACAAATGAATGGACCAGATGCTCCGCAGGGCGCAGCTTTATACGACTGCAGATGTCGAACCCTGAACGATTGGGGCTAGCATGGACACAACATTCAAGCTGGAAACAGCTCTGAATTTGGATTGTGATTAAATAGTTGACACAGCTTAGGTTTCTGACACAGAATGAATGTGGTCTAATGAACTTAAGATTTTTGTTTTGCTTTGGAGCAATTCACTATGCTGTTGAATATTTAAAATCCTTTCAAAAAAAAATATTTGAAGAAAATAATTTCTGAAATGAGAACAATTTACCCCCTCCCCCAATTTTTTTTCACATCCCCCTTTTCCTTATTCAAAAATGATCTCAATTCAAATTTCTAAAGGAGTTTGCAACAATAACTACTCATTTTTTTAAAAATACATCATAAAATATTAAAATATAAAACGTCATATAGTCTTGGTTAAAATTAATATTAATTAATAGTAACTTCTAAATAAATAAATGGGTAAATGGGAAATGTGTCCAAAGGGACACAGATGATGCCCCCGCTAGCATATAACGTAACAAAGGGACATAAATCAAGAACTGTAACAGTGAAGCTGCCAAAAATTGAACTTAAACTGAGTTTAGAGGTAATAAGCATTATATACTCATTTCATTAAATTTAGGGTAGACAAACTTAAGTTAGGAGATCAGAAACTAAAATATTCTTCAATCTTTCCATTTGTAAAAGGGCATAACCCTTGAATGATAATCAAAGTGCTTGTAATCCCTGAATGGTTATTAATAAAATTGAGAATGGAAATGGGGAATGTATCAAAGAGACAACAACCCGACCATAGAAAAAACAACAACAGAAGGTCACCAACAGATCTTCAATGTAACGAGAAATTCCTTCAGCAGGCCCCTAAACAAATATTTACTAGTTCAGTGATAATAAACGCCATACTTATTTCCAAATTGTACACAAGAAACTAAAATTAAAATAATACAAGACTAACAAAGACCAGAGGCTCCTGACTTGGGACACGCGCAAAAATGTGGCGGGGTTAAACATGTTAATGAGATCTCGACCATCCCCCTATACCTCTAGCCAATGTAGAAAAGTAAACGCATAACTATACATACATTTAAAATTCAATTCAAGAGAAGTCCGAGTCTGATGTCAGAAGATGTAGCCAAAGAAAATAAACAAAATGACAATTATACATAAATAACAACAGACTACTAGCAGTTAACTAAGATGCCAGCTCCAGACTTCAATTAAACTGATTGAAAGATTATGATTTCATCATATGAAGATCAGGTACAATCCTTCCCGTTAGGGGTTTAGTATAATACCATCATAACATATATGAGAAGAACATAACCCGTGTCATGCCAACAACTGGTTTTTCGATGCAAAGACCCTATAAGTGAATCAATATTAACGCCAAAATATGCAATTTTTAATGACCTGACAACAGTATCGTAACTATATCCCTTCTTAATAAGTCTATTTAAAGGTTTTGTTAGTTTCTGCGGTGAATACTGACATTTTTGTGCTTTATAAAGAATATTTCCATAAAAAATTGGATGTGAAATACCTAAACGTATAAAAAGTCTACATGTTGAGCTATATTTACGAATGATGTCCTTATACCGATGATAAAATTTAGTAAATGTTTGTGATATCGAAAACCCTGGTATAATAATTTTTTAGTAATACATAAATTTCTCTCGTTAATGACTGCTTTAATTTATCAGTTGGTAGTAAAGTGAATATTGCATTGTATATTGTATATAGCATTGATTTAAGTTGATTCAACTACTATTCTGAACAATGAAAGATAACTCTAATTTTCAAAGAAGATTTCATAAAGCATTGGTTTTAAGTAATTCAACAACCATTCTGGACAAAGAAAGATAACTCAAATTTAGTGTCTTGAATCTACAAAAAAAAATTTTTGGCCCTTAATTTCTAGACTGTTTGCCCCATAACCCACAAAATATATCCCAACCTTCTACTTATGGTATTAAACATTGTGGTACAATTTCAGAACAATTAAAATACTTATACACAATTTTTTGTACTGACACTAGATTAAGGCTTGTTTTGGGCACATTTTAACCCCTTATTCCTAAACCTTAGGGACCATTACCCCAAAATCAATCCCAAGCTTCCTTTTGTGGTTATAAACATTGTGTTATAATTTCATTGATTTACTTATACTAAAGTTATTATCCGGAAACCATCCGTCTTCGCACAGGATACCAATTTACGACCGCAAAATTTTTTGTGGTTGTATAAAAATGTTGAACATGTACAATGAAAAAGAGTTTTAGAAATCGATTAGACAAGATAGGCCTTATAGTTTTTTATTTAATAATTGAAGGACCATTTACATTCAGGACGTAGTCTTCAGCAGGCAGTACAGGTGTATTAAACAACCTAGAATCATATTGCTAGTAGCGGGAGTAGCATTGTCGGGTAAATTTGTTCTTTTTTTTATAAAATGTTTGGTTCAAATCAAAATAGAATGTTTTTATCTCCCTAATACTTACATTGTACATAGAGGTGATACTAATTTGACAAATCCTTGTCCATGAGAGTTGTCTGTCAAATCTTTATTTCACAAAGAATGAATTGCATAACAATGAACTGAGCTCAAAGCAAAGTACTTTAATAATACACTTAGACAAAGAGCTAAATCCAGTGATATACTTTGTTCTACAGGTCCTTCATGAACATCCATCCACCAAAATCATATCTCAATAACATTCCATACTACATTGTTGGATTCAGAAGTCCTGAAAAAGACATGATTTTTTTATTGTATTTTAAGTATATATGCACAGGTTAAAACTTTCTTGTGGTATAACCATTCAGTATCTAGCATCTATCAATTTGCTTCATGCACATTTTGATATAGGTTGAGTGCCTCTTGGAAATAAGAACACACACTCTGATGATGAAGAAACATTCAAAACTAAAAAATGTTATCTAAGACTTGTCAGTGTCTATTCACCATTGCCACTGAATAAGATTCCTTATCGCTATTTTGTGCATTTTTCCTTTGATCTTTTTTTGTGATAATTTTCATATCATGCCTCTCGCTTGAGATGGAAAATTATCGATAGAAACTAAGCATGCACGTGGCGTTGCTAACGAAACTGACATGAAATTGACAACGTCGTCCTAGGTAAAATAGCGATAAAAAGATTATCATTGTTCATCTCAACTCGATTGCCGTCCCGGCTCAAGCGAGAAAATCAATCTCGTTGAGATGATCACTGATAATCTATAAATATCTACAACCAATGAAAATCAATATCCCTCTAATAGACTAGCATTGAAATCCCAGTTTTCTAAAATGGTAGCTTGGTGGAACCTAGAACTAAAAATTTGAAACAATATATCTTAAATATTTTTTAATGCATGTACATTTAATAATATTAATTTTCTGTTCGAGACTGTATATGACCTCTTTTCAACTTATAAAAGGGGGGGATACATTTCCATAGAATAAAACTTTTCTCAAAGAATTGATTCCATTTATTTTCAATAAATAATAAACATTGAAGTCCATCTCAGGCATCTAGGAACAGGCTCAACATTATTTCTATACATGTATTAATATATTTTAAAAATGTGGACAAACTTAAAATATTTAAACATTAAATATTCTACTTCAATGACTTTAATTAGTGGAAAAGATCAAATTAAAAAGTTGCAATGGTTAAATACTTCAATGGCAGTCTTTCCTGCTAAAATCTCATGTGTAGAATGTGATATATACCATTTTTGTGTCTATATACTGTCCTTTATATTTAGGTCATTTTGACACAGCAAAATAAAAAAAAAATGTAAACTATGATCTGGAAATTGAGTTCTTTTTTGCAAAATAAAACCACTAAAACTGAACTTTAAATGCAAAAGACCCCTAAATGGCTAACAGATATTGCTATAGAGAATAGTCCATGATTATACATGTTATTAAAGAATTCATGAAATTTACACCTATTCTGTCAGTTGAATGGACTACATTGTAGAATGAGATAAGTTATATAGACATAAAGGTTTTTTCCAACAGTTGTGGTGTAAATTAAATCAGTTGTATTTAATGGGTGACATATTTATGTATATATACATTTGTACATGTATGTAGATCATTGGCTTTTCAACGCATTGATATTTTTCAATACCGATTATCTATTTATTGTTGGTATTTTTCAGCTTCCTAAAACAGTTTTAACACAACATGAACGCAAGCTTGATATGGTGTCCTCACACAATTTGACGTGGCTGCAAATATTTTGGTTGCCATATGTGTCCTCTTCTCATCGGTTAATTTTGTGATATTAAGAATGCATTCTGGCGTCACAGTTTCATTTGAAAAGGCATGCAAAGTACAAATTTAAATGACATACGAAAACATGATCTGACCATATACATGTACATGTATGAGGGTAGTAATGGGGTACCTTATTGAAGTATTCTTGCCAAATGAAGATAACGGTAATTTTAAGACATGACGATAAAAGAGGGACGAAAGATACCAAAGGGACAGTCAAACTCATAAATCTAAAACAAACTGACAACGCCATGGCTTAAAATGAAAAAGACAAACAAACAACAGCACACACGACACAACATAGAAAACTAAAGAATAAACAACACGAACCCCACCAAAAAACTAGGGTTCTAGACTAGATAAAATGTACACTTTTCTTCAGAAGATACAAAAATCAGCTGAATTTGACAAATCACGCTATTTGTTTTCCAAAAATAATAGTAATTTATCAAATCACTTTCAGAATATTTTCACTTATCACAGTGAATTAAAATTAAACTAATTTGAAGCTAACGGTATCCAAGAATGACTGTTTGACGCCTGACAGTAAAGGGCATTACCACCCTCATGTATGTACATGTTATCAGCTTTTCTTCATATAAGCCAGTGAGCCGCAATGAACTTAATGGCGAGTGAGTGTAGCTAATGAGCTAATGTGAATCAAATTGTGTCCTCAGTGGAGGATATATTAAGGGATCTATACGAGGAAAACCTGATTATTTGTTTATCATTCTATCTCGCACACATGTATAGATTATCATCTTACCTACACATGAAAATATTTGCCAGTGAACCGCAATGAACATTTTTAGCAAGTGAGCCCAGCTAATGAGCTAAAATGAATCAAACTGTGTGCTCAGTCAGAGTTGGTGATATTTCAAGGTATCTTTACCAAGAAAACCTGCAAATTTCAGTGGCGGATCCAGAACTTTTCATAAAGGGGTGGGGTGGGGGGGGGGGGGGTTCTGACTGACCAGAGGGTTGCCCACTCCCGTCGACATGCTTCAATGATTTCCTACGTGTATATAATCAACTTAATTTCCCCCAACCCCTTTGTCTGTTTATGCATCTGTTTATCGTCCTGCGAAATAGTACTAATGCTGTTTTTTTCCCTCTCTTACTTGGCCATAGACAGTTGCTTATCTGTTTATCTTTCTATCACTTGCATTTTTAGACTAGAGATTTCATGCGTTCAAACCTGACCTAAAAACCCATGTTCTATTGACCCTTTCGGGTTGCGGGGTGTGTCTTTTTTGAATTTCTCAATCTGGATGTCGGGATTTGATATTTTTTAAATTCGGGACTTCAGGATTTCATGTTTTTTATGTCAGGATTTCGTGATCAGGACAACTCCGATCCCACTCTTAAATTATGACTTATTTAGACTTACCTTCTAATTCTATATAAAAAATCGCAACTCAGAACAGGAAAAATGACATTATGTCTGATTTACTTCGAATACTGATGATATGCAAAGCTAAAAACAGACACATAAATAACATGAAATAGTGATTGAAAGATTGATTGCACTTTAAATGTATGATTCAGACACGTGTTACGTGAGGAGCCGGTTTGTTTACAAAAAAATATGTCACGTGAAGGCGCACTGACGTCACAATTTGCATTGATCTTGCAATACACTACAGTTCACTCATACAGAACCCATTATCATGCAAACATGCAACGTGAATGTTATCAAACAAGGAAAATAATAATGTTAGGTTACTTTGATTATAATGTGTGTGATTAAAAATGTCTGTTCATTTGCCTTAGATGTGTTCTAGATCTATTGTACTTCATTCAGACATTTTCGGAAGGGAAGCTTTCTATATTTCTGAAATGAGAACACTTTTAAGTTTGTTCAAGACTTTTTCTTTCAAAGTGACATAAGCTACCTAAGAAACATAATTATACATAACCAAATGCTACGTGAGTCCTTATGTATGTACAAGTTCCGAGCTCAAAGTTCGCTATATTTTTCTATAAATGAACTTTATCTTATACTTAATAGAAAAATGAAATAAAAAAATGGGGTAACCGTTCATTTACTCTCACAATCTGGATTCGAAAGAAGCATACGTTTTTGTTAATGTCCTTTTTTTCTGCTGAACTAATATGAGAAAAAGCGGTTATATCGGAATAAAAAAAAAACTAAATTACAGAAATCGCTTAAATTTTAAAATTATTTAGTTTATTTGCCGCTTATTCGAAAACAACAATAAAAAATATAGGTCACCGATGAGTTAAAAAAGATATTTCAATTGTAATGTAAAAAAATGGCATTTTTTGCACCAAAGGGAGATAATTTAGAGCTTTTTCAATGATATCTACATTTTAAAAGTCACCTGGGGCCAATTCGAATTGATTTTTTGGAATGAATTTTGTACCATATTATAAAGTAACATCTATTAAAGGTGATAAATAAAATTTGTTATGAAAATTAAATGTTTATTTTTTTTCTGAAAATCTTACACCCGCAAGCCTCCTTAAGCCTTTCACGTATACATTATACCGTTAGGTAGCTAAACAGTTAGTTAACCAAAACACTCTATGTGGCAAGTACTAATCACTGAATTCATTTTGACGAATAATGTTTATTATTTGATATGATATACAGTTGTTACAGACATGTGTTGAGTGCGTGTGGTAAAAGCTACAATAGAAAAATGAAAACCTTATACTAGTTGATAAAAATTACAATTTAAAGAAAACACAGATAAAGGTGAATTTTGAAAACAAAACAATGTATTTATATATCAAAAAGCTTTAAAAACGTAGACAAATAATCCTTTACATGGAAAATACCATAATATATAGTCATGGCATAAAATATAATGTCTCTGACGGGTTGCCATACTTTAGAAAATTAACAAAATATGTATGTGATATGTCTTGTACAATTACTTCTTTTATATTAAATATATCTCAAAAATACATATGCATCTGTATAGAATAAACATCAAATATCAAAAATTAACTTACATATTGATCTGCCAGCATAGGATGACCAAGTTCTATGAAGATTTAAAACATTTGTCACCTTGTTGTGGTACACAACATCTATGAGTATACACAGGAAACAGGAAATAAACTCTTTAAAGTGAAAGTGAAAGTACTCTTTAAAATGAAACTACAGGTAATTATAAAAATAAATGTAAAGGTAAATTTACCTGGATTGAAAAGTGAGAGTAGTACTTAAATTAAAGTATAAATGTAAACAATGACAATTAGACAAAAAATTAATAAAGTTATCAAATTATATAGGGAATGAAAACAGCACACTCCCCGTCTGATATGAAAAATATCACCATACATGTACTCATAGATCAAAAAAGTTCTTAATAATAAAAACTTACAAGTGTTAAAAAAATTCAACATAACACTCAAATACTTGTTTCAAAAGTTCTAAGTCTCAACTATGACACAGTAACATAACTTGGCTAATTGGTCGCACATACACACGATGTTGTTTGTCTTTTACAACCCTCAACTGAACTTTACGAACCAAATTGTCTCTACCTGGAAAAACACGTTCAACAAGACCTATTGGCCAGTTATTTCGATGGAGTTCATTGTCTTTAAGAAGCACTACATCACCTTCTTGAATGTTTTGTTTGATGTGTTGCCATTTGCGACGAGTTTGTAACGACTGCAAATATTCTTGTCGCCAACGTGTCCAAAATTTGTCAGCTAACACTTGAACAAATTTCCACTGATTTGGATAAACATCACGCGTGTTCAAATGGCTGAAGTCCTCAATATTGTCACTCACTTTCTGTGTTAGCAAAGTACATGGAGATAAGATGGATGGTGCGTTAGGATCGGATGAAATAGGCACTAACGGACGAGAGTTCATAATAGCTGTTGTTTCTGCCATGAAAGTACACAAGACTTCATGTGTGAGTCGTTGATGTCTAGCTTCAAACAATATTGAGTCCAATATACGCCTTGCTATGCCAATGAGACGTTCCCATGCACCGCCCATGTGGGATGAATACGGTGTATTGAATTTCCACACAGTTTTTTGTTCTTTCATGAAGGATTGAAACACTGAGTCCTCAACAAAAGAAGCTTCTATGCCAAGCTCTCGGGCTCCGCCAATAAAGTTGGTTCCTCTATCAGAAAAGAATTCTTTAACATATCCTCTGATTGATATGAAGCGGCGAAGTGAATTAATAAATGATGCGGTAGTCATCTCTTCAAATTTTTCAATATGAACACCTCGACATGAAAAACAAACAAATAAGACAGCCCATCTTTTTGAATTTGCGCTTCCGCGAGTACGTCTTGTGACAATGTTCCAGGGTCCAAAACAATCAACGCCAACATATGTAAATGGTGGGCATGCTAAAAGTCTTTCTTCTGGAAGATCCGCCATTTTTTGAGTCGAAAAAGTACCTCTAAACCTTCGGCATAAAACGCAACTTGAAATAATTGAGTATATCAAACGCTTGAGACCGGTAATCCAGTAACCAGCACTCCTGATTGCGCCTTCGGTTATATGGCGTCCCTGGTGACGGACTTGTTCGTGATAATGTAATACTAGTAATCTTGCAATATGGTGTTTACCAGGAATTAAAATAGGATTCTTTTCACCAAGTGTCAATGTAGAGCGATTCAATCTACCTCCTACTCGCAAAATACCATGTTCATCCAGTATTGGGTCAAGTTTTAAAATAGCACTATTTTTTGAAACATGCTGGTCAGTATTTAAAGAATCTATTTCGTGTTCAAAGAATTCCGTTTGTACTTGTCTAATAATCAATGTCTCGGTTCCCTTGATAAAATCTGGAGTGTCCTTTTCAACGCAAATATGCCAACCTTTGCAACGAGATGTTGTTGTAGTACCTAAAGTCTTAGCTATGTGTCTCAAGAGTGATAATGATCTGACGAGAGATCGCCAACTAGAAAACTTATTGTATCGTTGAGAGTCAATCTGTAGACTGTCGATTTGTGTTTTACGTGAAACAATTTCAGGGCGAATTTCCTTATCGCAATGTGGTGATAACAACGGAAAAGATACAATATCAAAAGGTTCCTTGTTTAATAACCATTTCGGTCCGTTAATCCAAGAACTAATAATTTGCATGTCTGGACAGCTAATAAATCTAGTCCCTAAGTCAGCTGGGTTTCTATCCGTTGATACATATGACCACTGTGAAGGTTCCGACACTGTATGAATCTTTTCTACACGATTACTGACATATGTGAGGAATCGACGGGTGGTATTACATATATATCCTAACACTACTCGACTGTCTGTGTAGTAATGACAAACACTCGGAGAAAGATTCATATGATGATATATCGCTTCTCCAACTTCCGTAGCCAACACGGCACCGCACAGTTCCAATCTAGGAATAGTATGACCTTTGATAGGTGCAAGTTTCGACTTTCCAGTAAGAAAACCTATAAATGACGAACCAGTTTCATCGATTGCCTCCAGGTAAGCTACATCAGAGATTGCTTGTTCTGAAGCATAAGAGAAAATGTGGATATCAACTTGGCGTGTCAAAGAAATAGATACCGGAACAATCATACGCGGTATTTCAAAACAACTAAAAGATTTCAAAGACTTCAACCAGTTTTTCCATTTTGTTTCATGATCAATCGACAGCGGATCATCCCAATCAGTTCCTGGTGGAACAACTTCTCGAAGTAGAATTTTTCCACTGATGACTAGCGGCCCACGGATCAAACAAACTGTTAATAGTTGAAAGTATGCCTCTACGGGTGATTGGTTTTTCATCATCATTAACACGAAAGATAAACATGTCTGTCTGTAAATTCCATGACAAACCTAAACTATGCTGAACAGGCAAAGTATCTGAGCACAAATCCAAATCTTTTAACTCTTTTCCTAAATCCTCTAAAGGAAAAGCTTTCATCACATCGATATCGTTTGAAATGATTTTGTGTAGTCGTATGTTTCCATTATCCTTGAGAGCTTTTTGTGTTCTTTGCATAAGGTCAATTGCATCATACTTGTCTGCAAAAGATATCAGACCATCATCTACATAAAAATCATTCGTAACAAAAGAAAGCACATCATTTTCAGCTTCTGAAACAGCTTCACGTAAACCATATGTCGCTACAGCAGGTGAAGGGGTGTTGCCAAACACATGTACTTTCATGCGGTATTCAATCAACGGTTTTGTGATGTCATTGTTCTCATACCAAAAGAAACGCAAATAATCTCGATGGTATTCATCAACATGAAATTGGTAAAACATTTGTTCAACGTCACCTGTTATTGCAATTCTATTCTTTCTAAAACGCATGAGCACTCCAACAAGGTTATTAGTCAGGTCCGGTCCGGACATTATAATACTATTAAGAGATACTCCTTCATACAGTGCTGATGAGTCGAAAACTCCACGTATTTGATTTGGTTTTTTAGGGTGGTACACCCCAAAAAGAGGAAGATACCAGCATTCTCCTGGAATCTCGTCAGGTGCCACTTCAGCTGCACCACTACTAATCACTTTTGACATAAAGGTAACAAAATGTTCAAGCTTTTTAGAGTCCTTGCGCAAGCTTGAGTCTAAAACCTGAGCTCTTTTCCATGCTTGATAACGATTGTTAGGCATTTGTGGTTTCGGTTGTATAAATGGCAAAGGAGCTGACCAAAGACCATTCTCATCTTTACGAAAGTGACGTTGCATTAGTTCTGGAAACTGTCTGTCCTGAACCGAGGGACCTAATTTGTTGTCTGCCGGTGTACGAACAAAAATGTGATCTTGAACATCGTTAACCTTGATATTTAAATCACACAAAGGGAAAGTTGTGTGTCGTCCATCATTTAACACATGAGTTTTGCGAACGTTGATAACAGAAGGAGCATGAACCTTCCCAAGACATACCTCTCCAATTACAACCCATCCTAAAGGAAGTTTTTGTGCAAAAGGTTCACCTTTGCCACCAATAATTTGTTCCGTTACATGGTGCACTTCAGGTAAGTCGCGTCCTATCAAAAGTTCAACTTTACAACTTGGATCTAATGCAGGTAAGTATGGAGCAATACTATGTAGATGCGGGTGTGCATTAGCAACATCTGGAGTCGGTATTTCATGTTAATCACTAGGAATGGAGTCACATTCTATAACTTCTGGCATATCAAACGTTGATTGTCCATCAATAGAGCATATACGAATACCACTAGCATATCTGAGCTACCAGAACATGACGACAATACGAACTGTTTTTGAGAACCATGGAGTCCAAGTCGATCGAAAAGATCCGGCGTCGCAAGACTATGATTACTCTGATCATCTATAATTGCGTAGACACGAACAGACTGTTCAGGAGAAGTTCCAGAGAAAACATCCACTAAAACTGTTTTCCCACACGAACGCCCGACACGCATATTTCCACACAATCTTGTACATATTGCTGATACTGTTTCTGTAGATAACTCCCCGCCATTGTCTTCATCAGTTTTTGGTGTACTGATTTTGTCGGTTGTGGGTGGACGATCTATATGCATCGATGAAACATGGCGATTGTGTCCGCAAATTGAACATTTAACATTGATATTGCAGTTCCTTGATATATGGTCATTTGATTGACAACAACGGAAACATATTTTCTTTTCACGGAGAAAACGCTGACGATCCTGAAATGGTCGCTTTTGGAAACCGCGACACTCACTTAAAGTATGTCCAGCTTTATGTATCGGACAACGATTATTGCTATCATGTACACGAGTGTTACTCTGAGCTGAAACCTCAACTTTCCTAGTAAGAACTGGATTTGAAGAACGCTTTGTATAAAGTTATCAAATTATATAGGGAATGAAAACAGCACATTCATTTCTCTGTCATAGTAAATCAAACATAGTCAGTGGTTGTGTGAAAAGTATTTCATATTTTATTTTTAGTATTTGTAGTTGGCAGCTCATCTTTGTTGTTTCTGTTTGAAACTTGTATGGACTTGTGAGATTTAAGAGAATGACATATTGATTAGATACCGGACTTTACATGTTGTTTGTTTGTTTGTGGATTTTTTTGGCATTGGGTTGCTGTCTTAACGATGCATATAATTATGTACGTTATTTAGATATTTACATACTTGTTTTCAAGTTACATGTTTTTGAAATCATGCCTTTCGGTTTACTTATAAATGTGATATGTATCATTATCTAAGCACACTTGTCTTTACAAAAACTACCATAACTGTATTAAATGCATGTGATGTTTTGGGTTAAGGCTGCATAAAAATTGGATTCAGTGGGAAATTAAAAAAGGCCATATACTATACCAACCAAATTGCAACTGATATATGGCAGCGCAAGGTAAGAAAACAGGCAAAAGAAGGAACACATAATTTATCGTTGCTCCACACATTTCTAGTTGATGTTAATTGATTGCTCTAATTATTAGAGTCAAATCATTTGATTGTGTTTTTGAGGGGACAATGAACTCAAAAATGAATATCAGGGCATGTTTAGGTTTAAAAAAAACCTCTATTACAAGGCTAAAATGAAAATTTTGCAATACAAAATGCATGAAATGTTTGTGTACAAAAATGGAGAAAATATTCATAGCATCAACTGAAGGTGAATCTTTTAAGCCCAGTAATTTTCCTAGTTACATCCATAATATTCAATGGCCATTTCCTTACAAACATCATACATATATTTTTCATAGCAACAACTGAAGGTGAATAATCAAGTCCATAAATTTTCCAAATTACACAAATAACATCCAATGGCCGTTTAGATGACCAAATATACTGTCTTGCGGAAAACATACACTGCACTCATTCTATGTATGTTGAAAGACATGGATGCCCGTGACATATTCTAAATTTTACTTTGTTCAGTAGATACTTCATCTGTTGATACATTTATAAATGTGACCGTTTTGTGTATACCTATTGGATTGTGTGTGTGTGTGTGTGGGGGGGGGGGGGGGGCGAGTAATCATTTTAATTTGAGGAGCATCGTAATCCAGCCCTAACGTGACTGCCTTTTTCTGAAATCGGTTGCTTATATTTCCATTTTGTACATACGACTAATAGGGGGACCTTATATTTTTGAGAATTTGATTTGTTTTTTTAAACAATAAAAGCATGAAAAATATATACAAGACAAGATATATCAAGACGGTGTAATCTGTTTAATATGTAATTACAGTAATAATTATATCCTGCTGAAATTTTCCCTCTTTTCTAGAAAAAGCTACGAAATGCACGATAATATAAGAGAATAATAAAGTTACTTTACGTTAATTCAGCATTTTCATTACATTTACTTCGTTTTGCATATATCATTTGTAAATGGAATAAAATTTAAATGTGTCATAGGACTGCGAATGCAAAATGAAAAACAAATCTATTAAGCATTATATACTTGCAATGGGAATGCAAATTTTAATCACCTTTTTCATAAACGAATTGTAAGTCTGGTAACAAAACTTTTCAACCTCAAATATCAACAATCAAATTATCCGCCTACAAAATATACATCTTACTTCATGTGAGGTTTTATAAAAACAATTAAATTAAAATTTAAAAGCATCCATTCTTAAATTGTGAGAAGACTAAATCTAAAATTATTTTGTAATTATCGTTTCAACTCATTCACGCCTAGTTGGACTAGTGGGTTTGACTATTCATATTTTCTCTTGCAGTCTTACAGCTCTTCAGACGGTGAGAAGTGCCACATTAAATTCAAACAAATGGGAAAATGTGTGTATGGTACACAGATGATGTCTTTGCTTGCATATTACGTTATAACGGGACATAACTGAAGAACAAAAAATGATTACCCAAATTTTACTTGGTCTGAAATTAGTGGTAATAAGCATTGTGCATATGTTTCATAACATTTGGTTGAGGCAAACTTCATTTAGAAAACGAAAACGAAAAATTCAGAAATTTTCCCATTTGTTGAGGGGCATAACTCTAGAACGGTAAAAGTGACGCAACCAAAACTCAAACCTGATCTATGTATTGTAGCAATGAGCATTGCAATTAAGTTTCTTGATATTTAGTTGAGCCTAACTTAAGTAAGAGAAAGGTTACCAAAAATTCAGCATGTTTTTCAATTGCAAAGGGGCATAACTCTAGAAAAAAAATGACGCCACCAATATTTGATCTTGATCTGTGTTTTGTAGTAATAAGCATTGTGTATTAGTTTCGTGACATTTGGTTGTTTTTTAACAAAAAATGATTACCCAAATTTTACTTGGTCTGAAATTAGTGGTAATAAGCATTGTGCATATGTTTCATAACATTTGGTTGAGGCAAACTTCATTTAGAAAACGAAAACGAAAAATTCAGCAATTTTCCCATTTGTTGAGGGGCATAACTCTAGAACGGTAAAAGTGACGCAACCAAAACTCAAACCTGATCTATGTATTGTAGCAATGAGCATTGCAATTAAGTTTCTTGATATTTAGTTGAGCCAAACTTAAGTAAGAGAAAGGTTACCAAAAATTCAGCATGTTTTTCAATTGAAAAGGGGCATAACTCTAGAAAAAAAAATGACGCCACCAATATTTGACCTTGATCTGTGTTTTGTAGTAAAAAGCATTGTGTATTAGTTTCATGACATTTGGTTGTGGCAATTTAAAGTTAAGAGAACGGAAACTAATTTTGGGACATACGGACGGACGACGGACGAAGATACATACAAGGGTAAAACTTAATGCCTTCTCTGCTAAGGCGGGAAATCATAAGCAATGTAATCATGTTAACGACATGCTGTGTAGAGATAACGACTTTATTAATAATACATGGCTTCACAACATGACGAGCATAAGAACAAACATTAATTTGTATTATTTGTATTACTTGTAAATCGGTACATTTTTGGGGTAATTTTGGTAGATCTGGAGGATCGCTGTTCAACAATTGTTGCAGATTTCTTTTGAATATGTTAAAAACAAACAGAAATTCAAAAAAAGAGGGCACATTTATCCTGTAATTAAGATCACAAGTACTTGATTTTAACCAGTGCATCAAGATAAAGTGTCAACCCCAGAAAGAATAAAATATAGTTTTGACAATAAAAGTGTGAATGCTTGAATTTACAAAGAAACCAAATGAGCTGTGGATGGTTTAATTCCTTAAGGGGCAGCAAATGAACATAGATATGTATATGAGTCACACAAAAGTTTTTGTCAGACACACGATGAGAATAAAGACAGAATAATAGTATGTCTCTTTAAAATAACATACAATAAGTCGCAACAGAAAGAAACTTGCCATCAACTTGATTTCTACACATAGAAAAATACATATTACCGAAAATTTTGAAACTGATTTCGAAATAGGGGTGTCAATCATATGTGATGATATTGCAGTTTTTATACGTACAAATAAACACAAGAACACCCTGGACAGAGAAATGATGACAAGCTATATATCAGAATATGAACATATGAATACTTGTTAAACATCTGCTTGTTTGCAACAAGGTTGTGTCATTGCAAGAAAAATTAAACATATTAAAATAAAAATAGCATTTTGAAATAGAAAATAACATCTGCGAAATAAGCGCATGATACGCCCGTCGCATTTTCAAAATATAAAGTTCAATAACTGCTCAAAGCTAAATCAGAGATTTATCATCAATTAAGGGGGTAGACCTTGATTCAGGGAGATAACTCTTTAAATCAGTTATGCGTTTGTAAAAGTCAAGTATCATCAATGTATTTTTAAGCATTTATCTGAAATAGATTGGAAATAATCTATGTAACCTAGAAGCTTAGAAGCTTAGAATATATTTATGAAAATGGTTGACCCAAACGTGCTGATGATTTTAAGAGTCATTTTCTTTAACCTAGGTCTGCCTCCTCAAAACTAGGTTATCTTAATATATATATATATATACATCAGTCAGCCAAACGTAATGAAAACTGCTCAAAGTACTTTAAAGATATAGTCTGAAAACTGGGAAAGCACCCTTTTTTAATGAATAAAATCTAAAATGTATAAAACTCGAAAGAAAGCTAATGTCAATCAATTGTCAATAGATATTAACCATGTTAACAATTCACCAATTTTACATAAAACGTAAAATATAAAATAAAAACTCGCCAGGCAGCTCACATCAATAGATATAAGTTATTTACCAAAGTTTCATGCAAATTGGTTTGAGTGTTTTTGAGTTAATGTCCGACATGTCAAGACGGACAGACAGACAGATGGACAACGGGACTATAAAAACAATATCACAACTCTTACTACATCAATACAAAGACAAACAGGTAATAATTAAAAAAAAACATACATTTAAATACACAATTTTTTAAACGTTATGTATTGAAAATCAATTTCAATTATGATTTCCAATATAAGATTAACTAGACAAAAGTTTTTGGTTTGTTTTTTCTGACATATAATTTCCTCAAAGAGCAAATATATATTTAAACTAAACAATATCAGCATTCGGCATTTGCTATGATGTAAAAATATATGCATCAAAATTGCAATCCTGTCTTTGTTCATTCAAATTCATTCTGCATGTTTTGTATTTGATAATTTTTCTCTGATCTAAAAATTAAAGACTTAATTTAATGTTCTCTGTTATAATAAATCTCGCTTACAAGTTTCGTGACACCATTTATCATATAAATAACTTTTCTTCTTTTTAGAGATGTTTAATTTGGGACATTAGAAGTGCAGCTTTATTTAAAATGTTCATCAATGTTTATGTTTACTCAAGTTATATGTGAGTTTTACCGATTATTTGAAATCGATAACTGACCTATGCTTGCCAACATATACGTTTTATCTTTTCTATCTCTTACGGAAACTTGTCTTTAATATTGGCAATCTGACTACTTTTTATATTTCGACGGTTCCGATGAATTTGGATATAAGATTTGTATTGCAATAGCTTTAGTATTAAAATACGTTATGATACGTTATACGTGCATCATATCATGCGTTGAGGAATTTAAATGAAACATTCTATGATTCTTCATGATTTAAACAATAGTTACTTCTCCGTTCACAACTGCATATCACCAATGGTAAACAATTGTTTCTGATTATATTCACAATATCACACAAGAATATTTTCTATTTCTTGTTTTTCTATCATTAATACCAAAATCGATCAATAACTTCACAACCTCTGTATTTCCCCTTGTATATGCTACATGCAAAGGCGATTGTCCGTGTGTGTCCTTAATTGTTGTATCTACACGACTATTTAATGTTTGACCGTTTAAATCAAGTAAGAATTTGACTGTGTCATATTGACCTTCATAACAAGCGAAATAGTGGTGTACAACCTTGAGTTGTTGTATCATTAACATTCACACCGTCATCAATCAATAACTTTACTATTTTATGTCGTCCATAATTACAAGCTGTGTGTAAAACGGACCATCCATTTTCATCCCTTGTCGTTGTATCTACAGGACTATTTAATGTTTGGTCCTTTAAATCAAGTAAGTATTTCACTATGTCATGATGACCACTACGACAAGCTAGATATAGTGGGGTAAAACCTTTGTTAGATGTGACATTTACATTCAAATCGACATCTATCAACAACTCTACTACTTGCTTATTTCCATTTGAACAAGCCGCATGTAAAACTGACCATCCACGTTCATTTTTTCTTGTTGTATATACACAACTATTCAATGTTTGACCGTTTAGATCAAGTAAGAATTTCACTGTGTCATAGTTACCGTTCTGACAAGATAGATATAGTGGTGAGCAACCTGTGTTTGTTGTGTCATTTACATTCATACCGATCTCAATCATTAACTTTACTATTTTGTGTTGTCCATAATAACATGCTGTGTGTAAAACGGACCATCCATCTTTATCTTTCATTTTTGTATCGACACAACTATTCAATGATTGGCCGTTCAAGTTAAGTAATACATTTACGGTGTCATAGTGACCTCTCTGACATGCTAGATGTAGTGGTGTATAACTTTTATTTGTAGTGTCATTTACATTCATACCGACTTCCATCAATAATTTTACTACTTCCGTGTGTCCCTTCAAGCAAGCTACTTGAATAACTGACAATCCGGTTCCATCTTTGATCGTTGTATCTACACACCTATTCAAAGTTTGGTCTTTTAAATCAAGTAGAAATTTAACTGTGTTATATTGACCATTCTCACAGACTAAATAAAATGGTAAAATGCCGTAAGTTGTTCTTGCATTTGTACTTAAACCAATTTCAACCAATAAATTAACTATATTCACGCTTCCATTTGAACACGCTGTATGCAAAGCTGACCATCCGTTTCTTTTTGTTGTTGTCGTATCTAAACATCGATTTAATGCTTGGCAATTCAAATCAAGTAAGAATTTAACCGTGTCATAGTGACCGTTCTTACAAGCTGCACATAAGGGTGTAGTGCTGTTATTTTTTGTGTCATTTACATTCAAACCGAAATCAGTAAACAACTTTATTACTTCCGTGTGTCCCATAAAGCAAGCTATATGCAAAACTGACCATCCCTGATTATCTTTGATTGTTGTATCTACACACCTATTCAATGTTTGTTCTTTTAAATCAAGTAGAAATTTCACTGTGTCATAGTGACCGTTCTCACAAGCTGCACATAAGGGTGTAGTGCCGTTATTTGTTGTGTCATTTACATTTATACCAACATCAGTCAATAGTTTTACTAGTTTCGTGTGTCCCTTCAAGCAAGCTACATGTAAAACTGACCATTCGTCTTCATCTTTGATTGTTGTATCTACACACCTATTCAATCTTTGGTCTTTTAAATCAAGTAGAAATTTCACTGTGTCATAGTGACCGTTCTCACAAGCTGCACATAAGGGTGTGTTGCCGTTATTTGTTGTGTCATTTACATTTATACCAACATCAGTCAATAGTTTTACTAGTTTCGTGTGTCCCATCCAGCAAGCTACATGTAAAACTGACCATCCGTTTTTAGTTTTATGTAAACTATTCGTTTCATTGTTTCCATTTAAGCAAGTTGCAGATAATGCAGTTGTTTTATTAGCAGTTTCTGCATTAATATCATAATAAAATTTCATAAAATATCTTACTTTTGGAATGTGACCGTTTTGACACGCAACATAAAAAGGAGATCGACCTTGTTCTTCTTTATTATTTATGTGACGTGGACATTTTATAATAAAGTATTCTGCAAAATATACGTATCCTAAATGAGATGATACGAACAGCGGTGTGCGTCCATGATCGTCAGGAACATACGTTATTTCCCGACACGTGTCTTGTTCATTCAGAAAAGATAAAAACAATTGTCTGTACGTCTGATTCTCTGACTGTATACTTCCAAACACTTCCCAGTATTTTGCGCTCGTTGCTTCTTTATATTGTCTTTTGCGATAGTTTCTTTCCATATCTGGTTGGATATAAACCGCAAAGGGGAGACTACTTCTACCCAATGACAAAAGCTGCATGCGATTAGCTATGAATGCTATGTCAGCATACTTAATTAAACATTGCATTATATATGGTGCTATGGCTGCTGCTATGATGTCAAACATTTTGTCATCGATTGCTGTATATATACCCTCTTCCTCAATAATATAGATACCCTTGAGATGCTTAAAACATTTTTGTAAAGACATCATGGAAATGACTAATTCAATATCAATGTCCCTGCATATATCTTTAATTATCTGTTTCACATCCCCATTTCTAACGTCATCTTTTCTAATGTTATTATTTCTCATAACAAGAAGAGAAAGACAGATGAAAGATGATTTAGATTTGATTTTCATTACTGAGATTTCTTGTTTTATTATTTCTACAGGATGAGTAAAGAATCTCGGATCTTGATTGACCTTTTTGAAGTACAAATTACATATAAGAGGGAAGAAATCATAGAGACAAATATTTTCTATGTCATTCACAATGTTCTCAGGTAAATACGACAACGCAATACATCTTATTTCATCTTGGGAAATTTTATACTTGGTACTAAAGCTGCAATGCATTAGTGAGAAACAAGTTAGGTTTGGGAAAGCCGTGTGGCGATATATATTCTCCCTGCACGTGATTAGAAACCTAACTCTTGATTTGCCAGAGTTTTCGTCGTTGTCATCGGTCGGAGTAAAATATTAAGTCAACATATTTATTTTTCCATCGATTTGTTCCCATGAGTCTGCTTTTTGTTGATTAAGAGTGAATTTACCACATATATCATCAATTACAAAAACCTGGATCTTATCTTTTATAAAATATTTGAGGATTTCGGAAGGATCATCACAAGGCACTATTTCATATCCCTCCTTTTCCATTTTCAGAGCTACATGATGAGCTGCTGCAGATTTTCCACATCCCGGAGATCCAGTAATAACGACACCTCTTTTGTTTTGTAACGATTTGAAAATAAATGCCGTTGCCGAGGTAGAAACGTATTTCTCATTTGTTTCACTCCATTCTTTCAAAATACTATGGCGTAATTCTACAAAAGAGTTATGCATTCTTATACATGTTGTAACTATATACTCTAATCATATTCTACAAACTATGACAATACATATAAAAAGATGTCAAGTTCCTGTAAAACACATTTTCAAGTCCAGGACAGACAAACAAGGAAAGGAAAACAAATAGATTTCTAAGAATGCGTATGTACCTCAGATATCACTACAAACCATTAAAAGTCTGAAATGGCCTATATTTGTACTCGACTGTACTGATTTTTACTCGACTGTACTAATTTTTACTCGACCAGTCTGAATTCGTCTGAGATTTACTTGATAATACTCGACTGTAGTCTGAACCATACTTAACAGTTTGAATGTGTACTTGACCAGTACTTAACCATTTTATTCTAGTCTGAACCGTACTCGACCTAGTCTGAACAGTACTCGACCTACTCTGAACCGTACTGGACCTAGTCTGAACCATACTCGACCTAGTCTGAACCATACTCGTCCAAGTCTTAACCATACTCGACCTAGTCTGAACCATACTCGACCAAGTCTTAACCAACCTAGATCTATTCTTTGTTTCTATCAACTGAATTTTATCAATTTAGGATTTTTTTTTAAATAAAAATGAAATTTGAACAACAAATTGAAATTAAAATTTCACAATAATCAATCATAATATAACGTCAACACAATAGTAATCAACACTTACGTAAAAATATATATCAACTTTTAAAATATGAATAAAACAAGCTGATCACATAATCTAAAAAAAAATGAATTGTGACTAACAAATGACTAATATTTTCAATATTTATTCAAAATTTTATGAATACTTCGGAAGAATTTTATGGTAACTGGACTATTTTCACCATTAACTTAATCCTAGTAAAGATTTATTTGAGTTGAATTAATAATGCAGTGAATGTTTTTTTTTATTACTATATATATAAAGCAACTTAATAAATTTAAAAAAAATGAGAGCTTAATTGTTTTGTTTTACTAAACCAAGAATTTAATGTAATCATGATAATAGAATTTCCATAGCAATTCTTGATAACCTTTTTAAAAAAAGAAATGTATTCCAAAGTAACAGTAAAAATTTATTTCAATTAATTTAAGTAATTTTTTTTTGTCAAATTAACATGGCATACATAAAGCACTTTAATATGTTCTAATTACCTCAATACATGTGTGTTTTACAGGTAAAAAGAAAGCCCTATTTTCTTAAATTTGTGTATTACTTATCTAGTACATACATGAATATTTGAAAGGCCTTGTTATTTAACTTAAACAGGATGTTGCAATTTTGAATCAATGTTATTTAGAATGTAATACCTCTTACCAGGTGTGATCTTATTTATGAGTTTGCCACATGCAGAGTTTATTCTTTATATTTCACCACTAATCAGAAAAACAATTTTATTTATGTATTTAATATTATCCCTTTATGATATAAGTTTTATATAATATTTTTTTTTTCATCCTAAATATAATCATAGATATATTTCTAATATAAGGTTAAATTTTTTTATAAATTTTGTTGGCTGTTGTTATATATGTCATTAATTAGAAATTTATTTTAACAGTTAAAAAAGTAGAGTGTTTTGGTCTAGTATGGTTCAGACTGGTCGAGTACTGTTCAGACCTTTGGTTAAGTATGGTTCAGACTGGAAAAATAGGTCGAGTACAAGTCGAGAATGGGTTAAGACTGTTTCAGACTGGTCGAGTAATAGTTCAGACTATTTTCAACGGCAAAGATAAGGATCAAGTACGATTCAGTACAGTCAAGTATGGTTCAGACTGGGGTCGAGTAATGTCAAGTAAAAGTCAGACCGATTCAGACTGGTCGAGTAAAAATCAGTACAGTCGAGTACAGATATAGGCCATTTCAGACTTTAATGGTTTGTAGTGTATATTAAGTGTCGAAAATAATTCTCATCAAAATCATTGCCTTTATCACTACTTGAATAATTAAGGTGAATCATTATGATATGTATTCACTTGTGAGTATTAAAACCAGAAAGGCGATAACACAGGTCATGTCTAAAGTCATATCGATGCGTTCGTAAACTTGATGTTATATAATCACACGAGGGACGAAAGATACCAGAGGGACAGTCAAACTCATAGATTGAAAAAAAAATGACAACGCCATCGTTTGAAATATAAAAAGACAAACAGAGATATAATAGTACAAAAGACACAACAAGCGAGGTGGCCTCATTTTCGGAGTATTCTATGGAGTTTATCTACATTAATCACAAGCATATGAACATTGAGGTTTGAATCGAATATTACTGCATGCTATCCCGTCTTAGGTCTTGTGTTTTCTGCTGAGTAATGCTTTCTCGACATCAATTAAAACTGTTTGACATAATATGCAAGAGACAGTCTCAAGCTTGCAGTGAAGTGAGTGAGTTTTCACTCCGTGTGAAAGTCTTACTGAGACTTGGAGACGACGAACATGTGTTCCTTTCCTTTTTGTGTGTTTCTTTTCCTGTTCATTTTCCGATTATGTGTCATGGATAGGTATTCTATTACCTTTGTTATTGTAGGGTTCATTAACTTCGTTTAATACAAATAATCAAACAATAAGGGAAAGAGGAACTAGTCATAAGAGAAACTGATATCATGTAAAGACGGACGTATCCAGATGTCTATCTTTTACAAATAAGTATATAGCATGAGTTTATCCGTCTGATGGCCTACAGTGATTCATTTATTTCATTTATGTTAGCTTTTTGATTATGATTCCAAAAAGAAATAACTTTATCAATTACAAATCATTTGAGTGTATTTGTATAACAAAAATGTATCTTTTAACAAGATGAAACAGTGTTTACCATAATACCATTGTTATACTTTGAAGTCCTTTTGGTATACTTTAACGCTTTGGTACACATAAACTGTTAAAATATATTTTATAGATTAATCATAAATACCTCTGATATTATTATGTTGTATTTCAAGCGTTTCTAGTTTCTGGTTTACGGCACTTAGATTCTGATTAGTTTTTTCTAATTCTTTCTCAAGCCGGATAATTTTTTTTATTTCAATACCGTTAGTTACCAATGAACTCATCAGAGCATCAATTTCAGGCTTTTATTCTGGTAAAAGTCTAATAATGGCCTGAAAGAAAAAGAACATTGCTTTTACACACCATAACATCCATTTGACGGCAGTCAATCTCATTACTTACATGAGAAATATTATAATATTTTTTCGTGTGGTTTTCTTTCGGCTTACAGCTCATACAATTATCTAAATAACAAATTAAGCAAAAACCATGACTTGAACAATAGGAAGCGTTTCTGTAAAATCAGTATGAATACAAGCCCCTTTGAATTATTTTTTATTCTAGTATGACAAATATGGCAAATCTTTTGGATCGACGCGCGGTAGGTGAAGGCAAATATATGCCGTGCCCATAAATAAACGCACGTTTAAATTGACGTCAAAGAACGGAGCAAATTTAATTAATGACATGCTTAAACTATTAACTGCAGAGTATTTAGATAGGTTTTGACGCTGTTAAATGATAATTTTACTTACATTTCTTATATGTATAAATAAAAGGCTTATAACACATTTTAGCGTCGTGTGTTTACGTTACCTTGTTGTGAGGATTTTCGGTTTCACAGGCGTGTATTTTCCCGTTGAATGCTTATATTCTTACGTCATCGTTCTATGACGTTGGGTAGCTCATTCATTATAAAACATATGATGTGGGAGGATAATCGGAACAGCCCAAACAACATTTACCATAGGTGTGTACCAACGCTTTTTGAGAACGTTATGTTAGAATTGTAAATATACTATATGCAAGAGGGTTTGGATGGGGTTAAATGATTAAAGAAAAATGCCCTTAAAAATGAAGATAAGAGAATAACGGGCCAAAAAAAAGGGGTTATTTTTTTGAAGATTAGAGACAAAAGGGGTGAAAATAAAATGTTTACAGAATAACAGACCCTTCCCCCCCCCCCCCCCCCCCCCCCATCCAGACCCTCATACAAATATGGTTATGTTGATATTGTAATACCTCTACAACACACTTCCATATTACTGTAAACTTTCTTTCTGTTATTCTACCGCTGTCAGAGTGTACAATGTAGTTCCGGTAAAATTTTATCCTTGAAATATCTGCATCAGTTGTATGCATCTTTTCCGGTGGAAGACTATCTTGGATGTCAAGATCTGTGAAATGTCTCAGTAAACATACCATTAATGATACATCAAACATGTCTGATGATACTCCGCAAGAGCCTAACAAATACGGAAAATAAAAACAAACTGACATTAAGGCGAATGATAATAACCAAAAAGGACGCTTAGTAAACGACTTTAATACTCCCATGTAAAATATGGCTATATCATATATCATTCCAAAGGTTATTATCTAAACTTTTTGTTTTACCCGGGCAAACCTTTTTCGAAATATTGGTCCTCGATTCTCTTCAACTTCGTACTTAATTTGACCTTCTTTTTTTCGAGCGTCACTGATGAGTCGTTTGAAGACGAAACGCGCGTCTGGCTCAAATACAAAATTTCAATCCTGGTATCTGTAATGAGTTGTTCAATTAAACAAGTTTACATAGGCGAGTGATATGAGAGCCAAATTTACATTTTTAATGCACCTACCTAACACACGGCTAAATTATATATCACTAGAAAGCTAAGAATGTGTACTTTCTAAATATCCCGGTCGTCAAAAGAAATTATGGTGCATTTTGTTTTAAAATCGAGGTCAAAGGTCAAGGGTGCAATTTCAATTCACGGATACCTCCAGTTGTAAAATTGAGTCAAAACAAATGCAAAAACGAAACAATTTTATAGGAATGCTGTATTACTGTTGGGAAAATATATTTCTATCATAATATTAATTAATTTTGGTTGATTTTAATGGTAACACATGTTACATAACGTTTTCTCTCGGAGTCTTTGAAAATCAACCATTTAAGTCACACAAATGTATCTGTAGTCGCCATTGCATTATCTAAATATTATAATACCTCCATATCATTTGATTGCACGTATTTACAAACATATATCTGCAAATTTGATATAAATAATCCGAAACAAAATATTTGAAGCAAGAGGAAAATATAACATATGACGTATTTTTAATTGTTTAGAAAAGTCCCATGATGAGCTGTTCATTAAAATTGAGGAAGCGTATGGTCTCCTGTTAGTTTGAAAGCCTGCCAACCGCTTCAAAATCAGACAACCATAGAGCAGATTTTCTTTTGTTATTGTAGTGCAATATGTTGATATATAAAAAAGAAGATGTGGTATGATTGCCAATGAGACAACTATCCACAAAAGACCAAAATGACACAGACATTAACAACTCATACATCACTAAATCAGATAACATGATCACTCATTGTACGTCAAACTGTGTTTGATTTTACTTCAGTCGGCCGCCGTGTATCTTGAGATATATAATTAATCAAACAACACTTGACAAAGTAGTTTGTACTCTTTTTAAATTACGCTAGTGATGACGTTCAGCTACTTTGGCACTAAGTATTACTTTTTTTTTATCTTGTTTCACCGCTTCAAACGGATGACAGGGCTATCCTAATATTGAACCTTTTATTTGGCTTTCTGATGTTAAAATCCCGTTAGCGTATAACCTAAATGATCGAAACGTCGGTCGGAATATTGCGATATCGGAATATTATAGCTTCATTTAAACTTGTAATCTCATCATTCTTATCGGTCAACATATCCATACAAAGACAACTTCCTTGGCATGGGCATATATCAGTACAGCAGAGGTTTTGCTCAAAGCGGACACAAGATCTACTATATACATATTGAATTAAAAAATTGGAATGGACATGAGGGATTTGTCAAAGAGACACCAACGCGCTTAAAAGCAGGCAACGGCCAAAAACCACCAATGGGTCGTCAATGCAGCAAGAAACTCCCAAATCTGGGGGAGTTCTTCAGCTGGCCCCTACACAAAAATGTACTAGTTTAAAATGATAATGGACGTCATACTAAGCTTCGAAATATACTCAAGAAGTTAAAATAAAAGTTATACAAAACTAAGAAAGGCCAGAGGCTCCTGACTTGGGACAGGCGCAAAATTGCGGCGGGGTTAAATATGTTTTTGGAAATCTCAACCCTCCCCCTATACCTATACCAATGCGTGAACAGATCAAATCTTGTAGAAAGTCGAATGACATCATACCGGACCGATGTTGCCTTTTAGCCAACCAAAATCATACGGAGATCTGTTATTGTTTCTGTAGTTAGGTCGACATTGTCTTGGATAAAATTTTAACCCCCAGAAGAAAAATAATGCCATGTAGAATGGATGCCCCATTTTTATTGTTTCTAATCTCCTGATCAGTCAAACTTGTTGATAGTTAACAAAGGTGTGTCCATAAATACGATGCATTTGTAGTGATAAACCTAAATGAAAAAGAGTAAAAAAAATATTTATAGATAATATACATTCTACTAAAGCCGTACATCTAAGAACTTTGTCAATAGGAATATCGTACGCTTTATTAACTGCCGCAGATGTGTCATCATCTAAAAGCTTGAGACAATACACAAATGTTTTTAAAGCAGATGGCATAATTTCAATTGAATAATCCAGTAAGATGTTTTTAGATAATGTATAAGGTGATTGGATTACACCTCTACCCCTATATCTGCTTCCGTAAAATACTAGTAGCTGCATAAAGTGTTTGCAACCAGTTTCGCAGTCACTGCTCAGATCTTTAATTTTGACAGACCGTATATCGCATCATTTTAAACGGGTAATTTTCCGTCATTACGGCATAAGACAAAATTATAGAGCTACTGTATACAATATTGGATGCACCTTGGCCTTGTTGAAGCTGTATGCATGTAACTATAATTGACCATGGTTTTTTTAGTTTTTGTTGAAGCTGATCATATGTTGTGTAGTTTTCTCGGCGGCGATCCTCGGGCAGAAATTAAGCCCGGTTCACTGATCAAGTAATTAAAGTTGTTAACCAGAATACTTCCTTGTGTACAGGCACGTCATCTTTAATCGTCGAAATGTTAGTAAAAGCTGTTTTATGTTCACAACTAAATAGCTCTTTAATTTCTGATTTCAAATTTTGTAGCAAATATTTAGCGATGCAAGTTCGATGGTATAAAGATTTAATAGTAAAATTATCATGAGTTATTTTGTAAATCAGATCATTGTATGAGATATATGTAGTAACACTCAAAACAGCTTGAGTTTGCTCCTCAGAGGATACCTTATGAAGTTGTGTAACTTGCTTATAGGCTTTATACATTTGCAAAATATACAAACAGACAAATCAGAATGAGTTGTAGATCTGCTGCCCTGCGGGTTCGTTGATATATGAGAAGAGACTAATCGGTAGAATTGGTACATGTAGTACAAAGTCTTTGTACAGAAAAAACAGAAGATGATAGGTTGTGCTTACTTTTGAAATATTTATAGCAACTCTTATGATATTTTGTATTTTCAAATGGGATGTTTTCATTTTTTCATATTCATCGACCAGTCTTCTGTAAACTTTATCTTTTCGTTTTCCCACTGCGGCAATGCAACTGTATCTTCATTTAAGTGTTTAACTACATAGTTTCTATGTAATAAATACATGACAGACTATGCATCTGTGTCAATAAATGGATATTTTTTTTGCTTTTTAGCAAAGGAAGGGTTTCATTGTGAACTGGACTGTGAAAATTTCGGACACGACTCGGAAGATTTTCTACAATTTTCCGATACGATTCCTTATTTAGAAAGGGGTGAATTCTACAGAACTAAAAAACTATGTCTTACTTTGATTTGATCTTTATTTCGGACGATTTTATATCTATTTAAGCTACACTGAAGTTAAAGATAGAAATAGAGCCGCTTAAATATGATTTATCGTACTCTAAAAGGACTATTAAGTACACGGAAATCGACTAATATATTCAGTAAAAAACGATAACGAAATAGATAAGGGATTCCGGAAATTATAGTGATTTTACCCAACATCATAAAATTACAGAAATTCGTGATTTTAAGAAATGTTGAGATAAAGTCTTGATCTTGAATAAAAAAACGATAACTGAAGAGTAATTTGTTGTGTTCTAAAACGGATAGAGAGCAATAAAAAATTAATTGTAGATCCGAAAAGGTCGGGATTATGAAAATTTTGGTACAAAATGTCAAATATTTAGAAGGAATGTAAAAGCATGCGGAGTTACAGTTATACATATTGTTTTTCATTATTTTAAGAATCTAGTTCACTAAATTATTCTGTCTTAAAGAAGAGATACGACTTATTTCCTTTGCTTGAAAAACATGTCGTAGTTTTATAATTTTCAACTAATTTCTGAAATAAACGTCAATTTTACAAAAACTGCACCGTACGATTTTGTGACGACCGGGCAAAAATCAAAGTTTAATCATTATTCTTTCATTTAAAAAAAAAATTAGCCGTGTGTTAGATGGGCGCATTAAAGTCCTTAACTAGACGTCTTTTTCAAATATTACACTCGCCTAACAGTGAGATGCTTTGAAATACAAATCTGACGATAAAATTTCAGAACCTTAACGCAAAGAATTTTGTTCCTGGGTATACGATTGGTCATCTACATATATATTGAGCGATAGTGTTTATCATTTATCTTCAAGGAACATCTTTGAACTTACCTTATGGATATAGTAAGTTATACTCTGCCTTTGTTATCACTCTCTTTTTATATGATATGTCATATATTCTATTCCGATTTTTACTCAGAAATTGTTTCAACCGATTAGGATTGAATTCTTTGTCAAACCATCGTCCAACAGCACGTGGTGCGATACTTTGTAATAAACCAGCCAATCGTAAATAATTTATATCTTCCTGCGGCACTGGTGTCGCCATCCTGCAACAGAACAGTATCATTATAAAATTAAAAATAAATCAAGCCTGCATGTTATGTTAAACCAGTATTTTGTTCTCAAATAATTAATAATATAACTCTTGGTCTTTAAATATGAGTTTACAGAATTTACAATACGCCCCGAATGTAATAAATATTGTGTATTACAAGTACACCATTGCGCCAATTTTAAACTTGGTGTTCATGCGCTTAATTTATTTAGCATGTTAAAACAAAGTCCCTTATATGAGCGTTTCACATAATAAGGTCACATCACTGTGCTCGACTCAATCAAAACAGTTGGAAAGTAAAAATAATCACGCATTTGACGATCATTGAATTATCCTGCTAAAGTCTGATTTTTTTTAACGGTTGTTGGAATTTTGAAGTCAATCGTGTTGTTATCTGTGTTGAAATGGTTTATTCAAGGTTAATTAATGTTGGTACATTTAGGGCAACATATTTATAGAATAATTGATTAATCAACGAAATATATCATTTATATAACGCTGGTTGTCTTTGATTTAGTCAGTTAACATGATAAAAGAGAGTTTAGACCATAAACTGTGATTCATAATAGTACCGGAACGATTCTGTTATTAAAGAGGCACGTAATTTATCAGAAACATCCGAATACTTTATTACATTCCAAAAATGGTCCAATTCCACCATTTTCATATGTTTCATTATAAAAATATTAAAGATCAGTTTTGAGTTAAGCAGTTAAGGAATTCGTCCAAGGAGCTAAAAGTTAAGAAGAAAAAAATTTACCAATTGTCGAAAAAATAGTCAATACTTTGGTACTAATATGACAAACATGCGTAAGTACTGACCAAATGGTCAATAGTTATATATAATTACTGACATGCCAAATTGTAAATGCTTACACCCTATTCAATAACGTTACCTTCTGTTGATAAATGTTTTATTTCCAATCATATCACATCTCCTTATTTCTATATAAGGTACGTTTGCTGACATGTCGAAAAGTCAATAATTTGGTACTAATATAACAAATAGTAAATGCGTAGGTACTGACATACCAATTGCAAATAGTAAATGCGTAGGTAATGACATACCAATTGCAAATAGTCCATCCTTAGGTACTGGTATGATATTTTAACATGCATCATTTAAATGCTTCAGTCGATTAACTTTAATGAAGTCATTTAAAGTTATGCAACATAAATTATAGTCGCCAACGAAGAAAAAGGGAGTATAAAAATATTAAACCAATACATGGAAATACGGAATATATGAGGAAAGCCTTTTCAACAGGCCATCATGTATTATATAGAATAAGAGGATGTAGTATGAATGATAATGATACAACTTTAGACAAGTGACCAAATGACATAGATGTAACCAAATATTGGTCACAGATATGTTTGAAAGAGTAACACAATTGCAATTTCAGTTAATTTTATATACCATAAAACATACCTGTAACTTGATAAAAACACCAATTCGCCCTCTTGATACAAGCTTTAATGTCATATGTCCAATGTCCAAAATATTGTAACATCTAGATATGTCGTGTTGAAGATAAAATTGATACAATTTAGATTAAAGGTAAACTTCATATGCATTTATATATTCGTATAAAAAAGATATAATCATCATGTGATATGGTAGTTTACTTAATATTAATACCCATCAATTTTGTAGTAGTTTTGACACGAAACGACATGAAATGTTAACATATGAATACTATTTGTTTTTTTGTCGATCAATGTCGATGAAATCGTATGAGTTTATGTAGTAGTAATTTAAACTCGGCAATGATATAATGAAGGTATATGAAAATCTCGGACCAATACAAGGACAACATATTCATGATATTGGCAAAATCCTCTCAACAGAAAATCTTGTTTGAGAAAAGAAAGGGAAATGTGATATGACTTCAATGAACTATCTAGAAAAGACCAAATGATGTAGATGTAAGCAACTATAGGTCATAACTTTGTCTTAAAGAGTAACATCATAGGAAATGTAATTAATTATATATATCATAAAGATACACTACCTGTTTATAATACCAACCCTCCCCCTTGATGCATGCCTTCATTTGATGTGTTCAATCACGAGTAAAAATAGCATGTCCAATGTCCAAAGTATTGTCACATTTAGGTATGGCGTGTTAAAGATAAAACCAGTACAATATAGATAAAAGGTGAACTTCAAAAAATTAATCTCGTTATATGAAATAAATAAAATCATAATAATTGTGTGATATGATATTTTGATTACTCTTAATATTCAACTACTTTGTAGTAATAATATCTTCATAAGATTATTATATGTAGATGTGGAGTTGATAGAAACAAAATATGCTGCATTTGGATATAAGTTCTGTTTTTCTGTTTTGAACTTGATGAATTGCGTACTTTTGTCAAAATTCGTTCTATATCTAAAACATAACATCTGAGTCTTTTGTCTCTGCTTCCAAGTTTTCCGATGCAATCTCCGCTAAAATTTTATTATCAAGTTTCGAAAAAATGCTTCTTCGTTACATTTGTTGTTTTTATAGTGATTAAGATGATAACACAATGTTGACTGCTGTACCCCTATTTTTGACATTTTTACCTATTGTGTCTGTTTGTTTTGTTCACGCATCGGTGACAATATAATGGAATTTGATGCGACTGCCATAGCTAGCTATAAAACCAGGTCCAATCCACCATTTTCCACATAAGAAAATGCCTGTAACAATTCAGGAATATGACAGTTGTTATCCATTCTTTTCATGTGTTTGAACTTTTGATTTCGCCATTTGATTCGGGACTTTCCTTTTTGAATTTTTCTTGGAGTTCAGTATTTTTGTGATTTTACTTCCTCTTCTTCTTCAAGGTTTCACATAGGCTTTTTATTTCGCGTTGTGATGTTTCGATCTGTAATTTCTCTTAAAAATAGTGGAGAAAATTAGGAGCTTTTTCAATGACATTTAAAAGTCATCTAGGGCCAAAACGAATTGAATTTTTTGCTTGATTTTTGTACCATATCATAAAATAACAACTTATTGTGTAACAAATAAAATTTGTAATGAAAAAAAAAATGTTTCAATTTTTGCTTATTTTTTTTTGTACCCTCGAGCCTCCTTATATATATAATTAACTAAGGAGAAGATGTGTTACAGTTACAATTTATTGCAGCTAGATTTAAATACTTTTTGTCAAATCTAAATGCATAACTAAGCGATTTAATAAAGTTTCATTACATCAGAAAATGTGTGTCGCAGGTCAAAAGAAATCCATATTTTCTTAAAATCGTGTATTATTTATCTAATGACTAAAAAGGCCTTAAACGATTTAAGTTAAACAGGATGTTGCAATCTTGTATTGTTGTTCTTTAGAATATAATATTCTCTGACCAGGTGTGATATTTTTAATGAGTTTGCCCTAAGCAGGTATTTATAAAATTCTTCACCACTAACCAGAAAAATGATTGTTTTTGTTTCTTTAATCATTGATCCCTTTTTGATATATATATCGTATATATCTATATTTATAATAATAGATATATTTCTTATATAAGGTGAAACAATTTCAGTTATTTTTTTGGCTGTTCAAAAGAATAATTATATAACTAGTGTATGTAACTATGAAACCAATGTAGTTTTATTTAGGAATTAAAGAAGAAAAAATAAGTTTAAAAAACCAAAACTCATGTCATTTATAAACAAAAAATTTTAACAGTTAAAATCAATAAAAAAAAAGTAGGATATATTTGGTTAAGTATGGTTCAGACTAGTCGAGAACTGTTCAGAACTTTGGTGGAGTATGGTTTAGATTAAACAAAATCGAGTACAGGTCGAGAATGGGTGAAGTTCTTTTCAGAGGTGGAGTAATAAGCAAGAATATTTTCAATTGCAAAGATAAGGGTAAAGTACAAATCAGTACATTCGAGTATGGTTTAGTCTGGGGTCGAGTTATGTCAAGTAAAATTCAGACCAATTCATACTGATCGAGAAAAAAATCAGTAAAGTCGAGTATATTGGTAATTTCAGACTTTTACCAGTTTGTAATAATTTTATACTGTGAGGTTCCATTTCTGTTCTTTTACTCTATTTCATTGAGAAATTGATGAAAAAATGTGAACAATTAATCAGAAATACCTCTGATATTATTATGTTGTATGTCAAGAGTTTCGAGCTTCTGGTTTATGGCACTTAGATGCTGATTATTTTTTTCTAATTCTTTCTCAAGCCGTTAAACATGTTTTATATCACCAACATTCGTTAACGATGAACTCTTCAGATCATCAATCTCAGTCTTAATTTCTGGTAAAAGTCGAATAGTGGCCTGAAAGAAAAGAACATTGTTTTACACATCATAAAATTCATGTAACGGTAATCAATATCATCACCTAAAAAAGATTTTATCAATTTCTTCCTTTGGTTTTCTTTCGGATAACAGTACATACAAATAATTAAATCACAAAAGCGAATACTATTACAAGCAGTACGCGTTTCTACATCTTCAATGATTATATCATTGTCTGACAATTTACTGCCCACAAAATATCGCAATTATTTGAAATACAAAGTTTTCACCGCACAAAGATTGACTTAACACGGTTTTAGTTAACGTTAATGCATTTTTTTTGTTTCAACTTTCAAATGTATCAACCTAATATCTTATTAAATAGACGAAACGCGCGTCTGGCGTATTAAAATTATAATACCTTTGATAACTATTTACACCACTGTTTCAATGCCACTGCTGGTGGTAGTTTCGTCCCCGAGGGTAGCTCCATCCCAGTAGTCAGCACCTAGGTGTTGACATGAATATCAATTACTAATATGTGGTCATTTTTATAAATTTCCTGTTACAAATCTTTGAATTTGTCGACAAACTAAGGATTTGTCTTATCCCAGGAATAGATTACCTTAGCTGTATTTGGCACACCTTTTTGGAATTTTGGGTCCTCAAATGCTCTTCAACTTTATACTTGTTTGGCTTTACAACTTTTTCGATCTGAGCGTCACTGATGAGTCTTATGTAGACGAAACGCGCGTCTGGCGTATTAAATTATAATTCTGGTATCTTTGATAACTTTTTGATACGGATTGACAGTCACTTGGTCGATGCTATCGATTCAGAATAATTTGTTCCCAAAAATTATATTCAATGCTTAAATTAATCGAAATATTTAGATTATCTACAAGCAGGAAAACATAACCCAAAATAATCACAAATTATTTGGTTTTCATCAGTATTCGGCGTACAGGAAGTCAACCTGGTAAACTAGAAAATGCTAACCTTTTTACTGATGAAGTTATATTAGCATGCCTGAAATGGTATGTTTATCGTGATAATTTTTTTTTTAAAATACAAATCTTTTAATAGTTAATTGTTTTTTGCTCCTTTTCATTTGTGAATATATATAAGTTGTAATTGTAATACCTCTACTACACAGTTCCATATTTCTAAAAACGTGTCTTCAGTAACTTTCCCACTGTCTGAATGAACAATGTAGTTTCTGTACAATTTAATCCTGGAAATATCTGCAGCAGTAGTATGAATCGTTTTCGATGGAAGATTATCTTGGATGTCAAGGTCAGTAAAATGTCTCAATAAACAAACCATCAATGAAACATCAAACTTGTCTGATGATACTTCTGACGAACCTAACAAATACAGAAAATAACTTGAAACTGATATTTAGGCGCGTGATAACTATACAAAAAAAAACCCACATTTAATGCACCAACATAACACATGGCTATATCATACATGTATCAAAAGCTTAAATGCTGTACGTTTTGTTGCGCCCGTCCAAGTCTCTAAGATTTTTTGTTTCTCAATTCTCTTCTACGTTGTACTTTTCAACTTTTGATATTCGAGCGTTAATGATGAGTAATTTGTAGACGAAACCAAACAATCCTGGTATTAATGATGAGTTTAATCAAATTATTTGTTTTTCAATTGAAAAAGTATACAGTAAGATGCTTTGAAATACAAATCTAACGATAACATTTCAGAACCTTAACGCAAAGATTATAGCAAATGATTTTGTTCCTGTGTAGTAACTCTTTTTGTATGATTTGTCATCTACATATACATGTAGTGATAGTGTTCATCGTTTGTTTTAAATGAAAATCTTAGTACTTACTTCTTGGATACAGTAAGTTATACAATGCCTGTGATATTACTCTCTCCTTTAATGTCATGTCATATATCTTAAGCCGATTTTTTCTCAGAAATTGGTTCAACCGATCAGGATGAAATTCATTGTCAAACCAACGTCTTACAGCACGTGGTGCGATCCTGTGTAATAAACTAGCGATTCGTAAAAACATAACATCTTCTTGTGGCAGTAATGTTGCCATCCTACAACAATACAATAACATCATGAAGTTTATTTGAAACAAGATTATTTAATCAATTATGCATGTTATAGAAAGATAAGAAACCAGTATAATAATGAATCGAAGAACTATTGCTCATGAAATGTAAGTTAACAGAATTAGTCATACGCACCAAGTTAAATAAGAGGGGTGGGTCTAAAACGCGGTAGTGAAAAATTGGTGCATTATAATTGATATCTCAGGAACTGCTAAAGATAAATTAATAGTAAAAACGGATGTTGAATGCCAACAGAAAGGTCTATAATATAAAACTCTTTTTTTTTAATTAGTTATCAAAGGTACCAGGATTATTATTTAGTACGCCAGACGCGCGTTTCGGCTACATAAGACTCATAAGTGACGCTCATATCAAAATATTTATAAAGCCAATAAATACAAAGTTAAAGAGCATTGCGGATTCAAAATTATGAATATGTTCAATGACCGAAAAGTTGACCGGAAGCTTTGCTAGGCGTGACTCTCGCAATCCGATTTTGAAACCTTAAAACTTTATCTCACGAAAAAGCATATAACGCCGTCAGAATAATTATAGATACAGTAGAAGTCAGGAATATGACAGTTCTTGTCCATTCGTTTTTGATGCGTTTTGTTACTTGATTTTGCCATGTGATTATGGACTTTCCGAATTGATTTTCCTCTAAGTTTAGTATTTTTGTGATTTTACTTTTTAGGTAAAAAGGGCAAAAACTTGACAGGACGCCTATCTTGTATATAAATTATGAAGTTAAAATTTCAACTGTGAACTAAAAATCACAAAAAAATATACGGCCTGGTCAAAATCGTGAACATGATTTTTAAAGACAAATCAATAACAAATAATATGATACAAAATAAACTATAAAGACATAAGATCAAAAGGGCAAAATCTTTACCGGAAGCCTCTCTTATGTGGAAATGAAGAAGTCAACATTTCAACAAATTCACGAAAACATATTTAACCCGGTCAAAATCGCGTATTTTATATATCCTTTTTAAACCAGGACTTCTTAGTGCATTAAGAACTAGAACATGGGCTTTTAAATGTACATTATTTATATATTATGATAAAACTTGAATCTGTAATGCATAAATTCCGATTTTGTTATTAAAAAAAAAGAACCACGGATAAATGAGAATTGAAAAATGTAAATAAGACAGCAATCGACAATCGAACGACAAAATAAACCGAGGAGAGCTACAGGCCGACATTTATTTATTTATAAAGAAGATGTGGTAGGTTTGCCAATGAGACAACTCTCCACAGCAGTCCAAAATAACACCGAAATTAACAACTATAGATCACCGTACGGCCTTCAACAATGAGCAAATCCCATACCGCATAGTCATCAATTAGAGGCCTCGGAAAGAAAATGTAAAACAATCAATCGAGAAACTAACGGCCTAATTTATGTACAAATTGAACAAAAACAAATATGCAACACATAAACAAACGACAACCACTGAATTATAGGCTCCTGATTTAAGACAGGCATATGCATACAGAATGTGGCGGAGTTAAACATGTTAGCGGGATCCCAACCGTCACCTTACCTGGGACAGTGGTATAACAGTACAACATAAGAACGAACTATAAAAATCAGTTGGTATAGGCTCAACTTATCAGATGGACAAACATACAAGAGGATGTGGACGGGTACAATGTATGTTTATAACATACAAATAATATTTAGTTTGCTTTTATAGTATATATATATATAGTATAGATAGGTGTCTACACAGTATGTCAATTTCTAAGTCGTCACTAATTTGCATAAATATTGTTAATTAATTTAACAGAAACGATAAAAAATCTACCATTAAATTTCAATTGTTTCTTCTTTCTTAACTCTTAAAGAAATTTCCTAGGAACCGTGGATTGCGGAATGTCGTCCGCATATTTCCAAATGTTCACGTAAATTCATGTGTTGAAACAGTTATTGGACAATCAAAGCGGTATATTTCATTTAATCTACACAGTCAGGATGATCCTTTGTCCTTGACTCCTACGTCGTTCGAGTTAATTACTGTAACCCGAGCCGTGCAGATTAAATGATACTAGTTATTATGTTACAGAGAATTTGTAAAGTCAGAGATTTATTAAAATCATTGAAATTTCAGGGAATTTATAACATCACTGAACTGATTAGGGATTATATAAATCCATAATGATTTTTACTAGTGATTTAACAACATTCCTGAAATAAATAAGTTTTACTGATTAATCGATTAATTTTGCATAAAATGTGACAATCTCAAAGTTCCCTAGACAGACGAAACAATGTGTTATTATATTTGTAATTATTGTGCACATCTTTAAACGCAGCAAGTTTGATATTCTTTAAAATGATACATAAAAGAGGCCACATTATATATAAAAAAATAGTTGACAGTAAAAAACAGAAAAAAAAACCAGAAAATTAACGTCCGACCTCTTGAAAAAAGTCTACTTCAAGAAATGAGAAATTATGAAACATGCATGATTTAAGCCTTCGAAATAGCTATAACAATAATCCATATATTGAATCTTTAGTAGTCAAAAGACTGTAAAAAGAGAAAGCAAATAGTAGAAAAACAATATTGTTTTTCCTCACGTTAGAAAAAGATCTTAATGAGTTTATTGGCAGCCATATTCGTATATATATGAACGTTTTTTAAGACGGTCGGTTTGTTTGATATATTACATCAGTTTTCATATACAAACCAGTTTAAAAACGCGGTTTTTATTGGTTAAAACCATAAGCAACGAATGTATATTAACGCGTATATAATGATTTCATATGTGTATATTTACTCAAATAACGCGTATGTGTAGGTAATATACGCGTATAAAATTATAAAAGCGTACATAATCGCGCAAACGATACGAAAGTCAACTCGTAAAAGATGTGCAATTGAAATTTGATGTTGCTGGGTAAAGTCATGAGCTGGATTTATTTAACATAAAACACGTTATATTAAAACTAAGGAAATATAAAGAATACTAGAACACACCCGCGAAATCGCGGGCATTCAGACCGTAGTTTAAAGTATGTAAAGTGTTGTTGGAAGAATTTTGTAAAATATTGAATGACTGGAGAATTTCAGCAAATGTATCATAAGTCATAGGTTATTGGGGACAGGAAAATGTTTTTTTTATCCCTCCTTCTTCATTTCCAAAATTCCCAATGTTCGGTTTTCTATCAATTTCAATATGAACATACATTTAGTATGTTATGAACATTTAAGTATTCAGTAGTTGTCGTTTCACGGTTTAGTGTTACATATTTGTTTTTCGTTCATTTTTTGTACATAAATATGGCCGTTAGTTTTCTCGTTTGAATTGTTTTACATCGTCATTTCGGGACCTTTAAAAGCTGAGTATTCGGTATGGGCTTTGCTCGTTGTTGAAGGCCGTTCGGTGACCTATAGTTATTAATTTCTGTAAAATTTTGTAAAAGATTGAATGACTGGATAATTACAGAAAAGGTATCAAAAGGTCACATGAATAATTTTAGCGCTTAGGGAGCTACCATTTGATTTTTATGGGGGGGGGGGGGGGGGCTAGGATGAAACATTTTGTCCTGCATTTTTTTTAGTTGTAATCTCTGTCCTGCCTTTTTTTTATAAGTTTGTCCTGACTTTTTTTCATAAATTGTCATCCTGCCTTTTTTTGGCAAAGTGTCTCATCCTTCCTTTTTTTTACTCAGAACTCCTGTCCTGCCTTTTTTTTTAAATTTCATCCTAGAACCACCCCCCCCCCCCCCCCCCCCATAAAAATCAAATGATAGCTCCCGTATCTGTATATTATGAACATTCATTGCTATATAAATAAAGTGTATTTACTTTCAATTCCAAGTTTACTAATCGATCCATGGTGGTCAATTGATATAGTATACAGACCCTCTCCATTTAATAAACTCTGTGACCGCCGTGGATAGTAAACTTGAAAATGATAGAATTAAAATACACTTTATTCGTAGTATATGTATGTTCAAAGTATACAGAAAAACGCAAACCGGAAGTCTAATCTGACTTAAAATTTCGTCCAATGACGGGACAATATCCGGATGCTTTTTTTCTCGTTTTTCTCCCAAAATAAACAATCTGAATAATCATATAAATGGATGACAAATGCGACTATGCACTGTACCTATAGGAAACAGAGGCGTGTTGATTAATTTATTGTGGAAAGAAGAGAAGCAACACCCAAAATGAGGTCTTCTCGTTTAATAGTATAGATAATTTCATACTCCACATGAGAGTTTCCCATAATAAGGTCATATCACTGCGCTCGACTAAATTAAAACAGTTGAAAAGTCATAATAAACACGCCTTTGCTGACCATTAAATTATTCTACTAAAGTCTGATTTATTCTGAAAAGTCAATCGTATTGTAATCTGTGCTGTAATTAATGTTTACACAATTTTGTCTGCTGGATCCAAAGCATGGCTACGTTTGCCAATTATGTCTGTTTGATCATGAGCTGTTAAAACAATTTAAAGATAAAGAAACTATTAACAACTGTCGTATAAGTAGGAGTTTACGTATCCTTTAATCAAACTAAACCTATCATTGTCTTCGGACATTGTCTGTTCAAAGTCAGGAATATGGCAGATGTTTTATTTTCGTTCTGGAGGGTGCAATAGTCAAGCGTTTTTTTTTCCCATTTGAAATTTACTTTCAAGTTCGTAGTGTATGTTAATTTGTACGTCCAAATGATCCCTACAGAAATATAGTAATGAATCGATACAGATAATTATATATTGAAAACAAAGAAGCACAGGAGTAAGTGGTTCGCCACTCACATTAACTGTTAGCACATATGATACAAGAGCAAACCACAATTGAAAAAAAATAAAAACAATATTCAAAGATCTAATTATGGTGTTGTATTTGTATCATTTTATGATAAGTCAGATTTAAGAATAAATAAGTTAACCAGGATCGTATATGCATTGCCGAGCTCGGTAAACAACATCATCGTAAAATTTAATATGTGATATTCTGTAATAATTTTTTAAATGTTAAGCCAAACGTGTAAAACAAATCTAAGTATCTATGAATTAAAAATGGGAAAAGTTTTTAAGTAGTTTGTTGTAACGAAATCCCTGACTTCATACTTTAACAGTAATACATAGATTTGGCTCATTGGAATCAAAATCAGAAATTAGGGCAAGGTCATAACGAACGAGTCGGGATATACTAGCAGCGTAAAATGATATAACAGAAACATCAACGTCGAACAAAAATCAAAAGAAAGAAAATCATAACTTTTTGTCGTAAATATTTGTTTTGAGTTTAAGAAGGGAAAATGAACTGGCTAAATCTATAAAAAGAACATGCATTGCTTTAAATTTTTGATGTAGTCAAGGTTAACTCATGCTTGTATATTTTGGCAATAATTTATAGAAATCTTGATAATTCAACGAAAAATATCACTAAGATAACGTAAGTGTCCTTGAATTTGTGAATTAAAGAGAGTCTAAACGGATCTCTATAGAGTTTGTGTATTGGCTGTGATGCATAACATTCCAAGAACGAGTCTACTATTAATGGGACACAATTAAGATATATACAATCTGCCGATAATCTGAATTACCAAAACGTACATAATTCTTGTCATTTAGGGCTTTTATCATCTCATCACACCTCCATTATGTCCATTTCGTATAATAAGCATATTTAACTTTTTCGTTTTAAAAAAGACCGGATACATGTTGCAACGTATTAATATGTTATCAGACTTGACTATTAAATTGAATTGGAAAACTTTAGTGTGATGAGAGTGTGTGAATGTTTAGTGGAAAAAGTGGGAAAGTCAAACCATCAACCGAATTAAAAGAATCACCAAAAGCACGTTATTTATCTTTAACATCCAAATATTTCATCATAATATAAAATAGTCAATACTTTGGTACTTATATTACTTATAGAAAATGTGTAGGTGCTGACATACCAAACAGTTAATATTGACATACTAAATATAGTCAATAGATACATTAAGGTACTGACATACCAAATCGCCAATAGTTATATTTAGCTACTGACATTCCAAATCGTCAATCGTTATATTTAGGTACTGACATACCAAATCGTCAATAGTTATATAATTGATATATTTAGGTACAGACATGACAAATAGTCAATGTTACATCCACTTTAATAAACTTTGGTGGATATTTCCTCATTTGCAATCATAAAAGAACTCCTTAATTTTTATATTTGATATTTATATTATATTTAAAGCCGATTTAACATGATATCATTTTTGATATAAAGGAGATGTGATATGAATGATAATGATACAACTATCTACAAGAGACCAACTGACATAGATGGAAGCAACTATAGGTCACAGATATATCTGAAATAGTAACACCATGGTCATTTGAAATATTGTATATACCATAAAACATATCTGATCTCTTTATAAACCAATCCGCCCTCCTGATACAAGCTGTTATGTCATATGTTTAATCACGAGTTTAGATAACATATCCAATGTCCAAAGTATTGTGACATCTAGGTATGTCGTGTTGAAGATAAAACCTGTACAATTAAGATAAAAGGTAAACTTTATATGAATTTATCAATTCGTATAAAATAAATAAAATCATTTGTGTGATATGATATTTTGAAAACTAAATATATATGCCAAGTGTGTATAGCATTTACTGTGGCTTCTCATTGATTGCCCTTTCGACCACGTGCTGTTGAATTCGTTATGATCATGTTCGATAATAAATAGTAAACCCTACCTCTCCTTAAAGCACATTTCCTTTAATCGCGTAATCAAAATTACTAACATTAAACACTTCAATTCAGAACAATGTACACTTACTTACAACGAAACAAGCCTTGAAACTTTTTTGTCCTGGTTAGTGATTTCAACGTTGCTGTATCTGCGTGTGTTGACACGAACACAATTATTTCCATCACAAGTTAACAACTGGTGTTTTCCAATACACTAATTAAGATACCCGTATTTAACATGTAAACTAAGATAGATTTTTAGTCTATATTGAGCTTGAAACAAATTTTATACGATTATCCCATTCTTTTTTATGTTTTCGTTTGTATGTATTAATTATTTAGAAATAGTTAAGCAAGAGACATATATATATGTAAAGCAATATGAGATTTTGTTGTGTTAAATGCTACAACAAATGTCCTAAATGTTTTATGCAGTGTTTTGTTTGTTTTTAGAAATTTTCCTTTTTTTTCCATAGCTTTTTTTGTGTTTTTTTCCCAATGCTATAAGTTATACATGTAATGTCCTTTTGGTTATGTCAGACGCTTTGTGTTTCATTTGATTTAATTACACGTCGTGCAAGTTGCTTGGAGAAAAATGTGTAATGGCTAATGCCACAACAATAATTCTTAAATGTTTTTGTTGCATTCAAACTAAACAAACATTAATGTATACCTGATACATGAAATGCATTTGTGACTCATTTACCAAAAACACAACGCATAAAAGTCGTGTAATCTTCCCTCAAATACTTATTATTTAAAAATAAATAGAGCGATAATTCCTACATTTGTCCTTAGATAAATTGTATGTAAACATTTAATTAAATACTTGTTAACATTCAACCGAATACAACTAAATGGTCCGGGTGTTATGTTTTCTTTAGTAAATGTTTAGACTTAATCATCAGATAATTTGATAGATTTAGAACTTTAGAACAGGAGCAACAGAAAAAAACTGCAAAAAGGTAAGGTATTACTTAATGAGATGATAATATAAATGTATTCATTACTTCACTTTATTGGATGTTGCCAAAACATTCTACTCAAAACATTGTGCATTTCAATAAAATTATAGTTGATATTTGTTTAACAAACCGTAGTGCCACATTTGATATTTTAATTAACATGTGAATCACCTGTTTCAGTCTCATTTTATGAAGAAATATGTATTCGATAAGTACATGTAGAAAGTGTACATTTATATATGTTGAAACTTCCTGTTAATCTAAGTCTATGTAGCATGTAGACATACTGTGGGACTAACACCGTATAATCGTAATATTGTATATAGCTACGAAAGTGTATCAATAGCATATGCTAGAAAGTAATAAAGTAAATATTGAGCGGTTATACAATTTTCAGATAATACTTATTGCAATTTAAAATATATAAAAAAATAAATAATTAATTTCCCCACAGACGACAATGATAGCCCTTTTCGAGATACAGACTTTAGAAAGTTGATTTTTTTAACGAAAACGAAAATCAAAGATAAGTTATTAGGACAATATTTTTTGGTCCAAAAAATATAGGTTCGAATTGCCTTCTTAGCGTAATTTGTACTTATCTCCCATGCCTATCAATTTTGCACTTAAAAATACGTGTTCATCCTTGCATTTAAAAGACATCTCAGTTCAGTTAGGGCTAAGGAAAATAATTTATTTGGCCTTTGGTATAATGCAGAATGCACAAAGTCTCTAATAACAAAAAATAACGGGCGCATATATCAACCAATCAGGATTCGCTATACTCTTAATTCTGAATACCATGATAATGCTTATAAATTGGCTGCGCCTATAATATCTAATGGTTTTATTGTAACCTTGAGGACCACTATATTGACAATATGTCATATATTTGAAAAGTTTTGCGAAACATGGAATATTTTATTAATATATTAATGGGTGTAAATCTTTCTGGCCATGTTTTGTATTGACAAAGCACATAAACCAAAACGAAATACACTAATACAGAAACTTACCATAGTACAATACACAATGGCAGGATGTATAAGTACCGACCACGTGAAATGGATATAGCCAAAAATAGAATGAACAGTACAAATAATAATTTACAGACAAAGAAAAATAAAAGAAAATTTAAACACGTTATTAAGATGGCAAACAACGTCGTTACCTAGAATCAATACTTAAAGACCCTCGTATCATTTGTGAAGTTGATACAGAATATTTATCAAAAAGGTCTTGGTCTTCGTTTTAAGACATACCCCTGGTTCATCAACTTTCTGCTCAGACACTGTTGACAAAGTCTGAGTAGCAGCTGCAAGCTTTATAAAACCGAATAAGTTGGAAAATGTATATCCCATATACAGGTGAAGTTGGTATATTGCTCCAGTAAAACTTATCAACCGGACGGTTATGTGAATAAAAAAAGAGGACCGGTTTGTACAGTGGGCTGGTTAATTCAGGTTTTGACCGGAAGTTAAAGACTTGTGACGTCAGATATTTTGTATATGAAAGTTCTGCCTGATTGTATATTGTAACGTTATATATCAAATACCGTAATAACTACGCATGATCGATGTTTTGAGTGTTCGTATTCAATGGTTTTAGAAACTTTAGAACGTGGCTGTTCCTCGAATTCCAAAATAAATATTTTAACCCTTTTATTTGAATATCTTCGTATGTAAAATCTACCTCGGAAACATCAGTCTCCGACTTGTCAGATTCACTTTCACTTTGAGTTCATTGTTTTCATTTGCATCAGAATCCTCGTCTTGTTTGACATTTTCCTTATACTTCCATTATTCGTTTCCTATGTTGGATTTGGCTATACTTTTTGGACCTTTTGGATTATAGCTCTTCATCTTTTATATAAGCTTTGGATTTCAAATATTTTGGCCACGAGCATCACTGAAGAGACATGTATTGTCGAAATACGCATCTGGTGCAACAAAATTGGTACCGTTAATTTTATTGGTAACGCAATAAAAAAAATTATCAAACGAAATGTCATTATGATCGAACATTGTCTCACAGTGTACGATACCCATGGTATGTCGTCATACGGGTCTTCCTAGTTATCAAGGTCATTGAATCAGGGTTCACATCAAGGAGACCTGCATTTCAAAAACCCGATATTGTTAATTTCTTACTCGGCGATTTGAAAACAAAATATCAAACTAACAATGTTAGTTCTATCCGAGATATATTCGGCGTTTCTTAGTTTATTGTGATTGAAACTCTTATAGTGTTTTCACAATACAGCTTACTTCTGTAAGTCAACAAACTGAATTTGCTAAAATAGAAAGTTAGGAAAGTAAAACTTTGTTTTTTTCCCATAAAAATCCCAAAGCTTGAACTTTAACAACCGCAAATAAAACATAATTAGTTGTTTTATGTATATATAAACAAAAGATGTGGTCTGCTTACCAATAAGACAACTCTTCTAGAATGCATATACACATTGCATTATATTCATTTTACCCTGAACTAGTGTACTCATAAAATAAATCATTAAAAATGTTACATCTTTTCTTTTGTTTTTTTTTTTGTTTTTGCTGCCTTTGTAAAAACGAAGTTGGAAGCAAAAACAAAATATTGACATTTCTTCACAGTTTAAGTTTTTGAATATGAAAACATGGCTATGTATTTGTATATAACAATTCTCAACAGTTGAGTGTTTAAACTACGTTTAGCATTGCATGAAAACTATCATTGTTTTTTATCATATGAACTAACTCAATACAATTGTTCTATTTATTATACAACTTTAGATCAATAGAAAATCCTAACAAAAGATTTTAAATAAAGACGATGACTTTTTAGCATAATGAAGATCCAATAATAAAAGAGTAAACAGAGGTTTAATGATAACAATTGTTTCATTGTATTTGACTTTTAAAAGTTTTGATATTGCTGATACTAGCGAAATTTTACGTGTCTCTACTATTCGGGTGGCATATGCACTTTATCCCTATGACCTGTTTATTTCGAACAAAGACGTTAAATTGTTAAAAATATATGTGCACCGAACAAAATACATTTGCCTACAAAGTTAAAGTTATTAGGCATGACATTTTATTTATACATTAATATAATTAATTAGTTCAATGGACTACAAAGGAAAATATTCATTGTTTAAATATATATATATATATATATATATATATAACTCGTCTAAACATCAACCCAACAATGTTAGATCTGTAAATTTGCTTTCGTATATATATATATATATATATATCATATTTACAGTATTCTAGACATTAATAAGCTTATTCGTATTGTGTTATAATGACAAAATAGATTTATTGTGTTTTACAAATAACTCTAGGCTACGCACAAAGAAAAAGCACATAAGTAAAAGTAGACGACAAGAATACAAAAAGACCGTAGCACAATTACCTCAACATTTGAAAATGTATAGTCAGTCTTCTCAGGAAATATTTATTTTAACTTATTTTGTTTTGATTGATTTAATATCATCCATTTTCAGGCAATTGAAATACAAGTTAAGGGTTTAGCTAGCTATAAAACCAGGTTTAATCCAACTGTTACATTCAGAAATGCCTTTACCAAGTCAGGAATATGTCATTTGTTATTCATTCATTTGATGTGTTTGAGTTTTGATTTTGCCATTTGAAAATGAACTTTCCGTTATGAATTTTCCTTGGGGTTCGATATTTTTGCAATATTTACTTTCTACCATCGTTTTAAAGGCCTGCTCTTAAACTGTTTTTCCCTCTTTTCTCCGATGAACAAGTGAAAATGTGACTGTATAATTGTATATATTCAGAAAAAAGTAAAGCACACTGTAGAAGAACAATTTATTTTCAATTTATAGCACTTGAATATGAGATAAACCACTATGAACAAAAATAACAGGGGAAATATGAGGATATCAACTTTCCAATGTTATTTGGTGTCTTAGTGAATTTTTCATAAAACTAAGGATTTTTTTATCTTAGGCATAGATTACCTTAGCCGTATTTGGCACAACTTTTTGGAATTTTGGATCCTCGATGCTCTTCAATTTTGTACTTGTTAGTTCACAGTTGAAATTTTAACTTCATAATTTATATACAAGATAGGCGTCCTGTCAAGTTTTTGCCCTTTTTACCTAAAAAGTAAAATCACAAAAATACTAAACTTAGAGGAAAATCAATTCGGAAAGTCCATAATCACATGGCAAAATCAAGTAACAAAACGCATCAAAAACGAATGGACAAGAACTGTCATATTCCTGACTTGGTTCTACTGTATCTATAATTATTCTGACGGCGTTATATGCTTTTTCGTGAGATAAAGTTTTAAGGTTTCAAAATCGGATTGCGAGAGTCACGCCTAGCAAAGCTTCTGGTCAACTTTTCGGTCATTGAACATATTCAAAATTTTGAATCCGCAATGCTCTTTAACTTTGTATTTATTGGCTTTATAAATATTTTGATATGAGCGTCACTGATGAGTATTGTGTAGACGAAACGCGTGTCTGGCGTACTTTAATATAAGTCTGGTACATTTGATAGCTATAAGTGACAAAATATACTATATATATTGGGTTAGTGAACTAAATAGTAGTTGAAAGAGAAGCTCGAACCCCCCATGAAATTTACTGACCCCATATATATCGTATTAGGTTACTGTATAGCTAGCACACCGCGTAACGAATTTATCTTACCGACTTACTTCAGATGTGGTATTTAGACTAGTAGCCGACCAAAGTGATTAAGTCTTCTATACTTAGTATTTAAAACCTTCTTCCATTTGTGTATACAAAAACAAATACCAACAATAACAACTTGTTAGCTTTAAGTTCATTTTATGATTTTATTTCATCATTCATCATTAATTTCTTCGTTCGTTCGAAACTTTTCAGATTTCCTTTTTGTTATTTGTTTTGAAAGGGAATTAACTCCTTACTAAACCAAAATGGAAACTTACCCATTATGGTAACTAACCCCATATGTTTTCGGACACCCTATATAAAATATAAATAGTCACCACGTGTAGTCTTTTAACCAATAATATTCCCATAAATATATAGGAGATAAGATAAATAGTATTATGAGCAATATGATACCTATATTTGGTACATAGGTTCCATTTAACGTTCATCAGACAGGGTCCACATGACCTCGTACTCATTTTATAGGTTGCACTTTGTAAATACAGCTGTTTCTCAAACCACGCCTGTTTTGGGGTGGTCTTGAATATTCATATAAAATTGATTTTGTTTACATACTGGTTCCCGGTTATTCTCTCTGTGTTCCATCTCACAGAGACATAACTTGGGAATGTTACAAGTAAATTTACATGTGCATATTGTTTACATTGAAATCAGTTGTAACCTTTCATTCGAGGTAGGGGTAGTTAAGAAAATTAGTGCTAGTTAAAACTCTGAGAAGTTCAGGGCATATAAACGTTAAAAATATGCCGCACAGCCCTATATTTTGATCTTTAAAAAATAATTTGGTGCATATGAACTTTCAATTCTAGGATAAGATTTTTAAGACTGCATGGTAAAAGTGGTACAGTTTTAGCCGTAAACAGAGTTCCTATGGGAAATTGCATTGTCAATATTTACAGAAATGCAACCTATAGATCAGTGTCCTAGGTTGAAGTAACATGATTAGGTCCGTTTCTCAGATACTATAAACAGTGGGACAAGTAAATTTGACGTATACTATATATAATGACTGTCAAGTGTATATGTCTGTCTGACTGGAATGGCTTTCTTTACTATTTTGACATGAGTACACTGGTGAAACTTATGTGGACGAAACACGCGTCTGGCGTATTAAATTATAAGCGTAGTACCTTTAATAACTATTATCATGTCGTAATGTTCTATTGTATTTTTGATTTGTGCATTTCTCTATTCTGAATGTTTTTCCCTTTATTTGTATTGTAGTCCTGTCATGTGATATTGTCATTTTAGTGTTATATTTAACATTGCCATGAAAGCGGGAGGTTTGGCTAGCCACAAAACCAGATTCAACCAACCATTTTATTTCTAAAATGTCCTGTACTAAGTCAAGAAAATGGCAATTATTATATTATTGTTCGTTTCTGTGTGTGTTGCATTGTCGTTTGGTTTTTTGTTGCACTTTACAATGCTTTAGTCATGTTAGTATTTCTGTTGCCTCGTTGTTTTCCTTTTATATGGTATGTGTTTCCCTCAGTTTTATTTTGTAACCCGGATTTGTTTGCTCTCAATCGACTTATGACTTTCAAACAGTGGTAAACTACTGTTGCCTTTATCTAAAATCGACCTTATTTTCACCGTTCCTTGGTCAATGATAAGTTTTTGTGTTTTTTGTCTGTTTTTCCAATTACCATAAGCAATGCCCAATGTTATGTTTATGGGATACTTGTAGTAAAACCTTTATTTTTAAGACTTCTAATATACAATCAATGGTTAGAACAGCAGGGGAGATATTCCCGTTTGTACACTCTTGTTTCTTAATATCACTATTCCAATTTTTTGTCACACTACCTAAGATTTGTTTGGTCCGCTTCTGAAATACTGTTTGGCTTAAGTTATTTCAATTCCTTTTTTAATTGATATTATATTGTTATATTATATTTTGTGCATTCTATAGATGGGTAACTATTTTTCCAAGAGTATGAAAGATCCTTTGATGTCAGAAAAATGTCGGAGTGCAAGAGAGAAAATAAAGGTCTCACGTGAGAAATTCTTGTTAGCTGTGAAGGAAGAATGTGACAAAAGCGATGATGATATAGGTGAGTTACATGTGTGATACAAGATGTTTAAAAGACAAATTAAAATATGAGTACTACTATACTCTTGTTACATATAGATTCTACCACTGCATCGAGTGTGGTACGATATTTATCCCCTCAAAACAGTAAAAAAATTTCAAAACAAGAGGCTTGTCGAGCATTTTAGATATTTAAAATTTGACTGTATGTATGTATGTATGTATGTATGTATGTATGTATGTATGTATGTATGTATGTATGTATGTATGTATGTATGTATGTATGTATGTATGTATGTATGTATGTATGTATGTATGTATGTATGTATGTATGTATGTATGTATGTATGTATGTATGCATGCATGTATTTATGTATGTATGAATGTATGTATGTACTGGTAGATTCCTCCGTTATTCAAAACACCTTCCAAATCGTGAGTACCAGTTTTAAAGTCGTGTGCACTAGATTAAATCTATGACAAACAAAAGATTTAGGATCTCTCACGTAAATGAACTGATCCAACGTAAGGCAACAAGATATATGTTTAATGATTACAATGATAGAACACCAGGAGCTATCACTTGTATGATAAGTAATCTTAAATGAGAAAACTAACAATCCCACAGAACAAAGACAAAGCTTGTTTTGAACTATAAGACTAAAGGGGTATTTGTTGAAGTCCCTAATGACGTCCTGACACAATCGAACAGGCCTACTAGAGGACAGCATTAAGTTTCGGCATATATATATACAATTAAAGACTGTAATAAAATCAGGACTATGTATACCGCTGTTCAAAATTCATAAATCGATCGAGAGGAAACAAATCTGGGTTACATATTAAAATCGAGTGAAACACATCCACTTTTACAGGAAAACAACGGAACAACAGAACACTTTAGCGCAACACCAATGCAGCATAAATAGAAACGAACTATTAGATAACAACTGCCATCATAAATATGATAAGTCTTTTTTTCCCAAGCACTATTGCAGCTTGGAATGATCAGCCGGAGGCAATTTGCATGTCACTCTCCCTAGAATCTTTCAAATGTGGTATCTCCACCTTAACATTTTGGTGATCCTGTCTGGCTACTACTAATGTATTTAAGCCACTGCACATAATGTGAATATGTTTAACATTAAGCTTCAACTAATGTTATCTTAGTTATAGTTGGACTATGGCAAATATTTAATTTCATATTATAATTTTCTACCTCCTTTTTCATGTACATATCGTCAAGGTTCCGGTATATTCCACACGCCGGCACCGGAATAATTTCCGTAATCGGAAGGAGAAGAACTACTTAGCGACGAATCAATAAATACAAATTTTAAAGTCTTTGGTTAAATTATGTGATTGATCAAAGGGGGACATTCTGGGACAAGCACGCTACCATGAGACGTTTGATATTTAGACAAAAGGAAACGCTTTGCACATTGCTTACTAACCATGTTTCTTTCTTTGTTTGTATTATTTCATTTAATATTAAACTAGTTTAATTTCAACACGTGTTTTAATACAATATTTTAACCACTTTATCAAACTTTAGTTGTAGTTAATAACACAACTTTTTTGTTTTAGTTCCGGAATTTGTATTTAATGAATGAAGATATCGAACGTAATTTTTTTCAGATTAGATAATGAATAACTTCAAAAGTTTCGTATTTTAGATGAGGATTACAAGTCACTCCCGCATCATGGTGACGCAGATTGTAGCGAGATTGATCCTTCACAATATAATTTTCCTTTTGAAAATCTGGTACTAGAAGGAGGAGGAGTCAAGGGAATTGTTTACGGTGGACTTGGAAGGGTACAGTTATTCGTAGATTTAAAATATGATAAATAATGCAGTTACTCTTGTTAACAATAAATAATTTAGTGCCACATTTTTAGATTTTGACTTAATATGTTTGTTTGTTGTGCCTACACATTGTCAATAGAAAAGAATTATATACTACTGCAATACAATTGAGAGGTTAAGCTAGCTATAAAACAGGGTTGCATCCAAAATTTTCTACATAAGAAAATGGCTGTATATCTCAGAAAAATGGAAGTTGTTTTCCATTCGTCTGAGCTTTTGGTTTTGTGATTTGAAAAGTCACCTTCCATTTTTAATTTTCCTTGGATTTCTGTAACTTTCATTTTAAGTTTTGAATATTTGTTCCATTATAAATTGGCGGGATTGAACTTGATTTGTATATAATGAAGACATAATATTTTAACCAGTTCAATTGAGGTCTGGAGCTGACATGCCAGTTAATGCTGAAGTCCTTTGTTGATTATGTATCATTTTCATTTTGCTTATTATTTTGTTATCTAATCTGTCATCAGACTCGGACTTCTTTTAAACTTTTACTTTGCGTATTAATGTTTGTTTGTTTATTCTACATTGGCTAGACTTATAAGGGAGGATTGACTGAAATAGAACACATTCTTGTTCATGGGTCAGCTGACGCCCGCCCCCGGGTGCTGAATTTTCTAGAAGACAATATCTTCTGTACAAGGTGGTATTTTGAGAAGGCAGGAGTCAGGAGTTGATGATAGACGTGATCTGTTTTACTGTACAATGGTTTGATAGGACGATATTTGCAGGTGTATAAAATTGACAGCTAATGCCAATTTAATGAGAGTCAATTTGTACTATTGTCAATGTTTGAAATTTTTAGGTGCTTGAAGAACATGGAATTTTAAAACAGATTCACAGATTTGCTGGCGCCAGCGCAGGGTCGATCTGTGTTGCATTGTACGCTATCGGATTCAATTCATATGATGTTGAGAAAATCATGAGAATTAACCTAGAACCAATCATATGTGGTAAGCGTAAAGCTAAAAAAACAAATCTTTTGGTAACAATACAAATTATATTTATAGAAAAAAAAATTGAAATATAAGGTGACGATACATTATAGATCATAAAAGACTTTAAATCATGCAGAAGAATGTTTCATTGATCTGTACTTTAACGTGATGAAAATGTGTGTGTTTAAGATAACATTCATAGGTCAAATCATTATGTTTGTTATAGATGCGCCCTATGGTTTCTTTAGTATGATCCCAAACATTATGTCAAAATATGGCTGGCATCCAGGAGCCAAACTTATGGATTTTTTGGGGAAAATTTTCTCTATGAAGACAGGTGACCCAGATATAACATTCGCTGAGGTATAGTAAACATTATGTGTTAATTATTTTTTAAGAATAATAGATAATAGAAAAATGCAAAACTTTTGATTTTTAATAACAAAACAAATGAAATATAAAGATTTTAATCAATCGAGGACTAGATACAATTTATACTAGTCTGATGGTAGCTCATACCCCCAAAATAATTAGATACTCTTCCGGGGCAGCTGACCCAAGTTTTTGGTGGGGTTCGTGTTGCTTAGTATTTATAGTTATATATGCTGTGTCTTGTGCACTATTTCTTGATTGTTTGTCTTTTTCTTTTTTAGCCATGGCGTAGTCAGTTTATTTTCGATCTATGAGTTTGACTTCCCGTTGGTATCTTTCACCCCTCTTTTAATGTTGAACAAAACTACTTCCATACTTTCACAATGGCGCTGCGAGCATCTGCTACTGGTACAAACAGTGTATATAGAATATTTCCTGGTAGTTCGATGTTAGATATGGTCATGAGGTTTGTCCAGGTCATAGAATGACCGTTACATGTCTAGGTGACATGCAGGGAACTTGCCAGAGGGTTTCCGAATAGAAGTCTCGGGTTTGTACAGTAGTGAACCTGTGAGTTGCTCGAATGGTTTTTACGCAGCCCGAAAAAAAGGGGGAAGAGTGTTGTAGACCTGGAGATATAAAGGTAGTCTAACTAGTTGAGTTAGGAAAGATCTTCTTTGGCTCAATTGGTTAGATGGCTGCCTTAAGATATCGAGAATGAGGGTTCGAATCCCGCTGGTACTATCCATGGATTTTCACAACCATGTTAAATACATAAAATTGTTATGCGAAAATAATAGCAGTAGGTCACACCGCTCCTCAGATATGTGAATTCTTAAATTCATTGTGTTTTTGACGAGGATGTGTTTAGACAAAACTTTGAAAAGAATGATACATAGATATACATCTCTAAAGATATAATATTTCTTCGGAGCTCAGTGTTTTTCTGATTTTAATTTTTTGAATGCTTACAAAATTTCGTTGAAAAATTCATTAGTCTTTTAATTACGTTTCCTCGCTCGCTTGTATATACTATATGGTAAATTAAATAATGAGTAAAATACTTTAAATTTAACCAACTATTTCGGAATTGATTTTTTGATCTTTTTTATATAAATATAAATTTCCTTCTAGACTCCAGATACTTTAAAAAGGTGTACAAAAAATTGGTTATGTGTTTTTTTTTTATTGTAGGTATATAAGAAATTTGGTAATGAATTGTGTATTATTATTACAAACGTCAATACTATGTCAGAAGAATATTGTCATGTAAAAACAACACCAGATATGCCTGTTAGATTGGCAGTGCGCATGTCAATGTCTATTCCAGGTAAGATTTTGTTATTTATTTTTTAAAGAATGGATATATAACCAATATGAATATAAATCTATTAGAAGAAAAAAAAGAAGAAAAAAAAACATGTGTTTATCATATTTATTGTATTTAGATAATATTTCTGGGATGTGTACATCTAGTTTCTTTTTCTGAGTACGAAATCATTTCGTATTTATATTTATCGTATCTAGTTTGCTTTAAAAAAACAAAATTCTGTTCATTCTAGAAGTAGTCCGGCAGATCGGTGAAAAAATGCTCAAATAATGAGGAAAGCACCAACATTTGCATGATGGTACGTTTTGGTGTACTGAGCAATATAAGCTATGGACTAATCCCTAATATTCAATATGGCGGCCAATTTCAAGATGGCCGCCACACATTCTAAAATATTTTCCAGTACTGCTCAAACCACAGTGGAATTGATGCTGGAAACACAAAATTCAACAGATTTTAATGATTTGGTGTACTTAGCAAGATTTTGTTTTGATCCATCTTTGAAATTTGAAATGACGGCTATTTCAAAATGGCCGCCTTGAAAAAATGAAAATATTCATTAGTGAGAGTGAATTGAATTTTATAATTTCATTAAAGTATAGTGTCATTTTGTCTCTGTTCCAGTTCTGTCCTTTAGGTTTTCCCTGGCGGGTCATTTCATATACAAAGTAATGGCTTTCATAAAAGGCTGCAGTAGTAGCTTTCATTAAAAGCTGAAATATTTTTTGTCTTAGGTCACGCATCAAAGCTGTGATTTGAGATTTATCTGCCTTGAGATATTAATCATTGCCTATCTTTTTACTTGGTGTGCAATACTTTGCAAATATTATACTGTGATTTGAGAATTGTATAACCACAAGTCAGTGAAATAGCAGGAAATGAGGACAAAAAGGACAAGACTATTGAATTGGCAGAAACTGAATCACTCGGGAATATGGAGAAACGACAACTCTATTCAACAAGTGTACCAAGAATTTGTAGTAGATAGGAAATATAATGCCCAAAGAACAGCTGAGATTGACCGCAATATAAATCAGACCAAAGCGTGAATTGATAGAATATATAGTAGACAACAAGGCTAGTGGTAAGCGCTTGGCGGAATTGACGGTCAGACCAAAGAGAAGTTCAAAGCTCTGGTGAGACGGATGGACCTCTGATAGCAACTGAGGAAGGAGAGACAGTTCAATTTAAAAGTGCGTTTGAACAGCAGGGTACTTTCCAGCTGTACAACGCAAGTACACCAAAAGTACATGACAAACTCTCTGCTTTAGGTCTTTCCTTATTAATTCACATGAACCATCAACCGCACCAACTCTGTTGAATGCAAATTTGGTGTCTTCACTTAAAGTCAGAAGTCCTATGACAGGGCCCTTTGCCCTGTTGAGACAGTTCAAATTTTTCAACAACATCCTCCATTTAAGATCAGGAACCTTTAGTACTGATACAGGATACCAGCAAATAGCGTATGTGTCTTCTTTCGGACACTTACAACCTACTATAAATCAATCATATTTGGTTCAGAGCAGCACACCATTACAGAAACAATTGGCTGCAAATAGATCTATCAAGTTTATTCAATGCTGACTGCAGTGCATACTAACAGTATCATCCCGTTAATTCCATATCCTCCTCCTCCCACATGTATTACTCAATTAGGACAACATCAACAGCTCCTAGAGCTCTAACATGCTTGCCACAACAGCAAGCTGACTCCACTGACCGATCAAGGAAAGGGCAAAAGAAACCAAAAGAGAGTGGCATCAGCTCTTCTTCAGACTCCTCTGTGGAGAGAGAATATACACGATGGCAAGAACATTCTGGTACAAAAAACCGGAGCCGAAGCCCACACCTCCCAAAATGCAAATATTCACTGGAAGAGGATCAATGACAGTGATGACTTGGGAGGCGTGCATTTACCAATTTGAACGGACTGCCAGTAGACGTCAATTGGAAACAGGAAACATGTGTGTAGTCTCTTAGATTGCCTTGCTGATGTTGCCTTGGAGTACTCTCGCAAGGTAAACACAAATAATGATTCCAATGCCTTAAGACAAGCAGCGTTTCAGTAAGAAAGACATTCATATCAGATTGGAATGGAAGCATTCCTCCTAAAGATAACAATTATGCAAGGCATTTAATAGAGAGGAACCATGAAACGATCAAAAAGGCGTTTAAACAATTGAAAACCTCAATATCCAACCATATGGCTATATATGGACCACATAGTGCCAATTTTCCCAATCAACAAGTCTACTTTGCTTATGGCGCAGTCTCACCGACCAATAAAGGGAATATGAGCAGTCCTTTGGAAAATGAGGTCCGTAACCGCACTCAAATTGACACATTTCTAGCTGGTGTTATGCTTTCAACTAATCAGCGTAACCATGGATTGGCCGATCAATGTAACCTTGGGCCTTTTGATCAATAAAATCGTTGAAGATTACCAGATCAATGGAAGATCAACTGATAGATATACATGGAAGATCCTCATAGCAATATAATCGAAGTAGATCGCCAGATAAAAAAATCAAGTGCAACACCCCACCAAGCCAAAGATGTTATAGTCCCTAAAGACAACGTCAGCATCTCATTTTTTCTAGGCAACGGTCACCTTCACCAGGATACAGAGCAAATCAAAGCAGAACCCCAACAACGGAGTCCTTAAACAACAACAGGTCGGACTAGTAGGTCAACGCCCGACTCCACAATCTATTTGTCATGAAACATCACCTCATGACAAAACCGAGCAGAGGCCCACGTCCTCTACCGATATTGTCATAAAGACTAACCATTAATCAGTACGAGATATAATATATGACCAGAATGTGAGTGAGACATTATTTCCAGTAGACATTGAAGATTCGGACACTGTAACGATATGGGGTTTGTTTGAACAGCTGGTTACTGGGAAGATTTTAAAAAACAACCTCTCTCGACATTGAATGAGTTAACATACAATGGGATGTATGCAAAGCGCCCTTAACAGAAAATGCTATACTTGGGCTAGATATGTTGGACACACTGTGCGCAGTGCTGAGTATTTCCATACTTACCATCAACAACACAGTGATAAATGGTCATGTGAACAGTGGCGGTGAGATTTCAACTCAGCAAGTTTGCATAAAAACAAACAATTACAATTCCGCCAAATTCTGAAAAGACTATTACCATTAAAACTAATAAAAATGCTGACGAGGAGTTCATTTAATAGCCATGCCCGGTGACTAGTTCGAAAAGGAAATAGTTGTATCTTAACCATTTTAAATGATGGCAATCGGCACATCCGCCTGAAGAAAGCTACACCTATATTGGTTACATAGAACAATTTGACGATATAGTGGAAACGACAGACGAAACCTGATAAGTGACGTGATACGTGGCATTGACGAGACAAAAGACAAGGTGCTATCGGCACTGCCTCTATGTTCAGATAAGTTACCTAATATGACAATCGACTCCTTTCAACCTATTTTATTCCAACCTTTAACTGAAAGCGATGAAAGAACAACTACAAGAGCATCTTGTATATTGATAAACATCTTGATTTTCACTATTTGTTTTTGTATATGCAACCATATTTGCAAATGTATGATTTGTAGAAATAACCAAACTACTTTATGTGTATTTAAACATTAATTGACAATTAATTCAAGAACATGAAGACCACTTTTAAGGATCATTACTTTTATTTCCAAAATTATCTAAAATACCTTGCGGACAATCTTGATATTTATAACGTTTTTCCGACATCTTGAAAATGGCAGCCATATTCAATTTTTCTAGTGGGTCCATAGCTAAAATCAAAGGATATACTACTAAGACCTACCGTGCAAAGTTTCATGCTTTCCTCATTAAGTGAGCAATTCTGCTCTATATCTTCACCAATCGGCCGGACTAAAGAAACACAATTTAAGTGTGCGTCTGCTCTGTTAGTAAATATAAAAATAAAAGATGTGGTTTGAATGCCAATGACACAACTCTTCACGAGAGACCAAATGACACAGAAAATACAAACTCTAGTTAACCTTTTCGACTTCAACAATGAGCAAAGCATGTTTTCTTATCGATCCATTTTAGTATCGGATTTGACAAATAACCACATATGATTTAATTCGTTCGTTAACTTTTATAATTTATTATGATTTTCTTCTTCAATTTGCAGCTATTTACATCAATTCATCTTGCAGCACAAAAATTATGTGAAATAAATAAACGTAATAAAGTAAAACAGTTTGAAGCAATGAAAGTGTTTCAAAACATATATACATACATATGATATAACAGTGTACATACACATTCAAATATACATATACACATAATTAGACAATATACGTAAAGTGACTTGAAATATGAAATTTATTTGTATGAGGCTTAGAAACGGGGGAAATACAAATAAATTTCATATTTCAAGACACTATACGTATATTGTTTTTATACTGAAATCGATAAAAAAAAAATTAAAAAAAATAAAAAAAATATGTAACAAATATTGATAAAAAAAAGTGCTTGGAATTTCCCTCTTGGGGTACCATTTTGGGGTATTTCCCTATGACCGTAGTCCAGACGGTAAGACATTGACATCTTATTGAATTAAACAGGGAAAATGAACTTAATTAATAACATTTAATAAACATGGTAGATAAATTACCAATTTGAAGACATAACAAGTTTAAATTCATAAAAGTTTGACCATTGTTACTACACGTTGTCATGGTTGTGATGTGACGTTGTTGATGAAATACAGTAGTTCCGGGAAGTAGGCGGGGCTTGAAGGTTAGTTGAGGTCATTGACGTATAAAGCTTACGTTTATACGTATAGCTTTATCTGTATAGTAAAATAGCTGATTGCAGTATAAAATATATTATGTACATGTATAGGGATGTACAAATTTATGTTAAAATCAGTAACCTTAGCTTAGGGATTCCAGTACAAATTTAATTCTTTCGAACTCAATTTTTTTTTAAGAAAAATGTTTTTTCTCAAATCAAGATTCCTTTTATATTATTTAAATTGATGTATTTTTTCGGTAAATTTTCTTGATATTGTCAAACACAGATATTTATGATTAATTAAAAAAATCTTAAAATAAATAAGATGTGCACAAACAAATTATAATAATTGAATAACAATATGTCAACTGTCAACTTTGATTTGTTTCAGGTTTGTTTCAAAGTGTTCAAGGTACAATGTATAGCAACACAAATACTTACGTAGATGGTGGAATTATTTGTAACTATCCTATCCATTGTTTTGACGGTAAATGTAAAATTTAAATAAAAAAAATACATAACTCCAAGGAAAATTAATAAAAAAAAAGCCCTTTAAAAAATGGCAAAACCAAAAGCTCAAACACATCTAACGAACAAAAACAATCATATTTCTTACTTGGTTCAGGCATTTACTTAAAATATAGAAAATGTTATTTTAACCTTGTGTTATAGCTGCATAAACCTCTCAGTTGTATGATAGTCGCAAATAGTGACAACAATGTGTGAGCAAATGTATATTTTATTGATCCTTTTTGAAACTAATATTCTATGCTGAAAACAATTTTTTTATTTTTTATTTCCAATACTTTTTAAATATTTCGTGAACTGAAGTTATAACACTAATCAAAGTCTCAATATCTTGTACGCCATTTGTTTTCAAATGTCGGATCAGTGATGTTCGATACAGTAGAAGATTATATTTAATGAGGACCAAACATTACGAAAGGATTTTGACTATTATCATGATACTACCTGAATTTAACACAAAGGAATATATCAAACTAAAGCTAACATTGTACAATAAAATATCCTCAATTGAAGGACTAATCATTCATCGTGGCTATCAAACAATAGAAACAAATTTACGGAATATCAATTGAGATAATTTGTATGTCTTTTTTCTAGGATGGTGGCTTTCGATGGATCCAAAAGATAGTTTCTTAAGAAAAATTCAGCCAATCCGTGATATAGCATCTCTGATGGATAGAAAAAACAGATTTCAAAGTGGAACAGAATCCACAAAAACTCTTGGAAGTATTATTGTAAGTGGATTCTACTGCACACTAGTATTATAAAAAAAGACGAAAATCTAGTCATCTTAGATAAAACAGCAAGCCCAGAGAAAATACAAAAAGAAGGAAGAATAACAAATCAAAAATAAACTCTACGTTAACTGTTGTTAAAAAGTGTGATGAGTAACAGGCAGACATAATACTGTTATAATATATAATGTCGCTGGTTTAACCTTACAGAATAAACAAAAGGAAATTACTTCTAAGGTTTGGCCTACGAACATTAAGGATTTAAAACTATTTCTAAATTTGCACATAGTTATTGGAAATGCGTTAAATAAAAAAAAAAGTCAACGAATTTCATGAGATTGTTTAATCTATGACATCTTAATAACATCATAATAATTATCAGTTACATGAAAACAAAGAAAACTGTAAAGTGTATTATCTTAAAGAAAACAACGTACTTAGGCAAGAAACAATACAATAATTTTAGAGAATCTTACGTTTATCTATTGAAAATCTCACCAAATATAAAATTGTTTGGGGAGTGCTCACATGTTCTTCCAATTTGATATAGATGTATACCTAAAAGTTGAAGTGAAACAAGGAGAATCAAAATAAATAACAAAATATACAAATTTTGTTATGGCTTGCTGGCATGGTCGCTGTTTAAATGTGAAATTTGTTTCATTTCCTGAACATCTTGTACCTTAGTGTAGTTAGGAAAACTATAAGAATATGTAAAGATACGTTTCAATTTGCATTAATAGTTAGAAAAAAAGTAGGTACATGTTACTAATCTAACTCCTTATAGAGGACTGAATGTGTCAGTTAAAAATAAAATAAAGTAAAAGTATTGTTGTATTGGATAAATCAACACCATGGAATATAGAAATAACCCTGGAGAAAAAAGGTAAAACATTGAACTTAGAAATTTAAAATAAATTGAACAACAATCCCTTAAGAAAATAAATTAGTTTACTTTTGAACACAGGGAGAGTGAGCATGTTTCTGCTCTATTATTAACATAAGTTGTACTGTTCATGACAGTTTTTGGTGTTTAGGTTCTCGTTGCTTAGTCTTTTGTTTCTATGTTGTGTCTTGTGTGCTATTATCTGTCTGTTTGTCTTTTTCTTTTTAAGCCATGACGTTGTTAGTTTATTTTCATTTTTGACTGTTCTTTTTGGTATCTTTCGCACCTCTGTTGTAATAATCCGATGGAATGACGCAGTCAGTCATGTTATAATCGTACGAAAAAAGTACGATAAATATTAACTATCCTTAACCGTTTGTGACTTAAATATTTTGAGACAGGCATTGCCAAGTACAATATGATGAACTCCGTAAATTAAAAAAAAATGACATGAACTAAATATAAACGTTGACAGTCCAGTTGTCTGCGTAATTTTGTTTCTAACATTGATCAGTTAATCATTTAGACATCGTAAAGGGATTTCAAAGGGATATAATAAATATGTCATTAAAGAAGTATCTTGTTAAATGGCTAAGGGCTCTGTGAAGACAAATATAAGTTGAAAAGATTTGATTGCAATAAAAACATTTTGATATTAATTAGGTGAAATAACAACACAGACAGGACCCAAACCACAGTTTGGTGTAAAAATGTTCATTGACCTATTCAATCTTTCATTGAAATACATGTAAAGTGGGTATCGAATTATTAAAAAAATGGCTATTCATCTACATAGTTTTGTTTAAAAAAAAATTAAAAGATGTTTCATGGACCACCAAGTACCAAAATATTCCGAATATCATTTTATACAAATATTCAGAAACCAAGATCAAAACTTGATAATTTTCACCCCTTCCCTCCCCCCAATTGTTTTACCATTTAAATTAAAATCATGTTTCATACCTTAATTTATGTTTTAAAGTTTGATGCAATTTTCAAACTTCAAGATATCAAGGCTGGACAGTGTCTGCATTTTGCCTTAAATGTTCCATCAGTCACAGCTGGTAAATCCAATTGGTCGAATATATTATTTTTCATTTGTCTTTGCAATATCTCATTCAACAATGACAATAAAATGCAAATTGAAAATACTATTCTTACTAACAACAACTTATTTTTTTTATTTGCTGGATTAAAGTTTAATTGGCCTAGGGGATTTAGTTATAGATCCTTGAAGAAAAGTTTTAAGGGCAAACAATCTATAATGATTTAATACAGTAATTAACTGTAACAATAATTTTTTTCAATACTTTCTTTTGTTTTTGTTAATATTTTATTTTTATTTTACTATATTCTTCAATTTTTATGTATTTATCCTTTTTGTAATGAAAAGTAATGTACAGTAATGGAGGCATTACATTGATATTTAACTAAAGCAATCATTACATTATATGTAATTGTGATGCAGAAAATGTGTATTGCAAATTACTTTGCATGACATCAAAATTGTAATATTACAATGCATTACAATTACAAATTACCATGACCCCAGGCCTGCTGCTTACTGAATGACCGTAAGATTTGGGGATTGAAGACGCAGTTGAATGTATGAAGTTTTCAATGTGACCCTAATAATAAGTCAAACAAACTATTTTTGAATTTGATTATATTTCATCGCAGTGCTTGTTTGAAAATGAACTAATGAAAAGGTATCAGAAACGTATTGATCTTGAGAATTTTTTTATATGATAAGTAACAAACTGATGTATTTTGCTAGGTGAGAAAACGTACATTACTATGAGCCTCTATATAAATATTTTCTTTCAGTTTTCTTTTGACGAACCAGAATATCAAAAGGATTTGATATTGAAGAAATCTGGCGTTCCAATGGGAAAGTTACCAAACACGAAATTAGCAAAGTAAAGTAAATCATTTGTACATAATGTTAAGAACGTGACAGAAGTTTACCGGTATTAAATAAGAAGCACGATTAAACATATAATATTATTGTCTAACGATATATTGAATTAATGACTTGACTCTAATTTATTTTTAAATAGATATAAGAAGATGTGGTACGTTTGCCAATGAGACAACTCTCCATCCAAGTCACAATTTATTAAAATAAACCATTATAGGTCAAAGTACGGTCTTCAACACGGAGCTTTGGCTGACACCGAACAGCAAACTATAAAGGGCCCAAAAATGATAAGTGTAAAACTATTCAAAAGGAAAAACCAACGGTCTAATCTATATGAGAAACGAGAAACGAGAAACAATTATGAACCACATCAACAAACGAAAACTACTGAACATTTATACCATACTTTTATACATGTATAGCGAAATTATCATTTTTTTATGTCCTTTTTGTCTTATGAATCTTCAATTAATTCGGATCGTATACATCTATGTCCTTTAAATATTCGGCTTTGGACGTTTCTGATGACGGTAAATCCAGAAAAGCGTTCGGACGCATGAAATTTAGTAAGAGTTGTTTTCATTTTCTAAAAAAAATACACATTTTTTCAAATATCATCTTGACTAATTGGGAAGTTTGTGCTTACACCCAAAAGTGTAAACTTAGAAGACCTTGAAATGAAATTGATATATTGATAGGAACCTTGTTCCTTGTAGACATTGGGCAAAAACTGAACAAGGACAGAGTAAGATAAATAAGGTATATACAGACGTATGTGAAGCTGCGATTGAGTTCCTAGCTGTAAGTTTTCCTTAAAATCTTATCATTTGTACAGAAGCTGGAGTATTATTATCATAAGCAGGTATCATTTAAAAATGAAAAGGAAAGCAAAGAAAAAAGAAAAAAGAAAAATTAATTATTAGGATATACTACTTAAATGATATTAATTTAAGACTTCTTTCATTCTTCTTTCATACTTTCCGTTTTGTTAATTAGTATCTTATCACCTTTAATTATAAAAAAAACCGTTGCATTTATATTTACATCACATGTGACCTTTACCTATGACATTTAGCAATTCATTGCTAAAGTCAGAGTTTTCATGATCTTTTGTAGGTTTTAGAAGGACGCTTTTCAGATGGCGTCATTTTAAAAGAAGACTTTGAAAAAGCTTTTTCTGAAGTAAGATACAAAAACAAAAATTATAAGTTGTAGCATGATTGCCTGTGAGACAAGAAGCTACCGAGACCAAACGGTGTAGTTGTTAGCAAGTAAAGTCGCGTTTGATGAAGCTTTTAGTTGTAAATACCCATCAATGTCGACTTGCTATTGTTGAATATCACTCATTAGTCATTTCGAAGACTTATTAAATAGAAATGTGGATGAAACTGTAATAACCCAACATAGTGAAATATATACTTTATAAACATGAAAATCCGTAAAGACCCGTAAAAATTCTATTTGATTGATAAATTCAACAAATTTTACCGTTAACTTGGTTATATTTCTTCAATGAATAATCAATTATTCCTTAAAATACTGCTGTAATATTCACAAAGGAACTTGAATTAAATATATGAAATAAACACAGCAATAACTGATCTTTCCTTGATTAACAAATTCAGTTTTATACAAAAAGTCTAAACAAATATGTACGACATAAGGATTGATTCTACATTTCTTTTTTGAATGTTCGTTTTGGACGGTGATGTTCCTGTGGCAACATCTCCCGGTGTCTATATATCCCAACGTGTTCGCCATGGACGTGTATGTTGTGACGCTAAGGATGTCACCATAGATACAAAGATTTGGTTTCCGAGTTTTACTGTTTTTGTAAAAAAAACAGGAAATTTTAATAACACAAAATCCATATTTTCGCACTAGTACTAGTTTACCTGAATATCATTGTATCGGTAAAAATATTGTTCAGTTATCAATAAATTAAAGCGTAACTAGATATTATTGTTATACACATATGGACATTCTATGTCATATAATCTATCTATATATATAAGAAGAACTGATATAAGGGCCAATGAGACAACTCTCCATCCAAGTAAAATAAAATTAAATGTGAACCATTATAGGTCAAACTACGGTCTGTAACACGGAGCCTTGGCCCACACTGAACATCAAGCTATAAAGGGCCCCAAACATTACTAATGTAAAACCATTCAAATGTGAAAACCAACTGTCTAATTTATATAGAAAAAAACGAGAAACACTTATGAACCACATCAACAAACGACAACAACTGAAAATCAGATTACTGACTTAGGATAGATGCAAACAATTGCAGCGGGTTAAACGTTTTAATGGTACCAAACCTTCCCCTAATTTGAAACAATAGTGAAACATCACAACATAGAAAGACACACTATAAAATATCAATTGAAATGGCTTAATTCAATCTCGTTTCTATTTGAGGCCATGCAATAAATTCTGTTTTGCATATCTTGATTTGTATTTTCATAATTGGTTTATGATACTTGAGTTGTTCTTTGATTTTAAAAATACAATCAATTACTAATAAATAAAGATGACCTAGATATGTTTATATAAAGTGAATAACATATCTTCAATCGAGGTGTTAAGGTGAATTTAACCCTGCGAATAAATTGTATCGTTAATATTATCAGCACTTTATTAAATACCCAAAACATCAAAATTTTTACATAATTTAATAACCAGTCTTCTACATTAAGAATTAGACGTGTCTTAAACAGGAATGGTTCATATAAATACTTTGACGGTAGAATAATGAAGACAAACAAATAAAGTATGCAATATTTTCCACAGTTTAAAAGAACTATCGATAAGTAAACTAAATGTTTCAACGGAAGTATTGAAGCAAAAATCGTCCATCTGATTTTGTAAGCAAGTGGGGCGTTTAAAACCTCCTATAATCATAATATGCTCCATTTCAATTTATTGAGATACTCTACTTGTCTTTGTTCTTTATTCAAATTAAATTGTATGTATGACAAACGTTTATATCATTATTTACTACTGCGCATACTGTTTTGGTTGATTTTTGTTTGCTAAACATTTAGATGAAAATATTGTATGCATGTTCAAGAAAAGAACTAGTTAAAAAATAAATACAACAGTTTTGTCATGCAGTAGGGGGTGAACATTGATGAAACCGTAAAATGTTAAAACCCACTGAAATACAGAGTATTTTAGAGAAGGACAGAAATTAAGCCTAGCAAAAAGTAAAATGACACAAAAATGGACTAAATAGTAAAGGTTAATAATTCACATAGACAAATATAAGAACACTAGAACACGTAATTAAGGTGATAAACAACGTCAGTACCTAAAATCTATATTTCAAGGCTATCATGCATTGTGTGAAGTTGATACAGATGATTTGTCAGCTAGGTCATGGTATCTTACTATGAAAATTTTGAAAAAAAATAAAACATGACACATTTAAACAGAAACCTATATATTTCAAAAAGAGTGGTTACCATGTTTCGTTACGTGCAGAGAGCGTTACACAATTTACACAATTAAACAAGGCTTTGGTTTGATTGTTCACATTAGAAACTATATTTCACATGGCTAAATAAACTCATCATAGATACCAAGATTGAAATGTTGTATTTGCGCCAGACGCGCGATTCGTCTACAAAAGATTAATCAATGACGCTCCAATTCAAAAAAGTTGAAAAGGCCAAATAAAGTATGAAGTTGAAGAGCATTGAGGACCAATGTACGCTCCACTTTGACAAATGTGTTAAATGTCGGTCATCAAAAGACCTCCGTTCCCCTTGTGGTTCTTATGTAAGACGTTTTTCTTATAAATGTTTGCAAATTATTTGTTTTATTATCCTGTCAGGCGTCTTTTTAACAAATATACTACGAAAGTCAAAGCCATCCAACTTACGGTGTATGCATTTGATTCATTTCAGGCCGATTCAGAGAAATACTGCAAATTCTTATTCGGGGAAGGTGTTGGTCCTGATCTTGCATACGATGCTTTAGACAGAGACGGAAATGGCAGTGTAAGTTTATACCTATTTGCACCATTACAAGCCTTATGGTAAAATTGTTGATGGGTTATATCTTTGTCACCTTATCAAACGCATCATAGATATAAGGATAATAACTGTGTAAGGTATACGCTTTTTTGTCTATCCAAGTCAGGAATATGACAGTTGTTGTCCATTCGTTTGAAGTGTTTTATCATTTTATCATGTACTTTCCGTTTTGAATTTTCCTCGGAGTTCAGTTTTTTTGTGATTTTACTTTTTTTATGTGCAAAAGTCTCATCATTCACGCTTGAATAAAAAAGATTAAAAAAGCAAAAATCAAGTATGAAGTTGAAGAGCATTGGGGACTCAAAATTTCGTAAGGTTTTGCAAATTACAATTTAAGATTTTCTCGCTGTGTTGAAGACCCATTGAGGGCCTACGGCTGTTTTCTGCGCTTTCGTCAGGTTGTTGTCTCTATCAAAATTTAAAGTTTTGAAACTATTTTAATAGATAAATGATAATTTATTATTATTATCATCATGATCATTGATAATAAATGTCGATACAGAAGTGTGGTGAACTACCCAGGCTGGTGATACACCCCATAAAAAATCATTGGCAATGCAGATTTAGGTGAGCAAGTTAAATAAAAAAACAAACTATTTTAACAAGCCGTTCATTATGTCTAGTTGTCTTTGAACATTAAGTCGATTGATTGATCGATTGTTGGTTGCTAAAAGTCCTACATTTAATCGAAGAAAATCCATTTATGAATATATACATAATTATTGAATTTCGTTATGCATTTCAGATCGATTACAATGAACTGCTAAATTTTATTGATGTAACAGGAGTTTGCATTCAAGAAAAATACCTCGGGTTAAAACGCAAAAAAATCAATGGATTTTTCAGTTTTTTGACAAACATTTGTCATGCCGTCTTAACCAATGGTAGTAGGATATTTTCGCAGGTAAATGTGTGAATAATCATAGTTTAAAACAACGACAGAACTGTAGAAAATTCATTTAAATGAAACATTGCATTCAGAAACAAAATGAAACTAAATATGTTTTGAAATGTCAACAAAATCGATGACTGCATCTTAATAGTTAATATTTTTTCTCTATTATCCTCTGCACTTTCAACATTACGTTCTAGTAGCAGCATTATTTTCGAAAGACGTATGTTAAGCACATTATATTTTATTTTATTTTTAATTTGACCAAAAACTTCAAATTTATCACATAAATAGCTGTGATTTTACTATAAATACAAGTTAACGTCTTTTTGACCAATCACGTTATAAATAACGAGGCATTATTTGTGTTGCAATGATAGTTTTGGATAAATTTTCCATCATTTAATACAGTTTTTTAACAAAACGTACTGCCATATCTGATCTAAACAGTGGTTGTGTCTAAGGTTTTAATATTTATCTCGGAACCTTTGAAACCCGCTATGGTTGATATTGTCCATCTTAAACATTCTTAACCTTCTTAGATGCATCCCTTTTATATTATAGTGCGGTGACTGAAGGCAGATAGTTTTGAATTCAATCTCTCCACCGAACACACACTTATATAATATATCATTGGAAAGAGTAAACCATGTACTATAACAATATGCCTCTCGTCAGGACTTGATATGGTCACATTTTTTTAAATTGAGTTCAAAGGTTATTTGTAGAAATCTGTGGAAATTTTGAAGGGTTTCAATGTTGACATTTTTTTTCTATTTGTAAACTTTATCTAAATAAATACGATACTGTTTTTGGCTTTAGTAATGTTTAGTATTATACATAAACCTTAATCATTAAGATTTTTTTTTTTATTTCAAAAAACGACGTTCTTTAAGCAAAACTTCAAAAATCAAGGTTATAACCTATAAAATGTTTAGAGCACCTTAACCTTATAAATACTTTCAATTTTAGGTAAAAATCAAGTGTCATGAAGGACAATACTTTTAAAAAAAATTAAACTATCATAATGGTTGAGGTATCAACCAAAAGCAAAAGAATACTACAGTCAAATATGACCTCAAATTGAATATTTGCGGATACTTCTGGGTATTTTTATAGACTACTAGTTGCTTTTGTTTTTTTCCCAATAATTGCTGATTCCATAGGATTATCTGTTGTTGTGTATTTTACTCCGGTTAATGTCTATGACATGATAAGTTTTGTACCTATATCCCTTTTTTCCTTTTTAACGTACCACAAACTTTAAAAGTACTCCATATAAAAAAATAAGATGTTATGTGATTGCAAATGAGACTACTCCCAATAAGAGACCAATTGACACATATATTAACAATTATAGGTCTCGTACTGGCTTCAACAATCAGTAAAATCCATACTGAATAGTCTTCAATTCCCGCAATGAAAAATGTAAAACAAACGAAAAATCTAACGGTCTAATAAATGTACAAAATTAATAAGAAAAAAAAACAAATATAGTATATAGAACAAAATAACAATCACTGCATTAAAGTCTCATGACTTGAGACATACACATACAGAATGTGGCAGTCTTTAAGTTTTTTAAATGCCAATCCTCACTAACCTGGGACAGTGTGTACCAGAGCAACAAGCAATATATAAAACCAAGCGCTATCTCCATCATCTTTATTTTCATAAACCGTCAAAAGACATGTTTAATATTTCTACACATTTAACTCATGGACACAGGGATGTACATTAAATAAAAAATAGCAATATACTACTAGTCATTAAAACGACTTTTTAGAAAAATGTGACCATACCAACTTCTGACGACAGGGGAAAAAAAGAAGATATATTTGTCTTTAAGTTAAGATCATTTTTAGCCGTGTGTTATTTGGGGAGATTAAACTCGCAATCTAGACGACGTTTTACACTTTTGTCACCGCACTATTAGCAGATTTGAAAGCTTTTAGTTCTGGCATATCATTCAGTCACACAAGTGAAAAAGCTAATTCAATTGATACGGTTTAGCTTTAGCATTTTTTTCCTATTAAATTTTTCCTTATTATCGGCAAAACATTTAATTTAAAAGTTCTTTTTTTCAGTTCAGTTCTCTGAAACTGCAAATCACCAGTTAGTAGGGGGCAAGAATCTTTTTTATGATATGAGTTGAAATTTTTTTTTGTTGCCAATTATTTGTTACAGTGTCTCAACTATTTTAAATTCCAATGGTATTCCTAAAATGTATTTATGAAAAGGAAAATAAACTAATCATTAATACCAGTATTGAAATTTTATAGTTACGCCAGATGCGCGTTTCGTCTACAAAAGACTCATCAGTGACGCTCAAATAAAAAAATATTGAAAAGGGCCAAATAAAGTACGAAGTTGAAAAGCATTGAGGACCATAATTCCTGAAAGTTTTGCCAAATAATTCTTTCTACTTTTTTTATTTGAAAATGATTTATAATCCATAGCCCGTGATCTATTCCATAAGAAAAATAATAAACAAATTATTCGGCATATATGTACATAATAACAAATCAAAGATTGAGCTCTGATGGGCTCTTTCCCCACCTTCCTGTACAAAATCGCTTTGATGCAATGGGTATGAAAATATTTGAAAAACATATCAAACTTTATTTCTGAACCTCTGAAGTCAATGCCAATGTGTCCAGCTCCTTAGACCGTGTATATTTACGCCAAACATTTTTCATTTTAAGCTGAAAAAATTGATTTTGCAAAATACTCTACAAATTTAAAAGTTTATTGGTTTGATAAATATATCAAAAAACTGTTGAATTCACTTCTGAAAAATCATTTTCGTTATGAGATTAGAAATTTGTAATTTTCATGATATTACAATATTTAATTTCACGAGGATAATATAAAAAGTAATGATAAGTTTGTCTTTAAAAGATTTCATCTTATCAACAGTTTGAATAAATTAAAACATTTGAATTTGATTGCTTTAGATAAAAACAAATTTCAATCTCCTTCCTAAGAACAAAATATTGAAATTGCTTACCTTAAGCACTTTTCAATTTGCCTTAAAAAATTGAAAATTGAAAAATGCTCCAACGTGGAGCATTTTTCAATTTGTCTTTCAAAATTGAAAAATGAAAAATGCTCCAACTTGGAGCATTTTTCTATTTGCCATGAAATATTGAAAAATGAAAAATGCCCCATATTGGTTGAATTTTCATTTTTTAGAAAATTTTCTCAAAAATGAAAATGTTTTTGTGTGTAGCATTTTTCAATTTTTGTAATCGTTTGACAAAATGAAAAATGTTCTAAAAAGGTTAAAGAAATTGATATAAAAGATATTGAAAAATCGATAATCAAATTATTTTTTCATTCATTGTTAACACTTTAGAAATTTTGATTTTATGCTTTAAATATAATACACATGTGTGTATGTGTGAACCCGTAAATGCACATTTATAACCTAACCCCGAAAAGATAGGTGCAGAGCAACGCACCAGCAATTTTTTACTGATGTGGCACAGAATATCATGCAATCTTTATTAATATTCTATATGTATCTGTTAAATCAAATAGATATTGGTATGTTGAATTCATTGATAAAGATATTTAATTTTACTCTCAAGTTTAGTATTGTTTTAAAAGTTAATAAACATTTGATATAAGATCTGATCCATTTATGAGTGTTATGATCAAGGTATAACTATGCCTGATTTGAAAACGAAGTTGAGGTTTTTTAAATGAGTATGCAAAGCTGGTAACAATAACAAAGTGATCTAAGCCCCAACGACAGAAGAGAGAGTTATTCACAAATGTAAAGTAAAAAAAATGTAAGATGGACTTTTAATAAATTAAAATTTCGTACTTTCATGCACTGGCTACGCGTTTGGTAATATCCTCGGTGACAACCTAGAAAAGATGTAAAGATAAAAACAACACCTAGGAAAGCTGTTCTTTTCCCAATCTCCATATATTCCTTCCAAATACGGCTTATTTTGGAAGTCATTTTTTAACTAGATAACATTAATTTTTTCACTGTTTTTGATTTAATTATTTACTTAAGCTATTCAGATACCAATAGTGCTTTAACATTTGACATCCATCGTCTCAGCTGTTCAGAATTACTCGGGTTACTTTTTGGTCCCGCGAGCAGGGTGTTAAATTTTTTTTTTTTCTGTTTTTAACTGAAATTCATTATTTTGGGAAAACTAATCAGGAATGAAGTCGACTAAAGATACGACTGTCGTTAGGAGAAATTTTGAAAACTTAGGTGTATAATTGTTCATGTTGTCTTTTGATTTTATATTATGGTTTATTTGGTAAATGTATAGTAAAATAGGTTTGATGTTGTCAAGACTGATATTGCTGATTACTTTGTTCATTTTGAGACAGATTTTCTATTATTTAGAATGAATGTGAGGTGGCATTTCAGTTATAAATGAACTTCAAATGTGAAGCTAGTTTACGTTTCTTTAGATATAAGAAGATGTGGCATGAGTGCCAATAAGACAGCTCGTCTTCTAAGTCACAATTTTTAAGATAAAAACCATTATAGGTCAAAATACGGTCCCTACACAGAGTGTTGGTTCACACCAAACAGTAAGCTATAAAGAGTCCCAAAAATGACAAGTGCAAAACTATTCAAACGGGAAAAACAACGGTATAATCTATATACAGAACGAGAAATACTTATGAATCACATGAACAAACGACAACAAGTAACATTAGAAGATAACAAAACCTTTAAACAGACTTATTAAGAAGGGATATAGTTACTATACTGTTGTCAGGTCATTAAAGTTTGCATATTTTGGCTTAAATATTGATTCACTTATAGGGTCTTTACATCGGAATTAAACAGATTTATTTAAAAAAAAAAACAGTTGTTGGCATGACACGGGTTATGTTCTCCTCTTAAATACTTTATGATTGTATAATACTAAACCCCTAACGGGAGTTGCCTGGAATTCCTACGATGAAGACGTAATCGTTCAATCAGTTTAATTGAGGCTTGGAGCTGGCATGTCAGTAACTGCTAGTAGTCTGTTGTTATTTATGTATTATTGTCATTTTGTTTATTCTCATTTGTTTTCTGACAGCGGACTCGGAATTCTCTTGATCTGAATTTTACTGTGCGTATGGTTATGCGTTTACTCTTTTACTTTGGCCAGATGTATTGGGGGAGAGATCTCAAAAACATGTTTAACCCTACCGCATTTTTTGCACCTGTCCCAAGTCAGGAGCCTCTGGCCTTTGTAGGTATTTTATTATTTTTATTTTTATTTTTTTTGTGTTTAGTTTGTTTAGTATGATGTCCATTATCACTGAACTAGTATATATATATTTGTTTAGAGGCAAGCTAAAGGACGCCTCCGGGTGCGGGAGTTTCGCGCTGCATTGAAGACCTATTGTTGACCTTATGTTGTTGTCTGTTTTATGGTCGGATTGTTGTCTCTTTGACACATTCCCCATTTCCATTCTCAATTTTAGAAAAGGGTATTGTCTATATAAAAAATAGAAGGTTCAAAATTATTATGTCTGAAACTGTCAGGGACAAGATAAAAATTATCAATATTTTGAGTCAGAGATGGGAGATCTTCCAATGATGCCCGCCCCTCCCCCCTCCAAAAAAAGTAAACAACACTAAAATCTTATTCCGACATTACATATGGAATTTTATTTCATTCACGTGAATGATGTTTGAGTGACTCGGTATGCGCCTTTTCCTAATTATACATAAATTCCTCTTTTTTTGTTCTCCAGATCCCACCTTTGGTGTCCCCTTTATTTCATTACCCAATTTTTATAATCCTATATCCAACATCCCCTTTTTGTAACCTCAACATCACCCCTCTCTATATCCCACTTCGAGGGCTACTTGCAAGATTCATTTTTATGCCCAAAATTATCAGCCTGATATGGAACAGTTTCGTGATCCCTGTAAAAAAAAACAAAAAACTTATGACTTTCTGTTTACATAACGAATATAAAATGGGAGCGGATGAGCTACAAACAATATAATAGTATAAAAAAGCGGCAACATCGATAAATGTTTTAATAAAATTATTTAAAATTTCTCAAATTACAAGAGTGCACGCGCTGAAATGTCTCTACTTCTTTACTAATCATTGATATTATGTTGAGGGGGGTCGGAGGGGTCCTGATTCCGAAATCATGGACGTAAAAACATGAAATAGCGAGGTCCCGAAAAAGGTTCTGCCCACTCCTATGTTGATAGTCCTAAATATAAAGCTATCCTACAACGATCACATAAACTTAACATGGTCCAAGAAAATTAGGCCAAGATCATTTAAACACAACAAGAAATAACTGTACTCCTTACAATAAATCACTAAGTATAATTGACCTTTTTCTTATAGTTTCTAAGAAACAGACTTAACCAAGAAAACTAAACACACGAACCATGAAATTAAGGTCAAGGATCCGAACCTTGGCCGGTAGAGGTGCACAGCTTACAATTTTTCCATACAGCAAATATATTTAACATATAATTGCTTATAGTGACACGTTTAGAATTTCCTAAATATTTGACGTGAATAGAAAATCCTAGTTTGTCGTAATTAGAGTTGTCGATTATATATACATGTGGTTGTTTTGTTGGTGTGTTTCGTTTTTGTTAACTCTATAGTCCGTCGGAAATGAATAACAGTATTTGACAATCAAAATGATCTAGGCCCGTTTCAGATGACAGAGGGTCCATTCCGGAAAGTTATAAATCAATACACGAGACTGGATACATGAACTTTCACATACTTTATTTTTCCATCTAACATGTATATGAACAATCACAGTTCATAAAGCATATTTACAAAACATTAATCATGGCAACATACATTAACCCGCCGCTGCTCGTAGATCGAGAGCGGGGCAAACCGGTGCGTCACATGGTTCTCTATATTTCTATCCCCTTTTCGTTTCAAAAGTAACCTTTATAAAATATGATCATAGAAACGTTTTTGACCAATGAAAACAGAAAAGGGTTGATGACCATTGTTATCAAAAAGTATTCTCACGACATAATCTTAATCCATAAATATTTCCTAGTAACGCTGAAACGACTAATACATGTCTTTTATAAAATTATTTGAAAAATAGTTCAAAATCTTGTTTCCTAATAAAACGCATTTCTAGCGTAATAAAAATATTGAAACTAAATTACGCACAAGAAATAACTGCTGATGCCAAACACGTCACAAAAAGATGAAAATTCTAAAATTCACAATTTCACGCATTTTTACAACATGACAATAGTTTAAGAAAATTAGACCAAAACTAAAAAAACTGAACACTGAGCAATGAACAGTGAAAATGAGGTCAAGGCTAAATAAAACCTGCCAGACTGACATGCACATCATTAAATATTTCCATACACCAAATAAAGATGACATATTGCATATAGTGTTAGAAAAAAAGACCAAATATAAAAAAAACTTAACTTTGACCCCTGAACCATTAAATTTGATCAAGGTCTGATAACCACTATCATGCTTGACACATCTATATCATTTCCGCTATTGTTCATTAAAATATCGTCATTCGATCTCGATGGACCAGCAACGCGTTGTGACTCAGGTTGGATTGGTTGATCCGGCATGTTTACTGGATCAAAATTCGATTCAGAGGCTCCTCTGATTCTACATCTATCCCTACCATCACACCCCCTATTTCTGGTACATTTTGTTAAAATGCCTGTGTTGTTTTCGAGAGTTCTACGTATTTTAAATGACAATTAGATGGAATTAAATTGAACAGTATTTATATGGAACATGATGTTGACGATATTGACGAGAGCGTAGTTAGATCACGGTATGAAAGTGGAAAGGTCTTAGACTGATCGTTGTTAGAGCGGGAAAACAATGAAAATCCAAACCTTCATCCTGCTCGTACCGTGATCTCACCTTTTAGATCGCGGTGAGCGTTGTGCAATATTGGTCTAGTGTGATTTGGGCATAAAACATGCTCCTTGTTTCTCTACCTTTCCTATTGTTCTAAATGAGCAACTGGTTCTCGTCTTGTATTTTTGCTACCATACGTAACCTGCTTTCATCGTGTCAGAATACATTTTTTAATAATCGTGAAATATATATCACTTATAGTTCAGTAATTTCATTTATTGTTATTGATCGTAACGCAATCAATAAACATAATCAATACAGAAGAAACGTTGCTATCTTACTTTTTCTTAGTTTCCCCATTAGCATCATCAATTGATACATGTACATTTATAAAAATTCATATATATGGCACATGAAAATATATAATGCTGCCGCACGCTCTCCGTGTATTCATTTACTCTATTCGTGAATGGCGTGCTTTGTAACTGACCTGACGAGTACTAAACTAAGTGTAATTTCATAAAAAAAAAGATGTGGTATGATTACCAGAGAAACATTTTTTCCCCACCAGACATTAAGTGATAATGAAGTAAGCAAATATAATTCATGGTACAGTCTTCAACATTTAGGAAAACCAATACCTCAAAGCAAGCTACAAAAGATTTCAAAATGAAAAATTTAAAACAATTCAATTCATTCGAGAAAAAATAATTTTACGGCTCATATATAGAACTCTAAGTGATTAAAGATCACGAAACTCGTTTTAGGTGCGCAACCATCCCCTTAACATTGAACAGTGATAAACAGCACTATAAAACTTCTTATAAAATCAGTTGAAAAGACTTGACTCATTAAATAAATAAATAAATAAATAAATAAAGGGCTACGCTGTAAGCCCATGATACTCCCCTTGTCCTTATGTTTGAAATGAATTTTCTCAACGAATAAATGTCCTTGGCCGTTTCCGACATTTTTTACAGAAGAAAAATTCCACAACTGTACAATATCAAATCAGAAATTATATAAAAAAACCAAAAGGGTACTTATTTTAATAACTGAAAAACATGAAAGGTAGCTTACATGTAAGTCAACAGATAGAATGAAATTCAAAACAGTGTGGCTGTGGCCATTGATTGACACATTAAATTCATCCATTGACTGGGACAATTTACATGAACGTTTGTCTGTAACGACCACTGTTCACGACGTACCTACGATAGACATTTAAACTGTGGGGTCACCAAAGGTTTCTTAACGCCTTTAATTATAAAATAATTCAAAAAATTAATCAGGAAAAACCTTTATGTTTTGATTTATATAATTGATATAAATCAAAACATCGTGTTATTTCTGATTAGTTTTTCGAATTACTTTATTAAGGTGTTGAGAACCTTTGGTGACTCCATAGTTTAAGTGTCTTTAAAAAGTACATAGTGAGCAGTGGTCGTTACATACAAACGTTCACCTAAATTGTTCCAGTCAATGGATGAATTTAATGTGTCAATCAATGACCACAGCCACACTGTTTTGAATTTCATTCTATAAACAATTCACTAAAGATTTATAAAATTTTGTAAAAGTTTTTATGAGTGATTGTCCAAACACTGGAGAAAAAAAAACTTTTTAAAGCATAAAATTTCATGACACGGAAACGTAAAATCTGAAATTTTTCAAAACTGAAAGGGAGCATACGGCAATAGATATAAACAATTCTTCGAAGTTTGATTAAAGTTGATGGAAGCATTTTTTAATTATTGTCCGAAAACTGGAAAATCACCCCTTTTTAAGGATAAAATTTCATAACATGGAAACTAAAGATTTTAAATTTATAAAAATCGAAAGGGAGCTTACGTCAATAGTCAATAATCAATTCAACAAAGTTTCATAAAAGTTGGTGGAAGCGCTTTTTTATTAATTGTCTGAAGTGTGGGCGACGGACGGACGGACAACAGTATACCATAATATGTCCCATTTTAGACGGGCGTATAAAAACCAAGAAACAAGTTATTAAAAAGGCTAAACGCATAGTACAGATACAAACGTGCTTGAAGTTTGTGATGGTATAAAGTTCTAAGCGAATAACAACCTATACACCATCATGTGTCTGAGTCTACAAAATCAGTCATGCAGTAGAATTGCAATGGATTTTGACAAAAACAAAATACGATAATTTTATTATCGACACCTGTAAGGATTATAAATCAATTGTGTATCAAATAGATCGACAGTTAATTTTTATCAATCTTTTCTGTAAGTTTGTATTCTCAGCAGAATCTCTATTAAAACTATGGCTTTATAATTCTCTTCATACCTTTTTTCTATTACATCGAAACACGATGATTTGATATAAACTGATATGAACAGAAAAAGATGTCGCTTACACGGCAGCGAAATAACAACCCAACTAAACATATAACCTACAGTCTCTTGGGAAGCACTTATATTGTATTTAACAGATGACAGGGGTCTCTATACATATATTATGTCAACCTCCGGGTTCAAGTCTCTGTCATGCCATTTGGGAGTAGAAAAGAACACTACCAAGATAATGATACATAAGAAAAAAGCGACATGACTCACTAGAAGACGATTTTTACACACACACACGAAACTTGTACAATGACAAATGATTTATCTATTAAATATTAACTTTTTATTGACCTTTCTTTTGACTAGCAAACAAAAATTAAGGCTATTTAAAAGAGATGTTGTAGGTCCCGAATAAAACGCAAAATCCATGACCGATCATGGTAACAGTCACGAAAGCAGACGGAATGTAGGATGAAAAACTTCAATCAAATAGTTTGGGTGGGAGAGGGTGAGGGGTGTAAAATTGCAGCAAATTTTGTTTATCCAAAATCGATTTTACATATGTCCATATTTTACAATCAATTTTTCCCAAATCAAGTTAAGAAAAAGTGGGGGTGTCAGTGAAAAAACTATGTGAATTAAGTTTTTTTTTATGTCGTCCTTTACTTCTTGGCTTTGTGGAAGCGTTGACAATGTGTACTATACGCTGTCATCATTGCAGCAATTAAAACACTATGTTTTTCCGTTGGTGCCCCCCCCTTTTTTTTGTGGGGAAAATTTGGTTGATTATATGGGTAATCACTGAAGCATGACTGGAGTGCACCCTTTTAAGTTCAGTCAGAGCCCCCCTTAAATGAAAAGTCCTGGATCCGCCACTGCTGCTGTCGTAAATGGTGGTAGCGAGGATTAACTGTCTCTAATGCTTTACCAACTCTAGCCTCAGACTCGTTGATTCCTTTGCTTGATAAATGGCCTGTCATCATTTTACGACCGCGTATGTGGGTCCAACTTGAAAATAACACACACTATGCGCACATCATGTTTTAAATGTAACTACTAGTATATATTCCATGTACATGATGCATATGGTTTGGAATACGTTTGTGTCGATCTGTGTCGATCTGGATTTTTTTTTTTTTACTTTTTATTTCAAAAGAAGATTGTCAATGACTGAGACCATTTTTTGTGTCGACCTATTTGTCCGACAATACTCGTTTTTCTTTCACATATTAAAGATGTAAAATCATATTGAATAAAAGGTAATAGAATGTACATAAAACAGAACCTCATGGGAACTGTCTTATGTTTGTTGAAATACTATTCACATAATTATGATATATTCTTTGCTACATTTGTTTTTCCGGTTAAAGCAAATATAAGAAGTCATTTATCCTTCGAAATATAAATTTACCACAAATACATGCATGCAAGTTAATTTCATATTTTTCTTTATTAGATGATGCTTATTTGATATGTTGCGACAAAGAATTGTGATATTGTAAGCTTCGGAAAACATGTTTGCATTAACAGATTCAAAATATGGGAAATGCTGTACAATGCAGAAAAATACAAATTTGAAATCAAATACTTATCAGAATAATATAACATCTACATCCATCCCTCCCCATCCCTATCCACCCGCGAACCCTGTTCCGTGAGCATGTACAAAAACTGACATAGACAATATCTAATATTCTAATATATTCCCTTCTTTTCTAACATGTTAAGTTTGACACTTTCAGCCACGATATGGTTAAGATAAATGCTCCTCCATATACTCTGCATCGCCTATTAATTTCATTTTCAGAACAAAAACGGCTTATTGTTTGCGCTAATGCATGTTTACTTTTCTACATTGGTTAGAAGTATAGGGGGAGGGTTGAGATCTCACAAACATGTTTAACCCCGCCGCATTTTTGCGCCTGTCCCAAGTCAGGAGCCTCTGGCCTTTGTTAGTCTTGTATTATTTTAATTTTAGTTTCTTGTGTACAATTTGGAAATTAGTATGGCGTTCATGATCACTGGACTAGTATATATTTGTTTAGGGGCCAGCTGAGGGACGCCTCCGGGTGCGGGAATTTCTCGCTACATTGAAGACCTGTTGCACTGTAAAAATAGTGCTTAGAATTTAAACGTGTTGCAAGACTTATGTGCTTAGGAAAGTGTTTAATTTCTAAGCATTAAAAACTAAACATGTTTTGGCTCTCAGCACTTCGCACTAAACATGTTTTGGCTCTCAGCACTTTGCAATAAACATGTTGTTGTGCTAAACATGTTTAGCTACATCGTCAAGTATATGAAGCTAAACGTGTTTAAATTCTAAGCACTTTCAATATTTAGACACTTTCCTAAACACGTTTAGAATTACAACACATTTAGGCCGAAGACGGCATGCATACCACGTGCTAATTTTTGAGCGGGAAGAAGAAACAAAGAACCCGAAGTCAAAGGCCACGCTGTTTACTTCTGACCATAACTGACCGTAACTTAACTGTTTCAGAAAGGTAAGGAGTTATAATTATACTGATTTTTATTTTGTACTGCCAATTTTAAATGATTATTGACAGTTATAAGTATTATGTACAAGTACACTACCGTATAGTCAATGCAGAAGAAGAAAAAGGGGGAACCATCCCACGAAACAAGTGCTTGTAAGAGATTTTAGTGTTCAAACTATATTGTGTAATAAGAGTTGTTTAATGTTCTATCATGCAAGCTTGCACTTATTATATATATATATATATATGTTCTTGGAAAGGAGTTCGTGAGGACAATATTCATTTGGTACTCCTCGGCAGATTATAATCATTGGAACATGAAGGGAAGCGGAATCTGCCGAGTGCAACATTCGCAAAACCTGTGTCATATCGAGTTCATTGTTTTAGTAAGCACTTCCTAAATGCACAATCAACATTTGCTCAAAATAAATAAAAAGATGCTTGTTTTTCTTCAATAGTTATAAGCCGTTGTGCTTTCTTATATTTTTATTGATATGTATTGTCTTATTCTAGATGAGAGAAGTGCAGAGGAAATCATTTGTCTTGACATGCTAAAAGAGGAGATAATGCACGGTAGCAACTATATTGCTAGGTAAGAATCCGAAGTGTATTTGATTTTAAAAATGTCAATATATATTTGATCAAATGAATGATATTAAGCATGAAAAGAAGTTTTATATTAAAAATATCAATTTACTCATCAGTACATTTATACTTTTATACCACGGTTCTAATGTTGTTATCTTGATCTTAAATCATGCATTTACTTTTTGGTGTTGTAGTTCGTATACTTATATTTTTAGATTAATTCTACTTAGTTGCTTATCAATATTTTTCTATCTTTCAGGCCAGTGACCAGCAGTTGGGTACTAAGAAAGGAGAAGCTCTTATTGACTTGTAAAATGAAAAAAGGACATTTTCAAATTGTTTTGATTGGTCAATATTATGTATATGTACGTTGCTATGAATTTATGATTTTATGAGTTTATATTTGATTGTGTTCAATGATTAACTGGAAATAAACAATTACATAAATTCCTTTGTTTCATATCTTGTAATTTTGTTTTTAATCCTAGAATTAGTATAATAATAATTTCATTTCAAAAGTTCTAGACTGTTTAATGAATATTTGAAATGAAGAAAAAATGCAATAGTCGAATGTTGACAATTGTATTAAAGAAAATACTCATTCAGATTGAAAAGGTATTAGTCACAATCAATTTGAATTGGAAATTCAAGTTTCTTAGTTTGATGCGTTTGCGGCTCCTTTTGTGATGGTATGAACACATGTAGTATTGAAAGCTATCATACGTTTTACAGTCTAGCCTTCCGGAATATTAGTTTATTTGGGGTCTAATGAAGTAACGGCTTATCGCACTAAAACGATAAACTTGTTTCTTCACGACCCTTTATGGTCTAAACATGTTTACATTCAAAACACTTCACAGCTAAACGTGTTTCCTGACAAAACACTTCAGAACTAAACATGTTTCCAGATACAACACTTTACAACTAAACATGTTTACAGTCTAAGCACATTTTAGCAAAACATGTTTCTAGTCTAAACACTTTACATCTAAACATGTTTACAGTCTAAGCACTTTATAGCTTGACACGTTTAGGCTGTTAGCACATTAAATATTAAACATGTTTAGATTTAAAACATGTCAAAAATCGGTTTCACAAATGTGTTTAGGAAAGTGTTTAGGCTCTAAACACAATTTTTAGAGTGTGGTGACCCTCTGCTGTTGTTTTTTATTTGGTCGGGTTGTTGTCTCTTTGCCACATTCCCCATTTCCATTCTCAATTTTATGTTTGATTCCTAAAGAATTTGATATCCTGGGGGGGGGGGGGGGGGCAGGAGGATTTGTTTTTGATCGGTTATTTATTTTTGTAAACTAAGAGGACAGATTATTAATTTTCTGCACTATTGAAGCAAGATTTTTCATTTTCATTAAAGCAAGGAACTGATTATTCATTTTCACCACTATATTTTTGATATTCGAAAACATACAATTTTTAAATGATTTGTTTATTATAACATGTATAAATAATACATATAGTATAGTCAAGTCATTATGTACCATTTAATTAGATTAACCATACCCCTCTGGAGAAATGAATATTTAAAATTCCCAACTGCATATACATGTATTGTAAGAAACATGGATCCCGAAAAATCAGTGCTATAAGTCTGAGGGAAAACAGAACTTTCTGCTTGCAAGGCTGTGAACACAATTTGATATGGAGACAAGCGTTTGGTTTTGAAATTTCCTACATGTAGTTACGGCCCTGTTAAAATAAAAGTGAGGTAAGGTTTCCTGAGACAATATACCTCAAGTTAAATGAAACCTATTTTCAGACATTTCAAGTATATTTAAATAATATTTATACTTTTGTGATTGAAAAATTTGGGAAGTGTTTCCCGATTTTTTTAGGGAAAAAAGATGAATTTATGAAGAATCTGGTGCCATCTCATACTTTCGATTAGAACTGCTGAGTTATTTATTTTCTATACATTTCAAGTCAGGTAATTTATTTTCAAACTACCACAGAACAAACCATTTATTTTGTGATTATCAAGGCTGAGTTATCTATTTTCAAAATTTTCCTGCACTCCCCCCCTCCCCCCCCCCCCCCCCAGAATATCAAATGGTCGTCCCCTTACAACATGTACATGTATATAAACAAATGACTTCTTTCTTCACTTCGAGAGAACTAAATTAAAGATTTCAACCCCGACAATTCAAAGAAAGACATGACAAAGAAAAACAAAAGTCAGATATATAGACAGATTGATAGATCGAAAGATAGATGAAAACATGTAGCTACAAAGACAGCTAGATATATAGATAAATAGAAAGAATGATTTTTTTTTGTGGTCATTATCATACTTGTCATTGTACCATTCTTGTTCGGCATTTGTTGATATCACACATAGTTCACACACATACACACACACACCTTAAAAAAGATCTTCAAGATATATTGCGCTTAAAACTAGAAAAAAGAAAACGGAAATAGTAAAACATTTAATAAAAAGTGTCAACAATTTAAACATTTAAAACGCCTATTTTGAAACAAATTACATTTTCGTTCATATTATTACACATTTAAATAATGAACATTTTTCCAATTTGAATATTGCACAGTAAAATGAAACATGAAAAATTGGAGCATTTTTCATTTTTCCATATCAAACGTCAAATTGAAAAATGCTCCACGTTGGAGTATTTTTCATTTTTCAATATTTGAAGTCAAATTGAAAAATGCTCCATGCTTGAGCATTTTTAATCTTTCAATATTTTAAGTCAAATTGAAAAATGCTCCACGTTAGAGCATTTTTCATTTTTCAATATTGTAAACTAAATTGAAAAATGCTTAAGGTCAGTATTTTCAATATTTGCTTTTAAGAATGAAATTGAAATCTGGTTTGTTTTCTAAAGCAAACAAATCCAAATGTTTAAATGTATTTAAACTTTTGACAAAATAAAATCATTTTTAACACAAACTTATTGTTATTTGTTTCAATATCTTCGTAAAATCAAAAATACAATTCCATGAAAATAACAAATTTCAAATCTCATAGAGAAAATGTTTTTTCGAAAGTGATTTCAATAGATTTTTGTTACAATTTTCAAACCAACTACATTTAAAATTTGCAGAGCAATTTGAAAATTTATTTTTCATTTTAAAATGATAAATGTTTGGCGTAAATGTACACGGACGCTCCTTCCTACGATCTAACTAAGGGATCAGCAATCATTAAAATATAAGAAAAATACTAACAAAAGAAAGTTTAGAAATAAACATTAGTATTAAAATACATAGGCTACCTCATCTGAAATAACAAAAAGTAGCGTTAAATAATGTGAACAGACTGTTTGTGTTGAATGATTCATACCAAAAATATGTAGCAAGATCAATGTTTTTATGACTTTGTAAAATTACAAACAGAGGTACAGAATTTGTGAAGCTAATATTGTATGCTGTAACCAAAAAATGACGAGTAAAATCAAGCTTAAGGTTGTAGTTTGTTTTCAGCCCTTTTTGTGCTAACATGAATTATCATTGATACAATTATGATATGTATGGTTATATTAATAAATTAACTGTTTACGAAATTTAGAATTTTTGAAATACTAAGGCTTTTCTACCTCAGGCATAGAATACCTTACCTGGATTTGACAAAACTTTTAGGAATTTTGGTCCTCTATGCTCTTCAACTTCGTACTTTTTTTTGCTCTTTTAACTTTTTTGGATTCGAGTGTCACTGATGAGTCTTTTGTAAATGAAACTCGCGTCTGGTGTATATACACAATGTAGTCCTGGTATCTATGATGAGTTAATTTACAACCACTGGATTGATGCCACTGCTGGAAGAGATTTATTTCCCCGAGGGCATCACAAGCCCAGTAGTCAGCACTTTTTGTGCTGACATGAATTATCATTGATATGGTTATATTTATAAATTAACTGTTTAAAAAATTAAGAATTTTTGAAATACTAAGGCTTTTCTACCTCAGGCATAGAATACCTTAGCTGGCATGGCTGGATTTGGCAAAACTTTTAGGAATGTTGGTCTTCTATGCTCTTCAACTTCGTACTTTACTTGGCCCTTTTAACGTTTTTGGATTCGAGCGTCACTGATGAGTCTTTTGTAGACGAAACGCGCGTCTAGCGTTTATACAAAATTGAGTCCTGGTATCAATGATGAGTTTTTTTACTACCACTGGGTCGATGCCACTGCTGGTGGAGATTTATTTCCCCGAGGACCTCATTTTCCATGTTTTCTATCATTGAAGCTAACACACAATTGTTCTGTCTTAAGTAGAATACACTTATTCTTCTACTTTCAGCAAGGAAAAAGGTCTACACTTAAATACCTTCAGCATTTTATTTGTGACAATAACCTGGCAAAAGTATCTGAAGAGGTAATTAACGCCAGGGATATTCCGAGTAACCCAAGTATAACAGATGCACAGCTAGAATCGATTGCAAAAATGTACTACATTTTACTTTTAGTATTCGACAGTATTTATCCGTGTAGTATTTTTACAGTATCACCGGTATTTTGGATAAACAATCCAGCTAAAAAAATATACATTACATATATAAAATGTTTGATGGATACACTATTTGTTTGTGTTATATTTTCTGTATGATGTCTGTCACGGACGGATGGATGGATAAGTCTTTCAGAGCTATTTTTTACAATATTGACTACAGAATCAACGATTAGAATATTAAATAATTAAATTATTTAATAAACAAACAAACAAAAAACAATTAAGAAAAAAAATATATCCAATTATTATAAATATTAAAGTCCAAATAAATAGTCCAACAGCTTCAGTAGTTTGTACTTCCCTGAATGTTATATCGTTATGACGGTTATGGAAGTGCACGACAGTTCCACTATAATACGTAGATATGTTGTTTGATAAATGTTGTATGACTGCGTTCAATCTGTATGACCACTCCTTAACACCGCAGCATTGTATTAATCTGGTGCAGGCCGGAACCTAATAATAATATAATTGTACAAACTCTTTAGTACGATTATCAATTAAGATATGCAATTTACTTGCACGTACATGCAACATAAACATGAACTCTATAATCTCACGTTCATAAAATGAACATATGTATTCTATTAATTTACGAAGATAAATAAGCACATACATTTTATATGTAGCAAAATATGTCATACTGTAATAAATATCATAATTTGCATGATAGTTTCACGTACATAAGGAAATTCGGAACCTTGTACACATAAATATCACGTACATTCAATTTGTACCCGTAATTAACAATCTTGTTCATGTTCACTAGTAAAACCGCAAATATCTCAATATAAGACATTGTTTTCATATCTTTCACATGTTAAAATCTGTTTACAAAGCATTATAAATTGAACAATTTACACAATGGAAAATTGTCTGCAGAAGTCTGAAAGTTTCGGAAATTTGATAAACAAAAGTAAGACACAGAAAAAGTATAAATATATGTAAGAATAAAACACTTACCTCGGAATTGATGCACTATATACAGTAGAACCATTGTAGGTTAAATTTAGATTTCAAATATGAAATGCTCTAACGAGTGTGGCATCCTTCCACACGAAAATCCCAAGCAGAAATAAAATTATAACGTGTCCAAGAACTCATCTGACCACTATTTAAAAATAGTCAACCGGTGTGTAAATAGGCCAAGCCTAATCAGTGTGCGTTTAAACACAAGTGAATCAAACCTAGGCCAAAGGTAAACATATACATAAAAGTGTATGTTAAAACTATGTATAAAATAAACTGTGGAAAAAAGGCATCCTGCGCAAAGACTGCAAGTGCAATTCTCTGATCATGACAACAATTTCACAAATCGTTATCTATATACAAGTTTGACTGAATAGATATGTGAATAACTCTATAAAATTTATCTGGATTATGACAATACCTAATCAACAAATTTGCATTTTGTTCGTTTTTTTGACAGTTTTGTGCACGTACAATTGATTTATCAATGGCATACGCTAGTGAATCTGGAAATGGTTAAAGGAGGATCATATAATTATACTGAATGACAATATATATTATGTAGGTTGCTATGAAGGGTTTATACAGATATGCATTTCCATATATTTGAAAGCATGAAGTATTTGGGGTTTTTTTTAAAATAAAACAGAAATATTTATAGACAAAAGTTAACGTCGGTTTTTGACGTACTTTTGCACATTGTTATCAATTCACTGAAACATAATAATGTCATGTAAATATTTGAAAGAGACAGAAGTAGTAGCACCATCATCTTGTTAAACTGTTTAACGACAAACTTGAAACGTTTTGATAAAATGTTGTTATTCATCAAGTCAATTTTTGTAGTTTTTCGTTTATTTATTTTTCATTTTCTTGTCGTTGTCTGTTGCCTTCTACCTTAAAAATCCCTTTGGTATATTCTATATCTCTCTTTTTTATAGATATTGTCATGACATTAGTCTTGAATATTTCTTTAGGGACTTCACATAATTTCATTTTATGAAAATCTTCAAATCTGTAAAAATTCTTAATTTGAGATCTTTCAATTATATTTGGATATGAGCCAAACATTTACCTCAAACGACTTTTGAAAACTCATTTGAAAATTTTCACGTGGGTTAACTTTGTAAGGTTTCGGTTAGAATTAAATGTACCAAAAACAACATGTAAAAGATATGTTCGGTGAAATATGTCAATTTCAATGTCATACGGTCAACTGTATTTACTGCACCAAAGTATTCAGATTATATTATCAGGCAATGAGATTTCATAATCTAATTGAAATATTGATCAAAGAAGAGTTGTCTTTCTTAGAGATTGAAAATAAACTATGGCTAAAAATAAAAAGACAAACAAATAAAGTAAAGAAGACAAAACATAGAAAACTAAAGACTAAGGAACACGACCCCTACAAAACCTGGGGGTGATATCAAGTGCTCCGGAAGGGTAAGCAGATCTTGCTCCACATGTGGCACCCCTCGTGTTGATGATGTTATTCCAAATCCGGTAAAAAGTCTTATTCGGTAAGTCATGTAAATACTAATCGTGAAAAGTTGACCGTAGTTACGACATTAGGAACATATCTGATATCATTTGTGAAACGGTTATCCATAACGGTTAACCAACTCGTGATGGCGTCCGTAAAATTTACGCAGGAATGCTTGAAACTTCAAATTGACGTAAAAAGGCAGACAGCTCATTATTATGATAAGTTAAAATTTAAAATCTATTGTATATAAATATATATATAAACATAGGTATGAACGTTGTTTTCAATTAACACTTGTTTATACAAATTATATATATAAATATTTGGAGGCAAACGTTTTCAACAAATTGTCGGCAATCCTATGCCGACCTAATCTTATTTTCAAATAAATCTGAGTTCCTTCAGACACTTGTCAGAAACAAGAAGATCAAAGAAGCCAGGTCATTTAATTTCTCTTTCAGATATGTAATACTCCCTAACGTGTCCTTCACCCCAAACGTGTTCGATTTCCCCAAACAAACGTGTCCATAGTATTCAACATTCCCCTAACGTGTCCGATTTCATAACCCCCAACGTGTCCGATAATTGTTCTTCGCCAAAACGTGTCCACTATTTAACGCAGGAACGTCTCACGTCTTTTAACGCTAATACATGTATCATTTGTGTATGTCCTGAATGACATCAATAACGTTCACGACAATTCAATGATTTATTCATTTATTAACATTAGTTAGATCTAGCTGGTTCAATGCCGGTTTTTAATGAATTACAAATTTAATCTATAACTTATGAATTAACTTTTGACAGAAATTGCTTATTGTTCAGTTGTAAGTATCTCATACTCATTTAGAGCAAACATACAAATAATTCTAAATTCGAATTAATCGTGTACTATGTGGATTATTTTGTACTATTAAAAATGATGCCTTTTATATTAATCCGAATATTGCATGGCTGGCTTTCAACAGAATTGACTTTCTTTTTGTCAACAGTTCTACTACTTAAACAGCTCTTCAAATCATATACAAGTTATCAGGTTTTTTAATAAATTTTAGGTTTCCATCATCAATAAAGGCACCAATCAAAAGACCTAACGTTCTGTGCCAACTATTTCATCCATTTTTTGAACGACATCATGTTAACAATACATATACTTTAACTATGTTCTACAAAAGTATTATCATACCGGGAATTTAGGATTAGGCTTAAAATTTTACGGTTATTCAGGATTTAAAAATAGTTGGAATTTTCATGTAAAAAAATCAAGAGAGAGTAAAGATCCGTTTTTGTATGACTTCAGTAAGAAACTACTTCAATTTCCCATATGTAATATGATGCTGGTTTTAATAAAAAAAAATGTGCAGAATTTTTATTTAAAAATGTTGTCTTCAACAATACAACTGACGGCACCAAGAGTGAAATGCTATAAAGGTTTTAATGCGCATAGAAAGTGACATTCTCTCTACGAGAGGTATCTAATTTAATATCTATAATTTAACTGAGTATGACTGCTAACATTTACATTCAAAATAGCCGAACGGACACCCCACTATTATCCAGGTTATACTGTTTGTTTTAAAAAGTAACTTATTTTTTTAATTTTTTTAATGAAATAGCAAAATGAGTATACGTTCATGAAAAAAGCAATAACCAAATAACATACGTATTTATAATATGGACACGATTTATAGTTCCAATTAAAGAAAACAATAAGCTTAAAATGGACATGTTTGGGAATTGGACACGTTTGGGTGTTTATTAAAAACATGAACACGTTTGGTTGTTTATGAAATGACAAGGTTTGGAGCCCTTTTACAACTAGACATGTTCTTACAGAATAACAAACAAACCTACGACAAAATTCTTAAAACAATTTACCATAGAGAAAAAGCAACATTTAATTGATCATTTATACCATGTCTTATAAAACTTATTTGTAATTATCTTCAAAATATCTAATGATGAACAGTAAATTTTGACCTATATTTATGCAGTTCTATATATCTTATAATTATCAACACTGAGGAAACAGACGATTTTCAAATAAAGTACACGATTATGTCATATACCAGACGATTATTTTAAGTCTTATATCAGCAACCTGGTTTATAATTTTTAACACGAAAAGTGCGTTTCGTGTATCTAACCAATGGGGGTTTGATTAAATTTTTTGATGTGGGATTAAGGGGTTAAAAGCAGAATACGAGAGGAAGGGATTAAACAATTTTAATAATGGGAAAAAAATAAACAAACAGGATTTGGAATGTGAGATATTAGAATATACATGTCCTTCCTTACAAGTTACCCACTTATGATATCAGTTGACTCTTAAATACATTTTATTTTCATATAGAGCATCGTAATCCAGCCCAAAACTGACTGCCTTCTTCTAAATAAAGGCAACATTAGTATACGGCTGTTCGAAATTCATCAAATCGATTGAGAAAAAAAAACAACATCATTTTGCTTATATTTCCAAATGGTACATACAACTATGAGAGGAACCATATATTTTTGTGATCTTGATTGTTTTTTTTAAACAAAACAAAAAGCATAAAAAAAAGTATATTTTTTTGTAAATGAAATAAACTTAAAATTGGTCTGAGGAATGCGAATGCAAAATGAAACGCAAATCTGTTAAACATAATACAATGGCATTGGGACTGAAGATTTTAATCATTTAAAAGTTTAATAACCGCATTGTAATTCGGGTAACAAAACCATTGACGAGTTTTCCAACTTCAACTATCAACAATTGAATCCAGACTACACATAATCACTGGGGTAAAGCTGATGACCGTAACTGCATTCACGGTCATCCCAAGATGTCGGATGAAAAATTAAGTCAGTATCTGTATTGTCTGTTAAAGTGTTTCTGTATCATTTTCTTTACAAAACATACATTGGTACGATGTAAATGTATAAAAGATTCACATAGAAATCACAAATTACTACCGAGAAATGTGTATGAAAGAGGAAATTGGATTTGAAAAAATCGCTAAGATGACCGTAAATCATAATCAAAATATTATCAAGATGACCGTAACATATAACAAGGATGACCGTGATTGGTAAAAAGATGCCCGTAATTTGTAAAGGATGACCGTAATTAATAAAAACATCCGTATTTGTATTACCTTTTTTGTATTAAATAATTAATCGTGTTGCAATTGGTATAAAACGAATTAATAAGATACATGTAGTATTATCCTATAGGTAGAAGAAAATAAGACGTGCTTCAAATACATACATTAGTTCACCATATGAAGTCTCCAAATACAAGCCAGTAGATTTTTTTTTATTTCTTTGATTCCTTTTAAATGTTTTAATGTCATATAATTACATTAGATATAAAAAATAAAAAAAGATGTGGTATGATTGCCAATGAGACAACTGTCCACAATAGACCAAAATGACACAGACATTAACAACTATAGGTCACCGTACGGCCTTCAACAATGAGCAAAGCGCATACCGCATAGTCAGCTATAAAAGGCCCTGATATGACAATGTAAAACAATTCAAACGAGAAAACTAACGGCCTTATTTATATAAAAAAAAAATGAACGAAAAAAAAATATGTAACACATAAACAAACAACAACCACTGAATTACAGGCTCCTGACTTGGGACAGGCACATACATTAATAATGTGGCGGGGTTAACCATGTTAGCGGGATTCCAACCTTCCTCCTTACCTGGAACAGTGGTATAACAGTATAACAAAAGAACGAACTATAAAAATCAGTTGAAAAGGGCTTAACTCATCAGAAAGATGTATGTTTCATTATGATACGTTATTCTGATTGGCTAACTGCACATCACGTGTTATTCCTTAAGCAATTGCATCACACAATAAAACTTATTATTCTTGATTACACGAGGTCCCACAATAAAGTGCACAGGTGAATGAAATAAAAAAATAGATAAAACTCGTGTTTCCATGATCCTAGCTAAAAATGTAATAATAAGTATTGAATGCTTCTTTTTGTAACTTCATTGGGGTGTAAAAGCGTTAACCGAAGTACATTTTGTATGAAGCGCAGAAATGCTTCTTTTTGTAACTTCATAGGGTTGTAAAAGCGTTGACCATGCGCACATTTTTAGAAAATTGACAAAAATGTGCGCACGGTCAACGCTTTTACAACCCTATGAAGTTACAAAAAGAAGCATTCAATTCTTAAATACTAGATTCACCTTTTTAAAATGCCAATGTATGTACATCCATTGATATTATATCGTTTCAACTACCATTGAAAATGTTTTTTATTTCAGATGGTACGAATAGCGTATAACAAGGGTGAACCTTGTCAAATTCAATAAACAGAAATGTAATAACATATCAAGACAAATTAAGGTTTTAATCTGCTTCCTCTGGAACCATACACATGGGCTCGATTACCGGATATTCATATGTTTAATTAATTTTTTTTTTCTTTCTAAAATTTTTCATCGTAACGCTGTCAATTTGTATTAAAATTTAATGTCCTCATCAATAAATATCACAATTTACTATCAGTGTTATTAATTCAAAATACGACAAATAGTTAAAAAGAAATTGATTAAACATATTTATATCCGCTCCCCAAGCCCCTATTGAGACAAACTCCAAAAAAAAGCTATGAATACCAATACGGATTTTTCTTAGAATTGACGGTCATCCTTTAAAAGTTACGGTCATCCTTTATAAATTACGGTCATCTTTAACCAATTACGGTCACTCTTGTTATGAATCGCTGATCCTGTTACGGTCATCTCGATTATGATTTACGGTCATCTTAGCGATTTTTTCAAATCCAATTTTCTCTTTCATACACATTTCTGTGTAGTAATTTGTGATTTCCGTGTGAACATTTTATAAATTTACATGCATCGTACAAATGTATGCTTAGTATAGAAAATGATATAGAAACACTTTAACAGACAATACAGATACTGACCTAGTTTTTCATCCGACATCTTTGGATGACCGTAAATGCAGTTACGGTCATCAGCTTTACCCCAGTGATAATAGCTATTTCTTCATGTGAGGTTTTTCAAAATTAAACTTGAAAATAACCTTTCTTAAGGTCACAGAAGTATACATCTAAAAATAGTTTGTTATGGTCTTTTTTTTTATGAGTTTTGAACAGCGGTATACAACTGTTGCCTTATTTATCTTTTCAAGACTAGTTGATATAGTGGGTTTTGCTTTTCATGTTTTCTCTTTCAGTCATTCAGCTGCTATACAGACGGTGTTGAGAGTCACATTAAATAACGAAACACTGTCGTCGTTATAACAACATATTGTGTCGAGATAACAACATCATTTATAGTACATGGCTTAACAATAGGACGAGCATACGAGCAGACAACGATCTGTATCATAGTTGCTACACATAACTATTACTTGTAAATCTGTAAACTATTTGGGTAATTTTGGTATTTAATGAAAGCATCATGACTTGGGGGTGGGTCACTGTTCACAAAAATTGTTCAGGTTTATTTAAAATAATTTAAAAACAAACAGAAATTCAAATAGGAGGGCATATTTGTCTGTAATGAAGATCGGAAGTACTTGATTCTAACCAGTTCGTGCAACATAAAGTTTCAAAACCAGAACGAATAAGATATAGTTTTGACATAAATAGTGTGAATGCTTGAATTATCAAAATTTAGCATAGAAAGCAATTGAGCTTTGAATAGTTTTATTCCTTAAGGGGAAGCAGATGAATAGATATACATATGAGTAACACTATTCAAACTGTACATAATTACTAGTTGAAACATTTGTAACAGACACACGATGAGATTAAAGACAGAACAATACTATGTCTCTTTCAAATAATGTACAATAAGAGCAAACAGAAAGTAATTTGCCATCAATCTGATTTCTACACAAATATATATTACTGAAAATTCGAAATAGAGGAGTCACTAGTGTTACAATATAGTAATTATATTATTTATTTAGCTTGGCCTAATTTGTTTTGTTGCCTTATAACATATATATTATGTTTAACTAACACTTATAGTAGTTTATGTCTAGCAAAACATAAGGCAATGGTAATAATACCATTACGTGACAAATAAACGCAAGAACACTCAGAACGGAGAAATAATGATGAGATATATATTGAAATATAAACATGCATCAACTTGCTAAAAATCTGCCGATATGCAACAAGACAATATCTTCTGACAGAAAATATAATAAGTGAATGGAATTTTGAAATAGAAATAACTGATATTAAACAGCTGCACCATGAGTGCATGATACGCCCGTCGCGTTTTCAAAGAAAAAATCAATTACTTCTTAATGTCATATCAGAAATTTATCAAAAAATAAAGGCAGGTTAATAGATAAGTCAGGCACAAAAGTTTAATAAAAACTGCTCGAAGTACTTTAAGGATATTGTCTGAAAACTAAATAAATAAAATCCCATATTAAAATAAGAAACTTAAAACCTAAAATTTATAAAACTCGATAGGGAGCTCACGTCAATAGAAATGAACAATCCACTAACGTTGATCAAAGCATTTTTAAGTTATTGTTCGACAACTGGACAATCAACCCTTTTTTAATGAATAAAACTCAAAACTTAGCAAAGTAAAATCTCTGAGAAAAAAACAAAAAAAACGAAAGGAAGTTCACATTAAAAGATACTAAACAAAATCACCAAAGTTACATGAAATCTGTTCAAAGCATATTTGAGTTATTGTCTGAAAACTGGAACATCCCACTTTTTATGAATAAAACTCCAAAACTCGGAAACGTTAAATCTGAAATATATTTAAAAATACGACAGGGAGCTCACGTCAACATATATAAACATTACACCGAATTACATGCAAATTTCTTGAAGCGGTTTTGATGTAATGTCCGACACGTCCGGATATCCGGACAAATGGTCGGCCAACGGGCGTATAAAAACAATAGCACAACTCTTATAACATAAAGACAAAGACATAAAAAGTGGAAAGTTGTCTCTTTGACAATCAAAGATACTGCAAGAAAAACAAAGCCTACATTTTGATTTGTATCTTATTTAGCCATGTAATTAGACTAGAAATGTCTTAAATTTGGATGAATTAATGAGAAATAATAGAAATCGTATTATTTTAATGGTACCGATAAATTTTAATGTAAGATTTGTATTGCAATGGCTTTAGTTTTAAACGTTATATATTATAGTTTAAGTTCAGGAATTTTAGAGATACATTCTATGATTCATGATGTTTAAAGAACAATTCCGTTTACAATAACATACTTCCAATAGTACACAATTGTTGTTGAATAACTTCACAATATCATACAAGAATTTTTCATATTTCTTGTTTCTTCATTTATACCAGCATCGTTCAATAACTTCACAACTTTTATATGTCCATTTGAATATGCTGCACGCAAGGCTGATTGTTCATTTTTATTGTCAATCGTTTTTTCTACAAGACTATTTATTTGTTTACCGTTAATATTAAGTAAGAATTTTACTGTGTCATGATGGCCTTCCCTACAAGCTAGATAAAGTGGTGTATCACCAACATTTGTTGTTTCATTTAAATTTAAACCAACATCAACTAATAACTTTACTACTTTGGTATGTCCTTTCAAACAAGCTAAATGTAAAACTGTCCGGCCAGCTTTATCTTTAATTGTTGTATCTACACGACTATTCAATGTTTGGCCGTTTAAATCCAGTAATAATTTCACTGTGTCACATTGACCTCTACGACAAGCTAAATTTAGTGGTGTAGAACCATTCTTTGTTGTGTCATTTACATTCATGCCGACGTCAACTAATAACTTAACTACTTCTGTATGTCCATAGAAACAAGCTAAATGTAAAACTGTCCATCCATCTTCATCTTTAATTGTTGTATCTACACGACTATTCAATGTTTGGCCATTTAAATCCAGTAACAATTTCACTGTGTCATATTGACCTCTTTCACAAGCTAAATTTAGTGGTGTAAAACCTTTATTTGTTGTGTCATTTACATTCATGCCGACGTCAACTAATAACTTTACTACTTCGGTATGTCCATTCAAACAAGCTAAATGTAAAATTGAATCTCCATTAAATTTCGTTGTAGTATCTACACGACTATTCAATGTTTGGCCTTTTAAATCAAGTAAGAATTTCACTATGTCACATTGGCCTCTACGACAAGCTAAATTTAGTGGTGTATAACCTTCATTTGTTGTGTCATTTACATTCATGCCAACATCAACTAATAACTTTACTACTTCTGTATGTCCATACAAACAAGCTAAATGTAAAACTGACCATCCATCTTCCTCTTTAATTGTTATATCTACACGACTATTCAATGTTTGGCCGTTTAAATCCAGTAACAATTTCACTGTGTCACATTGACCTCTACGACAAGCTAAATTTAGTGGTGTATAACCTTCATTTGTTATGTCATTTACATTCATGCCAACATCAACTAATAACTTAACTACTTCTGTATGTCCAAAGAAACAAGCTAAATGTAAAACTGTCCATCCATCTTCATCTTTAATTGTTGTATCTACACGACTATTCAATGTTTGGCCATTTAAATCAAGTAACAATTTCACTATGTCATATTGACCTCTTTCACAAGCTACATTTAGTGGTGTAGAACCTTTATTTGTTGTGTCATTTACATTCATGCCAACATCAACTAATAACTTTACTACTTCGGTATGTCCAAAGAAACAAGCTAAATGTAAAACTGTCCATCCATCTTCATCTTTAATTGTTGTATCTACACGACTATTCAATGTTTGGCCATTTAAATCAAGTAACAATTTCACTATGTCATATTGACCTCTTTCACAAGCTAAATTTAGTGGTGTAGAACCTTTATTTGTTGTGTCATTTACATTCATGCCAACGTCAACTAATAACTTAACTACTTCGGTATGTCCATTCAAACAAGCTAAATGTAAAACTGTCCATCCATCTTCCTCTATTATTATTTCTACACGACTATTAAATGTTTGGCCATTTATATCAAGTAACAATTTGAATATGTCATATTGACCTCTACGACAAGCTAAATTTAGTGGTGTATAAACTTTATTTGTTGTGTCATTTACATTCATGCCGACATCAACTAATAACTTTACTACTTCTGTATGTCCATACAAACAAGCTAAATGTAAAACTGTCCATCCATCTTCCTCTTTAATTGTTATATCTACACGACTATTCAATGTTTGGCCGTTTAAATCCAGTAACAATTTCACTGTGTCACATTGACCTCTACGACAAGCTAAATTTAGTGGTGTATAACCTTCATTTGTTGTGTCATTTACATTCATGCCAACATCAACTAATAACTTTACTACTTCTGTATGTCCAAAGAAACAAGCTAAATGTAAAACTGTCCATCCATCTTTTTTTTTAATTGCTGTATCTACACGACTATTCAATGTTTGGCCATTTAAATCAAGTAACAATTTCACTATGTCATATTGACCTCTTTGACAAGCGCAATGTAGCGGTGTTGCACCTGAATATGATGTGTCATTTATATTCAATCCGGTCTCAATCAATAACTTTACCACTTGCGTATGTCCATTTGCACAAGCTCGATGCAAAACTGACTCTCCATTAATTTCTGTTGTAGTATCTACACGACTATTCAATGTTTGGTCTTTTAAATCAAGTAAGAATTTCACTGTGTCATAGTCACCACAGGTACAAGCGTAATAAAGTGGTGTTAAAGATGTTTTTGATGTGTCATTAACATTCATACCGACATCAATCAATAATTTTACCACTTGCTTGTGTCCACCGAAACAAGCTTCTTGCAAAACAGACCATCCAAATATATTCCTTATGGTTGTATCTACACGACTATTTGATGTTCTGCCATTTAAATCAAGTAAGTATTTCACTGTGTCATAGTGACCTCTCTCACAAGCTAAATATAGTGGTGTGTCACCCCTCTTTGATGTGTCATTTATATTTATACCGATTTCAATCAATAAATTTACTACTTTTGTATGTCCATTCCAACAAGCAGAGTGTAAAATCGACCAGTTATTAGATAATTTCGTTGTCGTATCTACACGACTATTTATTTTTTTGCCATTTAAATCAAGTAAGTATTTCACTGTATCATATCGTCCTCTGTCACAAGCTAAATATAGCGGTGTAAAACCATTTTCTGATGTGTCATTTATATTCATACCGATATCAATAAATAATTTTACTATTTGCGTATGTCCAAAATAACAAGCTGTGTGTAAAACGGAACATCCCGCGATAGTCTTTGTCTTTGTATCCACACGACTATTTAATGTTTGGTCATGTAAAACTGAAGATCTAAATGTGGTCCTTGTTGTTGCATCTACACCAAGATTTGATGGTTTGTCATTTAAATCAAGTAAGAATTTCACTGTGTCATATTGACCTAAAAAACAAGCTAGATGCAGCGGTGTCAAATCATCCATAAATGTGTCATTTATATCTATACCGATCTCAATCAATAACTTTACTATTTCTGTATGTCCAAAGAAACAAGCTGAATGTAAAACTGACCATCCAAAAAATTGTTTAAAGGTCGTATCTACACGATTATTTAATTTATTGCCATTTAAATCAAGTAAGAGTTTGACTGTGTCATATTGACCTTTAATACAAGCATCATGTAGCGGCGTTCTATCTTCATTTGATTTTGCATTTATATTCATACCGCTCTCAATCAATAATTCAACTACTTCCAAATGTCCATGTATACAGGCTGCATGTAGAGCTGTCTGCCCATTTTTTTTTGTATGTAGATTTTGCGATTGATCAGAAATTTCTGCATTGATGTCATAATGATATTTCATGATATATTTAATCATTGAAATGTGACCGTTTTCACACGCTACATAAAAAAAAGATCTACCGTCTTTGTCTTTTACATTAAAGTGACATGGAGTTCTATCTATAAAATATTCTACAAAATCTATGTATCCCAAATAAGATGATACGAACAACGGTGTGGTCATATCTTCGTTAGGAACGTACGTAATCTCCGCTTGAGTGTCTTGCTCTTTCAGAAAAGACAAAAGTAGTTTTCTATATTCCTCATTTTCTGTCTGTATACTTCCAAACACATTCCAATATTTTCCTTTCATTGCTTCTTTGTATTGTCTTTTGAGATGATTTTTTTCCAACTCTGGTTGGATATTTATTACAAAGGGGAGACTACTTTGACCACACGACGAAAGCTGAATGCGCTGTGCAATGAAAGCAATGTCAACAAACTCTATTAAAGAATTCATTATAAATGGTGCAACGGCTGCTGAAATGATGTCAAACATTTTGTCGTGGATTGCAGTATATAAGTTATCTGATACGGTAATATAAATTCCTTGAAGACGCTCAAAACATTTGTGTATCGACACAATGGAAACGACTGATTCCAATTCACTCTCTCTGCATATAGCCTTTATTAGCTGTTTCATATGACTTGATTCTAATTTATCTTTACAACATTTGTTATTATTTATAACAAGCAGAGAAAGACAGAGAAAAGATGTTTCTGATTTGATTTTCATTTCTTTGATTTCTTTCTTAATTATTTCAACAGGATGAGTAAAAAATCTGGGATCCCGATTGACCTGAGTGCAGTACAAACCACATAAAAGAGGGAAAAAATCATAGAGACAAATATTTCCTAAGATATTCACTGTCTCCTCATTTACATATGACAATGCAATATTTCTCATTTCATCTGGAGAATTTTTATATTTGGTACTAAGGTTGCATTGTACAAGTGAGAAGCAAGTCAGTTTTGGAAATCCCTTGTGACTATATATGTTCTCTCTGCACGTGATTATGAATTTAGTCTCATATATTTTGGCGCTATCTTCATAGTCATCATTCTGATTACATGATTCAATCAACATACTCATTCTACCATCGTTTTGCTCCCAGGAGTCTGCTTTTTGTTGATTTATAGAAAATTTACCACAAATATCATCCAATACAAAAATTTGGAACTTCTCCGTCTTATACTGCTTAAATATTTCTGATGGACAATCACAATAAATTATTTCGTATCCTACCTTTTCAAGGGTCAATGCTACATGATAAGCGGCACAAGATTTTCCACAACCCGGAGATCCAGTAATGATCACACCCCTGTGTTTGTCAAGTGCTTGTACAATAAACGTCGTTGCTGAGGTGGAAATGTATTTCTTGTCTATTTCTCTCCATTTTGTCAATGTTCTTTTGTGTACATCTGAAAAAAAATCATCATTCTTATCCAAGTTCTTCCTTAAATGGGCATTTATTGTCAAATACTTGAATTATATAATATGTATCACCATTTCGTGTGTTTTCTAGTTTAGATCCCATCTAAATAATCAAGATGATTCCGAAGACAACTGACAGCCACACAGGCAGATATAAACATGAAGAAATATATAAATATTTAAGATGCCCGCGAAATTAAAATTGTGTAGGTCTGTTGGAATACAGCGAAAGGTTTAAAAATATGTAAATCATCGTATTAATAGGTTTAAGAATAATTCTTATGGATTGGACTATAAGATTTCATTTTTGTTTCTATTTAAATGTTAACAAAAATAGAATGGTAAATGATGAATGTGTCGAAGAGATAACAACCCGACCATAGAACAGAGAGCAGACGAAGGTCACCAATAGGTCGTCAATGCAGCGAGATATTCCCGCACCTTTATCTGCCCCCTAAGCAAATATTTATACTAGTTCAGTGATTATGGATGTCATACTAAACTCCAAAGTATACACAATGTACTAAGATTAAAAATTATACAAAACTAACAAAGGTCAGAGGCTTGGGACTTGGGACAGACGCAAAAATGCAGCCGGGTTTAAAATGTTGATGGGATCTCAACCCTCCTCCTATTCATCTAGCTAATGTAGAAAAATAGACGCATGACAATACGCACTTTTAAAATTATCTATCAGACACGTCTAGTACATGCATAAATCTTCTCAAGCGTAGTTGTTGAATTGAATGTCACATAAATACCGTTTAATTGGAGTTAAAGTATTGCCTTGCAAGAACTAGTAGTTAAAAATATTATAAAATTTCTTTATGTAGAAAGTTACCTTTATAGATATGCTGTGGGTCACTCGTGTGAATTTATATACCCAGGATTGTTTCCAAGGTGACCGTATACACAAAAATTCGGCATTCGATCCGTTTCCGCATTTATTTTTGTCCTCGGAAATTTTTCAAAGTAAAATGATTTTCTTTTTAAAAAATTGGAATGTTTTTATGTTCCTGGACATGAAGTTTAATTATCTGTTTTAGTTGCCAATTTAAGTGACACATTGAGATCCTTGTGCCACTTGACACGTTGGTGTCAAACACTAATTTATTTTGTTCAAGGTAATAACTAATTTGTTTATTTCAAAGATGTTGGTAAAAGAGGAACGAAAGATATGAAAGGGACAGACAAACTCATAAATCTAAAACAAACTGACAACGCATGACTAAAAATGAAAATGACAAACAGACAAACAAAAGTACACATGATACAACAAAGAAAACTAAAGAACAAACATCACAAACCCCACCAAAAACTATGGGTGATCTCAGGTTCTCCGGAAGGGTAAGCAGATCCTGCTCCATATGTCGCACCCGTCGTGTTGCTTATGTGATAACAAACCCACTAACTAGTCTTATTCGGTAGGTCACATTCATGAAAGGGAAGGGGACCGTAGTTACGGCGTACGGAACATATCCGATATCATTTGTGAAACGGTTATTCCAAAACGGTCAACCAACTCGTGATGGCGTCCGTAAAATTTACGAAGGGATGATTTCAACTTCACCATTTGGAACTCTTAGTTTAATAGCTTTCTTGTGAGCAGCAACCCTCTATCAAGAAAATCATGATGGGAAATGCAAGCACGGGAATATCGTATCAATTAGGAGATATATACCCCGTATGCAGGTGATGTTGGAATGTTGCTACTTAGAGAAAACATCACAAAACTCCACATATAGAACGATACATAGCTGAATCACCAAAATGTTTGACTAAACATCTTTTTTTAAAGTACTGACTACTACTCTTTCTACAGTTAAAATGACCGTCTTAATATTGTGATGAAATATATACTACCATTGGCGTAAACCATATATGAATTGTCGGGTTGTTGTCGCTTTGATACATTCCACATTTCCTTTCTCAATTTTATTATCACAAATTCGAAAGACCTACTGCTTAATCTTCGATCACAATCATTACAATTTTGCCGCAACATAACGACTTTTGATTTTCTAGGCTTTACACTTCTTTACCCCATGCTCAGTTGATAGATCAGCTTCACCATCTCATTAAACAGAGCTTTTTCTATAAAAAGGGAATCGTAGATCCACATTTCACATTTTGTAGTATGATTATTCTAGTTTTGTGAAGAACCACGATGTTAATCTACCAGAACATATACTGAAGATGATATTCTTAAAATACTGGACATTTTGATCAACAATATATTTGTTGAGTTTGGTGGATTGATATTTCAACAAACAGTCGGTATTTCAACGAATACTTATTGTGCATTCCCTACTAGCTGATTTGTTTTTGTACTCGTAGGGAGTAAGATTTATTCATAAAATCAGAACATTTTAAGAGATAAAAAGAAAAAGCACATTTCGAAATTCTTTAATTTTACTTTCAGATATATTGATGATGTCCTATCATTTAATATCCACTGTGTCGATGTCTCTTCTGGTGGACATTTTGTCCCCGAGGACATCATCCGCCCAGTAGCAAAACTTAAGTTGCTTGAATTTACGAAGATCAAACATTAAGCTGGTGGATCGGATGTCGCCCAGTATAAAAGTCCGAAACAGACAGTACTATGGACACGGTGTCATCTGCTATTGATTGGTATACGTCGATGAAACAAAAAGAAGTCTAAACAAACGTATGTGCGGTCATAGATCAGACATTAATTAACCTCAATGCAAACGACATTCTTTACAAGAATTTCAATCAGCCCGATTATTCCATTATTTCTATGACAGTACGTTTTATCGGAAAAACTATACCATAGCTCTAACAATCCTAATCTTGCAACGCCTTTCTGTAGACAAAACGAGGACTGCTGGATTAGTCAATTTGGAACTGCGACACCATATGGTTGCAATTACAAAATTGATGGTATAGGTATCCTTCGTGTAGCTCGGTGAATGTGATGAATATTTTCAACTGTACTCATCGGCGTAGACGCAGTTATTGTCATCGTCATTATATGTCACTTACTCTGCATGATATCTCTATTCATGACTTGCTGTACAAAGCCGTTAAGTATTCATCACATTCGCACGAAACTTAATTCATTACCCCTTTCAAAACTTCATACTCTGTTCATCTTATGTTTGGAAACCAATGTTACAAACTCTCAAGCAAACCAATACAAACTTACAGCTATAATTTCGGATATGCAAGTCACAGACTTTTCAAGCAAGTCCGCATTGGAAAAGATGAAAAAGAGAAAAAAATCTTTCTTTAATATTTCATTTGTCAACGAATGTCTCGATGGCGTCAACTTAGGCAATATCCTTCATCATAAATTATTTCAATCGAAAATACCTCTTTATCTAAAAGATCAGTCTGTACCAATCATTTCTTATAAAATTGAGAATGGAAATGGGGAATGTGTCAAAGAGACAACAACCCGACCAATAAAAAAACAACAGCAGAAGGTCACCAACAGGTCTTCAATGTAGCGAGAAATTCATGCACCCGAAGCTGTCATTCAGCTGGCCCCTAAACAAATAGATACTAGTACAGTGATAATGAACGCCATACTAATTTCTAAATTGTACACAAGAAACTAAAATTAAAAAACACAAGACTAACAAAGGCCAGAGGCTCCTGACTTGGGACAGGCGCAAAAATGCGGCCGGGTTAAACATGTTTATGAGATCTCAACCCTCCCCCCTATACCTCGAGCCAATGTAGAAAAGTAAATGCATAACAATACGAACATTTAAAACTCAATTCAAGAGAAGTCCGAGTATAATGTCAGAAGATGTAACCAAAGAAAATAAACAAAATGGCAATTATACATAAATAACAACAGACTACTAGCAGTTCACTGACATGCCAGCTCCAGACTTCAGTTAAACTGATTGTAAGATTATGATTTCATCATATGAATATCAGGCACAATCCTTACCGTTAGGGGTTTAGTATCATACCATCTTAACATATATGAGAAGAACATAACCCGTGTCATGGCAACAACTGGTTTTTAAATAAATGTGTTTAGTTTCGATGCAAAGACCCTATAAGTGAATCAATATTAACGCCAAAATAAGCAATCTTTAATGGGCTGACAACAGTATCGTAACTATATCCCTTCTTGATAAGTCTATTTAAAGGTTTTGTTAGTTTCTGAGGTGAATACTGACATTTTTGTGCTTTATAAAGAATATTTCTATAAAAAATTGGATGTGAAATACCTGAACGTAAATAAAATTTTCAATTATTAACACGTTTTGCAGGATCTGAATATTGATGACTTCAAGTCGTTACTTCCTGATTGCACTTGTTATAGTTCCCAATTCACATATAAACCGGTTGGCCACGTTATAACCGGTGACCTCAACATTGTTGATAACACTTCTCTACGAAATGTGTTATCGAAAGGTTCAAAATATTGTGAGCCTGAATCCATCAATTGCAAATACAACTTTAAAATGTTGATGGATTCAGTCGAGGATTTTGCCAGGAAATTGGCTGAGCGCGAGAAGGAAGACGTAGACACTCTTCCGAATGGAATAAGGCAGTGAGGTCGTTGATACAAATCAGAATTAGGAACCTGAATGGGTCTATCAATGTCCATGCTACGTCAATCTTTAAAGACCCTTATGTTGCAAAACACTTATCCTACATTCAATACAAATATGTTGTTGTCCCCGCAGATAAAGCCCAAAACAATATCGTTTTTGTGTGAAAAACTCATTAAATTAACTGCTTGATAAACGAATTAGGTATTGACAATTCACTCTGAAACTCAACATATACCCTCACGACACTTACAGAGAGGAAATCCTGAATAATCATAGGTCTTTTCTATGTTCCTTTGGAATTTCAACCAAAGATGATGAACTGGATCTTCCATCACTGTATTGGATACCTTAACTACATAAGTGTCCTTACAAACAACGGTATATTGCTGGGTCTTCTAAGTGTTCCATGAAACATCTTTCTAGATTATTAACATCTATTCTATCAGCAATCAAAGACGGGCTTCAACGTTATTGTGAAACTGCCTATTTTAAAGATGGCGTGAATCAGATGTGGGTACTTAAACATTCCAAAGATCTTTTCGGGTACATACAATCTAACTCTCTTTCATCTTGTTATAGTATTAAAACATTTGACTTTTCTACACTTTACACATTTTCTACACATTTCAAACTAAAAGACAAATTGAAAAAGTTGGTGTTGCTTTGTTTCATAAACAAAAATGGCCAACGTAAATACGTGTCGTGTCTTAGGAAGAGATAAATCCTACTTTGTAAAGGATCACTCTGATTCAAACAAAACATTCTCTGAAACTGACATTATCAAGGTGCTTGATTTCTTGATAGACAAAATATTTGTTACGTTCAGAGAACGTGTTTTTTCAACAGACTAATTGAATTCCAATGGGAACGAATTGTGCCCCTCTTCTTGCCGACTTGTTTATTTTATTATTATGAGGCTGACTTCATACAAGAACTTCTTCGAATGAAAGATCAGAAGTTAGAAATATCCTTTAAAATACTTTCCGCTGTATAGATGATGTTCTTTCACTAAATAATTCATTTGTTGGTGCCTATGATGAACGCATCTATCCCATTGAACTAGAGATAAAGGAAGGACAAAAGATACCAGAGGGACAGTCAAGCTTATAAATCGAAAATAAACTGACAACGACATGGCTAAAATTGAAAAAGACAAACAGACAAACAATAGTACACATGACACAACATATATAAAAAACTAACGAATAAACAACACGAACCCAACCAAAAACTAGGGGTGATCTCAGGTGCTCCGGGCGGGTAAGCAGATGTGGCACCCGTCGTGTTGCTGATGCGATCGCAAACTGGTAAAAAGTCTGATTCGGTAGGTCACATTCATGAAAGGGATGGTGATTGTAGTTACGACGTTAAGAACATATTCTATATCATTTGTGAAACGGTAATTCGATAACGGCCAACCAACTCGTGATTGCGTCCGTAAAATGTACGAAGTAATGATTTCAACTTCATCATTTGGAACTCTTGGTTAAATAGCTTCCTTATGAGCAGCAACCCTCTATCAAGGAAATGCAAGCACGGGGATATCGTATATATGTTCGCTGGATACTTAAATAAAGCTGATAAAATAATTGTACGCGTTTAATACTTGCATTTGTGTTCTTCCTTTCAAACGGTTGGAAAGTATACGTTTATGTAAGGGTAATCTGTATACGATTTAGTGTTCTTTATTTTATAGCACTCAAAAATAATAGTATGAATTCAATCAATTAAGGGAGAAAAAAAAGAAAAACTAATATAACAACACTAAAGCAGAGAGAAACAGTCTTGTCTTGTGTTTTCCATTAGCAATATCTGCTAAAAACTCATTTTGATTAGATCAAGTGTTTTCTATACTAAGGCTATCAATGATGTATATAAACTTATTTGGGAAGGGAGTCAAAAACGACTCTTATCATACATTGTCTCTCTTTCTCTCTTTATTTTTGCTCGTCATCTATGTTATCGTTAGTGTTCGCTTGATATTGGGGTAAAATGGCTTCTTATGCTTTTAGTTTGGTTAACATTTTCTTTTCTATTTCGAGTTATGAAAAAAACCGACTAAAATAAAAAAAAAAAGATAGAGTCACAATCCAAATGTGTTCCTTATATGTCCATATACTAAAAAGTGTGTCTAAATGATTCGATTAAGCATTTTAGTGTTTGTTCCGTCAGTATTTCCATAAATCATTATGACATGTATATTACCCCTTGTATGATGTGTACATTGCACAAACATAAATATTATTGCAATTGTATTGACATCTTTTTTTTGTGTTATTAAGTTTTTTTTATTTAATTCTATATATCGTTGTCTTTTTTATCTCTTATGATCTTATTACCTGTGAGTGTTCATTATGTTATCTTTTTAAAAGATTTTAGAGAGCCGTGGTGTAGTGGTTAGTGCATCGGACTACTATTACAAAGGTTCCTGGTTCGATTCCCGTTTGGGATGAAAATTTCAGGAACTCAATTTTCGGCTCTCCCTTAACACCATTTGCGAATATGGTCTTGAGGAAACGATGATAGTCCGTCGGAAGGGGACGATAAATGGTTGACCCGTGTTAAGAGAATGCCATATCTCTTGCACGTTAAAGACACCCTTGTAGATTTCGAAAAAGAGTAGGCTAATGCCGCTACAAGGCAGCACTCGCACCCGCAAAGTGGAAAGGGATTAATGTAAGTTGCAAAACTTGTTTCCCAATCCACTCTAAATAAATATGTTTAAACTAAAAGATTTTATAATTATTGAAGGCAAATATAAAATGAATTTATGTAACAAATACTTATTTTGTATTTGTTTTATTTACAACATTTACCGTTTGTTATAAATTGATAGAGGTTTGTTTTTATTTGTAAATAACATAGATATAAACATGTTTGATTTGATTTCCTTGAAACGTTATTCGGGATTACAAATGATATATTCCAAATTTGATGAGATATACCTCTTTTATTATTATTTTCTATTTCTAATATCTCCAATTTCTGAATAACAGAACTCAGATGCTGATTGGTGTTTTCCATCTGTTTCTCAAGTCGTATGAAATCTATTATATCACTGTCATTGGTAATTGTTGCACTCATTAAATCATCGATCTCTGACTTTAAGTCTGGTACAATTTTTAGTATGGCCTGTTAGATAAAACAAAAGTGTAGTTTATACTTTGTAAATTACAAGCACTACATAAACCAAGGCAAATACGCATGGTAATATAACAATGTGGTATTTTCCCTGAAAAAAATGATTTTACATTATTACAAATCGACTAAAAAACACCAACAAATGTAATAACCTATTTTTCTTTGAATTAACGAGACTTATAAATCATAACGGAAATGTAACGATTCTAATCTAAAAATTCGATCCCTCAATTTAATGTAATAGAATCCGTATAAGAAGACCATTTAAAAAATGACTCTAGTATAGCATATTAACTAAGAGATTAAAATCACAATTAAGCTGAAATATTGCTACACTGAATTGGTTTTATTTAAAAAGCTGAAAGGAGTAGGTCCGGTAAGGACCGATTTTGGCCTCAAATTTCAGATTCATCTGACAAAAGATTTTTACCACTTTTCAAACACTTATGTGTCTATTAATTTCATTTGATTCAATAAATTTATGTGAAAGATTTAAAAACGTTCCGATTCAAGCTTAAATATGAAAGTTCTACCAAATATGCCGAAAAATGTCACTTTTCAGATGGTTTTTGTCAAAAATGAAAGTGGCCGCATCCGTGTTCATCCTCAAACTTTATATATGTTATGTATTATCATCAAATGCAACTTACATTTCTATATTTAGGATGAACACGAATTCGGCCACTTTTGTTTTACACGGAAACCGTCTAAAATTTAACTAAAATGCTAGAATTATGAAGATTTCAGTAATTTAGCATGACTAGTTGGTGCTAGTACCCGATATATGTGCATTGTATTGGCAAAACAGATCATATTTATGTAGCAGAAGCATTCTACTGTCCATTAAATAACTAAAAGTTTACATTTTAACAATTTTGTAAAACTGCTATAGTTTAGGGCCAAAAAGGGGTCTTACTGGACCTACTCCTTTATTTCTTTTGCTGGTAAAGTTTTGATTTCAACTAGCAATCAACGTCGATTTGAAGATTTAATTCAGGTAGCCTTTATGTGTATTGTGTATTGTACAATCAATGCATGGTATAAATCGAAAGTTTAGTTATAAGTTTATGGTCCATGAATGGTATAGAAATAGTTATAGTCGAAGTTTGGGTACTTCAATTAACGGTATAAATAAATAAATATAGAGTTTGGGAAATTTGAAAGGTATAAAAAGTTATTATAGAGGTAGGTTTTTTTCATCACTGATTGGAATACATAGTTATTTTTATTAGGTGCGTTGATGATCACTGAATGGTGAAAAAAAATATCGTTGAATTAAATTAATACACTACACTAATCTAAACAATAACAATTTATATCATTCAGTGATCTAAAATTTACATTATCATTATTTTACGTCATTAAGTTATGGTAGAGTTACATTTAGGATCACTGATAATTTATATACAATATTAGGTCAAATTCAGAAAAGTAGGAGGCTGATTTACTGCGAAATGGCGAGGTTTGACATAGACTAAATAAAGTTTTTATACTGCAGCTTAAATTATTATTTTCATAGCTAAAATGTATTAAAATTGTTACACAAATTTAAATTTATCTTCATCCTTTAACGAACCTCTGATTGTCGGAAAAGTGTTCCATGTTGAAATTAACATTGAACACAATATAGCTGTTGGTAGTAGCAGTATAAACATAATTATTGTAAAAGAAAAAAAATGTTCGTGAATGAACATGAGTAGTATAAATAGTTATTGAGAGGTTAAGGCATTGTATAGTATAATTGATATTGATTGTTTCTCTCCTTTTTTTTTTAATTTATTTTACTTAAAGTTAAAAATTCAACATACTTAACTTTCCAGTTATATATCTTTAAATGATACACGTTTATCATGAAGGCTCTCTTATGTCTTCAAGCTAGTTAATCTAAAAACATTAGTATGATCAAATATAATTTATCAGATTACCTTAACTGCACAGTTCCATATTTCTGAAAACCTGGTTTCAGTAACTTCGCCGCTCTCTGAATGAACAATGTAATTTCTGTAAAATTTAATCCTGGAAATATCTGCAGCTGTGGTATGAATCGTTTCCACTGGAAGATTATCTTGGATGTCAAGATCTGTAAAATGTCTTAGTAAAAATGTCATCAATGACACATCAAACATCTCTGATGACACTCCCGGCGACCCTAGAAAAGAGATCGAAACACCTATAGTCGCCGTCACGTAAAATTGGCACCATGATTTTTGTCGAAGATCAGTCGCATTTACTCGAGATGATGTTTTTCATATATGGATAAAAATCCATTTCAAATATATAAAAACTGTCCTACCTTCTATTGTGTATGCACTGTATAATCCTGACCTTCACATTTTTCAAGATTATTTACATGGCCAAGCCGCCATCTTCGTTTCTATGAGGATCCTTTATTTACATAACATTCGTTACTTTCCGGCAATGTCCGTGTAATTGATGTGATACAGTTTCGCGCGCTTTTTACAAGTAAACAATAACACGAGTTGTGGAATCGACAAGACATATATGTTACCGAAATATGACCCGGAGAATGGACAGAATTGTGTTTCACACGAAGAAAGAATAAAATATAAAGGTAATGTAACAAACAAACAAACAAAAAAGCCTAAAAAATATCCAATCACAACAAATGAAGAAGACGGAACTTAACATATTTCAGGGATTAGTGGGGACAGAGAACATGCTTTTCGGACAAAAAAACCGTCAACCATTATAGCAAAATCAAACTAGGGAACATGGGAAATTATAAAAAGTCAGTAAGCAGGAGTCAAAAAAAAAGGGGGGGAGGTAAGCAGTGGTCTTGGAAGTAGTATGAGTCAGAATTTTATTAGTTTGAAATCCAAACAATAGGTTTGCTACTAAAATACACAACAAAGACAAACAAACAGACAGGCATATTAAAATTACAGAACGATAGTCATTAAACACTACAAACATGTAGCATTGAAAGAAAAACAAAAACATAGATTATTAGATTAATAGTATTAATTATAATATAATATAATATAAAATTCAATTTTGAAAGTAGCATTTTAACTTTTGAAGCAAATCCATCATTTAACTGCTTGTTAGCTTTATAAACATTATATAATAAAGACTCATTTTCATTTGACTTTAAAATATGTAACCAAAATCTACTAAAATACACAACAAAGACAAACAAACAGACAGGCATATTAAAATTACAGAACGATAATCATTAAACACTACAAACATGTAGCATTGAAAGAAAAACAAAAACATAGATTATTAGATTAATAGTATTAATTATAATATAATATAATATAAAATTCAATTTTGAAAGTAGCATTTTAACTTTTGAAGCAAATCCATCATTTAACTGCTTGTTAGCTTTATAAACATTATATAGTAAAGACTCATTTTCATTTGACTTTAAAATATGTAACCAAAATCCTACAGAAGACTTAAGGGCCTGTATACCAATAGGGTACATTCCCAATTCAGCTAATACAGCTGTATTTACTGCCTTTGAATTAACATTTAGAAGACCTTTCGCAAATTTGATTTATAGTTTTACTGATTCCATAGATAAATATTGAGATTCAAGAGTTTTGTTGTTCTTCACAATATTTAGCGACCATATCTCACTACAATACAGTAATATCCGGCTAACACAAGAATTAAATAGTTTCATATGGGAAGAAACATCCATCTCATCTGAGTAGAGTATTTTTCTAATACAAAACAATGCCTTAGAAGCTTTTTTTACATAGGAGATTTACAGCATTAGTCAAAATTCCTGATGGCTTGAATAGTATACCTAAATATTTATATTCTGTGCAACATTCAATTACTTCATTATTCAATACAAACTGGTCTTTTGTAAGTTTTTTACAACTTTTATTAAATATCATTGTTTTTGTCTTGTTAATATTGACAGTCCAGTTCCAGATAATATGAGAAAATAGCTATTTTATTGATTTTCAATTTAAAAATGATGATACATGTGTGAAATATCTGTTGAGATGTTTTCTGGTTAAAAAAACAGACATTGATTGTATAAATGAAGCCTTTGAGTTCATGAAAATAGTAGATGATACAGAAACAGCAGAAACACACTTCATGTTTCAAGTTATCTTGTTAACATCAATTTGTGTAAATGTCAATACAACATATTTGCTACATATGAATTCAACAAAAGCAAAGTGCATGAATTAAAATGGACTAGGGTGCCACAGATAATTCTAATGGTATATTTTAGAATTTATGAGAGAAAAAATGACACTTAAATTTCTTTTAATGACGAATGGTAATGCTTACCATTCACAGGTAAACATTAGTTCTTATTTATTTTCCATGTTGATCCTTTAATAATTGACTTTTATTTCTTGTGGATGATATTCTTTTCATTGCACATACATTTACAGAATACCCAAGTCCACATTAACTACATCTCTTGTTTTTAAATCTGCTCTATGTTACAACTTATAATTGTTGTTAATTGTTACAAGAGGGCTATTGTGAAGTGTCATTATGAGTTTTAGTAATATTTGTTAAAGTCTATACGTTTAACAATGATGTCAGTTTGTATATATGCAATGTTAAGCAGCAGTTTATGGACAGAACACGTTCTCTAATAAAATAGTACAGACAACAAGCTATTACATGATCCGCTGCTAAAGTTACTGATTTTCACAAACTGGCAGAATCATATATCGGAACAGATGACATGGAAGATAGTCGAAGAGATTTACGACAGACATTTGCAGCTGTGTGTCATCAAACTACATTGCCGCTTACAAATGTATAAAAGGTCCTGATATGAAAAAGTGTAAAACATGCAAAAGATAAATCTATGGACCTTATGAATGTACAAACACAAAACACATATATATCTCATACATGTTACTGTAATTTATGAGCCCTGAAGTTTGGGAATTTTAAATAAAATAACAAGCATTTCTGAGAGAACTGCATGGCAGCTATGCAAAAACATTGTCCCCTACGTATACTGGTTAAGAATTCATTGTTCTGAAACGAAATTCTGACTGAAGACTGTACGGTGACCTATTATTGTTAATATCTGTGTCATTTTGGTCTCTTGTGAAGAGTTGTCTCATTGGGAATCATACCACATCTTCTTTATTTCCGCCATCTATTTTTATATTGTTAAAGACTGAATGTTGACTTTTTAATGCAGACTGGAGAGTAAAGCTAACACCAATCAATTTTTTATATTCTTTATGCTGAGTTTCTGTTTCATTCTTATACTAATATATATCACATCAACTGTTTCATGTTTAAACATTACAAATTATTATACCAGATTAAAGAATGAGACAATATTTCAGTGTAAAATAGATATTCCATTGTAAAAATTATGAACATTGACAGCTTTCAGAATTAATGCACTACCGAATTAGACTATTTCCCGGATTTGTAATCACATCAGCAACACGACGGGTGCCGCATGTGGAGCAGGATCTGCTTACCCTTCCGGAGCACCTGCGATCACCCCTAGTTTTTGGTGGGGTTCGTGTTGTTTATTCTTTAGTTTTCTATGTCGTGTCATGTGTACTATTGTTTTTCTGTTTGGTTTTTTCATTTTTAGCCATGGCGTTATCAGTTTATTTTAGATTTATGAGTTTGACTGTCCCTTTGGTATCTGTCGTCCCTCTTTCCAATACATTCTATCATGTTGGTTTTTTTCATTTTCGGATTAAGTCCCTTAATGCATTAATGATCATAAGTTAAAACTGGTCCCCATCTTAACCTTCCCTTCAGTTCTTTTAACTTGCAAAATTATTATGTATAGATAAACTTCTACATAATTTGTATAGCTATACATGCATCTCATGATCTATAGCCGTATAGATGTACATTAAAAAACATTTTCAATAAAAACAATACAACAGTGTATTTAAACAAAAAATATGATTTATTTACTAAAGATACATGATACAATGTGCATGTGCTTTTGTATATATATTTGAATAATTACATTAGATGTATGTTTCATTACAATACGTTATTCTGATTGGCTAACTGCACATCTTTTGTTATTCCTTAAGCAGTTGTATCACTCAATAAAACTTCTCATTCATGATGACACGAGGTCCCACAATAAAGTGCACAGGTAAATAAAATAAAAACCTGATAAAAGGCGTGTTTTCATGATCCTATAGGTAAAAATGTAATTATAAGTATTGAATGCTTTTTTTTGTAACTTTATAGGGTTGTAAAAGCGTTGACCGTGCGCACATTTTAAGTATGAAGCGCTTCCGCGCTTCATACAAAATGTACTTCGGTCAACGCTTTTACACCCCAATAAATTTACAAAAAAGAGCATTCAATTCTTAAGTAACAACATGAACAACAAGTTAAAATTAAAAACTTAACCAACATTAAACACTAAAATTAAAGTACATTTTATAAACACAGTTAAAATACATATCTTTAACACAAACATGATAAATGAACTGCATGTATTTACAAAATGTACAATCAGAATAAATATTTATCACAGTTGTTGTAACTAAATATCACAGATGTTGGAATTAACGGTATATCACAATTATTTGAATTAACGTTATATCACAGTAGTTGAAAATAAGGTATATCACAGTAGTTGAAAATAAGGTATATCACATGTTGAGACTTTATCACAGATGTTGATTAAATGTATACAGGATGGGTAAACAGCAATCACTCAACTAACTGTCCAGAAACTGTTATCAAAGAATCAGTAATTGAAGATTAAACAAAGGTATGTTAAGAAAGGCATCCTGATCTGTAAAGAAATGTAGATAGTTCCAATGTATCAAGCTGTATCAGTTCTGAAACTGACACTTAAATAGTTGCATGCACAATTTCTTTAACATAAATGATTGGAAATAACTTTTTGACAGTAAATAACTTTTAAAGTGCAAGTGTAGGGAGGAAACATTTTTTTTATGGTAATTCAAATTAAAAATATTATATTTTCCCACTGTCCACCACTAATATAGAACAGATAAGCCAATTATAGCCATCCAGTTTTGTTTTGTTTTTTAATTTTAATTGATGGCATTTTTATCGGTTTAAAGAGTTTCCAGTATTATAAATAGTAAATCACTTTTATAGGAACGATGGGAATTTTTCTGTTTATCATACTTCTAACCATGCTTTGAATATATATTTTTTTTTACATTGCCATAAGTACAATGTATGTTTGATTAACCTACATTTAAAATATCTTTAATAAATACAAATTATGGGGTGTTCATGGTACTTTTTTACTGGCATGAAAGAAAGACATCACTGTTTCATCTCTTCCAGTGGAGAATTCAGTGGTCAACTGAGGTTCCGGTGGTTAAAAATGGAGAAGCAGCGAAGGCAGACATTCTTCGCAAGAGCAGGTTTTGTGCAACACCTGTTGTGTACCAATTGATCACAAGCATCACACTGAAACCAGAATATATACTTGTCCTTTTGAATAGGCTTGGGTGGTTCAAAGCTACCACATGTATTGCACAAAATCTCATCAGCATCATTGGTGGTATGAGAGACGATGTCCCCAAAGTCATCGTAATTTTCAACGTCATTCCCCTCCTCTTCGCCCTCTGAAAACATGTAAGGAATTTTCCTTTGGCTGTCTTGGCTGTCATCGTCCGTCATGTCAATCACCACTGTATCGACGTCTTCGTCTCTGATATCAAGATTCCTGAGCTTTTCCTCAAACTCCCTTTCCACGTGAGCCTCAAATTTAGCCCAGCGCTCCGTATTGTTACGGGACTGGACCTCCTCAAAAAGCTTGATAATGTCTTTTTTCTTGCAACTAGAATTAAATCTAGCTACATAGCCTTTTAAGTAAGACCAAACCATATCGATGGGATTGAGCTCACAATGATAAGGCGGTGTGCGTAAAATCTCATGGCCATTAGCTGATGCAAGGTCATTTATTATATACCTAGGTTGAGGCTTTTTTTGCTTCACTAAATCAAGCAGCTCGGCCTTTTTCATTTTCCTATCTTACTGAACAATGCTCTTCTCCAGCCATGCCGAGATCTCTGACTTGTTGCTGTTAGTGTTTTGTACCCTTGAGTCAGGATCTAAGTGGCTGTGATACGGAGCATTGTCCATTATGATTACAGACTGCGGAGGCAGCTTAGGGAGAATGTATCTCTGAACCACTCTGTAAAGTGCTCCTTATTCATCTCGTCATGATTATCAGAGCTATTGGTTTTCGACTCAAATATAAGACCACATCCGGGAATAAGGCCTTGTTGAGAGGAGCCAACATCTAAAATTATCATTCTAGTACCCTTGCAAGAAGGTACTTTCCGATGGGTACCTTTACAGTGGGGCTCAAAGACAGACATGGACGTGCTGGGAACATCCAGCCAGTCACCCTTTACTACATGATTACTGTTCAACCAAGTTTCATCTAGATATACAATATGACGACCCTGCTGCCTAAACTTCATATCTTACGAAGATATGCCATTCTCAAGAAAACGATGTCCTCCCTCTCCGACACAAATCTTCGGCTTGACGCATTCTTACAGAACCTGAAAAAAATTATCATATAAATATAAACATTCACAATTGCATAACATTTAAGGGTTACACTAAAACATACATGTAACAGGGGGCGCAGGGAACATACTTTTGAATCTAAAGTTAAGATGGGTCGATAACATTCTATATTTGTCAGTTTAAGAGGTTACCGCATTTTGATAGACTTCTGCAGGTTAATGCTTAAATGGAACCTATTACAAAAGTGATTGATGCATTAGATTTTATTGCACATATATGTTTAATAACTTGTAGCTTTAAATTTTAATTGCAGTTTATTTATTTTCAGACAATTTTGCTGATGACTACAGAGCCAAAAAATATTTCCAAGATGCATAGATGATGTCTTTAAATGTGTATTTAATGCAGGAAAATACTTCATTACTTCAAGTTACATACCTAGGGATAGTTATATGGCTGTGGTACTAACTAACTACTTAAAAGCTTTATATTTATGAAGGTAGAATCCCTGGATCTGTCATACTTTTTATATAGATGCCTAATGTTATTGAGTTTCAGTATGTCACATGTCTATCGACCTTGACCTTATTTTTATGGTTCAGTGATTGGTGGACTACTTGAAAAAAATATAGTATTCTTAATTTCTGTCTTAATATGAGTAAAATGATAAATTTGCCTGTTTTTCAACACTGCCGGTGAATTTGGCTCAAATACCATGGTATTTGCCATTTTGGATATTCCTTTTTTACCCTCGAGAGTGTCTTCCCACCAAAATTACTAAGAACCTTTTTAACATTATCACGTTTATTTAAAGACAACATGGTTCAGCACTATTAATTGAGATAAACTAAATACTTTTACAACAAAAATGTCAGATATAAGGTGGAAAAAAGACTACACAAATGGATAATTAAATAATGGAATAACAATGACGTTTAAACATGTGTAGAAACCATGGCATTACAAGAAGCTAGCACTAAATTGTATATAAGTACATGTATAATTCCCGAATTACAACGATTTCTCATCTCTGTACAGACAGTTTCAATCAAAATTTATTCAGTGTAATTAAACAGATATAAAATGTTATTGAGGGATATTTGATATCTGTTCAAAATTACCGGCTTTGGACTTTGATAAATGTTTGAAAATCACAGTTATGCAGACTTTTTTTCTAAACACTTTCAGATGTTGTGCTGATTTTTGGTATGTGAGTTTACCATGACGAGTTGCACATCAAGTTTAAGTTTAGTTTGACTCTCCTGATTTTACCAAAGTTGAGGATTAATGACTTTGAAATTTGTTGAAAACACAGTTATGCAAAAAACAATTATATACGCCTTCGGATTTTGAGCTGATGTTTGATATGTGCGACTTGAAATTTCAGATTTTTCAATTTTTTGAGACGGGACCATTCATTTGTTTTGACAAATCTAGTTGTTAGATGTATTTTTATTTGTATCCATTTAATGAATTCAGCCATTTTTTACATGATTTAATAGTTTGTTCTTATATTGTACTGTTACACCACTGTCAAATGTCAGGGGAGGGTTGGGACCCCACTTAAGTACAAGTTTAATAGTGCCACATTCTGTATGTACGTGCCTGTTATTCAGTGGTTGTTGTTTGTTGCTGTATAAGATATTCTTTTTTTCATTGCTTTGTTCATCAAAATTGTTCAGCATTTGTGTTTGACTATGGGGTATGGACTTGACTCATTGTTGAAGGCAGAACAATGGCATATAGTTGTTAATTTTAGACAGTATAACAGATTACTATAATCATGATAATTTGGTTTGTTTAAGTTGACCAGGAAGCTAGAAATATTAAATTGGAGGCCTGTTTCTTAAAAATACTATATGAAATTCAATATTCAAATTAAAAAAATGTGTTTTGTTTATTTCTTACAAATGTTTTCTGATAACAAATTTGATGAAGAAAAAACATTTTGGTCAAGCAGAGAAAATAATTCGGAATCCAGAATGAGATCTCAACATACCTGTAGTACAAAAAGGCAAAAACGTAACGTTTGAATTGTTTTACATTGTCTTATCGGGGCCATTTATAGCAGACTATGCGGTATGGGCTTTGCTCATTGTTGAAGGCCATACGATGACCTGTAGTTGTTATTGTCTGTGACATTTTTGTCTCTTGTGGACATTTGTCTCATTGGCAATCATATCAAATCTTCTTTTTTATATATCCCTACTCAGTGTAACAAGAAAAAGTAACTGTTGTGCTAGTCCAAATGGTTATGACGTCTTGCAAGGCTATTTTAAAAAAATTCGGGACGCCTTCCTACAACGTCTTAGGAAGGCGTCCCAAAAAACAGACGTCATAATTATTTGGACTACTGTTGTGTTTGGTGGCCTTTGGCTGTTTTTAGCTCTTTAATTCAATACTTGGGTTGTTGTCTCTTTCAGTTTCACACATTCTCAGTATCATTCCCAATTTCATGACAATTTACTTTTGTGTCATTGATGTTATTGATCTGCCAAGTATGATTTCTCAAGAGGTTGTGGGTTTGATTTTTACTGCATTATTGAAAAAATAATTTTGCAGCTTATAAATTTAATAACATTTTTCCGAACAGCATTAATCATGTTAATTTGGACTAATGATTAGGATTCAAGACTGGACATTGCATCAGCTAAATGTATGTGTATAAGGTAGGTTCAAAAATTTCAAGTTCTGATTGATAGGGGTGGACATATCTATAGGCATAGGTAAAGGAACAGAGATTCCAGTAATTGAGTACTGTCAAGCACTCTTTTGCAAAGTTTTGGCACAAGTTGGAGGAAATAAACCCTGCACCATTTGTGCTACTCTACTATGCATTTAAACTCTTATGTTCAGTAATATATATGGATTGTCGACCTTAGGATACAAGCAAGTGCATGTGCTATGAACAGTTCCTTTCTAGATCATTCGTCTGCATTTCTTTTTTTTTTTTTGTGTTTAAATTTCGTATTTCTTTTTATTTCTTTTGTTTACCAGTATTTACCTGTATGTTTCTGACTACATTTTTGTTTTTAGGTGGCATTTTTAGTTTGAAATAATTATGGTACGATAAATTCAGTAATATTATATGTTTGCGTAAATTTTTCTTCTTTGTTTATGGTCGTATATTGTCTGCTATAAAATATTTCTCTTGACCTACCTTAAAAATGATGAAAAGATCCGAGTGGCTCCGAGAAATATGCAAATTAACTGAACGTGAAACTCCACAGCAACACTTCCGGTTATAACAATGTCGGATTCCACCATTGAAAATGATCTTGGATTATGTGAAGGTCAGGATTATACAGTGCTAACACAATAAAAGGACGAACAGTAGTGGATATTTGGAATCGATTTTGATTCCGCTATTATTCTTATATTATTTTTTAAAAAATTCGACAAAAATCATGCTGCCAATTTTACGTGACGGCGACTATAGTAAGCTGAGTAAGGATCCGTTTGCTATGATATCTTAAACGTTTAGTGAATTAGTGAACAGTATTTGAAAGGATTATGTTTCCCAGTGATCAAGCCTATAAGGGTCCGTTAACATGACGAAACTGCAATTCTTGAAACAGAGTATTCTCGACTAGGCGTTGCTGGGTATTTACAAATATCACAAACATTTACCGACAATCCCTTCTACAAGTGTTACTTTTCGGCAGAGTGTCCTCATTTCTTTAGTCGACTATTTATGTTAAAATGAAACCTAAAGTAACTATTCTTATGTTATGTTTCTTTAAACCGATTTTTTTTATTCGCAAAGTGTTTGAAATATATACAATAAAAATATTATACTATTATAAAGTTAAATTGTGATGAAGACTATAGCTTAGATTTTATTTTATTTAAAGTGCAACCTGATACAATATACATGAAATTACAATTACATTTCAATACATTAGCAATAGTATACCATATCAGCCAGCCTTTAGAGGCTTATGAAGCACTAACAATATTCATACAAGATTATAAACATACAAAGAATATATATTAACTCGATTATTCATTCTGAGATCTGAGGTTGTTTTAAGTTTTTATAAAAATATTTCTCTCTTTTTTAGTGTTTGTTCTTTTACATCATTGCATAAATGGTGGTTTCAATATGTTGTTTAAAATAGATCTGTAATATAAATATGTATAATTTGAAAACATTTTAAGCTGGAATTGCTTCCCTTAAAATCAAGAACAAAAATAATTTAGATGATGAATTCAATTAAAGTATGCATAAAATTTTTCTGTATGTGTTCAGTACTAGCTGCTGTTTGCACAAATTGATCGAATATCAATATCAAATCAATTTCAGAATATATCATAAATGAAAGGATAAAAAGTGGATGTTTTTCATATGAAAGTGTATGTAACATTTCAATATGAGTTGCTTCCCTTAGCCACAGAGAAATGTTATTTTGATACATGTATATTGTCTTTTTTTTATTGTTATGTTGCATTTTTCTGTCATCATCTGTGTATAATGTTTAAAATCAAATTAGTGATATAGAAAATAGCCCAGGAAATATCAAAATACAAAAGGTATAGATATCATATGCCAATCAACTTATATTATATAAATACAGTAATACTTTTCTTATAAATGCTGTTTACAATATTTCCAAGTAATATGATACTTAAAATAGAAAAGATATAAATATAGCAGGGCATTTCTACTAAGCTCGTATATTATAAATTAATAGATGTCATCATTATGCCTATTTCACTACCTTTAATGTTTGCACAACAAACACATTGTATATTGTAAAAATAAATATTATATTTATTTAAACGATGCCTCTATTTCGTATTATATAAATTTATATTTAGACATTTATTGTCAACACTTTACTTAACATGTCAGGATACTTGCAGCATGTACTGAAATATTAATTGTTAAAAACAAACTCTAAACTAACCTGTAGGATATAATATGCCAAACTGTGTCTTGTTCGTAAGTCCATGGATCTTATTTCTATGTTTCCTCAGAAATTGTTGTAACTTTGTCGGATTGAATTCATAGTCAAACGTTTTTCTGACAGCGCGTGGTGCTATTTTTAATAACAAACCAGCCAATCGTAAAAAATTGATATATTCCTGTGACAGCGATGTTGCCATTCTGCAATATTAAACAGTTATTTTAGATATGGTGTTATACAAATGACTCTTTAAGGTCAGTAAAGGAACTCTTTTACAGATTGTGGTAAAATGTTGAATATACATGAAGCTTGCGCCAGTTGAATAATATCTGAAAATCGGAAAAATAATTTATCTCTTTAATTTTTTAAGATATTACTGATTGAATTCTTTCAAAATAGGTTACTATTTGTATAGTAGGCACCACAGGTCTTGTCTCAGAAAAAAAACCCCTTTAATCTTAATATAACACAATGTACTTAACTCGCATTTTTGAAAAATGCCAGTCGGCCCCAAATTCCGTTATATGCCGTTTTATCGAGTGTCAACCTAACCAAAGTTTGTGATGTCATAAATCTTATTTGACTTATCTTTACAATTGTGTATAACACGCCTACTTTTGTTGGCAGAATAATCCGTAGCAATCCTACATAAGTATGTCAATTATAATTAATTCATCTACCGCAGCCGAATTGGAAACAGAAGTCTCGCAGTAAAAGGTATCTTCTCCCCCTTTTTATATATCTCGGTTTCCGATTGTGTAAATCTTATGGGAAGGTATTAATGTTTCTTGAAGTTAACTCATCTTATGTCATGTCATACGTAAAGTCGAAAGAGAGTCTGCATGTCATTTATATATCGAAGAAATAAGCACTATTGACATATAGTAGGTAGGTCTTCTACGGATGATTCCGACAACAAAAGTAGGCGTGTATATCATAAAAACGAAGTCGGTTTCACCTTTTATTATTTAACATCATTTAAATGAAAATCCAAAATATATAGTTTTTCAAGAATAATCTATAGAGTACATGTTGCATGTTTTATGATTTAAAGACATTTTTAAGGTTTATGTACCCTTCTGTAGAAATTTTTGTACGAACTTTTCAAACATCAATTGTATCAAAACTACAGATATAATGAATAATAGAGATAAGCCATTTTCCAAGGGACAACTTGATACAAAGCATTATTTTTAACTGTTCCATTGCATTTAATAGAAAAAGAGGACTTTGTGGCAAATAAATCAAGATTTTTAAAGAAAACCCACAGCCTTTATTCTTGTACTCTCATATTTGGCAATTTGATGACTGATAGATATAGGATTATTGCATGCAATGCTAGCATTGATTTCCTTAAAACAAGTTTATAAATGTAGTTTTTGGTTAAAACAAATATAAATATGGCCAAAATCAAGTACACCTTTTAGGGTGCGTTTGACTTTGTGACTCAGCACGAGGTGTTTTAGAATTAACAGGTTGCTTAGAACTTTTTGTAAAAAATAAACACTAGCACATCATAGAAAATCAAATGAGTAATTTATGTTTCAAATTTCGCTGTATTAAAGGCTGGGGTTTTCTATAAAAATCTTGATTCATTTGCCACAAAGTCCTCTTTTTCTATCAAATGAAATGAACTAGTAAAAATATTGCTTTGCATCAAGTTTCCCCTTGGAATATGTACTATATGGCCTATCTCTAGTATTCATTATAACTGTAGTTTTGATACAATTAAGGTTTGAAAAATTTGTTAAAAAATGGTTTGAGAAGGGTACATAAACCTTAAGAACGTTTTCTGTCGATTAAATGTGCTTTCTATACAAATAGGTACCTATTTTTTTTTAAATCAATAACATTTAGGGAGGAAAGAGATAAATGCATATTTATTCTATTTTCATGTGCAGTTCAACGAGCCAAAGGTTTTTTCAAAATTTTAAAATCTGTAAATATAGTACATTTACTGTAACTTGACCTTAATGGATATACTTTGATCAACACTTTAATTTAATTTGTAATATGGCAATAAAAGATTTAGAAAAATTGTTACGCCTTATCAATAGTGAATGATGAACTCAGAAAGCAAAATGACAAAAAAGTAGAAATCTTGACAGTCTTAAAGATGTCTGAACATAACTTGAAATAGTCTTGACAGTTATAACGATGTCTTGGTTTGTATCGACATTATCTCGACAGTATACGTTTCGTCTGAATTGTGTATCAACAAAATTAAGGACATTCCAAACCATTTCTTATATAGATATAAGAAGATGTAGTATGACTGCCAATGAATCAACTCGCAATCCAATGACAATTTTGAAAAAAATCAATCAATATAGGTAAACAGAAAAAGATCTTAAACATGGAGCTTTGGTTCACACCGAACAGCAATTCATAAAGGACCCCAATATTGACTAGTGTTAAACCAACAGTCTCTTCTCATATTCTATAAAAAAAAAAAATTAAAAAAAACAAGAAACGAGAAACACTTATGGACCGCATTTATACATGACAACAACTAAACATCAGTTTCCGGACTCTTGATAGGTGCAAACAAATGCAGCAGGTTTATACGTGTAATTCTAACATGACGTGCTTCTTTCGATTTGTGAACAAAACCCATGCTCTTAATCCAATAAGATGTGTTTGTACATGCGTATAATGAATACTGAAAAATAATCAATTTTATCGAATTGGCATGCATTTAACAATTTTCATTAATTTGAACACTTCCAAACTCTTAAATGATGCACGTGGTGTTACTAAATAATTTATTATGACTGTCATGCGTTGCAATTGGAAATCGACATGTTGGACCAAGATACGACAACCGTTCATGCTGGCTGTTCAATTTCCTCCCTCTGCAAAATCACATTGCCGGGCGTTTGCTTGTTTACAAAAAAAAAGGGATGTTCATGGAAGGGCCTACACAAACGCTCTTCACTTATACACATCGGACATATAAAGTACCTTAATTGTCCTAATCAGAATCGAAATAATTCATGCAAGCTAAACTTTATTGTTGTTTTAATATCGCTCGGGCAAAAATAATCACGAATATAGTGCCTATCCCTGTTAAAACTACAATAAAGTATAGCTTGCATCAATTATTTCTAATATAAGTATGCTGTTTTCTAAGTCCAATTAATTATGACGTCTTGAGAGGTTTTTATATTTATTGCTTTTTGCTTCGACGTCGTAACGCTGAAACTGATTGATTATTAATTAACTTATTATGACCTTTTATGTTTTTGTTTATGTAAAATATTTCCAGTAAATTCTTAAAGCAATGATAAAATAAAAAAACAATTCTTTCCGAGGCTGGCGATTAACTACAGCCTTTTTAAAACGTGTATCTGATGTATTTTTAGGATAATATAAAATAAATTGCTGCAGCCGACTTCTAATACGTTCAGGTATTTCACATCCAAGTTTTTTATTAAAATATTGAAAAAAGATAGAAAAGAAATTCATTCAGATACAGTAGGCCGACCATTACAGAATGTTAATGAATTATTACATGCACATGCAAATATCACACAAGATGAAAATTCTGAAAGATCACTATTACATCAACTACTAGATAAAACCGACAGTTTATTTGAACTCGTTAAATCAATAGCCAAACAATGTATAGAGGACAAACAAGATTTCCAAAATAAAATCAACCAAGTCAACGATAGGGTTACTGCTTTTTCCAAAAAAAATGTGTACAATTGACGAACACCAGGCACAACATTTAAATGACATTGAAAATAGTGTCAAGCTAGTTAAAGTTGAACAAGGCAAACAAATTAGTTATGTTCATTTTTTAATACAAAGCTTCGCCAATAGAGTAAACGATTTACCAAGCCGTACCCAGTGCAACGCCAAACACTTTGAAACGGAAAAATCAAATGAAAATATAGATTAACGTACTGTTAACAGCAACACAGCCAGTACACCAAAGGCATATATAGATCGATCACATACAACAAGAAAAAACTTTCAAATATTGCCAGACGATCGGAAAAAACAATAATTGATAAAAGGAAGTTCAATAATTAAAGGCATTGATGCAAACAAAGTTGGAAAGATGTTTACAAACGAACATATAGAGGCGCTACAGTACCAACATTTACATCAAAGATTAAAAATTCTAATATACAACATTATAAAAGTATTATTTTAGTTGTTGGTGGCAATGATGCCGTGTCAAGAATACATCCAGAAGCGTTCCAAGAAAAATATGATTATATGATAAAAACTGACAAATCGATAAACCCAGACATAGACTGAAGTTTGTCCAAGACGAAATGTCGATACAGGGTTTCTACTGAGCAGAAGTAAAAAAAATCATCAAACAAACATATGCATTTGTTTCCAAAGTCAGCGATCTCGTTTCTACTTACTATCACCGTGATGACATACACCTTACTAATCAGGGTACAATTCAATTACTTAGAAACTTTAACAGAGTTGTAAACATTTTAATCCGCACAAGTAGTTTGCAGTCCAATAATGAAAGTAATGCACAGCATGGTAAAAGACAAAGAATTGTAAATACATTCATTGGTATCTGCTTTAATTGTTGTTTTATGGTTATCATTGTAAAGACTGTGACACGCTTTAGGATAAAACTGATGTATTTCAATTTTAAGACAAATTATAAAATCATATAAAATCATACTAAATCATTACTACTTCATAACAGTTTCGATTTAATTCTCAATTTTTGATTCAAAAATCTATGTCTGTACCTGACAATTTTAAAAAAGTTCTAGAGAAAATAGTCATAAATCAGAAAATTGTATATGCGCTAATAGCTTTAGCTCACAACCTTAAAGTAATAGAAACACACATTATAAAAAAAAAACCTGTCTTAATCTAAAATGTAAAGGTGGTCGTGTGGTCTAGCGGGACGGCTGCAGTGCAGGCGATTTGGTGTCACGATATCACAGTAGCATGGGTTCGAATCCCGGCGAGGGAAGAACCAAAAATTTGCGAAAGCAAATTTACAGATCTAACATTGTTGGGTTGATGTTTAGACGAGTTGTATATACATTATGTACACAGCCATGTATCACCATCATTGATGGCGATCCGATGGATACATCTGTTGTAGGGTTGTCACTGACCCAGACGTACTTATAAATATAATTATTTTCTGTGACTGTATCTTACATTCATTTGTAGGATCCTTTACTATAGATAATTTAGCTGATCTGTAACAATAACATCTTCATGCCTTATATATCATGTGCTGCAGTACGCCGCTGGATTAAAACTGACGTGGAAAGGTAACACACGACCAGCGAAAGCTCTTTTTTTGAGAGCCCAGGTGGTCGTGTGGTCTAGCGGGACGGCTGCAGTGCAGGTGATTTGGTGTCACGATATCACAGTAGCATGGGTTCGAATCCCGGCGAGGGAAGAACCAAAAATTTGCGAAAGCAAATTTACAGATCTAACATTGTTGGGTTGATGTTTAGACGAGTTATATATATATATATATATATATATATTTTATTCTAATGTATGAATATACGCATGTTTGCTGTATGCATGTGTTTTGTTTGAGGGCCTCAATGAAAATTATACTAGTTCTAATTGAGTTACCCTCTTTAAATTAGGAATTTATTATTATTATTATTATTATTATTATTATTATTATTATTATTATTATTATTATTATTATTATTATTATTATTATTATTATTATTATTATTTTTATTATTATTAATTTTTTTTTTATTATTATTATACATGTAGGATAGGTGTTAAAAATCGTCACAGTCCGCATTTAAATTTTAGAAACAGAAAAAAGTAAAGTTTTGTTAATTTATCGCTTCAATATCATATCATATACGAATACTTTAGATGAATATTAATGTCAAACTTTCATAACACTTAAAAAAATAAAAGCCACATTTAACATGTTCTTGTGTAATATTTTGAAAATCCTATTGATTCACACTGAATAGAAAATCATACTGTGAGCTTCATATATTGGTATTCGTATTCCTGTTGCGTGTAAAGGGGTCTCTCGATTTAGTGATCCCTTTCGTATCAGTTCCTTTTCCATATTAATGTATACCTTTAACTCTATCAAGTGATCAACTAATAAAATATTCTTATATTCTATTTGATAATTCCACGTACCTCACAATGGGGTCATGTTGGGGATTTATTACCGGATTTACTGTTAAACAATGTATTGCTATTCAAGAGAAAATCATTCTGAACATTTCATCCGATTCAATTTATTGTTTTGAAAACATCAATCACTTTCCGCGATAGAAATGTGCGAAAAGAACAAAAAAGTAGAAAGCACCCCCTTTCCATAAACTAAGTTGTTACAATAAAAAAAAAAAAATATATTTTTTTAATTTTTCATACACCATCTATATCATGATTATCGGTTTGTAACAATTTATTTGTGTTTTGACAGAGGTTTCTCCACAGCTTACGAACGAACGAAAATTGACAAACTTTCCGTAACGAGAACAGATGGATCATTCATTTATTAAATACTTATGGACTATCGGCTGTGATCTGCTTTCCTTTGCAATTTCTTTTATAATAAAAAAAATATATACATTTTGGAATTTTTGGTAGACCATTTTGAGTCGTAGACATGTTATATTCACATTTTACGGATCAATTAAAACAGTTAAAAATCTTATTGGTCAATAAATTATGGCGAAGAATATAAAATGTTTAGACCCAGGACATCAATTGTACAACAGATTTTGATAAACATTGACATCATTTCGATTTTTTTAGTAAGGATATGAAAAAGGGTAATTATAGAACTTTGGAATGGAAGAACCGGTTAGGAATCTTTTTGAATTTTATCAATGATTAGATCAATGATAAGAGGTCTTTCAAAACATGAGTTTAAACTAATCTAGGAGTGAACGCCTCAAATTTTAATTTGAAAAAGAAATCCTCGGATCCTGGATAACTTTGTTGAACCAACTCTCAAATCCAAATGACCACTTCCTGACATTAGATAATTAAAACTGATTTGTATTCTAGCTAAACTGAAAAATCCAAGAAGATAAATATATGGAAACATTGAAATAGATATTTGAAAAAAAACAAAAAAAAGCAGTTAAAACTTTAGAAATATGTTCTCTAATGGATTGAGTTTGTATTTTTTGGGGTTTTATATTGCATGGCAGTTCTTATTTTCCTGTTTCAGTACATAAATAACTATCATTTTTTTTATGGAATGCTGTACATTGTTTTTATTTTATTTATTTTTCATTTTTAATTAGAAATGGAATTTAATGAAATTGCAACTTTTTAAACTATGTTTTGTTGGCGCTGTAGCACTTACACTTGCAACAAGAATACACAAAACTCCATAACTTTACAAACGCTTAACTCGTCGTGAAAAGCATAGGATACTTGCAACTGAACGCTAAACAACCAACAATAATGAAATAAAATGCAAATCAGACGCGCCGAGAGTTTTCAACTATAAAGGGAGATAAGACGAACACATATATTCGACATGTAAACAATCGAAACTCAACGTAAGAATACATAACATTCAGAACAACAGAAAATAAATTGGAACATCAATGTTTAACCACAAACATAAAATGCAGGGCTGCAAAAAGACTAGGGAATTGTTTACTGTTGACTTTTAACACACTGCAATATCGGTAGACATTTAACGTTTATTATAACAAAATTACTCCTCCCTAATGATACGTTCGTAAAGTTTCGTCCGTTTATAAGATGTTGAGAAACCTCTATTTCACTCAGTTACAGTAATATTTGTATTGAGTATTGATAATAACTTCAAAAGTTATATCTTGATTAATTAGTGAGTTTAATTTAACATTCTATATGAGCCGAAGGAAGTACTAAAACCTGAACGCATTAGAAAGGAATTTCTCACTTTAGTGTGGTCGGTAAATAGGATGCTAAATTTTGCAAACCTTTATAAAAATAATATTATTTTGACGGTATATATACACAATAACAATCAAAACCAAGGAGTAAACAAAGACTCACAAAACCAAAAGACATTTACATCAACAGTTACAAATAATTATAAGCCGCCATAAGATTTTAGTACCTTTTTGTACATCATGATTGGTTGTATTCATAAAATATGCTTAATTTTAAGGAAAAGATACAAAATTTTTGTATGCGTTGACTAAAATGAGAATATTTCTTCTCATATTTGAAATAAGTCAACTTCAATTGCAGTCAGTCGTTAGTAATTACTTTTGATAAGTAGTTTTGTATAAAAATGTGAATATTTGAAGGATAAATATGCATAACCTTCTGTTTTTGTTAATCAAGACTGCAATGATTTCTTCATTTTAATTGACATTATTGACATCCATTGGATTTTTGTACTTTTTATAGTTTAGGATTGGTTGTTTTTCATAGAATTAAGAGATTATGAAGGAAAATATACTAAAATGTTGGTCGCCTTGTTAAAAATTGCCAAAATTATACTTCTTTTAATAAAAAATGATGCTTTTCTATTTGTGATAAGTTAATTCAGATCCTCAAATAAAGGTTGCTTTTTTAGATTTTAGATATAATCAGAATAAAAATACTTAAACAATTGTTTTTGTGCAATAAGAATGCAGTAATTTTCTTATTTTAATACAAATTATAAGCCACCATAAGATTTCAGTACCTTTTTGTACATCACCATTGGTTGTTTTTCATAAAATATGCTGAATTTTAAGGAACAGATACAAAATATTTGTACGCGTTGCCAAAAATGCAAATATTTCTTCTCATATTAAAATAATTCAGGGTAAATTGCAATCAGTCTTTATAAATGTCTTTAGATAATTAATTTCGAATAAAATTGGAATAATTGAAGGATAAATATGCATATTTTTTTGTTTTTGTTTAAAAAGAATGCAGTTATAACTTTATTTGAAGGCAAATTATTGACCGCCATTAGATTTTTGTACTTTTTTTTAGTTAGGGATTAGTTATTTTTCATTAAGGTAAAAGAATACAAGAAAAAATCATTTTAAAAAGTTGTTTGCATTGCTTAAAATTACCAAACTTTCTATTTTTTAAAAGATAATGTAGCAATTTTATTTGTAATTTGTTATTTCAATGGCCTCGATTGGGGTAAGTTTTATTTAAAGAATTTTAAGATTAAAAGGATACAAAACAAAATATAACAATAAAATTTTTAAGAACAGCTCATTTGATTTATTTTCCAGAGTATTTTTGGAAAATGACAAAACAAAATCGCGATATAAAGACGGTTTTAGAACTGCCCGGGGTTGAAAATATATAACCTAGATTAAAACGAAAATGACCATTCTTTAATGATAATGTTCAAATTAAGGTTTTATATAAATATTTCTTTTCATTTAAATTCACGAAAATTTGCATGCTGAATCTTTTAATAAAAAAAAAGGTTGATCAGTTATACATGAATTTTTCGTATTTTTACATGTCGCCATCTGATTTTAATGAAACGAAACTAAGATTCCGTAATTTGTACAAATTTAACATGTGACGAAGTAGAGTTCAATCCATCAGAAAGGTCGATCGGTCCTATCCGTCCGATCCGTCCGATCAGTCAATGACTTTTCCTATAAGTCTAACGGATCGATGACGTGAGTTTGGCGCGAACTTGACTGATCGGTGAGTGATCGATGATCGCTGATTGATCGCTAAAAGAGTAAGGGCTAAGATTGCAAGTACTCTAAGATCGTCGGGTAGGGAAAACTGAAACGAAAAATGTAGACAAAAACAAACAAATTGTAATGTGCGTATTGTTATGAGTTTACTTTCTACATTGGCTAGAGGTATAGGGGGAGGGTTGAGATCTCATAAACATGTTTAACCCCGCCGCATTTTTGCGCCTGTCCCAAGTCAGGAGCTTCTGGTTATTGTTAGTCTTGTATTATTTTAATTTTAGTTTCTTGTGTACAATTTGGAAATTGGTATGGCGTTCATTATCACTGAACTAGTATATATTTGTTTAGGGGCCAGCTGAAGGACGCCTCTGGGTGCGGGAATTTCTCGCTACATTGAAGACCTGTTGGTGACCTTCTGCTGTTGTTTTTTCTGTGGTCGAGTTGTTGTCTCTTTGGCACATTCCCTATTTTCATTCTCAATTTTAAAGTTAAAATTAAACGTAAAAAATACAATGAGATATTGGTGGGACAAGCATTTCAAGCATGTGGGGTTTTATTTCAAAGCTGTCCGAGTTATCGTTTAATTGGTCCGAGTTGTTTTAGTCCGAATTTCTTTTAATCGGAGTTGGCATGATTCCGCCTTAAAAATGCTATTCTTTAAACGATATTTCTTTTAATCTATTTAAATGTTCAACTATCAGAAGAAAAAAATATCACAGGATTTGGTTTTTGTTTTGAACCGACGGTTTGAATTGGCACTTTGAAACGATCTTTAAGTGTAAATGTTCTCGTAATCGTAGTTGTGTCACGGTTTCCACAGATGTCTATTATGCATCAATTTACAAAATGTGATAACTCTAAGAAGGAAGAAACAAATGATAAAAGAGTCTTGATGATTGTTCATAAAAAAACAATTATATTCTTCTCTTGATTTGATGTCATGAAAAAATCAATACTTGTCACATTCAGTATTAGGACATACTCCATAAAAATAGAAAGACATATGTGGTAGTATATAATCTAAAACTACAAAACAAGAAGATATCGAGTTGAGACACAGATAAATTATATTAGTCAACCATTCGGGTCAGCAGTTTTCCTCATTACTCTGTTGCAGAACTCTTTAGGAACATACTATTTCTAAAGAAATCTATAAGGCATCGACATATTAGAACGTCTCGTATCAATTCGAATGTACACACGCTGCACGAATTTAATTGCTAGTCGAATTGTCAGTAGGTATTTGTGTAACAGGGAGAATTGTATTTGTAAAATTCATCTTTTAAAATTATAATTTCCATATTTTTCATATTAAATCTGAGTTGAAATTACTTCTTGCAAATACATTTTATGTATAGTTATAAACAACTTATACCTAAACTACATAAGTGTCCTTACAAACAACGGTATATTGCTGGGTCTTCCAAGTGCTCCACGAAACCTCTTTCTAAATTATTAACATCTATTTTATCAGCAATCAAAGACGGGCTTTAAAGTTATTGTGAAACTGCCTATTCTAGAGGTGGCGTGAATCAGATGTGGATACTTAAAAATTCCAAAGATCTTTTAGAGTACATACAATCTAACTCTCTTTCATCTTGTAACAGTATTAAAACATTTGACTTTTCTACTCTGTACACAAGTATTCCACATTCCAAACTAAAAGACAAATTGAAAGAGTTGGTATTACTTTGCTTCATAAAAAAGAATGACCAACGTAGATACAAGTATCTTGTCTTAGGGAGGGATAAATCATACTTTGTAAAGAATCACTCTGATTCAAACAAAAAATTCTCTGAAACCGATATTATCAAGATGCTTGATTTCTTGATTGACAACATATTTGTAACGTTTGGATGACGTGTTTTTCAACAGACTGTCGGCATCCCAATGGGAACAAACTGTGCCCCTCTACTTGCCGACTTGTTTCTTTATTATTATGAGGCTGACTTCATGCAGGAACTTCTTAGGAAGAAAGATAAGAAGTTAGCAATATCCTTTAACTCTACTTTCCGCTATATAGATGACCTTCTTTCACTAAATAATTCAAAATTTGGTGACTATGTGGAACGCATCTATCCCATCGAATTGGAGATAAAGGATACTACAGATACAGTTAAGTCGGCTTCATATCTTGACTTACATCTAGAAATTGACAATGAGGGTCGGTTGAAAACAAAACTTTACGACAAAAGAGATGATTTCAGCTTTCCAATTGTGAACTTTCCATTTCTAAGTAGCAACATTCCAGCAGCACCTGCATACGGGGTATATATCTCCCAATTGATACGATATTCCCGTGCTTGCATTTCCTGTCATGATTTTCTTGATAGAGGGTTACTGCTCACAAGGAAGCTATTGAACCAAGAGTTCCAAATGGTGAAGTTGAAATCATCCCTTCGTAAATTTTACGGACGCCATCACGAGTTGGTTGACCGTTATGGAATAACCGTTTCACAAATGATATCGGATATGTTCCTTACGTCGTAACTACAATCCCCTTCCCTTTCATGAATGTGACCTACCGAATTAGACTATTTACCGGATTTGTAATCACATAAGCAACACGACGGGTGCCACATGTGGAGCAGGATCTGCTTACCCTTCCGGAGCAACTGAGATCACCCCTAGTTTTTGGTGGGGTTTGTGTTGTTTATTCTTTAGTTTTCTATGTTGTGTCATGTGTACTATTGTTTTTCTGTTTGTCTTTTTCATTTTTAGCCATGGCGTTGTCAGTTTGTTTTAGATTTATGAGTTTGACTGTCCCTTTGGTATCTTTCGTCCCTCTTTTATTTTCTATGGATATTATAGCAAATACTTTTTCTAAATAGTTATAAACAACTTATTGTCTATGGATATCATAATATCTATTGGGATCTCCGTCTGTCATTCGTAACAAACGAGTCAAATTATTTATGTATGCCTCGTATAAGTCATATGTCGACCCAATGAACAGACAGATCCCTACTTCATTATTTTGGCTCTTTCCAATTATGTGGAGGGAAACAATCTTTTTATCGTTCAGATAATGAATAATATACTAAGGATTACCCCAGGAGTAGATTACATTAGCTGTATTTGACAAAACCTTCCGTAATTTTCGGTCCTCAATGCTCTTAAACCGATTTTTTTAGCATCACTATTGCGTTTTTTGAAAACGAGACGCATGTCGAGATTTATTTCCCCGAGAGTATCACCAGGTTAGAAGTCAACACTTCTGTGTTGACTTGAGTTATCATTGATATGTTCCTGATGATAAATTAACTGTTAACAAATTTTTTTGAAATACCTGGTCTAAGGCTTTGCTATCTCAGGAATAGATTACCTTAGCTGTATTTGGCAAAACGTTTAGAACTTTTTGGTCCTCAATGCTCTTCAACTTCGTACTTTATTTGGCCTTTTAATTATTGTTTTATTCGAGCGTCACTGATGAGTCTTTTGTAGACGAAACGCGTGGCTGGCGTTAATATAAAATTTTAATCCTGGTATCTATGAAGTGTTTATTTACAACCACTGGGTCGATGCCACTGCTGGTTGAGATTTATTTCCTTGAGGGTATCACCAGCCCAGTAGTTAGCACTTATGTGTTGACTTGAATTATCATTGATATCTTCATAATAATAAATTAACTGATATCAAAACTTATTACCCTTTATAGTGATATTTTAAAGGCTCAAACTCGATCAAATATAAAAAAAAATTAACGAAATAAAAGCAGTCTAAATTAAATAAAGACTAATATGACTGACAGCAACTAATGACAATACTGAATGACCTGCTTTTGACTTATAACAAGCAGACATATGATGTTGAATGGTAAACGAAATTTAAGAACATTGCCAAATCAAACTGATCGTTCAAAGTATAGCAGTCCAACTCGACAGACATACGAAATTGTATTTGACGTAGAGAACGATGTGTGATCAATCGAAAATGTAGTTCCTGACAAAATTGGATCTATTTTTTTTCTATTGTCAATTCAATCACTATTGTGTTTTTATTGATCATCTTTATTTCTAGAGACCAATTAAAGTCAGTCCTTCACATTCAAGACTTGATCACATTGATAGGCAACTAATCGGAATTCCACATGTTTATGTTGTTGGTAAATTAAATTCGTTACACAGTGTGCTATTGACCTATTTCAGGCAATTCCATATGGGTCCCGAGCTTCGTTCTTGCCCATATGAAATTTAACTAATCCCTATATATCGGATAAGGTTACTTGCACTACTCTTCAAATTTTAAGATTTTACATTGTTGTTTTGATATTTACTTGTGTAATTATAGATATAATATGTGTCCCCTTCGTAGAGACGTCACTTTTTTAGAAGTATTTATTTCTGTGACTGCACCTTAAGATACTTTACGACAAATGTTTTACTACTGTAGATTCTACTGACAAGGAAAGGTTACACTATTCAACCAAAAGCTGAAGTTTTAGTTCAGTCTAGAAGGCAGAGTGGTCTATAGCGCTGGATACAGTAAAGGTGGTGTTGTCACGATATGCCAAACAGCATGAATTCGAATAAAGCTAGGGATGACCAAGATTTACCATTGTTGGGCAGATATTAAAAGAAACTATTATTGTTCCCGACTCTGAATCAACCATTGCATTGCAATCTTTGAAAAAGGGTTTAATGACAATTGTCGGATTATGGGGGAAAATGATTTGAATAACTTGATATAATCAAATATAAATTATTGGTTATCTATAATTTTTCCACTACTTCAATATTTTATCTTTCAACATTTCCCTGCCGGTACAAAATATTTACCCCTATTCGGGACTGTATGAATAATGTCGTGTGTAATATATCCATGCATTCATTATAAAGAATTTAAAATATAATTTCAATTCGTAAAATATAGTGTGACATGGAGATAGAAAACTACACGTTTAAAAATGTATATGATTTAACGCTTCATGTATCACGACAAATTATTAAAAGATTTAAGTGTCTGTATGCATAATTAAACAAAAAACCCAGTTTGAGTTTGTGAATTTAAATATTGCTGAATACTTGGCGACAAAAGTATTCATATTCATGAAATCGGATTCTTTTACGTAAATCACGAAATAAAGTAGATTTAAACACGATCATGTTACTCTATCATTAGACAGAGACTCTATCAATACAATCATCTTTGTGAACTTTAGACGTTTCGTATCAAGTTGTTTACTTTTTATAGGGTCATTCTGAATCGAATTTCATTATTTTCTCTTTGTTACTGATGATGAGGCATACCTGTTTATTTTTCAATAGATATACTAGGCCAATGAAGCGTTTATTGTATAGCATGAGGGGAGCTATGTGGACACAGAAAACATATTTAGAAAATTTAGATATTTAAAAAACAGCCAAACTCACATTTTCAAAACGTTCGAAAAAGTAAAATCACAAATATACTGAACTCAGAGGAAAAATTAAAAGGAAAGTCCCTCGTCAAATGACAAAATCGATAGCTCAAACAAATCAACCAAATGGATATTAAACAACTGTCATATTCCTGAATAGATCGCACAACCAAAAGAGTTATTTTGACAAACAATACAAACGAACATCAATACGCTAGCTATACAATCAAACAGGAGCATCGTCGAAATTGAAATTAGAAAAAACTAGAAATGTATATATATATGGACAACAAATCTCATGACAATTGAATCGGTTAATGTGCAAAATAAACGATAACCCAACCAAAGATCAGAAAACAGCCGTGAATCTGCAATACAGAAAGACAATCACGCATCGCTTAAAGCAAAAAGTAAAATCACAACAATACTGAACTCAGAGGAAAATCAAATTGGAAAGTCTTTAATCACATGGCTAAATCAAACGACAAAACACACCAAAAACGAATGGACAAGAACTGTCATATTCTGGACTTGGTACAGGCATTTCTAATGTAAAAAATGGTGGATTACAACATACTTTTTTCAAAGAAGCTCTTATCAAGCTACCTAAAAATGCAACAACTTCTCAATGGCCTGTATGAATGAGAATAAAAATGTTAGTATTGGGAAAACAGGAACTATTGAAAGATGAGTCTTAAGTTGCGTGAAATTGACATGAGCCTGATAACACATTTTTGGATGATATTTTTGTAGTTTCCTAGAAATAGGCAAGGACATCTTTGTTTATATGATAACAGGAACTTGATGGGCAGCCCATATAAAACCCCAACCATACAAGCTTTTTGAAGATATTTGTTCATGAGAAAACTACGATTAACGTTCCATCAGATTGACGGACAAACAGTTGTAAAACGGTATCCTTCTTGAGCGAGGTTATCAAAATCAATGGAACAAACGGACACCTAAAAGAAACGACTACTCGATCTGTATATACATGTATTTTAAACCAAATTATCGAGACGAGTTAACACATCTTATATAAAAAGTAACATGTCAGAGCAAGTGCACCAAGACGTAAATCATCTCGTGTTATGAATATAGCATCTATATGATAGTAAGGGTAAATTTAATGAAGCTGTATAGACTAATAAAAAGCATACTGAACATAGATTTCACTTTTTTACATCTAGCAAACCATTGGAAAAGACGAAAGCTTTATCATGTTTAATTATTTATAACATACCCGATAATTCTTAAAAACAATTCCTTCTTTGTTGTTGAAAATTTCTATTGATGATTAACAAAATAGCGACGAGCTGTAAAAAAGTAATAAGATCGCTTCGATTCGAATTACCGTTAACTTCCTTATATATAGCGAATAATTTAGAAAAACAATTTTATCAATATGTTTTTGTAAAAGACTTGATAGAGAATAGGCCCACAGAAGATAGACAGTGGTAAAGATCAATTAAGCAGGTTCAAATCAAAAGCGATTAAGTTGTACGATATCATATACGAAATGTCTAAGCAACATTTATAATCAGAACAAAATAAAAAGTTCCTTTTACGGAATTTTGAAAGATCTCAAAATTCATATTAATAAAATCAGAAGGTCTTCAGACAGAAGGAAGAAAATGCCTAACAAAACAAATGATTAGACAATTGCGCTTACACATATTATTAAACCACTACCAATCGTCTTTGTTCATTAAGTTTGTCGTTGCGTAAAAGTTGTTTAAATGACAGTCTGAATTGTGTTTTTCTTCTGCAAAAATATTTAATAGATAGTCCGGTTTATTTGTCATAATAGCTATTGAATTCCATCAATAAATTAACTAACTTAAATCAAACATATAAATGTCTTTATATCAAATTCAGAAATAGAAGAAACAAAGCTATCAGATTATTCAATATAGGACATTTAACATTCATATCACAGGTAAACAAACAAAAAATGGCAAATGTAGTGGTCGATACATTACAGTAAATTTAAGATTTTGTATTATCCAAATGTATTGGGACTATTTTTATTTCTGGAGAAAGTTAAATATGAATTATTATGTGCGTTCAGGTATTGGAAGTGCTTGACCCTCAATAACGCGTGATAACAGATATGCCTGTTATTAAATATTTCTTTCAATACCATCATTGTCATATTCCAGAATATAACTGTCATACTGTATGAGAATTTGCAATGCTGTGCAAACCACCATATTCGGGAATATATCACGTTCGGTACTGCAGACAGATGACGTAGATGTTAAACCACAATATAAGACAAGACTTCAGTATAGCACAGACACGTCGTATGTAAATATCTATGATCGTGTCTTATTAGAGGTTTCTCAAACATCTTACGAACGAACGAAAATTGACATAACTTGACGTTACTTGCCGTAACGAGAAAAGAGGGAGCATTCATTTGTTCAATAATTTTGGACTATCGGTTGTGATCTTCTTGCCATCTTTTACATACAAAATATAATCATTTTGGAATTTTGTAAGACCATTTTGAGTCGGAAACATATTATATTGACTTGATATATATAAAAATGATATACAATTTACGGTTTAATCAAAACAGATGAAAATCTAAATAATCAATAAATTATGGCAAAGAACATGAAATATTTAGACCCAGGATAGCTATCGTACAAAAGATTTTGATGAACATGACAACATCATTTCGAATTTTTTAGCACATATATGAAAAAGGGTAACTTTAGTACTTTAGTATTTTGGAATGGAAGAGGCTAGGAATCTGTTTTAATCTTATCAATGATCAGATCAATATAAAAAGGTCTTTCGCAAACATGATGTAAAACTAATCTAGGAGTGAACGCCTCTGGTCTTTAATTTGAAAAAAAAACATCATCGCATCCGTGGAACTTAGTTGCCCCAACTCTTAAAAACCAATGGATCACTTCTTGACCTTAAATAATTATAACTGATTTATATTCTAACTAAACTAAACAAGATAACTAAAGGGAAACATTGAGATAAATATTTGAATAAAACAAAAAACAAAAACAGTTAACACTTTAACACTTTAACAAGATATTCTGTAATGTATTTAGGTTAATTTGGGTTTGTTTTGTTTTCATGCCAGTTCTTATTTTCTTTGTTAGTATATACATAGATATTATTATATTTTTTTGTGGAGTCTTTATGGAATGCTGTACATGTTTTCTTCGTTTTTTATTTTTTAAATGTTTTTCTTTATACTTTGAGAATGGAAAGCCCACTCCCCTTTGATCCTCCTATGGGATATCAAAAACGAAAAATACTAAACTTGTGCCATCTCTATCACTTTTCAATCAATTTGCAAATGCTAATCTCGTCGTGAAAAGCATGGAATACTTGCCATAGAACGTTTAACATCCAACAATCGATCAAATGAAATGCAAATCAGACGCACCCATTGTTATTAACTACATAACAGAGATTAATCGAACGCATATATTCGACATGTAAACAAGCATATTAGACAAAAATACAGTCATTGCATATATTGCTTCTTCAAAAAGATAAATTTCACTTCATTTATATGAGACTGGTCTCACTTATACAATGCCAACGTGTATTTCAAGGAATTTATTGAAAAACAAACAACGATAGAGTTCAGTAGTTTTTAATGGAGTCTTCTTTATTTAAATAATGAGTCACATTTGTATGACAAGCATTTCAAAACACGCATTTAACAGAGATTTATTCATACACACAAAATAATAATAGTGTGTATATTGTGGTTGATATTTCATTTTTGCAATTTCACCTCAGAGGTGATCTATTGATATAAACTCATTATGCAATAATACCATATTATTTGAATTGAATAATTATACATATCTTGCAATTTTAAGAATATCTGTATTGTCGTTTATCACAATATGTAATAAAAAAACAAACTATAGTACATATGATTTGTTGGGGTTTTTTTTTATTTAAAGAAAGAATAGATGATCAACTATCTAAAGTCATGAATCATATAAAGAGTGACCAACCTGTTACTAATTTTGTCCCATATATTTTGTTAAAGAGTTTTAAACTCGTTTTTATATGCCCGTCAAAATTTTGACGGGATGTATTATGGTATACGAATGTCCAGAGTCCGTCCGTCTGTACGACCGTCTGTCTTTCTGTCCGGTGTAAACATGTCGCATCGTAACTTGAGAACAACGTTCTTGAAACTTAACATAGCTATTTTTGATGATGGTCAAACCATCTGTATACATTTGGTGAAATTACGATTAAAACTTTTTGAGTTACGGAACTTTGTAACTTTTTGAACATGTCGCACCGTATCTCAATAACGATTTATGATTATTTCTTAAAACTTTACATATTTCTTAGTTATATTCATCATGTTAATCTTAAGATCTGTATACTTTTTGAAGATGTTTCAAAATTTCGTATTAGAGTTATTAAGTTTTTTGTAAAAAGGAGGGGGGTTCACATGTCGCCTTGAATCTCAAAAACCATTTATGCTTATTGCCTTAACCTTTACAGACTTCTTTGTTATATTAATCCAAAGATCTGTATACTTTATGGTGATGATTCAAAAATCAAATTATTGAGTTATTGAGGGTTTTTTTCACATGTCGCAACGTATCTCAGAACCAAAATGCAAAATTTAGAACATACTTTGGCTATTGACATTGAATTCATTTTCCAAGTTATGACACAAGGTTCTCGGAAAAAAGACGTGATGATTTTATGGCTAACTTTTTATGAGTTCCCTAACATACTGGTTAATACAAGGTAGAAACGAGATGCGGTTAAGCATTTCCAGATCCATTCGGTCCAATAAGCCACAGCTTCCTTCCTCGTGCATGTGTCATGGTATTGCGAACAATTTAGAAATATAATTTTTATCATTTTTTTTGTAAAAGATAAATGCCTACAGTATATAAACAATGCAAACAGAGATAAATAAAAATTGATCAATTGAGCAGGTTAATATTAGAAGCGTTTCAACTGTACGATGTCATATACAAAATATCTAAGCAACATTTTGTGAAATATAAATTACACACATTTGTTGAGAGAGAGAAAGATAAAAATCAGCAAAATTATACAAACCAAAAGGTCTTTCCACGGAAAGTTGGAAAGACATCATTACCAGGACAAAATCAGAAGGTAGTTGGAAAGCCAAAAGGACCATGTGACCAAATCATTAGAAATAGAATAGTCATATTTATTTGTCATCATAGCCGTTGTTACGGCCGAAATCAACTTTACATTGAAGCCAACAAAAGACAAAAATCAATTATAAAATTTAACAAGATTTATTATACAAATGTTCACAAAAAGTATTACACAAATATTACTGTCAACTTAACTGTCAAAGTATAGCAGTGGCGGATTCAGAGGGGGGCGTAGAGGGCGTACGCCCGCCCCCTTTGATCGGATTTTTTTGTTATTGTAAAATGATTAATACACTCATCATAGATACCAGGACAAAATTTGTATATACGCCAGACTCGCGTTTCATCTACAAAAGACTCATCAGTGACGCTCGAATCGAAAAAAAAATTAAAAAGGCTAAATAAAGTACGAAGTTGAAGAGCAAACTTGACTTCGTGAATTTTGCCATTTCCATTGTATTTAATTTTTATACGACAATTCTTTACTTATACAGATATTTTCGCTGGTATTTACTGATTGTCAAAGTCATGTGATTTGCTACGGTGGAGTTCACCAGTGCGTTGAACAAACGTCACTCGGTCATTTTGAAATTCAAATTACAGTAACATTGCTTAGGCTGAGGATGTCATGACAATCATGAAACCTTCAAAGCGACACAGGATTGAGCAAGAACGTATTTACTTCTATTTCACTATTCCACCAAACAGAAAGTAGTAGTAAATACTCTATAGACAATTACACTCTCATGAAAAAAAATTCCACCATATTATTTACCTACGAAAACATGTTTAACCCCAAATGCCCCTTCCTATTTCATAAATAACAAAGTTGAATAATGATCCCCAGTCAGTATTTATAAGCTCTAGAAAGATATCAAGTCTCAGGTACGAACCATTTGATTTGAGGTGGCAGTCTGGGATGTTTGAGAGAAAATAAATTGACCCTGATTCTTGCCTTAAACAAAACTCAGTTCTGGCCGTATCTGGATTGAAAACAATAGTCTTGTCAACCTTTTTGCTATTAGAAACTAAAATTTCCAACAAAATTATTTAGCATTAAACGAACATGATGAATAAAAACGGGTATATTTTTTTTATTTTTTTTGTGACCGGGGTTTGCATGTCTTACCGGAATGTCTGTTTCGCCGGACTTATATGTTGAATACTTTTTTCAAGACCAGACTGTAACCTGCCTGTTGGGTGTGGCCTTTATGTCACCATTTTTCGACCGTCATTCATAAGTTCGTTGTCATTTCAGACTCTTTCGTAGCATTTGGTTGATTTGGAACCCCTCATTTCCCTTAGATTTGTTGGATGCAATATATCTACCAAACATTTGGATAAAAACTGCATGTTTGTCTTTTTAACTCGTGTCGATCGTATTGTAAATTTCATCGAATAGCCCGGCGTACATCTTGTTTACAACATGAAATATGTGAGGTTATAATAACTTAACTTGCAACTGGCGAGAATTTCCATGTCTATTTTTTACTGACAAGTCCCACATCAAATATATCAGTACATAGCTTTGGATCCATACTATCATTATATAATAGACAAATAGGGAGAATACATGATCAAAAATGTCCAACCCTTACACTTTACAGCAACTATAAAATATACATGCCCCACGCCAGGAACCGTTTAAATAGTACATATTACACTTATTTTATGGTTTTTTTAGCCCAAAAAGGTCCCAAAATTTTTACGCATCGCTCCGCTCGGCGAATTTTAAAATCTTCGCCCCCCCTATTTCCAAAATCCTGGATCCGCCCCTAGTGATATGAGTCCAATCTTTTATCTTTATCTGTATCCGGAAATCTTCTCGGAATCCAATCTGAATATTACGTCAATCCAAATGCTGTGAATACTAAGGTCTATCGATGTCTAAGTCTGAGAGTTTAACTTAAGTGTCTGTATATATAAAGTTGTCAAGGAAATTTCTAGAACACTCTAGAAATGGAACGTCCCAGAAAGTAACAACGGAAGTTTCTGGTAAAATGTAGAAGTCTAAAGGGGCACTAGCTACGAGATGTATAAAAAATCTAAAGTTTGATTTTTTTCTGTTCAATCAATAATGAAAGTGAAATAGTGAAATAACAATTCGCTTTTTGCAGCCAAAAAGGTTCAATTTTATCAAATTATGCTAAGAAACATTGATAATTAGTAATTCACTTGCAAGTGAGTGAGTCGACCTCTTTAAATCCGTATTCATGTGAACTTCAATTTAACCCCTAGCTAGAGGTTGAAAACGAATGCATTGTACGTGTACTGGTTATTTAAGGAAAAAGAATGTCAACAATGAAAGTGAAACTACGGTAAATCATTTGATTACTAATTCGATGCACATAAAATCATTCTTATACGGTTAAAAACAATGAGAAACATCTATTTTTAATAATTATAAAATCAAATCAAACAGACCTATAAAAATCCAATTACACGTGTTTAATCTATTCATATCTTTATTTATGTTTACATCGCTTATATGGTCATCTGAGGTCAAATCGATAGTTAATTAGATGGCGTCTGGACTAAAATACACACTAAACGAACCTATATATTATCTACCCCATGCTCTGTAAATTGTTTATTTTAGACTTTTGATAGTTTGGATAAATGTTTTACATTGTTATAAATCAAATATGAGAATTTGAGTCCAATCGGTCACCATGAATTTGACAGCTAGTGCCCCTTTAAATAACGCATCTTTTATTATGATCATTCTGGAATCATTATGTAAGTCAAATGGAAAGTTTCAATCATTCGTCAGTATCTGTGATTGTTCCAGTGATTTCTAAACTGCACAGTTATAAGATTATTTTGTAAACAACTATCAGGCCACACAACACAAATTAGGCCAACATAAATAAATATAATAATTACAATATCATAACACCGTTGAATCCCACAACAAAATGTATACGTATTTCACTGGTAAATTTGTACATAAATATATGCATTTGAATTTAACTGATAATGGTATATTCGTCAAAGTCAGAAATAAAAAAATCAATGATCAATGATATTACAAGAATTTGAAAATTGAGTTATTTGACCATACACATGTCAAGGGGAAATCTCTTGCAAAGCATTATTATATACTTTTTCATTGCATTTACTAGATAAAGGGGACTTTATGGCAAATACACCAAGTTTTTTCTAGAAAATCCACAGCATTTAATACAGAGATGTTTCTTATAAAATTTTAAACATAGATTACTCGAAATGTGCAACTGATACACTAAAATGATTACCGTTTATGCTATCATTCATAAAATATAAAAAGTTGCAAAAGATACAAAAGAGACAAAATAAATCAAGCTTAGAGGAAGATCAATATATACATCTAGAAATAATACAATAATACACGATACAAGCAAAACATACCAAAGAAAACGAATTACCATGTACAGACAAACCAGACAGTCCAAATTCAATTTTCAATATACCGCAAAACTAATTCTGACTTGACTATTTGGTTTGTCGAAAAAAAGCCATATTGACAAACAAAATAAACAAAACAAAAACAAGTAAGCTATACTAACAAACAAAAAAAGAAACAAATCAATTGAAACAAGGAAGTTTCACGGACAAACAGATAGTCAATAAAACCTCACAAACAAATCCAGGGATCTATACCACAACACAAACATACGGGTATTAGATCAGTCAATAATTATGATTTAAACCTTTAGACGCATTCCCTCATTAAACATAAAAAGTAATACGTAAAATCAGCACCAAGGAGTAATTTTTTTTTTTCTTACTGTTCGTCAGTCATAAACACCTTGTCAATAGTATGGGTCAATTTTAGGAGCCTGGTAAAATAAATCAAATAAAGTTATTGCACTAAAAATACAATACAGTCATTGGGTATATGAGACGACGAAAGCTTTATCGTGATTAATTATTTGTAACGTACCCGATAATTTTGAAATAAAATTTTATCTTTAACAAGATATATTTCATTTTATTATTCGAGACGTTCTTACTTATACAATGTCAAGGTGTAGTTAAAAGAAATTATTACGATGCAGTTCAGTAGTATTGTATGGATTTTTCTTTATTTGAAAAATGAGACACTTGTATTGACAAGAATTTTAGAAAAGGATATAGTGTTGATTCATTCATATTCACACAAAAAAATGGTGTTATCTTATTTTTACCATTGCACCTATTATTCTTATTTTAAGATTATATGTTTGGTCGTTAATGAAAACATGTAAATAATACAAATAGTTTGTAGTTACTTACAATTTAAGAGATTAGATGGCTAACTATCTTTTATCTAAAGCCATATACTATATAAAGAGAGGACAACCTGTTACTAATGTTTTCCCATGTATTTTTGTTTAAGGGTTTCAAGCTAGCTTTCACAGTTTAAAAGAAGGTGCAAAGAGAACCAAAGGACAAAATGTAGAAGATAACCTTGGCACTTGACATTGACATCATTTTCGAAATTATGTCACAAGAGTCTTGAAAAAAAAAGACCCAATGATTTTTTGGCTAATGTTTAATGAGTTTCCCTAACATTCTGATGATTAAAATAGTGTCGAGCTATAAAACGTCACCAAATCCCTCCGGTTTAAATTCACCAAAGCGTCCACATGATATTGCGAACAATTTAGAAAAAACTATATTTTATCAGTATGTTTATTTAATAGATGAGATGCCTAAATATGGAAAAAAGCAGGGCTAAAATCAAAATTAACTGTACAATATCATATACGAAATATCGAAGCCACATTTTTGGAAACATAAATGCAAGAATTAATTTTGATGGGAGAAACACATTAATTTTCAGATCAAAATCAAGAAATGGAATGGTTGAAAGATCTCGTTATTAGATTGAAATCAAAAGATTTTCCTCGCAACATAACATGATATTAGTTGTAGAAACATGCATTGTGTGCACTACGATTGAAACAATTAATGTATTTATAGGGTCAATTGTCACGTTATACGAGACAAGACAAGCCATACATAAAGCAAAACCATCGAGGATAAAACTGACAAACCAGGTGTAATGAGAAACTATATGCACAAACAAAACAACAAAAAAGTCACAAGTTTCAGGGAAACAGACAGACAAGACATGTCAAAATTGACGAATAAGCAACAAATGAGACACCTTAATATGAACGAAAAAACTACACCTATAAATACAAAAGATCAAATAAAGCATACAAGTCAACAATAATAACAGACATATATGAGAAAAAATGACACACATCAAATTACACTAGAGAGCTATATGGACAAACAACAGTAACAAAACGTAACTAGATGTGTTGATACAAACAAGACATGTAAAACTCGCGGAGAAGGTTGTACGGACATATAACACACCCAATAGAAAAGAAAACACTACACATATAGAAACAAAGACAGTGCTACATGATAAAAACAAAACATTTAAATAAAAAAGAAAAAAGATACGGACAAAAGAGACACGCCTAATTCTACATATCGCTAAACCAATTCTAAATTGACCTTTTATAATATAAATGACCATAATGACAAACAAAATAAACAAAACAAACGAAGCGATGAATCTACATGTGTGATGCAATTAAATGAATCGAGGCAGCTACAAACACAAACAAATAAACTTCAAAACCTCACAAACAAATCAAGAGAGGAACACAACAACAAAAGAACACGGGTATAAGATCGGTATAAGCTTATAATCAAAACCTTTAGACGCATTCACTCATTAAACATAAAAGGTAACACGCTTGATCAAAGGCACCAAGATGCAGATCATCTCTTGTTATGCATATCAGAACTGTTCGTCAGTTATAAACACCTGGTCAATTAAATAAAAACATATTAGACCATTTTTACATCAGAAAAATATAAGAAACGACGAAAGCTTTATCGTGTTCAATTATTTGAAACTTACCCGGTAATTCTTAAAACAACTTCGTCTTTCGCAAAATATATATCACTTTATTAAAAGAGACTGTTCTTACTAATACAATATCAAGGTATAGGTAAAGGAAATTAGTGTATGACAAACAGCGATGCAGTTCAGTAATTCTGAATGGATTTGTATTTATTTTAAAAAAATAGTCACATGTGTATGTCAAGGATTTAAAAAAACATACAGTATTGATTCATTTATATACACAAAAAATAATAGTATGCCAATTACGTTTGCCGGTAATTTTCACATTTGCACTTTCACCTCAGAGATGATCTATATAATTATACAAACTCACCAGGCAATAGTACTATATTACTACAATAGAACAGTTATTCATGTCTTGCAATTTTGTCAATATGGCCGCATACATTTTACTCGGAGTACAGACGAACCTGTGCACCTGGACAAGTTTAAAGGCATGGCAGATAATTAAATTGCAAATGCATTTTATGTTTCAAAAAGTATAAACAATTCATATTTTGTCATTCCTGCAGAAGGTGGAAATATAAACTAAGTTCGGGAACAATTTGAAAAGCACTTCCCAAAATTTAAATCAATGTTGTGGGAGCATTGATTTAAACGGACAAAATCTTTACAATATTGACTTCTGCAAATAATAGGTGTTATAAACTGTGTAACTGAGTGGACCGTATCATATAACCTCGTGTGGTTGTTAGTTTTCCAATTTTTTTTCAAAAAAATGCACAACAAAATCCAGGTAATTTTTTTATTTTCTGAACATTAGACTACATATAACTTTTATATATCTAGGTCCTGTCATAACTTAAAACGTTCTTAGATGCATCAATGTGTCTTTACTCATAGGAGACTTTGTGGTGTGAACACGGCCATATTTGAAAATTCCTTTCGATGAGCCTTAAGAATATCTGTATTGTCGTTAATAAAATATAACACAACCCGTGAGACATTCAATTTGTATTTCTTATAAATAAACAGATTAGATGGTCACTTATCAATAACTAATCATTTATTATATAAAGATTATTAATACAAGACCTGTTAATCCTTTTGTTCCATATAATTTGTTGATGGAATGTGTGTGGCAAAATTTAACAGGAGGTGCAAATAGAATAAAAGGGTAAATTTAAAACATAACCTTGGCTAATATTTTCCAAGTTATAATTCAAGAATCTTGAATTAAAAGACACAAACACGTTATGACAAACGTATTATGAGTTACCCTAATATAATATGGTGACGAGCTGTAAAATGTCACCAGATTCCTTCGATTCAAATTAGCGAGAGCCTACTCAGGATATACATGTATCGCATGGATCCTTTAAATTCTAAAAGGTTACCAATTCAACAATGTAATAAGGTGTTTGAATATTGTTTTATTAGTATTGATATTTATTTTGTTATCAGTAGATTAAAAGCAAACTTAATACTATTGTTATATGCATATTCCATTCGTGACACAGCAACCTGTCAAACATGTATCTTGGCATTGCACAAGGTCAGGTTTTTCTCTGACTATTGATGACGTCTAAATCTATTGCAGTCAGGATTCTACTCCGTCAGAATTATCTCCCCATTACGCCAGTTCATTTTCACAATTGTAGAAATGGAAGCCATTCTAGGAATGACGCGCTGCCAATTTTGCTCTTGAAAACCGATAAATTTATCCACATAGCACCATCACAATCTTTATATGTCAGTTGTATTTTGAAAGACAGTTGTATATACTAGCTAATGAGCATCAATTTATTGTTTATGATCTTGTCTGGTTCAACTTTAAACTATTGTCTGATCGGTTGTCAGGTGGAATTTTCAAAAATTAATGAACATTTAAAAAGAAATCTAATCAAATATTTCGTGGAAGGGCAGATTAGAACTTTTTAGTGATTGAAGACTATAACATAGTTATCACACACAAAATTATTTTTTTTCCGAAGATATGCATTTTCATCATTCAACTTGAAAGACTGTCGTCAAGTACTTTTAGTAAAAAAAATTGCTATTCGAACACACCTACTCTATTTTTGTGATTCATAAGATAGGTATTTCAAGTGACTCATATATTTCATCTTTTAGTACTGTGACTTTTCTATGTTAAAAAGTCAAACTGTAGCTTTGATACATAAAAATGGTAGAATCTGAAGCGAGATGATTTATCAAATATTCTTGCTTTGTACGATTTCAAGACAAAATATTCAACTCAAACACGCCCTTACATAAAAAGGTGCACTCAATTTTCTCTTTTCGATACGATTGTTACCCATTTCTTGAAGTTTTTTCTTGAGTCACATAATTGAAGGGCAGACACAAAAATTGCTGAACTTATAGATTGATATGTTCTCCGTCCGTGATATTATTTTTTTTAAATCGGAGGTTATGCATTTTTGTCATCCAACTTGATAGATACCCATGTCTTCGATTTGATATATAATTGTTCTGCTTAACTATGTAATAGATCAATTGAAAACATGCAAATGGTGTTTTTAAAATAAAACACTTCGTAATTGAGAACAAATTTGTCATTTTATTTGTTTCTATTAACTTTTAAATTTTTTGTTACCATAGTAAACATAACAATAAGCATGTTTCGCCTGCTATAACAAAGAGCTTCGATTCTTTTGTTCTATTTCAACCAGGTTGCGCCTGTATTGGATGTTGGATGTGTACTGATTGACATTTGTTATTTTCTTGGGACTAGCTGTCGGTAACTGCGATTACTCACAAATCTGTACTTGTCTTTCTGTTGTTGGGATGTATAAGTACCCTACCCAAGTCCACTTGGTTTTTGTGGGATGCATTTTAATTTGCGTTTATCTGATGAGTTTGTGAATTCTTATGCATATCGATATAAGGCTTGAGCGCCAATGAGACAATTCTCAATCCAAGTCACAATGTGTACAAGTAAACTATAATCGACCAAAGTACAGCCTTCAACACGAAGCCTTGGCTCACACTGAATATCAAGCTATAAAGGGCACAAAAATGACTAGTGTAAAACAACAAAACATGCAAAATATATCAAGAAAGGGATACAGACAAACGAAGAAAACTATGACCAATGAAAATGATATAAGGCTTAAAAAGACAAACTATTATCGAAAAAATATATAGACAAATGAGACTAACCGATATGTGTTCATATAACTTACACCATTTGCAGTTCTCACTAGTACACTTTTGCATTTACTATAATAGGTTTGAAGTGCTTACTGCACAGCTTTTAGTTCTTATCAATTGAAATTGCTTCATTTAGTAATAACTTGCCACCTCTCCTCTGACAAAAAGACAAAGCCTTTCTTTCAACTTATGCGAAATAAAGACTATATTTTAAGTTTCTGTAGACACAATCCAATAATTTCCAATGTCTATGAATCAAACTCAAGACTTTAAGCAAATAATGACACGATTCATACTCCGACACAAGGACGACTTGGTACCAACTCAATGTTACTTTAACATGTATCCGGGTCTTATGAAAAGTAAAATCGCTAAATTACCGAGCTCAGAGGAAAATTCAAAACGGAAAGTCCTTTATCAAATGGCAAAATCAGAAGCTCAAACACATCAAACGAATAGATAACAAAAATGTGTACTAGTATATCATGTATATAGTAACGTTATATTTCAAGTATATTATAATTATTGTATGGCATTCTGAACTAGATGCTATGGAGCGTAAATGTTGTTTCGTACAGTATATAAGGAAGAGCACTCGGTGTGTCAGTGTAAATTCACCTCCGGTCGTCGACGTGATATCAAATTGACACCGCGTATTTAAATTTACGAATCCCATTTTTTTTATAGAGAAAGCTCTGTTTAATCAGACAGTGAAGTCAATATTTCAATTCAGCAAGGGGGACAGTAGTGTAAAGCGTAGAAAAATCAAAGGTTTTATTATTGTTACATATTGCAGAGATTGTCATCTGAGATTTACCAGTAGATCTTTAAAATCTAAATAACAAATATTATCGACCATAGCAGGAGGACACGAGTAGTTTTCGGAACAAAATACAGGAAATAATTGTGTACAAATGTGAGGGGAAAAACATGCGCAGTATCTGCTAAAAATTAAATAAATATAATATTTATTCTCATAAATTATTTTGGCCACACCTAGTCTAAATAATTATGATTACGCGTCAAAGTGAAAAAAATAAAATGGCCACACCCAGAATATTATTTATTGTTGTTTTTACTAGCGATTTAGAACATTTTAGAATTGTACGGTATGATCGTGATTTTAAAGTAAACAGAACAGTCTACTGACCTTCTTTTTGGGTCTGATATCAGTTTACATATAATCTTCGATTTGATTATGTGTGTGAAGTTAGCAGCCGGTTCGTTATTCGATATTCAATATCCAACCGGCTGCTAGCAGTCGGTTGGATATTCAAAATTAAGTTGAAAATAAAAAAAAGAATAATACTTAATAACATTAAAAGCATGATTTTTATAGTTAAAAGAACTGATAAGATACGTAGGAGATAGTTTCATGACCTCTTCAAGCTGTCGCAAATTCTCGTTGTTCTCGAATATAAACCCTTTTCTAATTTGCATATTTGTCTAAATGTAATATAGATTAATGTCAATAAAAAAAAATCAAAGAGGTACAGTACTTTAATACAGGATTTTTCTTAAAAACAAAAACAAAAACCGATTACTCTAGAAAACAATTAGGATTATAAATAGAAATATTTATGGAAAGCCCATAAAAGAAATATATAGTGAAAAGCTACCTGAGACCGCTTAAATGAGGGTGAGACCCCCTAGTCTTTCAATGTTCACAAAATTTAAGTAAATCATAGACTCTGTATATATAAAGGTTGTATCAGAAGGATTGCCCAGAATAATGTCATATTCGATATCTATGGAGGGCTTGTATTGTCACTTTTCAGCTAAAAATTATCAAAATTTTAGGACAAAGGGCACAGGGCAATGGTGAGAGCCCCCTAATTGCTCAATCTTTCTAATATTATGCAGACATTTAGTCAATAGGTAGATACACACGTGACTAAAAGGAATTTGGATAGACTTCGTGTCTTTAATGTTTACGGAGCGCCAAAAGTGCCAGTTGGATATTCAAAATAGATAGTGAAAAGCTACCTGAGACCGCTTAAATGAGGGTGAGACCCCCTGGTCTTTCAATGTCCACAAAATTTAAGTAAATCATAGACTCTGTAAATATAAAGGTTGTGTCAGAAGGATTGCCCAAAATAATGTCATATTCGATATCTATGGAGGGCTTGTATTGTCACTTTTCAGCTAAAAATTATCAAAATTTTAGGACAAAGGGCACAGGGCTATGGTGAGAGCCCCCTAATTGCTCAATCTTTCTAATATTATGCAGACATTTAGTCAAAAGGTAGATACACAGTCACGTGAAAAAAAGGAATTTGGGTAGACTTCCTGTCTTTAATGTCTACGGGTCGCCCAAATTGGCTGTTGGATATTTAAAATAGATAGTGAAAAGCGACCTGAGAACGGTTAAATGAGGGTGAGACCCCCCTGGTCTTTCAATGTCCACAAAATTTAAGTAAATCATAAACTCTGTATATACATGTATAAAGGTTGTATCAGAAGGATTGTCCAGAATAATGTCATATTCGATATCTATGGAGGGCTTGTATTGTCACTTTTCAGCTAAAAATTATCAACATTTTAGGACAAAGGACACAGGCCAATGGTGAGAGCCCCCTAATTTCTCACTCTTTCTAATATTTTGCAGACATTTAGTCAATAGGTAGATACACACGTGACTAAAAGGAATTTGGATAGACTTCCTGTCTTTAATGTTTACGGAGCGCCCAAAGTGCCAGTTGGATATTCAAAATAGATAGTGAAAAGCTACCTGAGACCGCTTAATTGAGGGTGAGACCCCCCTGGTCTTTCAATGTCCACAACATTTAAGTAAATCATAGACTCTGTAAATATAAAGGTTGTATCAGAAGGATTGCCCAGAATAATGTCATATTCGATATCTATGGAGGGCTTGTATTGTCACTTTTCAGCTAAAAATTATCAAAATTTTAGGACAAAGGGCACAGGGCAATGGTGAGAGCCCCTTAATTGCTCAATCTTTCTAATATTATGCAGACATTTAGTCAATAGGTAGATACACACGTGACTAAAAGGAATTTGGGTTAGACTTCCTGTCTTTAATGTTTACGGAGCACTTAAAGTGCCAGTTGGATATTCAAAATAGATAGTGAAAAGCTACCTGAGACCGCTTAAATGAGGGTGAGACCCCCCTGGTTTTTCAATGTCCACAAAATTTTAGTAAATCATAGACTCTGTATATATAAAGGTTGTATCAGAAGGATTGCCCAGAATAATGTCATATTCGATATCTATGGAGGGCTTGTATTGTCACTTTTCAGCTAAAAATTATCAAAATTATAGGACAAAGGGCACAGGGCAATGGTGAGAGCCCCCTTATTGCTCAATCTTTCTAATATTATGCAGACATTTAGTCAATAGGTAGATGCACACATTACTAAAAAGAACTTGGGTAGACTTCCTGTCTTTTATGTTTACGGAGCGCCCAAAGTGCCAACTGGATATTCAAAATATTTAGTGAAAAGCTACCTGAGACCGCTTAAATGAGGATGAGACCCCCCTGGTCTTTCAATTTCCATTAAATTCAACCAAATCATAGATTTTATATATATAAAGATTGTATCAAAAGTGGAATGTTCTTGGACGGACTGTTTGCTGCAGATCAGATCAGACCAGAACCCTAGGCCTAGTAGAATCGATGACCTAGTTTAAAATACAAACCGTCACTATAGGTTGAAGGGAAAATATACAGACTTTTATCACACACCTTCACACAGCTCACACAACCACCCCTTTTGACGTAAAATCCAGGTCCAAATGCATTGTTGATCGCTATTTCACACAGACAACTTAGGGCTCCAACACCTCATGCTGACATGAATTGTGTTCGCCAACATAGGAAAGGCTCGCATTGCCCTTTCCGCTAACATGGATAGGAATCCACTTTCTTTTTGAATGTTTTTCTTCAATTGGTTAGTGCTTTTTTCCACTAGAACCATTTTGTAGAAGCTTGGTGATCTTTTCAATCTGTCGCGGGGTAAACAACATCTTGTGTTCACCATGCAGGTTTGTGTGGGATAAACGAATGGTGACCGGGAAACCTTTTTTGTCTGCTCTCTGTAATATTTAGATTGACCTTTTATAAAGTTCAAACCGTATTTCAATAGACTATTTATTCATGCCTCGCGAAGATGGAAGCGGATGGTGAGATGTTCTCTGCGGAGATTGTGGAGGATCGCCGTCTGGATTGGTGAGGTATGTCTGCATGCGATTGATGGTTCTCAAGATCACGGGTAAGAACACCATATTTTTTGGGGGTTTGAATGATCTTTACCCCGGAATCGATTGCAGGGGGGGGGGGGGCTTCAGATAGTGGACTGTTGGGAGCCGTGTATGTAGCTGCTATTGATGATGCCACTGTTCACCAGGATGCTGTTGATGCTTCTGATGCTAACAAAGTCTTCATCCTCTTTGTAACATTTGTTGCCCGATCAAATGTGTAGAGCTGTCGCTTAAATCCCAATGTGGTGTTCGATTCCTTAAATTGTAGTTGGGGGAGGGGGTTGAACAGAGTAAAAATGCGACTGTCGTTTCTAGAGACAAGGATGGAAAACCCTTGTTTTAGGTCTGTGTTGTGGACGATTTGCTGCAACAGTGTGGTGTCCATTTATTTATTAAAACACGACGTTCAACTACTGACCGAACGATTCGAACTGGATGCCTAGGACTCCTACGGAGATTGGAAGTGCAAATGCTTCGGTGTTGGCGGGAACATAACGCTCGAATTCCGCTCGAATTTGGATGTCCGCTCGGACTGATGACTTACATCGATGACCAACAGCGGCTATATGTCAATGAAATCAGAGGGGTTGACATCACCGTTACTAAGGAGGGTGTCAATGTTGTAGAATTTCTTTCTGAAGTCTACATCCTCCTTGAACACTATGGCAACCTTGTTTTCTGGAAAAAAACGGCATTAAAGTCGACGGCTGAGTAGCGTTCAGCTTTGAGGGTGACATGGATATTTTGCAATCGACAGCGATTGAACACGGAAGCATTATTGGTTTTGTCATTATCTCTGTCGGTTTGAAAGGCAACGATAATATATCTTGGCTTTTCGCGACCACTATTGGCAGCTAGGCGGCAGTTAAACTGTGAGGCTTAGAGAACGACTATGAAATCACACTGTCTCATGCGAAATCCACAGAGGATCGTGGATTTTTTCTGGATGGTTTTGTACAGTTGCATCTTGTTTTCGTCTGCAGGAGTGACGCTCCAGAGTTGGTAAGTTGGGCGCCGGCTTAAGTTTCGAATTCGTGAACCTAATATTAATATTTTTGAAGACTTTCATCGAAGGTCAACCCTTCTGTGATTGTAAGGATGTCAGACATTATGTATTTATTTATAGCATTGGAGGAAGTTGGGATTGTACCGATGCCACGACCAGAGATGAAATTGTTTAACTGGGTTTGGTTGTTGGGCTTTCTGCGTTTAACACTGAGCTGTTGGTTGGGCTTGCTGCGTTGGTCAATGGGTTTTCGAGTGCGGGTCACTTTGTCAACGACATGGTTGACGACTACCACTTACCACTCCTATCATGGCTGCATTGGTGGCAGTGCTCATAGGCCTACTTTTCAATGTCTTGGCAGCAGAGGAGGTGAACATGCGACCAGCGATACTGGTGATAGTGTCAAAAAAACTTCTACCACCGTATGCATACTTTCAAACAAAACCTTTCTTAATTGAGGATATTACGATGGAGTTGCTTATATTCCTTGATGCTGATGTGTTCACCTTTCTTTATGGCATCGATGATCGCCATAATCGCGTTGCGCACACCATTGTTTCCAGCACGGTATGCAGTGTTGCACAGATCCAAGCAAAAAAGGAGCTGGTCAAAGTCGGAGGGTAGAAACACGGTTTGAAGTCCGCTACAATGCTTATCTTGCTTTAGATGTGAGACACAATCTTCGTCCACTTAGATCTTTATCGCCTTAGGGTTCTCGAGAGGGTTAATTGCCTTGATACATGCACCGGAACTGTGCAGGATCTCTGCATAGTCGACAAGGTCTTAAAAACTTCGGACTCGAAAGATTCTGATTTCTTTTTCACCATGAGTTCCCAGAGGTTAAGGGTTCCTTTGTACCTCACACCATCCACGAAAATATCATCGTCGTCAGAAGTAACTGGTGAGCTTCCGATGAAGAGATCGAGATCCAAAGGTGTGGTCGGCGAAGGATCGTTATTGATCTGCAAATACTGCTGTGCTCGAAGTCCGTGGATGGTGTCTATAGGTGGTGCAATGGATAGTGGGTAGTCAAACTTGGGCGGTGGAGGCTGGAGGGCTGTCACTGCTGCAGGAAGTTAAACGATCGTTTAGGTGATCGGTGAAGCTGCCTCTCGCTGAGCCTTAACCACAGGCTTAACACCTTGGAAAGGTCAGGGTTGAGTCCAATCTTCTCCAGGCGATGCTGCATGTTACTGGCTTGAATCTTCCGCTTGATCTCTTGCAACTCCTTGGCGAGCGCCTCACACTGTTTCGGGTCTGTAATCTTTATAAACGTTCATTTATTTAAAGCGTTGACGTGAACCTTCCTAAGTGAAGGTTTGAATACCTGTAAGCGTTTGTTTGAACGCCCCTAAGCGTTGGTTTGAACAGTTGTACCTTTCCTGAAACTATAGGCATATATCTATCGAAAGGTTAAAAAACACACAAGCATTTTTGCTCGTTTTTCCATAATTTGAATTGAAACGGTCGAGCTATAAATATTTGTTGATAAACACTACAATAATTTATGGACCTATGGGTGGTACGGATAGAAAAATACGGACTGTCAAACAGATACATACCATATAAAACATAAAAACAATCTAAATGTTCATATAACCCCACTAAGGAGGCTATATTATTCTTCAATTATCTAAAAATGTATTTCATTGTACAAAAACTTTCATATTTAAAAAATTCACCATGGCCATAATGCGATACTAAACTTCTATTAAACTGTGTATTGCTACAGAACCTTATCGTTTTTGATTTCAACCTTATCGGTAAATCAAAGCACCCAAAGTCCGCGTACACTACGAAAGGGACTCTCATCGGGTGGGTGTTGTTGACAAAAGTCAACTGGTATGTCCCTTCTTTGGGCAGCTCTGATCTTGGCTGCCTTGTGGTTGACGCAACACTCTTTGTTGGTTTCCAGAACTTCCTTGCTATAAACGTGGTTTCAGCACATGTAGCCTTGGATCAGCAGTAAGTTGAGTTCTCTCTCCCGCTGTTCACCAATGTTTGAAATGTGCAGCGGGTATACTTCACTATCATCTATTCTAAATCAAGGGTTAATCTACCCTTCTCAAGGGTTTCAAGCAAGTCCGTGGTTGAAGGGAAAATCTGGTTTCCCGAGTGAAAGTATCCCACGTTCTCATCATCCATCTTACCTGTTGTATTAATCTTCACAGTGCAGCATCACATTGACTTGTTATCCTTTCAATGCCCAATCGTCTATAAGTTCCACTCTTGACATCTGAGAGACCTCAAGGAAGGTCTGCACCTCCATGTCAATAAAAGTGGTCATCTTTCAGGTAGTAAATACATCTTTAAAGGCTTTCTTCAGTGGATGTACCTCAATTTTATCCCCAATGATTTCCTATCTTCTCTGATCTGTTCCTGTAACTTATCCAGTAGTCGATCTTTCGACATCCTACTAACCTCTATCAACTCATGCTGTTTGGCTTGGGTGATAATATCCTTCCTAGTATAGGGTTGGAACAACGCTAAAAAAATGTTGGTCTTCGTTCCGATCAACTGATCCAACTGATCCTTCCTCATCCGGGAGTACAGGGGCGGATGCAGGAATTTTCGAAAGGGGGGTGCTAACCCAGGGCAAAGGGGGGGTGCAGGGGGGGGGGGGGGTGCAAAACATATGTCCCGATACAAATGCATTGATCGGCAAAAATAAAGGGGGGGTGCGCACCCCCGGAACCCCCCCCCCCCCCTGGATCCGCCATTGGGGAGTACCATCGGCGGTGGTTCATTTTGGCAATACCACTCAGGGCTTAGACGTTTTCAACAACTAATTCCAGCTATTAATAGTTATTGGATCGATGACATTGAAAGACCAGGGGGGTCTCAACCTCATTTAAGCGGTCTCGGGTAGGTTTTCGCTATATATTTTGAATATCCAACTGGCACTTTGGGCGCTCCGTAAACATAGAAGACAGGAAGTGTACCCAAAGTCCTTTTAGTCACGTTTGTATCTACCTATTGACTAAATGTCTGTTAAATATTAGAAAGATTGAGAGATCAGGGGGCTCTCACCATCACCCTGTGCCCTTTGTCCTAAAATTTGGACATTTTTTGACTGAAAAGTGACAATCTTAGCCCTTCGTAGAGATTGAAGATGACGTTTTTCTGGAAACTCCATCTAATACAATCTTTATATATACAGAGTCAATGATTTGGTTGAATTTTAGGGACATTGAAAGACCAGGGGGGTCTCAACCTCATTTAAGCGGTCTCGGGTAGGTTTTCGCTATATATTTTGAATATCCAACTGGCACTTTGGGCGCTCCGTAAACATAGAAGACAGGAAGTGTACCCAAAGTCCTTTTAGTCACGTTTGTATCTACCTATTGACTAAATGTCTGTTAAATATTAGAAAGATTGAGAGATCAGGGGGCTCTCACCATCACCCTGTGCCCTTTGTCCTAAAATTTGGACATTTTTTGACTGAAAAGTGACAATCTTAGCCCTTCGTAGAGATTGAAGATGACGTTTTTCTGGAAACTCCATCTAATACAATCTTTATATATACAGAGTCAATGATTTGGTTGAATTTTAGGGACATTGAAAGACCAGGGGGGTCTCAACCTCATTTAAGCGGTCTCGGGTAGGTTTTCGCTATATATTTTGAATATCCAACTGGCACTTTGGGCGCTCCGTAAACATAGAAGACAGGAAGTGTACCCAAAGTCCTTTTAGTCACGTTTGTATCTACCTATTGACTAAATGTCTGTTAAATATTAGAAAGATTGAGAGATCAGGGGGCTCTCACCATCACCCTGTGCCCTTTGTCCTAAAATTTGGACATTTTTTGACTGAAATTTTTTTTTTTGGCTTTCCATATATATTTCTATTTATAGTTAAAAATATTTCTAGAGTTATTGGTTTTTCTTTTTGTCGTAAGAAACATTATACACAAAAGTACATCTTTGAAGTCGTTTTTATGACATATATATATATTACATACAGACAAATAAGTCGCACGGAAAAGGGTTTATATTCGAGGACAACGAGAAATTGCGACAGCTTGAAAAGGTCATTAAATGATTCCTACGTATCTTCTCAGTCCTTTTGACTATGAAAATCGTGCTTTTTATAATTTCAAGTATTTAATTTCTTATGATTTTTCACTAAATTTTGAATATCAAACTGGCTGCTAGCAGCCGGTTGGATATTGAATATCGAATAACGAATAACGAACCGGCTGCTAACTTCACATACATGATTTGATTCACGAACTGCTACTTTTTGTTAGGTTTATAACAATTTTCCACTTTCGTTCCATTAAAGGAAGATGGGTAACTCTAGATGTTTAAAGGTTTAATTTGGAATGCGTTCTGTTTTCAAATGGACTTCACTTTTGTCATGTGTATATGTTGTGATTTCTTTTTACGGGGCTTTATCAATTTTATGGTTATTTTTATACCATTTTTACCAATTTACCATTTGCAAAAGTATGAATTATTTGAAATACCAAGGATTAACTTATCCAAGGCATGCATATACTACATGAGACGTATTTTGCACAACTTTTTGGCATTTTTGGTCCTCAATGCTCGACAGTTTTGTACTTGTTTTGGCTTTTTAAATATTTTGAATTGAGCGTCTTTGATGAGTTTTATGTAGGCTCGTCTAGTATCAAATTATAAGCCTAGTATTTAGATCGTCAAATATGACAGTTATATATCAACACCATAATTCAACTGAAAATAGAAAATCTTTTTTTTAATTTTTGAAATGAAAGGGTTAAACATGTTTCAGTCGAACAAATGTTACTCATTGATTGTTTTAATAAAAATGCTGGAAGAAAATCTTTATCAAATTGAGAGTCTGAAAAGTAAGAATAGGCAAAACGAAATAAACGGGAACAACTGCCTTTAAAAAATCCAGAAATGAAGACCTTGCTCATACTTGAGAGGGTTTCTTATTAGGGGATTCTGATCCCGGATCCCGCTAACTGTTATGTCAGATTCTCGTATCCGCTTACACTATACATGTATATAAGTATGAAATCGTTCAAATTATAATGGCATATTGTTATTATAAACTGTTTCCCAAAACTGATCGCCCTGAGGTCATAAAAAACAGTTTATTAAAATAAAGTACGACAATAAAGGTTTTGATTTTGTAAATATTGCCGGTATTTTTAACGACCATTCTGTTAAAGAACAAATTCCTGGATATTTTGATAATACTGAGCTCCCTCTTATTTGTTATATTTACAAGAAATCTACCCGGAAATATGTGTTTAATTATAGCCAATTGTGTAATGATGTTAATATCAGTGAAAATATACCTACTTCATGTAATTGCAGTAATTCCGAATGTATTTATGGACCAAATTCCCATGTTATAACAGGAGATGTTAACATCGTTCAAGATCGAGAGTTAAAATCATTCCTCAGTAAAGGACCTAAAAATCGTCCCCCGTCAATTATTAATTGGAATGAGTACCGTAATATCATTCACGACTCACTCCGTACTTAAAGTTTGAAATAGATAAAACGGGGAAAAGCTGACAAAAAATCTTTGGACTTTCTTTAATTCAGTAATAAAAATAGTTGATATACGTATTCAACATTTTAAAGAACATTTTACTCTTAACAACAACCACAATAAACCTATTTCTCGTATCAAACATAAACTTAAAGAACTAGCCAAGGAATTTGGTTTTTTTCCCGGCCGATAAAGCTGCTAATAATATCATTTTTGTTTGACGTAAATTTTACATTGAGGTTCTGAAAAAAGAAATCACCAATTCACCAACATTCCAACTGACTACATTTTCAGAAAACGACACCTGTTACAGACATAATCTTTTAGCTACCTCTTTACAAGCAGATTGAATTACAATGAAAACCATTGTTCCACTTCCAAAATTGTCTATTCTTCTTACCAGTACACTTGGTACAATCAAAAACCTGATAATAAATTGGTCAAATAAGGCCTTTGAAAATAGAACAGTTGATAACTTTTGGAGTGTCAAAAACCCGTCGGACGTACTTGACAAATTGCATGCTTATATTGGTGATTTCGAATCAGTTCAAAGTTTTGATTTTTCTACCCCATATACCACATTGTCTCACATTGTCATTAAGAAAACATTCACACACCTAATTAAATGGGCATTTAAAAATTCAGAATGTGAATATATATGTTCAAAGTCTTTATGGTAATATTTTAATAAACAAAAGAACTATGCAAATTTGACATGTTTTGATACTTTATCTGCTCTTGAATGTTTACTGGATAACATTTTTGTTCGCTTTTGGAGATTCCGTATATTCTGTATTGCGTCAGGTTATCGGAATTCCAATGGGGACTAACTGTGCACCACTTATTGCGGACCTGTTTTTGTATTACTATGAGTTAAATGTATGACAAAAATCAGCAAAGACCCATCGAAACATCATCTGATAAAAAAAATCAATAATACTTTTAGATATTTGGATGATATGTTGGCTCTCAATAATGACGACTTCAGTGTGAATACTAAAGAAATTTATCCTGTTGAACTTACTTTAAATAAAGCTAATACTAACAATGACCACTACCCTTTCCTTTCCTCGATCTTGATATCTATATCATTAACGGAAAGCTTAATACTTAAATTTATGATAAAAGAGATGATTTTTCATTTCCTATCGTTAATTATTCATTTTTAGATGGTGACGTTCCCTTGTCACCATCTTACGGTGTTTATATATCTCGACTTGTACGATTCGCTCGTGTAGGTAACAACGTTTTATATTTTAACGAGCGAAATTTCTGTATTACTGAAAAATTATTACACCAGGCTTTGATATTTATTCACTTATAGATTTTTTGTCGAAACTTAACACATTTATCAAAGCACTGTAAGCACTGTAGGCAGTTAACTAAAAACCAAGGCAAACATAATTATGAAAATTGTGGCAACGCTGCTTCAATTTTTTTTAAAGATTTAAAAGAACAACATTAAACATTCATATATTGTACATTCATGTTCATTTAATGGATTACATTAAGGCAAATAATACATATTTTTCAAGGTTTTCAAAAGCAACGCATATATCAAGTATATTTTTTCATGGTCATAAGTCTGCAGTGGTACAAGTTCGCAATGATTGCAGTTGTTCTAGTTGATAGTTAACATTGGTATTAGTTGACTGTTAGTAGTTTGCTTGTACGAGCTTGTAAAAGTATGAATGGACTTGCTTCCCTGGAAAAAAAACTGAGTTTGTGTTCTACAGTACAAAAGTTATGAGACACAAATCAGAATGTTTACTACTACATGGATCAAAGGTGAGGTCTCACTGACCTGCCTATAGTAAATGTAATTGACACGCACCTTCCCCCTAAGTCCATGATGTCTAAGTTTGGAATAAAAATAAAGGTAATTATAAAATAGTGGGTCAATCATTCTAGGGGTTAAAAGATATGTTTTCTTTAAAATGCAAATTTCCATAGGACCAGAAATAATATAAATAAGGTAAATTCTTTAAATCCTACTAATTTTTTTTCCATCAATAAAATTTTATAATAAACAAGAAATAATTGTAACATAATACTGTTACGAAGTATCCCAAACAAAACTCCCATATTTATTCATTCCCATGGTCGCCTACCATTTGGCAAAGTCTAGTACACATTTATGGAACGCCGGACCTGTCTTATAGTGTAAATATTTAATGTGTTTTGTCGCTTTGCCTTTACGTCTTGTCATTTCTTTTTTATGTTATGTGCAGATGCCTTTATTTCCTGACACGGCATCTCTGTGTTATATCAATTTAGTAATTTGTTTGGTCAAACCATTGTATGATATGTCATTGCTAAACTTTGTTGTGTAAAATATGCATTACATTATATTGTAACTACGATATATTCTGTGAATACTTCGAAACTTTATGATCAACCACCTTTACATTCTCTCATATTTTATCTATGTTGTGTCTATTCTTCTTTTACGTAAGTCAGTTAATAATTGCGTCCTGTCTCAAGTGTTCTTGTTATGTCAAATGTTCTAAACGTTTTGTTTTGATACACCTTTGTTCTATGTAAATCTCATGATATTATAGTCTTTTGTCGTTATGTTGTGTTTATACATATGTATCTCCAGTGAAAAACACAACACATCATGGTATAGTTCCTATGCGTTTTGCCAAACAATTGATACTCTCTGTGAGCATTCATTACGTCATGTGCAAATGCCTTTTACATTCTGTGCAAACAACTAATACGTTTTGTGCAAACCTCGTTTACCTTATGAGCAAACATCGTTCCCCCTATGTGCAAACATCGTTTACCTTATGTGCAAACACCTATTACGTTATGTGCAAATACCTATTAAGTTATATATAAAAACTACATCATTATGTGCAAGCACTATTACGTTATGTGCAAATACCGCTTACACAAACACCATGTAAGTTATGTGCAAATGCCTATTACATTATGTCCAAACATCTATTACGTTATGTGCAAACACCTATTACGTTACGTCCAAACACCTATTACGTTATGTACAAACACCTATTACGTTCTGGTAAACGCTTTTTTGACACAGATTAAAACAAAACGCATCAATGATATGCATTTTGAAAATGAAGAAAATTAAAAGCTTGACCTTTCTAACCAACTGTGGATTTTTATAATTATATTGATTGGTGTAAAAATGCTATATACATACAATGTATCTAGTTTTATGGAAAAAAATTTTGCTTTACTTGAAGAGTGTGCGTTTTGCATCCTTACTTGTTGAAAATTTTTCAAATATACAGACACGACTCTAGTTTCCAAGAGGTGCAACCGAAAGGAACATTACGATATAAAAAGGAAGATGTGGTACGAATGCCAATGTGACAACTCTTCACATGAGACCAGGATGATTTGTTATTACCCTCCCAGAAGGGTTTTCATCTAGCGAGAAACGTGTATTAGATTAATGCTACAAATGTAATGACGTCTCCCACGATTCATGTAGTAGCTAAGGAATCCTACAAAATGTTTAAGATTTGATTTTCGTTCGTTTCTTTTAACAGTTGTGAATATTATTCTGAATAACCCTCCTAAGACTTATTATTTCCTCCCTCCCTGACAAGGCGTATTGAAACGGGTGGGTTTCCTGAAAAGGGGTGGTCAGGTGACCCGCCCCTCTTATCTGACATTTTTTTTTTAAACTAACAGGGATGTTGGGAAAATTTGATCCGATTTTGGATCAGACAGGTAGAAGGGTGTACAAAAAGCTGCATTTTCTCTAAAAATAACCTATTTTTTCATATTAAAAACTGCCTTATCCTGTTATCCACAAAAATGACGAATACACATATTTCTTCTGAATGAAAGGGTTATCAGCCTTGTTTCACCTTCACTGGCCATACTCGAAATTTAATCCCGCAACTTGAAACTCCAGATAATGACTTTCATTTATCCGTATTTGGTCCGGTTACGTTTCGAACCGTGTCATCAAGAACGCAATCTAATTAAAAAAACCGATCTCTCATCGATCCCGTTTTCTGATATGTCGCTACCACGCGACATATCAGAAAACGGGAGCGATGAGAGATCGGTTTTTAATAAGATTGTCAAGAACGATACAAAAAAATACATATTCTAGTAAATTGTTATTGTTTTCTTCTATTATTTTTTTTATAAGTGATGTGCATATCGTTTCTTTTGTTGTCTATAAGAATAAATAATTAATTTCGTTGCTAAAATGGTCATCATAACATAATTTTCCCTTTGAATTTCAGAAAAAAATGACTATCTATAACAAAGATGTGGTATGAATGCCAATGAGACAATTCTCCACGAGAGACCAAATGAAAAATAAATAAATAACAATAGATCCCCTTAGGGCCTTTAACAAAAGAAACATACCGCATAGTCAGCTAATCTATTTATTTTTTTACCCCATTTAATTTTTTCACCAGTTTTTAAAAAATGGGTACAGTAAAGTAATTCGCTTTTATCCTGCAATTGGTTTAGTTATTGTATACATTTGTTTTGCTTTGTTTGTACATGTACAAAAATAAATTTTCCTGCTACCCGCTTCCATGTTCATCAATCTGTAATATGGATATTTCTTTCTGGGTAATAGTTCATTTTGGGGTTTTCTTCGAGTCCACGTTTCAATAATTGTAAAAATCAAAGACAATGGTTAAGATTTAAACAACTTATGCTCAAATACAAGGTGTAAATTGTAAACAATATATGTACATTGTCATAAATATAAAATGTATTAGTTCTCGCTGCGAAACTGGAGAAAATTCGGCAAGCCTCGCTTTTCGTCCTGTTTCTAAAGCTCGTACAAATAAGTTTCACGTTTACCGACAAAGTACATTTATAATCAATACATTTTTCCACAGTTGTTGATATGAATTTATCTTTTTGTTCAATATTTCAATGAATATAGTCGTATAAAATAGAAACATCAACTTATTTTCCGAACGGAGAGTCATACATTTAATGAATATTATTTCGGGATATACGGTATAAACGGTAAGTTTCGATGCGTTCGATAAATATAGCTAAATACACAATTAAGCCAATTAATGATCATAAAAGGGATTTGCTGCACATCATTATTCTGAGAAATCTTATTTTAAAAAATATAAAATTTCATACAATTATATTCTATTGGATCTAAATGTTATCATTCTAATATATGTTGTGACAGTTTCCGTTAAATATTGCCATTTTTAGATATATCGGTCCCCCTTTTCTCGGCTACTGTTAAAGCGAGACGTTTTTTTTTATTAATAGCTGGCGAGGCATGAAGTTCATTTGATTCAATCCAAATTGTCCTTAAAGTGCGGAAACAATCTTGAATTGATGCAATCTTATTCGCCTTGAATTCGACGTAACATATTTTGTCAAAATTGTTTTAAAAAATCACCTATATAACGAAAAGAAAACTGTGAAAGACTTTAACACGAAAGGGAAGGCTTAAATTCTTCTGTAATTTTCCTGCTACTGATTATAAATTAAGAAAGTTCACTTGTAATGTTTTGTATTGTTGGAATTTCGGAACCCTTTTATTCATCCGTTTAAAGCACCATGAAACAATTGCCAGCTAACTTCCAGTTTTCAAAAATCTTTAAATGTGCAGTATGTCATTGATACGATTTGAGTTCTCAAAATGAATCAAGATAGAATAAAGATAATAAGACATTTGTAAAAAATATAAAACCCTTGTTATGTTTTATTACTCTTTGAGAACATCTTTATACTAAAGATATGAATCAAAGTACTGAAGTACTGAACATCGGATGACCGCAAGCACTTGTCTCAGAAAACCAAATCACATCTCTTTACCTGAAAGTGACGTTAAAGTACAAATATATATTTTTTTCTGTGCGTGGGTGATAAATTCAACCTCATCGTAGAAGTGATACAAATCAGTAAACTCTAGGTTTTTTTGTTATACATTATTTTAATATTTGTAAATTACAGGTACATGTATATATAATTTTCATCCATTTGTATATCATTCTATTGCACTATATTAATTATAGTGCTGTGCAAGTGCATGGTGGACACTCTTATGTAATAATTCGAATTTTCTAATAGATTGACTTTGAGAGGGCATTCATATTTTCCAGCAAAACATTCAATGTCCCGCGCAGAGAGAGGGAGTAAAGACAGATAACTCTGCATGGGAGATTGCAAACGTTGTTGAGATATTCTTCCGCATGCGGTTACACACTTTTTCTGTACGTGTGTATAAATATAAAAGATTTTTTACTTTATTTATGTTTCTAACGAGTTTAACGACATTTTCATATTATTAATTTATGTTCAAAAAAATATATTTTTAGAAGTATCCATTTGAAATGAATTAACAAGTGATAAGGAATGTAATTTTGCACTCGATAATGTCCGCGTATTTATTACTATCATGTTTATAGATCGGTTACAATTTCAAAACGAAGGTTATGTAATTGAAATTTAGACGACAGCAATACACATGCATGCCCTCGCGGTCATCCGATGTATAATGAATAGAGAAGTTGTTCATTAAGATATCATTAGATAAACAAACACACGGACCTATTTTTTTTTCTCTTTTTGATTTCTCATTCAATGACCAGTGGCGGAACCAGAGTTGTTGAAAATGATGGAGCTGCGTTTGTTGGTTCTATAATCAGTTTGATTAAGAGGGGGCTCGGGACTCAGTTTTGCCAAAACTCCCTGCTAATTAAAAAAAAATACAAGATAAGAGGTGGCGAGAAAAGATCTTCGTCCTCGGTCAATATAATCTGAATAGACGCATATATAATGTGTTGACCTGGTCAAAAGTCTATAATTCATAAATAATTCGGCGCCTTCCAAAACCATATGTTATGATTATGAATGCAAGATATGGCGACCTATGAAATAACCCGCTTGGTGCAGATGAAAGTGAACATTACATTAATAAGGCCGTTAGTGCTCTCGTTTGAATTGTTTTACATAATCTTTTTGGGGCCTTTTATTGTTGACTATATGCGGTATGGGCTTTGCTCATTGTTGAAGGCCGTACAGTGACCTAAAGTTGTTAATTTTTGTGTCATTTTGGTCTCTTGTGGAGAGTTGTCTCATTGGCAATCATACCATGTCTTCTTTTTTTTATCAACTTATTTTCCTTTAACATTTTCCGTAAAGAAATGAGGTTGCATTTTGTTTTTTACATGTTACTGTAGCTTTTTTTTTTGCTTCGAATAACAGGGCATAGCTTTAAGTTTCAGTCGATATACACGCCACCTTGAAATAATTACTTGTCACATATAAATTATGTTTGGTTGCTTCATGATGTGGCTGATATTCAGCAACAACTATTGGCTTAAATGAGATATATAATTACAGACTAGTCTCTTCCGATGATATTAAGCCATCAAATGTCGGAAAATTAACTATGTGTATTACATTTCAGATCAAATGTTATTAATTCATGGTCGTTTTATTATGCATATATTACACACTGAAATTGAAAATTGACATATCAATCATTAATACGTCTTTATTTGCATTGCTAATCTGCAATATGCACGATTTGTTTGCTAAAAAATGTTCCTGTACAATGTTTTCAAAAATGCATTAAATGTATTTTATGACTTTTGTCAATCTAGGCACACCTCCAGAGAGACACACCCCGAGAATCGTGTCTATATATTTGTAAATATTTTAATTTTCAACAAGTAAAGTGAACAAAATATAAAAAGAATGGATGTATAACGCACACTCTTTAAGTAGAACAAAAAACTAAATATTTATAAAACATTTTTATATCAATCAATATATAAAAATACTGCATTTCCAATACTAAATCAACAACCCGATGCACACATATTACCTTCAGTTCACATTCAGCATCCAATGGATATCTATACTATTAAACGAAAAGACCTCATTTTGTGTGTCGCTTCTCCTCCTTCTACAAAAAATTAATCATCATGCCTCTGTGTTCTATAGGTACCATGCATAGTCGCATTTGTCATATATACTTATGACTATTCAGTTCGGGTTATTTTGGGAAAAAACAAAAAATAAAGGCGTCCGGATTTGGTTCCCGTCATCAGACCAACTTATAAGTCATCAAAGACTTCCGGTTTTAAACTTCCACATAATTTTCAATTAATGGAAACACAAAACATTTATATACTGGTTTTTATCAAAAAAAGGTGCTGACAAAGGGAATTTTATTTTTGCCGGTTTTTTTCACAAACATTTATTAATCATATAACAATTTTTAAGCTCAGTAGATACTATTTTTTTTCACTTTCCTTATGATAGTCAACTCGATGAAAGAGTTTTGACTTCGATTGGGAAAGGTTGTGCACATTCGCATGAGCACCGATCTTTTAACTCGAGTCAACCCGAGTCGGACGAATCAAAGTAGGTCGAGTACTTGGGTACAGGACAAAAATTTTCGCGTTGATAGAGACTCCCTATAAATATAATATAACCATGATAACAGTGATCGCCTTGGAGAAGAAACTTGAAATTGATAGTTAATAGCAAATGCACTTTATTGTATGTGCACGTATATGCATAGTATACAGAAACGCGAAAATAATTGAATTTAACAGAAAATAAAAAAAATAAATAACGGACTTTGGAATAAAAGGGGAAGGGCTTAATAAAACTGTCCTGTCTCCAAGTATCTATAAATTTTGATACCTTTTCTGAAATTCTCCAGACATAACATCTTTTACAAAAATTCTCCCTACAAAAACAGTTTACATACTTTCAAACCAAGCTCTAAATTCCCTTAATTTCGCAATACAATATTGCAGTGATCGCCTTGAAGAAGAAACTTAAAATTGATAGTTAATAGCAAATACACTTTATTTATAGTAAACGTATATTCATAATATACAGAAACGCGAAAATAATGGAATTGAACAGAAAACAAAAAAAATAACGGACTTTGGAAAAAGGGAGAGGGTTTAATCAAATTGTCCTGTCTCCAAGTACCTATGAATTTTGATGCCTTTTCTGAAATTCTCCAGTCATAACATCTTTTACAAAAATTCTCCCTTCAACAGTTTACATACTTTCAACCAAACTCTAAATGCCCGCGATTTCGCGGGTGTGTTCTAGTTAACTTGAAAAAGAATACAGCGAAGTAGTTCAGAGCTTTTTAGAAAGCTAACACTTATAATTTTCTTAATTTTCAAAGTGTATATCACTGATGCGTTTTGTTTTAATCTGCGTCAAAAAAACGTTAACCAGAACGTAATACATATAGTGTTTGCACATACAGTAATTGGTGTTTGTACGTAACGTAATATGTGTTTGCACCTAACGTAATAGATGTTTGGACATAATTTAATAGGTATTTGCACATAGCGTAATCAGTGTTTGCACATAATGTAAGCGGTATTTGCACATAACGTAATAGTGTTTGCACATAATGATGTAGTTGTTATACATAACTTAATAGGTATTTGCACATAACGCAATATGTGTTTGCACATATATGTAAACTATGTTTGCACATAGGGTAAACGATGTTTTTTGTATTCAACTTTGTATTTATTTGGCTTTTTAACTATTTTGATCTGAGCGTCACTGATGAGTCTTATGTAGACGAAACGCGCGTCTGGCGTATAAAATTATAATCCTGGTACTTTTGATAACTATTTGCACATAGGGGGAACGAAGTTTGCACATAAGGTAAACGAGGTTTGCACATAATTAAGGTAAACGAGGTTTGCACAAAACGTATAAATTGTTTGCACAGAATGTAAAAGGCATTTGCACATGACGTAATGAATGCTCACAAAGAGTATCAATTGTTCGGCAAAACGCATAGGAACTATACCATGATGTGTAGTGTTTTTCACTGGAGATATATATGTAATATGAGGCAGGCATTACCTGTGAATGGGGACGAAGTCTGTATTATTTTTTTTTTTTATTCAAACATGTTGATAAACGGAAATACCGTAACGTTTCCGATATTGGTTCTGTTCTTATGGATTTAATTGTGACGTTATTAACGTTATGACGTCATATTCAATGTAAACAAAGAAACGCTGTTATCAGGTAACGTTTTTTTCATATCAAACAATTATTAAAAATGATTGGGTGTTGAATTCCTTCCTATATTTGTTGATATGTTGAAAAATATACATTTTTTTAAAGTATCATGCCAACAAGACCTGAATAGTAAGCAACAAGACCGGAACAGGAAGTAGATCTGAAAAAAAAGTTAACGATTTTGAGTTCATTAGTAGTATGAAAAATTCGGAAAAATTTTCCCGATTTTTTTTTTATTGATTTTTCTACCGTAATTGGGGACTTCGTCCCCATATAAACACAACATAACACCAAAAGACTAAAATATCATAAGGTCTACATAGAACAAAGGTGTATCAAAACAAAACCTTTAGAAAATTCGGCATAACAATCACATTTGAGACAGAACACAATTTTTAACTGACTTACGTAAAAGAAGAATAGACACAACATAGATAAAATAATATGAGGCAGGCATTACCTGTAAATGGGGACGAAGTCTGTATGAATTATTTTTTTGTAACTTAATTATTTGTGAGGCCCCTCATGGGGGGGGGGGGTCCTAGTAATCACATAATCACCATTTTTTTGCCAATATAATCACATAATCATTAAATATTTGCTTATCTTTAGTAATCAAATAATCATAAACTAAAAATACAGTCCTAGGTAATCAAATAATCATGAAATATTTTAGCTGCGGAACCGTAGCTCTTAGGTCCTTATGTTATTTTTTGACTATTTGCGGACCATAGAGCTACGGATTTTTCCTATTTCAAAACGTTCGGAATTGCGACCCAGGTTCATGTCGCACTTATTTCCCCAAAAAATATTGTTTATAATCCATGCAAAGCTTGTCAATATATATAGTTCGTTTCGTTAGATATTTTTCTAGGATATGACGTACCTATTTATGTTTGAATATTCATTTCCTTAACACTATTATCTAATTATTTCCATTTGTATACATTCTCCGCCTATTTTATTCGGCCATATTGAATCTCGTCGTGACGTCACGAAAATCAAGAAAAGATAACTCTTATAGGAAAACACGAGTTGGGTTGTTTACGTTGTCTTTTATTTTATTTTCATGACTTTTTGAATGAAAGTAAGTTTGATTAAAGTTAAATACTAACGGAAATAATAATTCTTTCAAGTTATTAAAAAAAATCGTATGAACTAATGTTGTAAAGTCTTAAAAACACTCGATTCTCGCTTAGAAATAAGTAAACAAACCAACACGTGTTTTTCTAAAAGAGTTATCTGTTCTTGTTTTTCGTAGGCGTTCCTTACCTCCAACATAGGAGATCGAGGATATTTGAGTTATCTTTTCTTGATTTTCGTGACGTCACGACGAGATTCAATATGGCCGAATAAAATAGGCGGAGAATGTATACAAATGGAAATAATTAGATAATAGTGTTAAGGAAATGAATATTCAAACATAAATAGGTACGTCATATCCTAGAAAAATATCTAACGAAACGAACTATATATATTGACAAGCTTTGCATGGATTATAAACAATATTTTTTGGGGAAATAAGTGCGACCTGAACCTGGGTCGCAATTCCGAACGTTTTGAAATAGGAAAAATCCGTAGCTCTATGGTCCGCAAATAGTCAAAAAATAACATAAGGACCTAAGAGCTACGGTTCCGCAGCTAGAAATATTTGGCTTAATAATCAAATAATCATTAAAAAAACGGCCAAGTAATCACATAATCAAAAACCCCATGAGGGCCCTCATTTGTCAAAAAAAAAAGAAACGGAAATACCGTAACGTTTCCGAGTTGGGTTCTGTTGTTAGGGATTTTAGTTGTGACGTTATTTAAATTATGACGTCATATGCAATGTAAACAAAGAAACGCTATCATTAGGTAACGTTTTTTCATATCAAGGAATTATTAAAAATGAAATTGGTATTGCGCGTTTCTTCCTATTTTATACTAGACTGATAAATATATATTTTACTCAAAGTTTCATACAAACGAGACCGGAAAAAGGAAGTATATTGTACATTTCTGCGCAGGTCCGGGATTTAAAAACATGACATAAAAAAAATTGAACGATTTTGAGTTCATTAGTACAATGAAAAATTCGGGAAATTTTCCCGAATTTTTTGTTTATTGAATTTTCTACTGTTATTGGGGACTTCGTCCCCATATTAGAGAATGTAAAGGTGGTTCATCATAAAGTTTCGAAGTATTCACAGAATATATAGTAGTTAAAGCATGATGTAATGCATATTGTACACAACAAACTTTAGCAATGACAAATCATACTACTGTTTGACCAAACAAATAACTAATTTGACATAACACAGAGATGCCGTGTCATGAAATACAGTCATTTGCACATAACATAAAGAAGAAACGACAGAACGTAAAGACAAAGCGACAGAACACAATGGGTAAATATTTACACTATAAGACAGTTCCGGCGTTCCATACACATTGTATATGTGACGCCTATGACATTGACATTGTATGTCATTAAATCTTTTTGAAATTACAAACAGGAATGAATATGGTTTAGGAGTTGGTATCTCAATTTTTTACAAGTTTTCAAAACACACATAAGATGGGTGGGGTGACCTTAGGGACTACTCATATATTTCATTTGATTTTTTATATTGTCCCATACATGAATATATATGGTTTAGGGGTGGGGATCTGAACCGTTATCAAGTTTTGAAGCAGGAGGGGGTGGGTGACCCCAGTGACTTCCCCTAAATTTCATTTGATTTGTTATATTTTCCAATACATGAATATATATGGTTGAGGGATGGGGATCTCATCTGTTTCAAAGTTATCAAACAGGAGGGGGGTAGGTTAACGCTAAGAACTCTCCCTATATTTTTTTGATTAATCTTTTGTCCCATACATACATATATATATGGTTTAAGGGTGGGGATCTCGACCGTTTTCAAATTCTCAAACAGGAAGGGATAGATTGGCCCCACGAACTTCACCTATATTTTATATGATTTGTTAAATTGTCCCATACATGAATATATTTGGTTTGGGGGTGGGGGATCTCGACCGCTTCCAAGTTCTCAAACAGGAGGGGTGGTTGACCCTAAGGACTTCCCCTATATTTCATTTGATTAGTTATATAGTCCCATACATGGATGTATTTGCTTAAGCGGCGGTGATCTCATCCGTTTCAACAATATCAAACAGGAGGGGGTAGATAGGTCCAAAGGACTCCACCAATATATCATATGATTTGCTTACATTCAGGTACCATATAAATCTAGTTGCACTATTTGTAAAAATAAAGTAAGAAACTTCCAGTTATTTTAACTGACCCATCCGGCAAACTTGAGATAAAAATACCCATTGAAATTGCAGTCATATGTTTACACTTTAAAAGCATCTAACATGCATTATCAACATTTATCACTGATAAAGAAAATTTATAATGTCACCATGAACATATATATTGTTACATATACTGTTCCCAGCTGTCACATTGTATTGGATTTTGACATTAAAATTTGTCAAAAAGTAATTTTTGAGTTTCTATACAAAATATTTTCTGTTTTTTCTTTCTTTTACATATATCTTTTGGTTTTCAATTCTAGTGTTATATTTATTTACCATGCATAGCTGTGTATTTTGTCACCTGTCTGGATTTTTTGTAGATGATCACCAAAATCCGGAATTTCCCTTATCCGCTTCCTGAATCGGATCCGATATTGTAATTTGTCTTCTCACGGCAACCATTTTGTTTTCAATGTTGTTTTTGTTAATCAGATACACTTTTACTCGAATTTACACATTATTTGTCGACGATTTTAAAAGTAGAAGGTCGTGGACCTCGGAATACCGCTTATTTGAACCCCTGCCTCCAATGTGAAAAGATACGAAAATTTCGTCTTCTAATTTAAAAGAGGGACGAAAGATTAAAATTGCCGCCAACAGCATGGAAAGACGAACTTATTTTAATTAGACTAATGACGTAGTTGACTACGTATTGACGACAAACAATATTCCTACGACTTTTGCCATTTGGGAAATCTAAACTACTTGTCTTTAGAGATTTTAGGCGATTAAATATTTTATACATTGGTTCTTTGACATCTTAGCCAAAAGCTCAGGGGATAGTAAACTACATAAGGATTCCTAATGTGCTCTACTCCCTATGTGCAACTTTTTGGTGATTCGACGATCATTTATGGATTTTCTGGTCATATTTTTTGTAATCAGGAATTAAAAGTATGATTTTTCTGGTCATATTTTTTGTAATCAGGAATTAAAAGTATGATTTTTCTGGTCATATTTTTTGTAATCAGGAATTAAAAATTATGATAAACTGTTCAATTAGTTATAAATAACATAATATCCAGCTAGATAATAACAATGGCACGTATGTCAGCATTTATAGGGTAGAACACAAATCTAGGGTGCTTGCATAAGGCAGCTTAACTGCCTGAAAACTAGTTGTTGGCTTGGCACGGGTTATGTTCTTCTCATATATTATATGATGGTATGATACTATATCCCTATCGGGATGGATCGTGCTTTATATTCATATGTTGTAGACATAATCTTTCAATCAGTTTAATTGAGGTCTGGAGCTGGCATGTCAGTTAACCGCTAGTATTCTGTTGCTATTTATGTACTTTTGTCATTTTGTTTAGTTTCTTTTGTTACATCTTCTGACATCAGACTCGGACTTTTCTTGAACTGACTTTTAATGTGCGTATTGTTATCCATTTAATTCTACATTGGCTAGAGGTATAGGGGGAGGGTTGAGATCTCATTAACATGTTTAACCCCGCCGCATGTTTGCGCCTGTCCCAATTCAGGAGCCTCTGGCCTTTGTTAGTCTTGTATTATTTTTAATTTTCGTTTCTTGTGTATAATTTGGAGTTTAGTATGGCGGTCATTATCACTCAACTAATAAATATATTTGTTTAGGGGCCAGCTGAAGGACGCCTCCGGGTGCGGAAATTTCTCGCTGCATTGAAGACCTATTAGTGACCTGGTGTCATCTGTTCTATAGTCGGGTTGTTGTCTCTTCGACACATTCCCCATTTCCATTCTCAATTTTACTTGAATTAATAATGTTATTCCTTGAGAAGTGGCAAAATGAGGTAGTTTTCAGAGAAAAATTAATAAACATATGAGTGGCACTTTTCAAACTATTCATGTTTCACAGTGGCGGATGCAGGAATTTTCGAAAGGGGGGGTGCTAGCCCAGGGCAAAGGGGGGGTGCAGGGGTGGTGCAAACATATGTCCCGATTCAAATGCATTGATCGGCCAAAATAAAGGGGGGGTGCGGACCCCCGGAACCCCCCCTCTGGATCCGCCACTGTGTTTCAATTATTTGTTGAAAACTTTGTGTCAGATACCATGATATTAAAGACAGAACAATAGTGTGTTGTTTTTAAACAATGTAAAGTAATTAAGTCACAACAAATGTAAACGTCCAATCAATCTGAATTCTACACCTCGAAAAAGTTTAACATTGGGTTAAATATAATTCTATATAGTAAGCTTTACCTTGATGTGTGACAATTCGCATGCACACACAAAATCAATTTGAATACGGTATAGTTTATAACTAAATACCAATTACACACTAGTTGACATGTGATTTCTAGCAGGCATAGGTCAAGTAGTGTTGTCATTTCAGAAAAATGTTTTACATTGTCATAAAGAGGGAGGTTTTGCTAGCCATAAAACCCACCATTAGTTTCTACCAATTCGGGGGGAATATGGCAGTTGTTATCAAATAATTCGGGGTTTATTTTCTGTTTTTGTTGCAGCGTTTATGCTGTTCTTTTGTTTTTCATCTAAAAAAAAAACTTGATGTTTCTTGGTTTTAGTTTGTAATGCGAATTTATTTCTCTCAATCCATGTATGACCTTTGAACACTGGTATACTACTGTTGTCTTTATATGTATGTATAATAGAATAGATCATATTTTGTATAAAAGCTTTTATTATTTTATCAAGACAATCCAGAAAATGAGAAGGAACATATCAAGTTCATTTGCTTACAACTTTACCAATGTAAAAATAAAACATTAAGATAATGCTACATATAGAATAACTTCCATCTCAAGAACACTTAATATTTCTTTCACATGTTTAAAATGACTGGTTCAGCCTTCTATAATGTAAATACTCTCTGCAGTCAAACTACTGGTAAACAGACATGTTCAACTTAAACATCCATATCAAACAGTTCCTTCCCTTTCTGAACTAGTCCATGTGCAATATATTAACGTAGGAATAAGGTTTAAAATAACACAATTCATGTATTAGATATCGTATTACAGTTCTTTTCTGTAGCATATAATTTTAAACATAAACAGAAATACTGGCGCTAATTACAATCATTGTAAGTTAGGAGTTTGGAATGTCTTTCCATTTTTTCTTCAAAAAAAAATATTTTTATAAAAATCTACTTCAAAATATATATATATAAACAATACCTGCTGTCCTTGACCCAAGGACTGTGGTCACATGACTGACCTAGCAAATCAGGAAATTACTGTAAAGCAGAAGATCTGTACCCATAAGGTTCACTAAAGGGAAACCATTTGTTGCAATTAACTGACAAGGAAAAAACAATGTATTTTGAAAGTTTTCTTTGCAATATAAAATCAAACTGAAAAAGTGACATTTATCTAAATTTAAAGATAACTTCATTTTTATACCTCACATTTGATAAACCTTTAGATTACCTTACTTTGTGTCACATTGTTGAATATTGATTCCTTATTAAACAGATTTGTAAAGCTATGACATAAAAATTTCAATGTGACAAAACCGTCTGGTCTACATAGTAATTAAGAACTAATTAGGGCACTGTTGTCATAGCAACCACAGACTCTCCAGTCACCTGACTGACCTAGCAAACCAGCAAAAGTCACTGGTTAGGGCACTATTGTCATAGCGACTAGAGACACCCTCACATGACTGTCCTAGCAAATCTGACTACCTGATTGGATATTTAATGTTGTCATACAACCCTCGACATGGCAATTCCTACAGCTGACCTGGCAAGCCAGAAATAACAAATAACAAACTGGCTGGGCACTAATGCTGAAGGAATTGACATCTTGAAGGTGGCAGAGCAGCATAAAATCCCCATCAGACATCAGATTAGGGCACTTTTGCCATGGTAATAGTGATTAGATCAGAGACAGCGTAGAACTATTTTGTATAAAAATATAACAATACTTTGCCTTGGCAATAACAAATTGCACAGACTGGACACATTCAATGTTCACAAAAAATAAAGAGTAAAAAGAAAACAATATATTATGTAGACTTTTTCAAAGTCATACGACCATATGGACCACCTTTCACACGTGTACAAATAAAAATAATATGAGAACATACACGCAGGGCATATAATGTCACATATGGCCCTACTTATATTTTTCAAAGGGAAAGTTTCAAACTGCATTTCTACTAATAACTACACAACCTACATTTACACTTTGACACCTACCCACTACTTTCATTAAAAATATAAAAGCAAAGAGATGAAAAAAATAAGATATTCTGGCTTAATTCTAGATCACCTTTCAAAAAGCAGTACATATTGTATGTAGTATTTCAAAATATGCAAGAACAGAAATTAGTTTTGGTTATATGAAACTGCTACAACTAAACATTTTATAGACAATTGATAAGAATTATTTCTATTTCATGGGAATACATAATAATTATCAAAAATTCTACTTTAAATGCATATACTACAATGTTTCTAAGAACAAAAATGCTTATAAATCAATAAGAAACTTTTTCAACTTTTACAATAATTACTTTAAAAACTAATATTGTGCTATTAAATGGTAAATCATTGTTTTTCTATCAGAATGTATTGCATGAAGTAATTGATGCAATTTATCACTTTAATGCAAGATACAATATTCAACGTTTGGTGGTATATATAAAGATAACTTTATCTAATTGGTAAAGAAGGCAACACATAAACCTTTGAAAACTTGCTGAAAAAAATCTTCTCACTTGCAACAAGAAAAGGAGATCCTTGCTTCAGAAAAACAATAAGGTAAATGGAATTTTGGAATGACATTAGTTGAATTAAAAAATCACATATCTGATTACAGAAAATAAACTTTTACAAAACAGTTACATAATAAACATATATCAAAGAATGTAAAGAAGCACAACCATTTAATATAACCTTATCTGTATATAGAACATGTGTGTTATTTGTGCAATATTATAGATTTATACTGAAGAAAAGTAATGTGTATAAAAGTTGCAATTAGTATTCATTTCTTTTCTCCAAACATTTTAGTTGTTTAAAATATATTGTACACAATGAGAAATACAATGGATAACATTATAAATGGTAATTTTCTGTTATGTTACATACATGATTTGACTTTTATTGCTATGTTTTTTATGATTTAAAAATGTATACACTAAAGAAATTCAGAGGTACAACAAATTGCATTATAATGCATATTTTTCTAATTTTCTCTTTTAACTAAAATTTATTTACATAAAAAATGTTATGACAATATTTATAACTTTTTTCTCATTCAAACTAATGTAAAATTTAAAGTGATACACATTAGAAATATATCATAGATAACATTGTTAGTTTGTAAATTACTTTGATGTTTATGTTTGTTTGTAGGCGTAGTATTCATGTAAAACTACAAATAATAACTGAAACATAAATTTCAAGTGAATATAGACTGCTTATAATAATCAAATTTAACTTGCTCTATTATAATTGGTAAAATAAGAATATTTGGTAAATACAATAGACAATCTGAAAGAAATTCTTAAGACAAAACTATGCTCGAAAATATGTATGGCTATAAAGTCTGAGACCTGAGCAGACATTAAACAGATAGTACATGTCAAGATATGGAATGCTTCTAAATAAATATTTATTTATAAAATAATCGCCATTAAATTTGATATGTGAATACATATAAAAGTATTTTTCCAACAGAACTGTCGCTTAAAATTACTTGAATTACTACATATAAGAGACATTCAATAGACTTACTACTACAAGGTAAATGACATTCTTATTGTTTCTTTGTTCTACTTTTTCATTTGGAGTAAAATTACAATTCAACTGAATCAATTTAAAACTTTCTAATTGCTTAGCAATTACAATTCTTACTATATATCCAATATTATTTTCCTCAATGTTAATGAATTAAGATGCTGTATTATTACCATGCCATTAAAATATACATATGATTAGAAATGCTTATAAAGCATTCCTATAACTTCTATAGAGTTAATTCCCTTGTTATGTATTATGAAATCAACATCATATCTCATTGTTATTTTGATATCATTCAAATCTCAACATCTATATAGGATTAGGTATGATAAGAGCCATTTAAATCATCCCTGAAACTGCATGAATAGTGTAAAAAGATAAAGATCATATATAAATATGTATGGATCTAATAAAGGTAAGAACTGTAAATTCAGAAATGCTTGTGGCGATTTTTATAATTGCAAAAAAAAACATTGTGATGTTATTAGTTTTGTAAAAATGGAAATTAGCATTTAAATTTTGTTAGCATCATTTGTTTGCCTCATTCTCCCAATCTCAATAACTAATCTCACTGTTTTGATCACTGTTCAATAACGGCCATTATAAATCTACACAAAAACTTCTGAATTAAAAGTAGTTCTTGCTCAAAACATGTTTGAAGGCCAAGACAAATTTCAAATAATTATTTACTTCTGAGATTTTTGGTTATATTGAAAGAATTGTAATATTCAAAATGTAGGGATCAAAATGAGGCCTTGTTATACCTATTGCCTTATGAAATCAATAAAAATGACAAAACAGACACATTGAAGATCCTTATAATTATATGACAAAACGGACACATTAAAGATCCTTATAATTATTATTATAACGGCTCTTATTTACTGTATAATTAGTAAGCACCATGTGGGGTCATGCAAAGCAGAGATGCTGCAAATTCATAACATTTATACACTAAGCCTATCACCTGTAATGTTGGAGCTATTCTAATTGTCAGTGTTTCATTTGATTAAGATGACATATTGCCTGACGCATAGTGGTTAAGACAAATCTATTTAGCAGAGTGTGTAAACTTTTGAAAAAGAAATGGTATTCATTTTTGTGCAATTTCACTCACAATGCAACAGGCAATGGTCACTTTCGTCAATACTCTTGTGTTTTCACATAGGCAAATTATATTTCCAATCCTGTGGTCTTTAAACAACTGACAAATTAAAATCAAGCTCCATTCTAATTCAATATCCATTTATTTAATCTATAAAACTAGCATCGTACTCAAAATTTCCTGATTAGCAAAACTGTCTAAATGTGTAATCACTTTTACATTACTACGATATTTCAGCCATTTTAAGCTACAGTGAAGATTTTCAACAAACCAGGTAATGTGCAGGGGAAAACTCTCTTTTTGCTTGTATTTACTGTCATTCATTTCAGTAGCTTAATAAGAAGCAATTAATGAAACGTAAAACTGTATTAGATGAATTTGGTATGCAGCACACAGCAAGAATGACAACCATAATTCAATATTTCATGAAAAGAAAAACAAATGACAGATGTTTAACACTATTTCCTTACAATGATTTTTGATGCAGGAATGAAGGGTCAAATGAACTTAATTTGAAAAAGAAAATGTAATTAATCAAATCACAGACTTTTAAGATTTCAAATTTCCTTGAAAAAATTTTTGATGCAAGAATGAAGTGCCAAATGAAATTAATTTGAAAAGGAAATTTGATTTTGGTTTAATTTACTTTTGTGTGCAATACAATATACACAGGGCAGACATGAAGGAGAAAACACACAGGTACCTGGTATTGCTTTTGGAAAGTGGTATGGAGATGACAGATTAGTAAAAGATTACATGGTTTGTTACAAAGCTCTCGGTTTTTTACCAAAATTCTTTCATCATCTCGCCAGTGTCTGCAGCATCTCAACTTCCAGTCCCAAGAATTTTAACCATGGAGTAACCCTATATAATATATCAATGGTCTCATTATAAATAAAAAATAATAAGTGCAAAACTTAAACTTCAAATAAAGTGGGAGATTTGTATAATATATCAATAGTCACCTTGTAAACTAAAAATAAAAGTGCAAAGCTTAAACTTCAAACAAAGTAGAAGATTTGTATAATATATCAATGGTCTTGTTATAAACAAACTAAAAACTTCAAAACTTAAATATAAAAATAAAGTAGTGGGAGATATAGGATTATGAAGTTTTGACCTATGATAATTGGTTAATATCATTTGTGTCTTAGAAAATTGTGAATAACACTTAATAAATTTGTGGTTGTAAGTAGAATGGATATTAAATAATGATTCCTATAATGTCACATGATATTTTTATCAATTACAAATAGCCAAATCGTAGGTAAAAATAATGAAATTATTGAAATCGTACCTCTCATAAAGATATGATAAACAAGTGAAACTGCGAGCTACTGCTCACTGATGATACCCCCGCCGCAAGTGGATAATATTAATAGTGTAAAAATATGCAAGTGTTCGGTAAACAGGAAGTTGTCAAGTGATAAATCTGAAAACGCATCACACGGTATATCTGACTTATATAAATCCTGAAACCAAATTTCAGAAATCCTTGTATTGTAGTTCCTGAGAAAAATGTGACGAAAATTTTCAACTTGGCTATCATGTGTAAAGTCATACAAGTGTTCGGTAAACAGGAAGTTGTCGAGTGATGAATCTGAAAACGCATCACACGGTATAGCTGACTTATATAAATCCTGAAACCAAATTTCAGAAATCCTTGTATTGTAGTTGCTGAGAAAAATGTGACGAAAATTTTCAACTTGGCTATCATGTGTAAAATCATACAAGTGTTCGGTAAACAGGAAGTTGTCAAGTGATGAATCTGAAAACGCATCACACGGTATGGCTAACATATATAAATGTTGATACCAAATTACAGAAAGGGTGGATGTGTAGTTCCTGAGAAAAATGTGACGAAAATTTTCAACTTGGCTATTATGTGTAAAATCATACAAGTGTTCGGTAAACAGGAAGTTGTCAAGTGATGAATCTGAAAACGCATCACACGGTATGGCTAACATATATAAATGTAGATACCAAATTACAGAAAGGGTGGATGTGTAGTTCCTGAGAAAAATGTGACGAAAATTTTCAACTTGGCTATTATGTGTAAAATCATACAAGTGTTCGGTAAACAGGAAGTTGTCAAGTGATGAATCTGAAAACGCATCATACGGTATGGCTAACATATATAAATGTTGATACCAAATTACAGAAAGGGTGGATGTGTAGTTCCTGAGAAAAATGTGACGAAAGTTTCATGGGACGGACTGACTGACGGACGGACGGACTGACGGACTGACAGACGGACTGACGGACAGACAGAGGTAAAACAGTATACCCCCCTTTTTTAAAGCGGGGATATAATAATTACATAATGGATGTAATGTAGAATTCATAAAAACTGTGTTTTTATGATTTCTAATTTGCTATCTTCTTATTAAAATTTTCAAAGGTTTTATGTGGCTTTATATTAATCAAATATTCAAAAAAAGAAAAGAATTAAATAAAAAATGACAAGCTTAGTGATGAAAATCTGTAAATATAAAACATTATACTTTTAAATCAGATAAAAATGAACATCATAGAAATCTTAACTTTTATAGAAAATTCAAATAAAATGTTTCGATATACATTTTTCGACAGATGGTAAACACCAGCTTTTAAAAGTCCAAGTATTTACACCTTGAAAATAATTTTTCCAGTTAAATTCCCTTTGCCATTTAATTTGAAAGTGTTGGACTATTATATGTGAAACTTTCCACCACCCAGAATAATGAGACAAAACATTCTTCCCTGGATTCCAAAATAAGATATGTACAAATGGATAAACAATAAAGGGAGACAACACCAAATTATTTAATTGTACAGGAAGGTGTTCATTACTTCTTGTTGATTGTCCTTGGATTTACATTAAAAAGAGTTTTTACAACCCTGAATACATAAAAGTAGAATTTTTAAGAGACCTAACAAAGGGGTAATCCTCCACCAATGAAACAAATTTCTTAAGAATGTCAAAAAGGTTATTTAGAATTTCAAAATATAGACTTTGAACATGACATTCAATCTTGTCATAAATGAATTTTATAAATCATATAATACATTTGACATTTATTAAAATGAAATGAAAATTTATCAATCATAATTTGTATTGCTAACCCCTATGATGACACACTATTCATTATTACTTTTTTCAAATTTACTTTATATAAATTTAAATGTATATACAAGGTTAACTATCATATGGCACATATTTGTCAAAATTAAAATGGAAATGAAAATGAAATGATGATGAAATATAATGAGATCATAGTCCTCTAAAATATGAAATTATTGCATTAAATATCACTAAATACCTGCAAAGGTTTATGTATAAATTTTGAATAATTTTAACTAAAAGAAGTATTATACTGTTAGTTTTACTCTAATAGCACTTCCAGTACTTTTATTAAATTCAGAACCTATTCCAATAGTACTGCACAAACTTTCATTTCAAAATCTTTAAATACAGAATTGCAAGTACTTTTACATTAGAACCAGTTCTTACAGTACTGTGAGCACTTTGATTTTAGAACATTTTATCTAGTATCTATACACATATATATATTTAGACAGTTGACTGAGTTTGATGTACAGGAGTCTGATCTTGACCTTTTTTGTCCATGTATATTCCAATAAATGACCCATCTTCGTTAAATTTGGTCATATCAGCATCATCATCATAATCTCCCATCATACTGTCTTCGTCACTTTCCAAGGGTTTCACATCATCTGATAACGATACTTTATCAAAGGGAGTCTTTTCTCCGTCCCTGTATTAAAAAATAAAACAATTACTGTAATGTTTGATTGATTGATTATAAGGTGTTTAACATCACCATTAGCACTATAGGATATTTCATGATAGACTTTTGTTTCAGGTGGAACAAGCCAGAGTGCATGGAGAGAACAACTGTAGGAAAACTGACAATCCGTCAATAAGAATTGGAGTGGAATGCACTTACCACATATGGTTTTGTAACTCACAACTTCAATGTTGACAAGCTAGTGATAGAGTAGTTGAACTAAAGACCACACAGCCATCAATGCCCCCAATAGTTACTGTAATGTTTGTAACTTTAAAAAGAACAGATCTGTACACATTTCAGAATCTTTCAATTTTTTATAATAAAACAAAGCAATAATTTCTGAATTTCAATTTACTGTTACAGATGGGTTTTTTTAGACATTTCTTCAATGAAATATAAATCAGAAGATATTCAATTATCCTGTTTTTGAACATTAATATAGACTCAATTGAACCTAAATTGTACAGAAGAAAATTTGTGAACCTCATAAAAAAAAATTCAGTTATAGTCAGATCGCCATGGATGTAACTATTAGATTAAAGTCTTATTTTAAGTAGCTCAAATAGAAATAAAACAACTTACGCCCTAGATAAATCTGCAAAGCCACTGTCCTTTAATTCTTGAGCTGGATCGTGTCCAGCTGCAACTTCCTTCTTATCAACTAAAAAGAAACATACAAAATTATAAATATGACCACTAGAAATAAACACATATATGGAAATACATAAACTGTTATCACAGATATATGTCTCGCCTTTTCGTAATTTTGATAATGCAAGTGTTGAAATTACTATAACATGTAAGTCATGCAAATATTCAAAGTCAATGAACCATCACTAAAGGAGCATGGTTGAACAATAACATTCAGAATTTTTAAACAGAAACAGCATTTATAACCCTCATGCAGTGGAGAGGTCTAAAAAGGGAAGTAACTCCTTTACTGACCTGGATATTCTCCTCCCCTGTTCCTGTATAAGGTGCAGATGATAAAGAAGACGACAATCAGTAGAACTATTACTCCTAAAATAACTCCAATAATCCACAGGTCAAAACCAGCAGAGCTTATAATAGGGGCTTCTGAAAACAGAAAAATAGTGTTAAAACAACAAAGGGGACTTCTATAAATAGAAAAAAAGGTAAATCAAATAAGTTACAAAGGGGTTCCTGTAAACAAACAATTATTCAAAAGTTGAATTTTCTTATAGTATATAGTTTTTAAGATTTGTAGATTTATTTTTTTATTTTCCAAATGAAACATTTTTACTAAGAAACACTCATAGGTTAACGAAATATTAAAATCTTATATTGCAATGTAATACACTGCAATTAGCACACATAAATAAATTAAAACTTTTCACATTTCAAATATTTTGATGTTCATTTGATAGAAGCTTACCTCAAACTGTGTCCTATACATCAACATGCAATGATGCAATTATTACAGGCAAGAAAATAATGGACAGATTCAATTAGTCTGTCAATACAATTGTCAATCGAGTGTCAAATTTAAATTTAGGAAAACATACAATATTTTAAATTTGAATGATTCAATCCATGATCAAATTGTTATATATATGGTTAAAGGTTAAATCTTTTTTCCTTCATTGCACATGTACATATATGAAGCAACCTTCCATCCAAGACATATTTTGCAAAAGTAAGCCAGTATAGGTCAAGGTAGGGGGCCTTGTTTAATTAATAAATAACACTTACTGGGTGCAGGTTTAATGTTACTCGTAATCTCAAAGCTTCTCATTTCCCAGTCATGTGTATGTGAAATGTTGACTCTGTACGTTCCAATAACCGCTCTGACCTTGTCATCATCATTGTCCATTTTAACCATGGCTGGATCAATGGTCAGATTGTTCATGTCTATATTAAAGCTTACAAACGGCTTATTCATCAGTGTGTTGTGATCGTAATACGTCTCATTATTGGCTCCCAATAGAGACCATTTATAGATAAGTTTTGGTACGGATGGATCGGTGGTAGCACTAAATGCCATACTAAATGGCTCAGGTGCATCTATCTCAAGTTGAGCTTGTGTAAGAAGTTGTACTGTAATCGGGTCTGAAAAACAAAACAAAATCATGAACAGTTTAAAATTACAATTCATACAGCAATTTCATCTACTAACAAACCAAATAACTTAAAACACTCAGTGTATGATATCGACAAATATAATGTCTACCAATGTTAAAATAAGCATAGAGCATGACATGAAGGAATTATTTCTTATTTCACTTTTACTTCTGTCAATTGGTGCAAATTTTCTTGGATTTTAAAAAAAATGCATTTTAAGTTGATATGTCTTTTTCTTCAAATTCTGCATATACTTTTGTATATAAAAAACTTGTAATTTGTTCAATATTTAAATATCTGCACCCATGAAATCTATAAAATATGGAATCCCAAATATAATAAAAAGAATGAATCCAAAAAATTTGATACAATCTGTTATTTCTATCACTAAAACATAAAACATATGCTACATGTTTTTTTTTTATAAAACTGATTACTATTTTGAAGCACGCATCATTTTTAATTTACTGTAAACAAGTGAAAAGTTTACCATAAATTCCAAAATTATTGCAATGTTTCTATAATTGACAATAATGCAACAGGGTTTCCTATTACAATAAGTAGAACAAGCATTCTGATAACTAATAAGTACATATTATCCTGGAGTCATATACATAAATCTTGTTGCATTTTGATCTATTCTTGATCCGCATTTTTACGCCTGTCCCAAGTCAGGAGCCTCTGGCCTTTGTTAGTCTTGTATTATTTTAATTTTAGTTTCTTGTGTACAATTTGGAAATCAGTATGGCGTTCATTATCACTGAACTAGTATATATTTGTTTAGGGGCCAGCTGAAGGACGCCTCCGGGTGCAGGAATTTCTCGCTACATTGAAGACCTGTTGGTGACTTCTGCTGTTGTTTTTTTCTATGGTCAGGTTGTTGTCTCTTTGGCACATTCCCCATTTCCATTCTCAATTTTATTGAAAAAAATGCAATAATAATGACTCAATCATCTCTGAATTTACAGTAAAATTGAGAATGGAAATGAGGACTGTGTCAAAAAGTCAATCATCTCCGAGTCTACAATAAAATTGAGAATGGAAATGAGCAATGTGTCAAAAAGTCAATCATCTCTGAATCTACAGTAAAATTGAGAATGGAAATGAGGAATGTGTCAAAAGGTCAATCATCTCTGAAGCTACAGTAAAATTGAGAATGGAAATGAGGAATGTGTCAAAAAGTCAATCATCTCTGAATCTACAGTAAAATTGAGAATTGAAATGAGGAATGTGTCAAAAAGTCAATCATCTCTGAATCTACAGTAAAATTGAGAATGGAAATGAGGAATGTGTCAAAAAGTCAATCATCTCAGAAGTTACAGTAAAATTGAGAATGGAAATGAGGAATGTGTCAAAAAGTCAATCATCTCTGAATCTACAGTAAAACTGAGAATGGAAATTAGGAATGTGTCAAAAAGTCAATCATCTCTGAATCTACAGTAAAATTGAGAATGGAAATTAGGAATGTGTCAAAAAGTCAATCATCTCTGAATCTACAGTAAAATTGAGAATGGAAATGAAGAATGTGTCAAAAAGACAACAACCTGACTGATAAATTAGATCAAGGCCCCAACACTCTGAGAAAATCCCTTAAACAGTGTAACTTGTGTTATCCGACATCCTTGGGGACCAGAAACAAATGTGAATAAAGCAGGGTGTCTGATTAGGCAGGTTACCCTGTATATATATTAATATCCTTACCTATAACCCGTAGAAAAGCATCAGCGTAACTTGTAGCTTCAGAATCATCACCATTTATATCAATTATAATGTTTGAAGTTTGACACATTATATTACACGAGTCACCTGGGTTCTGTACATCTTTTATGGTGAGAATTGTTCCATCATCACTTAAATGATACTTCTGTGAAGAACTGCTGCCAACTACAAAGAAAAGAAAAACAGAATCACATAGTTTCCTTTCAAACAAGAAGCTATGTTCACCCTCAGTTTAAAACAGCTGTGCCCTTCAAGCTCAAGCCTTTAATTCTAGTCATGTTAGCCCTCAGTTTAAAACAGCTGTGCCCCCCAAGCCTTTGATTCTAGTTATGCTAAACTTCAGTTTAAACAGCTGTGTCCCTCAAGACTTTAATTAAAGTCGTGTTAACCCTCAGTTTAAAACAGCTGTGTCTTTCAAGCCTTTAACTCAATCTAGGCAACTGCATCCATATAGAAGTTCAATAAAGACATCCCTACTTCTTTTAGGAACTGAATGATTTTGAAATCATTACTATCTTTATACATAAATAACTCAATACTAACATGATTAAGTAGAAATGCTGATAATCTATATACCTGTATCTAGAAGACTAACAACTTACTTTGACCTTGGTTCAATTCTACACCATTCCTTCTCCAAATTGGCCTTGATGGAGGATTCTCATTTCTCATGGATTCCATATTACATCTGAACACTGCATTGTCTCCACGTGGGACAACCTGAGACTCAAAAATCTGACCTTCTGGGAATCTAGGTTTCGCTGTTGTTAAAATAAAAAGTCCACATCATAATATTACACAAATAAATTCTGATGCTTTAGCGAGGAGTCAATGAAACTAGTATAAATTTTCAAATGTTTAACGTATAAATTCATTATTCCATCCTTAACTAACTACTGTGAATGTACTTTAATTCGTGGGTATCAATTTTCCTGGTTTGAGCAATATTTACATGTTCGTGGGTTTTTAAATTCGTGAATTTTAGTTTTCTGCACACAAAAAAATAATTGAAAAATTAAAGCCTTTAGAAACGAAGGTTACAAATAGTTTGGATTGAAGGAAATTGCAAAGTAAACATTGACCTGTGTAAATCGTAGTGACAACACTAATTAACCCAAGATAAATTGGCCAACAGATTTAAAACCATCAAAGGTTTTAATTAGGCCATAAACATGTCACCTAAAGAAATCATTAACCTACACAAATGCTATAAACGTATCTTGAATTGTCAAATAATTCTTATCAAAATCAAGCCAGCATTAAATTATTATTTCCCATATGTACGAGAACTAAGAGGATATAAACCCTTTATCATACTAGCATACTATCAATACCAGAAATCTGACGGAAATCTGACATTCATCGATAAAAAATTTTTTTATGAGAATTGAAAGATCAAAAGTTGTACAGTTTAGGTTATTAAAGATTAAATGGGTATAATCCTGCATGCAGTTGTAGTTCTGTGACTGCTATTAAAGTATTCTCGCGATTTGTAGTTATTCACCATATTCTCTGGATCATATCAATAGTCAAACCTACATGGGGATCATTCCATGTCTTGATTTGGACAATGGTTGTTTTATTTCCTTGGACACTTAAATTCATGGATAAAGTCATCCACGAAAACCATGAAAATTGGTACCCCAGGAATTTAAGTACTTTCACAATATATATAACTAAGACGTAAGAAATATAGCTTGAAAAGTATGATTTTGCATAGACGTTAGTAATTATAATGAAAAAAAAAATAATTTTCATTTTCCAAATTATTTTTATAACACTGAAACAATATTGTTTTCGCACTGTAACAAACACTTTGATGAAATTTTTGTCCTGCATTTTTTTTTTATAATCTCTGTCCTGCCTCTTTTTTATTAGTTTATCCTGACACTTTTTACTTATATTGTTATCCTGCTTTTTTATCTTAACTCAAAACTCCTGTGCTGACTTTTTTTTCTAATTCCATTCTAGACAACTCTTATGCCCCTCCCCCCACCACCAAAAAAATCATAGGAATGTCCCAAATTGGTACAATACTTACATGTAACATTGAGATATAACCTGGTTTCAACTCTTCCCAATATGTTGGATGCTGCACAGGTATATATTCCCTCATCACTGGCACTTAACGATTTAATCTTAAGGTTTCTTTTAATAGCTCCGTCTCTAAAACTGTACTTGCTGCTTGGCTGTATATTCGTGTTTTCAGGTGAATACCATTCAATATCTGGTATTGGACTGGAATACATAAATTAGCATTAAACAAGAGTGCACACACCGAAATGTCTCGCTTTCTTTACTATTCATTGATATTTTGTTGACAGTCATAAACATAAAGCTTTATTACAACTGTCACATAAACTTAACATTAACCAAGATATCTAAACATTGACCAATGAACCAAGAAAATGAGGTCAAGGTCAGATGAACCATACCAGGCAGGCATGTACTCAAAACAATCCTTCCATACAACAAAAATAGTTGATCTATTGCTTATAGCTTAAGAAAACAGACCAAAAACACAAACACTAAACACTGAACAATGAACCGTGAAAATGAGGTCAAGGTCAAATAAAAACTGCATGACTGACACTTAGATCATAAAATATTTCTTTACACCAAATATAGTTGACCTATTGCATATAGTATTTAAAAAAAATCAAAAAATCAAAAACTGAACCATGAAAATGACATGTACACCTTACATTCATTCCATACACCAAATATAGTGGACCTATTGCAAAAGTATGAGAAAAACAGACCAAAACACAAAAACTTAACCTTAACCACTGAACCATGAAAATGAGGTCAAGGTCAGTTGCCACCTGCCAGTTTGACATGTACACCTTACAGTCCTTCCATACATTGAATATACTATACCTATTGCTTATAGTATCTGAGATATGGACTTGACCACCAAAACTTGTTCCCTGATCCATGAAATGAGGTTTAGGTCAAGTGAAAACTGTCAGACGTGCACAAGGGCCTTGCAAGGTACGCACATACTAAATATAGTTACCCTACTACTTATAATAAGAGAGAATTTAACATTACAAAAAATCTTAACATTTTTTCAAGTTGTCACTGAACCAAGAAAATGAGGTCAAGGACTTTGGACATGTGACTGACAGAAACTTCGTAACATGAGGCATCCATATACAAAGTATGAAGCATCAAGGTCTTCCACCTTCTAAAATATAAAGCTTTTATGAAGTTAGCTTACACCGCCGTAGCCGCCGCAGGATTAATATCCCTATGTCCAGCTTTCTGCAACAAAAGTTGCAGGCTCGACAAAAATCTACATTTTATCCCTATGTTCTATTTTTAGCCATTGCGGCCATCTTGGTTGGTTGGCCAGGTCATCCCACACATTTTTTAAACTAGATACCCTGCAGATGATTGTGGCCAAGTTTGGTTAAATTTGGCCCAGTAGTTTCATAGGAGAAGACTTTTGTAAAAGTTTACAGACGCCGGACGCCAGACACCAAGTGATGAGAAAAGCACACTTGGCCCTTTGGGCCAGGTGAGCTAATAAACAGCTATTTCATGAAAACTTAATTTCTGATTCAAAATCCTTTTTAATAGCAAAGGAATACTTACTATCCAGAGAAGACACATTGTAGTTCTACCTCTCCACCTAGTAAACCTTTCACATCCTGGCTGAATAGAACCTTTGGTTTAACCGAATTGGGATTGGTAACTGAAACAGAAAGTACAATTCTATAAATAGATATACAGTATTGTGGTGTAATTACCTAACATAGGGAATAAATGTACTTTTGTTTAGGTTGGTGTCCATTATAAATTCTAATACCTTACATTTTTAAGTTTATTAAACTTGGATCAATATTCTTCTTACAATAATTTTTGTAAAGAGACTATATAAAGTATTATGAAAATCTTTCTAAAATAATTGTTAATTAAAATAATTTGTTCATGCAGTTGATTTCCTAATTTCAAATTAATGTAAAAGCAAGCATCTGCCTCCTTAGAAACAAATGATTAAGCTTATTTTAGGGGAATTTATGTAAAGGCACTCAGTGGTCACAATTTTCTTCAATATTTTTTTTATTTTCCTCCATTAAGTTTGTCATATACATACAAATACTAAGAATGAAGACGAGGTTTATAATTCCTTGCTGCAATTCATTTATTTTGTGAGCATTAATTTTCATGACTTGACCAAAATTGTCATTATAATCATATATTTTTTATTTCATGATTATGTCATAGTCTGCTAACAAAAAATACAACATTGGATTCATCAGTTGTTGAACTTGAAACATTTAAATTAGTGGATTACCATAGCAACCAAATTAAACAAAATAGTATTCCATGAAAAGTAATGAACCCACATTAAAACAAATAAAATTTTCCAATTTTTATATGCCGATTTATTCTTATTAGAGAAAACTGACATTTCTTTAAACCAAAACACAAACAAAGCATATTTTTACTTGTGAATAAAAACTTTACTATACTAAAATTTTTTTTTTCTCCAAACTTATTAAGTAAATATATATCATCTTACATCAGCTTTCCAGGGAATAGCACACAATTAAGGAAAGAAAAGGGGAAATGAAACACAGATCATAACACTGCAACTTGGTGAACGTGTACTGTGTAACTGGAACCTCAAAAAAATAATTTATTTGCAAAAGGAAATGTATCTCTTTCTTAAACAAGAACTTTTACTACATGGTGAAAATTTTTGTTGTTAAAATGTTTTGTCAGCACATTCAATTTCCTTAGCAACAATAGAACATAGTGATTTATTTATAAAAAAGTTCATGCCCCGCCTATGATAGTAGAGGGGCATTATGTTTTTTGGTCTGTGCGTCCATTCGTCTGTTAGTTTGTCCATCCGTCTGTCTGTCCCGCTTCAAGTTAAAGTTTTTGGTCAAGGTTGTTTTTGAAGAAATTGAAGTCCAATCAACGTGAAACTTAGTATATATATGTTCCCTATGATATGATCTTTCTAATTGTAATGCCTAATTAAGAGTTTTAACCCCAATTTCACAGTCCACTGAACACAGAAAATGAAAATGTGATTAGGGCATCCGTGTACTATGGACACATTCTTGTTTTGTTATAAAATTGGCTGAAACTAAAACAAATGACTAAATTATGGAGCAATTCCTTGCTTTAATTAGGTTGTTTAGAAAACTCAGGTGCTAAGGCTAAGAAGATGTTTTACAGGGAGATAAACTGTTGAGGAAACAAAAGAATAAGTTATTGGAACCAGGTGAAGTGGAAAAAATCAAAATGTATTTACTTTGTCCTGAAATAGAAACAGGAATCACAATTATCAAAATAAGTTGAATCCATTTGAAATTGTTTATCTGTTGTTTATCTGTTATCAATAAAACACTTCAATATAGATACAGTTAATGTACCGAGCAAAAAACAAAAGTAGGAGTATTGAACAGGAAATTACATGAATCAATAATAGAAGTAGCTGATCCTGACAAAGTGGTTCCTGGGTTGGAATCGCCCCCTTTTTTGGACCATCAATGCTCTTGGATAGGGACATAAAGTTGGACACTTCCTTTCTACTGGGTTGGGAACACTCCCCTCCGCCCCCATGAAAAATGGCTGGTTCTGACCCTGTCATCCTGTAAAGACTGTTCACACTTTTTTGAAAACATAGCAATATAGTGTCTTATTTCCAATGTCCCCTGTGTTGCACTTATCTAAAATAGCCATGGGCATAAACTGAACAACATATATTTTAGGTAAATAAAGATTTTTAATGCGTCCTACCAGTCTATATGTTTGTGAGATAAAACATCACCAATCTCTACAAGTCCAAAACCCAAACAACTCTTTAACTCACCTGGTCTTTCTGTTACAAAAAATTATATTTGGTAACAACAATTCTAGTCAATTGAAAACATTACTGCACCAAGAGTGCATTATTCATCCATCTTGTACATATTGAAATTGTTCAGACAATATTACAAAATATTCAAAAGCGTGAAAATGGCATTGGAGAATTTTTCTACGTTTAAATGATGCTGTAAATATGAAAGTAAAAACCCCCATAACTGTACAACAAACCAGAAATTTTTTACAAATTAAAAGGAGTCAACAAAAACCAATCCCAACCAAAGGGTACAGTTTTCAGTTTGATACTAGAGCTAGAGTCTGATGTGTCAAAAAATTGTGATAAATCTTACGGCTAAAATATCATAAACCTGGGATGACAGTTCAAAAAGAAAGAAAAAAAAAAATTGAAAGAGTTATCTTACATTGACCAATTACTTAAAGTTTCCAATAAATTGATTGGAGCGTTCAACTCAAGTGAAGATACATGTTATGTTATGTAAAAATACACTTAAATCTGACAGTTCTAGTCTTTACTCCCATATTTCTGTATCTATATACTTCTGTGTTGTCAAGTTTTAAGCATTGACTGTTACGAATGTGCATGCAGAGTGACAAAATTTATTAACATTAAAAAGCCTCTCTTCTGATGCAATTAGTGCTCTTTAGAAAAAACTTCCAGGGTATAGAAAAAAAAAAAGACAGAACTTGAGAAGTTTCTTATACTCTGCCAAAATGAAGATTTTACTATGCCTTTTTCAAAAAAATCTATAAAGTATGGGTCACTGTGCTATTTTTGAAGGTACAAGTCGTTCAAAATTGCCAAAATTGCTTACATTGTTCATGAAAAACTAAATTTTTGTGCATAAAAGTTATCTATGAGACAGAATTTTGAAAAAAAATAGGAGAATAAAGGTTTTATCAAATATACTTTAAGAAAACTAAAACGAAAATGGTGTCATGCAACTTTTTTTCTAGCAAGTAAAAAAAAATGTCCAGTATAAATTTTGTACTAAGAGAATTATCTCCCCTTAAATGGCTTATTTGAAAAATTTATTCTAAAAGCACAAATATTTGGCTGGTATTTGTTAAAACAATTTTGATAATGCAATGAATAACTAAGTTTTCTTTATATAAACAGTGTCCTCTATAAATTGCAAATCTGTCTCCAAATTTGCAGAATAGGACAAAGAACTAGACTGATATACTGTGATTGTACAATTCAAGATGGCAGTATCCCCTAAACAACCATAAGGGCAATGTAACACTTTGTATTTTGGCATATTTTTACATCATTATTGACCTCTACATACACTTTTGAGAATTAATATACATCAACTAACATCATGTTGATAGAGCAAGTTTCAGAACTGTTTGACCAATCAAATTATTTCTAACAAAATATTCGATTCATCCACCTACCTCTTCTGACTGTCATGATGACATTGCCACCCTTGTAGAAAGCTTTCATCAGTTCATTGTTCATACCACATGCATAGGGTTGGGCTGCTGATGATTCGTCAGTAAGTTCTACATACAGGAAATGTAGAGTACCTATAATTAGAAATACAGGAAATGTAGGGTACCTATAATTAGAACTAAGTAGATGTGGTATGAGTTCCAATTAGAGAACTCTCCATCAAAGTCACAATGTGTAAAAAGTAAACAATATGGTCAAAATACAGACTTCAACATGGAGACTTGGTCACACCGAACAACAAGCGATAAAGGCCTTAAAATGATTAGTGTAAAATAATTCAAACAGGAAAACCAATGACCTTAACTATCTATATAAAAAAAGAAACAATAAACACTAAAGAAGCACACCAACAAAGGACAACCACTGGACAACAACCTGATCAAAGAGCAGGAAACAGCCAAATGCCACCACCGAGTCTTAAACAGTCATTTAAACCCTCAACTGGAGCCTGGATTCAGATGGCCCCTAAATAAAAATGTATTCTAGGTCAGCAAAGACTTGAATTTTGTCTCTTATTTTGAATTTGAACTCTATGAATAGACAGTGATGTCAACATGACCAATGGGTTTTATATGTTTGTAAATTAATAGGCAGTGAGGTCAACATGACCAATGTGTTTTATATGTGTGTAAATTAATAGGCAGTGATGTCAACATGACCAATGTGTTTTATATGTGTGTAAATTAATAGGCAGTGATGTCAACATGACCAATGTGTTTTATATTTGTGTAGTGATGTCAACATGACCAATGTGTTTTATATGTGTGTAAATTAATAGACAGTGATGTCAACATGACCAATGTGTTTTATATGTGTGTAAATTAATAGGCAGTGATGTCAACATGACCAATGTGTTTTATATGTGTGTAAATTAATAGGCAGTGATGTCAACATGACCAATGTGTTTTATATTTGTGTAGTGATGTCAACATGACCAATGTGTTTTATATGTGTGTAGTGATGTCAACATGACCAATGTGTTTTATATGTGTGTAGTGATGTCAACATGACCAATGTGTTTTATATGTGTGTAGTGATGTCAACATGACCAATGTGTTTTATATGTGTGTAGTGATGTCAACATGACCAATGTGTTTTATATGTGTGTAGTGATGTCAACATGACCAATGTGTTTTATATGTGTGTAGTGATGTCAACATGACCAATGTGTTTTATATGTGTGTAGTGATGTCAACATGACCAATGTGTTTTATATGTGTGTAGTGATGTCAACATGACCAATGTGTTTTATATGTGTGTAGTGATGTCAACATGACCAATGTGTTTTATATGTGTGTAGTGATGTCAACATGACCAATGTGTTTTATATGTGCGTAAATTAATCAAATATACTGTGGATTCATTTATTTTCATGTGTATCAATTTTCATGGATTGAGGAAAACGTGCATTTTAGAAGGTATTTGATTTCTTGGTTTGCATTCACATCCTATAGAATTTCTGTAATTTGTGGACCATTTGAATTTTCATAGTTCACCTGTAACCAATAAAACCAGGAAAATTGATATCCAACGAATAATAATGAATCCACAGTATATTTTGATAATCATTAGTAGTGTACATTATTTGAGGTGGATTGTTTCTCATCACAATAGTTCACTCCAAAAAAAACACAAATTTTTGCACCTTTAAAGGGTTCTGAGGAGAACACTGCTACTTGAGTACCACTATCATAACATCTTCAAGGCAAGACAAAAATTTCTGGGGAGAACACTGTGGTTTGAGTATCACCTTTATAACTTCTTCAAGACTAGACAAAAATTTCTGGAGAGAACACTGCTGCTAGAGTATCACCTTCATAGCTTCTTCAAGGCAAGACAAATATTTCTGGGGAGAATACTGCTGCTAGAGCACCACTATCATAACTTCTTCTTTATAGTTTCTTTACTATGTGTTGAATACACAGAAACCTACCTTCTTGATCTACAGCTATACGTTTTGTTTCATCCACAGTATTACTGGTACCCTCCCCTAATTTCCATTCAATCTTGCACTCATTGCCTGGTACACATTTGGGTTTACCCGTACACTTTATTGACATTTCCACATTCTCAGTAGCATCTACTCTTCTTTCTTGTGTATCAGTAAAGCTCAAAATAACTAAAAAAATAGTTAAGTAAAGACATGCAGCAAAACAATAATTAGATGATAAACAATCAAAATGTCAATAAAGGGCCATATTTATCTAAGATTAAACACCTTCTTTCTTGTGGTTATTGGTCTGTAAACTGGGCTGATAAACTCAAAAATTGAATAAAACCTGTAGGACTCAAGTTTGTTAGTCCACAGCCTAGTTTACACAATAAAAACCTCTATAAAACATGTGGGTTAACCAATTAATTATTCTCACAAACATTTGCAACTTTTTATTCACATTATTTTCATAAGATGTCAAATCCATATTTGACATGTTATAATTATGGAGTTAGTTTCCACATGGATTAGCTGAACTCCATAAATGTTCGATTTAAAATGCAAAACAATTTAAAACGAAACAACAAATATTACAAGAACTCCTTTTTATGAAATGAAATATACAAATTTTGAGCCTACATGTAACAGGATAACTTTAAGCCTATGAGTTTTTTCATTCAAAAGACATTATGTTTTGCCATGATATTAATGTGTTACAAACATTCATGAAATTTCAAAGAAATTTATCTTAAATTGATTAAATCTCTATATTATATCCATGCCTTATATGTCATGTACTGTAGTACACTGCAGTACAACGCTAGATTAAAACTGACGTGGAAAGGTAACACCCGGCCAACCGAAAGCTTCATTTTTATGAAGCCCAGGTGGTCGTTAGCTCTAGCAGGAGGGCTACAGTGCAGGCGATTTGGTGTCACGATATCTCAGTAGCATGGGTTCCCATCCCGGCGAGGGAAGAACAAAAAATTTGAGAAAGCAAATTTACAGATCTAACATTGTTGGGTTGATGTTTAGATGAGTTGTATATACATAATGTACACAGCCATGTATCACAATCACTGCTGGTGATCCGATGAATAAATCTGTTGTAGAGTTGTCACTGGCTCAGACGTACTTATATATATATATATAAATAATATAGAGATTTAATCAATTTAAGACAAATAAACAAGTCTAAATTGAAAACTTTGTTCAAACCTATGATTGCGTTGGCTAAAAACCACAATTTTTATACGTGTGCATGTAAAACAAATGTCATTGTAGAAGGGTCTAAATACAGCACAAACAACATTTTCCAAAAGACCAAAAAAGTGAAAAGTATATTTAAACAAAACGCATTTGACTAACAGGTCGAACAACTGATGTTCTTTTACCCTGCTGACTGCCATTGGCGATTGCCAAATAAAATATATTTTGATGCATAGACAACTTTTGAATCCTTGCACTTTTACCTATAATATATAGTATAAACTTACCTGCTCTTTCCACTTTGAATGGTGCAGCCATTGCGGACCCATGTTTATTGGAAGCAAAACACTGAAAGGTTCCAAAGTCAACTACCTCTGGTTTGGTAATAGTCAGTTCTCCTGTCATCTTATTTGAACTTATCTGTAGGCTGTTAGAGAACACTTTACCATCTTTACGCCATTCGTAACTGTAAAAAATAAAAAATATTAAATGGCTTTTTCAATACTGCACCTATATATCAACCAGAGATGTGTGAGATAATATCAAATTTAATTCACTAGGTTAAAATTAAAAATATGTTTGTTTCCCATTCCCAATTTTCCTTATTTTGTTATTAGTATTCATTAGCAGTTAGGGTACATGCAGTATATTATTTCCCATTCTTTTGAATTCTGGTTATGTTTTGATATATGTTGTATATTAAGACGAGATACTTATAGTGTTGGTAATAAAACAGAGGCTACTGTGCTGCTTTTGAGTTAAAAATTCAAAATGTTGAAAAAATGTTTTTAGTTCAAGAAGATTTTCACCCACTGGACTGTGGTTGTCAGTTGTCATTATTTTTATTTATCGCTATTTTAAGAAATTTCCCTTTGATCTAACTTATTGATAATTTCCTTTCTCAGCACAGCAGAGTGATATTACAAGTTATTGGTGCAAATACCACCTAAGGTAAAAAGTGATGAACAGATTATGATTGGTCATCTCAACACGATTGCTTTTCTCACTTTCGTCGTACCGTCTCAAGCGAGAAATTCAATCTTGTTGAAATGACCAATGATAATCTATAAATTTTCAAACTTATGTTGTTGCAAGAATGCCTGTAGACCTAAACATAAAACTTACGTTGGGGCAGGATTTCCGGTAGAACTACATTTGAACATTTTTGGTGTATCATCTTCCTCTTTCATATAATATGAATCTTGGAATGGACTTGTGATCTGTGGTGGTGTCTCAGCTAAAATAAACACATATTTCTCAGTTCTCTTTGCATGCATTTAATATTGCCATAGACAATGGACAAAAAATTATAAAAATTCAAATTAGGAAATGCTGCATACAAAACACATCATGAAGAATGCAAATATTTACTTTTATGAAACCTTAAAAACAATGCTAGTTCATGTACCTTACTTCTGTCACCCATTTGAAGCTTTGCATTTTTATTACAAATGTATCATGTTAAAAAAAATACAAAATAACAATACTTACGATCGGCACATTGTATCATCGATAAAATAGCAACAAAAAGTATTACTGTAACTAATGTCTTCATTTTCTTTTTTAATATTGCTTCTATTTTCTTTTCAAATGCAGTTTATAAATCTGAAAATAGATTAAATTTAAATATAGTTATATATGTAATTCATAACAAAATGGAAAACTGAAATATTTGCTCCTTGAGCATTCATGTTTATGTTTTGTCACATGCTCTGGATCTAATATTATTACAATAAAAATTTGTATTGGAATTGATTTTTTTAATTTCAGATTATCTCCCTTTATTTTAATGTGTTTCGCTATTTTAACTTCCTAGAGGTGTCATAAAAATACTGTTTCCAATGTAAGATGTGTTCATAATAACAATAACATGTAAGATAAAGAAAAATTAGATTAAAATTATAGGGAAATTCTATAGAAAGTAAAAAATAATCTTTAACCCAGAAAGCAGCTATGGGGTCATAGCCTGAAGGGTAAAGTCTCAGAATCACTGACTTGACACTAGCATTAAATGTGGTTGAGCTAATTTGGCTTTAAGATCACATACACATCCTTTCAATTATACTCATAAACACATTATTAGAGTACTGATGTATAATTATCACAAAGTACCATCTTAATCAGTATTTACCAATGTATCTTCTTAATATAGATCTCGAGCTAGTCGAGTCGTAACAAATTCTGATGGCAGCTGAAACTAAATTTTCAACTTACTTCTTAGGTTTACTAATTATCCGTCCTATACTTTAAAATGCATTGTACACACAATAACTCAAAAATGTCAGAGAGGTAAAGATGATTAATACACCTGGTTAACAAAATCCAGGTAAATAAAGGCATACCTGAGATAACCTGGGGATCTCTGAAGGGTTATAATAAGTTAGTCTCAGCATTTAAATCTACTTTCTTTGTTTAAGTCTCTGATAATGAAGTTGTTATAAAAACAAGAACTATTTGTTTTTTAGAATGCTTATAAGAAATAAAGGACCTTCATAAATACACTGAAAATCAATAGACACTTCGGAGAATTATGTTTACTTATTTAATCAAACATTCCGTATAAGGACGATTACATGTAATGTAAACTTCCGGTCAAAGCACTCCTGGATGAGTAACACAGTTAATCATGTTATTGTTTAATCAGCTGTATTGTTAACAATTGTGTATCATATAATTACTTCAATTACATTATATATTGTCATTCATATATGAAAAAAAAAAAACTAGAGTCCAAAACTAAACTGCTGGATCATCAATATTAGGGTTTTAAATCAATATTTTTTTATGTATTGTTTCTTTCATCTGATAAACTTCTGGTTCAGTGATTTAACATATATAAATTACTGAGGTCTATACTACTGTGAATATTATAGCAGTGGGGCTACCAGCTGGACATGTAAAAGTGTCACAGTCAGGTATTAACACTGAATTATAAAATACCAAGTCATAAATCTTATAATGTGCCTCATGGATGTATTAGATATAGATAAAAAAAACAAGTGAAACTGCGAGCTACTGCTCACTGATGATACCCCCGCCGCAAGTGGATAATATTAATTGTGTAAAAATATGCAAGTGTTCAGTAAACAGGAAGTTGTCGAGTGATGAATCTGAAAACGCATCACACGGTATAGCTGACTTATATTAACCCTTAAACCAAATTTCAGAAATTCTTGTATTGTAGTTCCTAAGAAAAATGTGACGAAAAATTTTCAACTTGGCTATCATGTGTAAAATCAAACAAGTGTTCGGTAAACAGGAAGTTGTTGAGTGATGAATCTGAAAACACATCACACGGTATAGCTGACTTATATCAAGCCTGAAACCAAATTTCAGAAATCCTGGTAGTGTAGTTCCTGAGAAAAATGTGACGAAAATATTCATGGGACGGACTGACTGACTGACTGACTGACAGACTGAAGGACTGACGGACTGATGGACTGACGGAAGGACAGACTGAGGTAAAACAGTATACCCCCCTTTTTTTCAAAGCGGGGGTATAAAAAAGTTTCAGGCAGTTTTGTATTGTTTCTGAATAAAAGGTTGACTCATTGGCACTAAAGTAAGCCACATCTTATAGTGAGAATGTCAGGCAATTTATGGTAATGATAATAATCCGTCTACACTGGACCCCCTCAATCCTGAATATGGCCATATAAATGGGTATGAATGCACAGATTATAGCGCTGACAATGGTTGTCAAATAATTTTTCTCAAACCAGTAAAACTGGGGCCACTTTGAACTAATGCAGTGAGAAGCTGGTTTTTGGTTTGTTTTGAAGAATTTACGACGACTTAAGAGATGTTTTAAACAGCGAAAATGTGGGTTTCTTTCTGAACTATAATCCTCCTTATACCATGTGACACTGATGTAAGTCACTGAACTGCTTTCAACAATGAGCAAAACCCTATTATATTAAGCTATAAAACATATGAAATGAAAAAATTTAAAACAATTCATACAAAAAACCCACCAGTCTGGTTTATGTACATAACTATAATCAAAAAACAAATATGAGAGATAGCAACCCAGACAACCACCACTGAATAGCAGGCTCTTATGTGTGTGTATCTATAATTAAGTCACTTTTTAGATTTGTGGTATAAATCAATGAAAAAGTCTCTCCAACTAGAGTGTATCTTAAATTTTAAAATAAATTTACATTTAAATTCAATATTCAAATGAGGATTTAATCTCTAAAGCTAATCTGACAATGAACTAGGCTTTTAAAAAATCTTTCATCTTGTTGACAGGTTTAATATTTAAACAAATCAAGTATTTGCTACATTTTGTATGCTGACTTAGCAGTTTCAATTTGTAAAACCATTCATCTGAATCACCATTTTGAATGTTCTGGTTGAGTAGACACAGTAGAAAAAAATACATATTTTTTACTAACTGAGCTAGTCGCTTTATCAAACTAAGCTCCAAAAATATCAGACCTGCAAAGGTGTGGTAGAACGTTTTTATTCTATTTTATTTTAACAATTACAGGAATTGTACTAACATAATGATTTTTTCCCTATGAATACTTTTAAAATTTCTCGAACAAAATATTAGATCTGCAAATTGGTGGTTGCAGATTATATTCTAATTTTAGTTTAAGTGAAAAAAAAACACTAAAATCAATTTCTACTAACATACCCTCTCCCTCCTTTCTCAATTTATTCTTAAAATTAATAAAAGGTTTTCTTAGCAGATACTTTCATTCATCAAAAGAAATCATAACATTACTGACCTTAAATAACACCACCACCGGGCACCTGAACAATAATAACCGGTCAAGATATTATCCAAAATATATGCACAATAAATACCTATATGACATTTAAGTATGACATGCAGCTCAGTAAATCTTGTGTATCTATACATACCCTTGACATCTCATGTACTTAATAAGCCATTGTTTATTAACTCTCACATATTTACAATCATGAATATTCATTATCACAGTTTAGCCAATAATTCTCAAGACAAACAATTCTGTATCGATTAATATGCCAAACATGGCCATGCTGCAAACACCAAATTGACAAATACGATAAAATTTAGGGTGAAAAAATCAATTTCCTTGGGGCAATTTTAATTATAATTCTTATTTGGCATGTATGGCTTTTGGGAACTTGAAGAATGTGTATGGTAAAATCAATAAATATGTGACAGTTTTTTTTCAAATCTGAAGCCTACTTGCAGATTCTTTTTCAATTTGAACTGTTTTCTTTGAATAATTTATGAATGCTTTACATTTTTCCTATTGAATAGTTAAATACATTTTCAAAAGGTGTAGCTGTATTCATAATTAGTTTTCCACTGTGATTTGGAGGAGCATGGTATTGCAATACAATATCAACATCCAAGCAACCCCAAAAAGGTTTCTAGCCAGCTATACTATTTAGGGGCCCTGAGCTCCCCTCTGTCCTTCAATTCACTTCCCTCTGGACTATTGTTTTAACCTTTTCCATTATTATAAGTGATAACTCCTGCGCTGTGCATTTTTACTGAAGGTAAAGAAATAATTATAAGCACAAAAAAAATCCTTTTAAAATCTGGAAAAAGCTGTTAACACAAAAAGATATTAACTTGTTCATTTATTTCACATTTCTTTATCTTTAAACATGATAAAATGTTCCCTTTTCACACAAGAAAACGCACTTAAATGCAATTCATCCTAAAAATGTGCCCCTCTGTCCTTAAGTCATAGCTAGAACACTGAATAAATCATATGCAATTAATCTCTTGCATTTCAATTACTGTCAGGTAACTTTTGTTTGGTGTGTAATATAACAGTGGAATACCAAAGAGCCTCAAACACCAAGAAAGATGAAAGACGAAGTTATAGTAACTTTATTGATATATATTTTTGATAGCTTTCCCCGACCTATTCACATATTTTCAATCTTGGAAAGGTGCATGACCTATTGCATCCGCACGTCCTATCATCTTGTACATAAAAAGTGGACCCCCCAGCTGCTTTCATTCTCTGTCCATGTTTAATTTAGGGGAAAGGGGGGATGCTTTAGTAAATTGAGTACAATTTTGTATTATATTCATTATGTCACAAACCACTTATGCTTTACAAAAAGCATTAAATTTTTTAAAGCCACTACTACCCACTGCGGAGACTTTCACTGTATAAGCTGATTACACAATATCAAAGACAATATTATCCTAAAGTATAGATCAATAGTTTGTCACAATGAAATAGACACAAAGTGCCATGTAAAGGGAATTCTATGGCTGCAGTGTCACTTCTCTAATTTTAACAGCATGTCAAAATTGTTCAATATATTTTAATTCAAATTAGATGTGGGCGTCTTTCATAAACCTGTCAGACAATGTTAAAATTATGTGTTAATTAACTTTGGTATGGGTGAAATACTTTGTGAATGGCTGAATAATAGGATAGATTTTCTAATAGATGTGACAAGCCAATATAAGTTCTAAGTGACAAAAAAAACTGAGTTAACCTTTACAAATAAAATGTGTTTTATGGTTTAAAATCTTAATACTAATTTAAACGTCCCATTACAAATATGTGTTTTATGGTTTTAAATGTTAGTTCTAATTCAAATTTCCCTTTGCAAGTTATATATGCATAAATGGACATACCCTTTTACATGTGCATCTTTTACAGATTTTACAAGACATCATTTTTCATAATTCAAAAATATCCAGGTCTACACTTTTTGAAAAAGGACCTATAACCTTTCCAAATCAATCCCCATGTATATATAATATAGGTATTCTGTTAAACAGTTTTGTTTTTCCCAATCAATCTAAAATTTAACTATGCACATATGTTATGATGGTTTTTTTTTAAACTTTAGTTGCAAATGTATCCACATATATAGTGGTAAATTAATGTATCAAACCTTTTTCGTAAAAGTGCAGTCTGTCTGGAATATTGAGGAGCACATAAGTACAAATGAATTACTTTATAAGATTAAAATCTGTCATACAATTAATTTATGAACTTGAAAACAAAGTTATCTCCCCTTGAACTCTGAATGTACCTTCCCTGGTTATCTCCCCTTGAACTTTGCATGTACCCTCCCTTGTCTATCAATATATACATGCAATAAATCTATTAATAAATCATATCTCATTTATTACGCCAATTGTCTTTTAATCATCAAATTTTCAATTATAATAATAGAAACTGAGCACACTGAATTAATCATTTTTATTGTAAATCAAGTTTGGATTGTCAGATGAATACAGATTTTTGTTTCTATCTTTGTGATTAATGGATGAGTATGAAAGGGGTATCTGCTGATACTAATTTATAGGGCATATGCACACTACAAATTGGCCATTAAAGTTAATTCATTTTAATCAATCAATGGAATTGTTAATTATTAAGTGGTGTGACGATAACATATCAAATTATGTTTCACATGTACTTTTATTTCAGGAAAAGTCAATTTTTGAATTATTTTTAGATAGTGATCAGCATATTTGTTTTTTCATTTGTATCTATAGTTTTCGACTCACTCACACAGTAGAGTTCACTTTCTGGTCTTATGGTCTCTATGGATAGGTGATACAATAAATGTCAGAAAATAAATATCATGTATATATATATACAAATACTTTTTTCATGAGCTTTTGGAACAAGAAAAAAAACATTGTTTCATGGAGCTTTTCTCCTTTCCCTTACCCAGCAATAATACATTAGAATGTCTGACATACTTATAACACTATATAGGGGGTGTCTAACAACCTTGATTACAGATGAGGGCTTTGCACAATAGCTTGATTTAAGACATAATAAATATACATTGTATATTCTTATAATCTGCAATTTAACAATAAATTTTTGTCATCTTTTAAAATTAAAATTACTCAATAACTATAAGACAAAATGTGGCGACAATATAGAAAAGCACCTTTTTTTAGTACAATAGATGGCAAACAAATAATTTCATCCTGTTATAATCCAGAAACTTATTTTTCAATTGAAAAAAAGACTTGGATGCTGCTTTGTTACTTCAAATTAACAAAAAATTACCATATTATAATTGACCCATTCAGAATATCCATCTGCACTACATCCAAAAAACAAATCTGTTTCCCCAAGTAATTAAAACCTGTCAATTATAACAATTCTAAACTTCTTTTTTCAAATATTCTCCCGACTCATCTTTTTATTTTTTTCCTCTTTTTGAAAAATTATTCCTCTTGGACTAAATACATGATGGGCTTTAATTGACAGTAAAATGATAATTATCGACAGTGTAGATAGATAGGGATATGGAGAGACACGGTTACTGAAGTAATTAAGTATACCAACTGTAATTACTTTCTCCCTGTAGGCAGTCAGATTGTACTTGTCAATTCTAGGAAGTTATCGGACAAATATGGACTAGTTATTTCCTATTAAATTATCTCCAGTAAATTAGTGTTAATTATATCTCATTCTATACCAGATATAGCAGTGGGCAAGAAAAAACTGTCTGTTTTCTGGGTTTTTTAATTTACAAACTCATTTCCCACCCATTGTTTACCATAGTGAAAAAATAATTACATTATAATAAAAATAGTTAGTATTATTCAATAAAAGAAAGAAAAGGTATCAATTATTCATACAATAATCTCACAATGAATTTTGAAAAAGGGGGGTCTGAAAAACCATTGTTAGGGATAATCCTAGTTAAAAGCTGATGGCATTTAAATCCTTTATGTCACTGTATCATTAAAGTGCCATACCCACTAATCCCCCACCCCAAATATGCCTCTGAAGATATGCTTAAACCTTTATATTAAGTAAGGCATAAAATTAATAAAATATATAAGTAATATACATGATATATGTATATATTTTTGTACATCAATAAGACACCAAACCAGTTACACAACAAAACCAAAAGACATCTCTACTTCTAGGTTAATTATACAACAATAAATCTATGTGTATGAATAAATGTAACCCACAAACAATAAAAAAATCTCTAAACCTTAATGGACAATTTAAATAACCGTGAGACTAATGGCAACCTATTGTTTCTCTGACACTAACTTTACTTTTAATAAATGCAGGGTCTCCCTATTCACAGCACATACTTGTGACACTCCTTGTCCCAAACAATTTTCTTGATCCATTTGAAGTCCTTTCCTAAGTCACATTTACATTTATCATGTTTATATATATAATTTTATGTGGTCTTATTAATTTGTCACTAAGACTTAACTTAGCACTGCTGTACATTACTGGATGCAGACCAATTAGAGGTAGACAACCAATTAATGGACAGATAAAAGTATTTTATCTAAATCATTTTAGAGATTTACATATTAAAATGTGGTATTTAATTAAGAAATAGTAAGAATTCAAAGTCATAACCGGTAATGTGTCGGTCGCTGAACAATGATGGTAAGCAATTGACAATATTCTACAATGGATGAACAAATTACTGAACTCACCAAATAAGAATTATCCTTTTACAGTCTAATCCAGTAATTATTCCTAACGGAAATAAATTAAAAAATTGTAAATATCAATTGAGGGAATCTTCACAATAAGACAATGTAGTGTAATGTCGACTACGTCACTTCTTATCCAATCAATGAATCAACGATGGTTTCCCAGAATTCTCACGAGAATATCTGACACACTACCAATTTCACACATACATGTATGATATATATGGATCCTTTCAATTATGATGGTTTTCAATTAAGTTTGATCTTTGTAAAACTATTTCATTACATACCCTTTTTACTCTATGGAAATCATCTGCCTGTTTCACATGTTTTATCTTTATATAATGTTCAAATATTTAGATGCTAATTATATCGGACATCAAAATGTCATCGGAGCATCAAATTGTTGTTAAATTAAATATAAATCTCAGGGCGACAAAAGCACAAGGTTTAAATTTATAGTCTATTCAAAATCCATTGACTGTACAATCATGTAAATTCTTTTTCTATTTCAATTCTTGTATTTTATGTTATTTTTAACTTAGAAAGATCACTGTCCTGTCATCTCTCTTACTTTGTATAAAGGATTACGGCTTTCACAATGAACATAATAGAAACAGTAAATTATTCAGACTTAAATGATGGGAGACTCCTACACGTTAAATTGTGCAATTCACTATGTTTGGGCCAGGAATATACATGTATGTGTAATGAGAGAATTTCCTCAGGCTGAATTCTAAAACTTCCTTAATGTGAAGGACATAAACAGTAGAATGAGAGAAATTTTGAAAAATAAAAGACCTGCTTGTACTTTTAGTAGTTTAGAAATAGTGCTTTCTAAAAAGATCGTCTGATGGAATGTATCATAAATGTGGTACCATAATTTAAGGGAAATGTTTTAATCTGTTTTTTGGGGGAGCCCTTGTGATATTTAAATATACCAGAGACTACTATACTGCCACTAGTAATAAGTACCCCTGAAGACTCAAGTACAGTATTTTTTTTGCCTAGATATAATATAGAACAATAGATCAGTTTAAATGTACATTTTGTTTAGCAAAAATTTAAAAAAAATACATGAACAACTAACTTTTTTAAATTACAGTACAGTCAAACCTAGCTATTATCAAGGTCACCTATATTCAGTAAAAATCTATCTTGTCATGTCACTCACTGATTGCCCATTGTAGTAATGTATACCTATGCATTTAGAAACTCAATTCAAAAGACACCTCCCTTATAAGGTAAGTTTTCTTTGGTCTTGATGTTAACCTTTATACATATATGTAGGTTTTACTGTATAATTTTGGACCATTATGTTTTGTTAAATTAATGTTTGACATTCCCATCATAAAATGTTTGTTAAACAATCAAAAATAACAATTACACCTATCAAATTTTGACTTGTTTTTATAACAAAACTGATGATAATTTTAACATTGACTTCAACACATCAGTTTGGGACGACATCAAAAGTTCAATGTAGGATAAAAAACCTCAATTCATATAGTTTTTTCACTGACCCCCCCCCCCCCCCCCCCCTCTCTTAACTTAATTTGGGAATAATTGATTGACCAATAAGGATATATATAAAATCGATTTCAATTAAACATAACTTGCAGCAATTTTGACCCTCACCCCCAAACTATTTGAATTAAGTCTTTTATCCTTCGTTAATTTTTTGATGTCGTCCCTTAGCTTGTTGTTTATCTTATATGGACTAGAAAAGTGGTCCAACATACTAACTTTCATCTAAGCTCACATGTTTTAATAGCTGCATCTGAATAAAGAATATGAATATGTGTAGCTTTTGTACAAGCAAATGTGCAAAATTTATGAAATTGGTCTTTAGTATCAGTGTAAAGAACAAATGTAAAAATTTGAAGAAAAAAATGTTATATTCACCGATTCTTCATTTCGCGTTAAGCCCTCTCGATCCAATTTTCATAGCAAATAATTTCTCGATTTTCAAATTGACTTGAAGTAGTAGAATAAGGAACGATCTAAGTTTTATTTTACACATTCACGTTAACCTACTTATATTCGCGTTATTTTTTTACTCATGAAAATCAGTTGGTTGACAGTGCTTCATATTAAAAAAAAAGCTGAATTCATCAAAAACAAAAAGACAGCTAAAATTGCACATAATTCACTATTTACATTCTGCAGAAAACGTACCACTAATTTTGAAATGACATTTAATATTACATAACATAGCAATTATAGTCAGCTATGGAGTTTATAATTTCAAATTAACATTATATTTCGTATTTTTCACCACCGCAATTTGGATAATACATGTAGGTAAAACTACATCTTCAAAATTATCTATGAGGTTTATATTTTATATACTTAAAGCAACTCAATCCACGAGTTTTGGATGTTTTTCAATCATTTTACATTAGACAATGAAGGACAAGAGGAATATAAAGATCATTAAATTATCTGACTATATGACAAGTCAAATCTCTTTTAAATGTATTGATTGATGTACATTACCCTAAGGGGAAATAACTCAATGTTATTTCACATCTGTTTAATTCAATGTTTACTTTTATCCATAAAATGACATAATTTAATATTGAATGATTGTTATGGTGGATATTGAATGATTGTTAGATTGTTATTGAAGACAGGTGAGAATCATTAACAGGTGATTTAGAATTTAACAGTCTACAATTTACAGTTCTTGGTCTGTAATTTTCAAATTGACAGGATACAGTATATATTTATATTATACATTCATTGTACTTCAAATCCAGAGTTTGATAAATAAAAATTAAAAAAAATAGACGGTGCAGTCAGCCTCCGGGGGGATCCAATCAACAAGGCAATGTTATGAGTGGGACTTGTAAAAGGTCTACATATGTATGCAATAAACCATGCACATGCATGTTTGTAGCTGACCAGAAATAATTTCTGATATATACAACAAATGGAAGTTTTTAACGACTGTGACTGGCTATACAGCCCTTGCACGGTCGTTTTTTATATGTTGTAATTTAAGTTATATATATATTCATATACATAGTATTCAGACATATGGAATAATTAATTATAAAAGATGGTTCACTTGGAAAATCTTTAAGTACATGAAAAATGCAGATGAAAAAGGTATTTAAAGAAACATAATTTCAATATTTAATTTTGAAAATGAATTTGACAACATGCATAAATGATCATAAATTCATAAACATAAATATAACTACTTTCTTTACCTTTTTTGTACCCTTCAAGTCTAACAAAATTTCTAAATAAAATGTCTATATTATTTCCTTGTGTACTGCAGATCCTCACTAAAATCGTTGATTTATATATTATGTATACAATAAAAGTATTGATTTGGACAATGTTGGAGTGAACTCAATTAGTCTATTAAAAGCGAAAGCTGTCAAATTCCTTTAGTCGCTAATCTTAAGTATAGTTAATTATAACCTGTGTATAGAATAGGGTACGCGAAGTTCAATCAAATATGCCGCGTTCCTGTGTACAGGTAAATCAGTATAAACTTTCAAACATGTGGCGATTCGATCATCAAAGATGACATCAGAAAATGCATTTGTTCATGGACGCGTAAATATATATACCAATATTCCATTTTTAAAGTATTTTACATGCAAACTATTTACCTGTATAAAGAACAAAAGGAAGTTGAATTCAAAACATCTTTCCTCACAGGTATTCTCGCACCTTGCAATATCCAGGTATTTCCGGTAGTCCAAAATCTGTGACGTTTTTCACAAATCAATGAGAGGCACGTAAAAAGGGGCGGTTAAACTTCAAGTCTTGATCCTCAAAACAAATAATGATATAATTATACATTAGTAATAAGTGGGACTAATAAATGAACTTAAATTGTATTGTTCACGGTCACATATTATAAGATACGGAAGGATTACAAACTAGAGGCTCCGCTGACAGCGTGTTTCTCTCAATTTCTCTCAATTTGTAATGAAATAGTAGTTCCTTCATAAATACATATTTCGGTTATTTCTGTTAAATTTGAAGTTATACATAATCTGTCATTTTAGCATTGGCTGTACGTAATACTAAACGTAATATATATTTTATTAAAAGTTACAAATGGAAATACTACCTATATTCGTACTGATATTATTACCACTGGAACTTGGGAACAGTATATGTTGTGTTCAAGATTAAGTTTGTACAAATTATAATTTGTACAGGGTTTTTGTACAAGTTATAAGTTTTTTGACACAGTATACCTTCTTGCAACAGGTGATACAGGTTTATCTTCTAAAATGAACCAGTGTAATGTTTTAAATTCAAATTTATATACTTCAACCTAACATTTAGTGCTATTCTCCTTGTCTTCAAACTGGAAATGAGGATATCTGGATGGTTTAAATTCTAATTTTATTTTTCTCCTTTAAATATACCATATTCATATCCATATAAAGTCTTTTTTTGGTCTTATAATGTTTTTGTGTCAATGCTCAATATTAGCCTGTATCATGTAGTTATGAAAGTATGACAGAAATATGTTGTTTCGCATACTGTATGCTGATTCACTAATCGATATAACTGCATTGTCTACATACTACTTTTCGTCTTTAGCCGGGAACTTCGATCGATCTTTAAGGGGACCAAATCATAATTCGTTTATTGATTGATTGACTTTTGATTTTTTATCGACACTTTTTAGCACCGCTTTTTTGGGCTACTTCGTGGCGGTCAGTTTTTATTGGTGGAGGAAGCCGGAGTGCCCGGAGAAAACAGACCCCGGTCCAAAAATTGGACATTCACAGTGCCGGGCGGATCCAGAACTTTCATAACTTTGAGAGGGGGAAAGTGGACTCCAGTCATCAGCTGATCATGCTTCATTGATTCCCTATATAATCAACCAAATTTTTCCCACAAAAGGGAGAGCTTGGGTCCGGCAACCCCCTTGATCAGCATATGATTCAGAGCTCAAACATGTATGTGATCATGGAATCTAGACTGAGAGAATTCCGGTCGAAAAATTCTTTTACGACTGATAATTTTTGTTTGTTTGCATTTTTTTTTTTGCCCATAACACGTTTAAGGGCAAACACTCCTATTTAGGATTTACTATCCTTGCTCTGATGGAGAGTCTACTGACGCTTTCAGCAGCTACATTTGACTTATGTGTACATCTCAGTTGTCTTGCTGATGATTTTTCCCATAAACATAATCAGTATTTCTATCTATCTTTTATAGTTTTCAAGATAATATCCAAACACGCAAAATACTTGTAAGCATTGTCATTAAAGAGCAATGTTGGCTGACGATTTCGGCCATGTTGACTTATTCATTGATCTTGTCCGGCTTGCCGATCATTTACATCATTTAAGTGGCCATCTATCTATAATAGTTTTGGAGACAAGAGACAGAATAGTAAAAATCGTCAATTTGCTCATTTATCATTTCTATATATAGCTGATATAGTTTTTCAGATATTAGGCAAAAACGAAAAAAAAGAGTAAACATTAATGTCATAAATGGAAACATCTGACGATTTCAACAATATTTGACCTACAAAATGTATTTATACATATTGTCACGGGCTAGCTGACAGTTTTTGCTATTAAAGTTTCACTCTATGTATCTACTTTAATTTTCCAAATAATATGCAAACATGAATAACAAGAGCGCACACGCTGAAGTGTATCTTTATTTTTACTCATTGATTTCATGCATGTTGAAGGCTGTAATATAAAGGTTTTACTACAAGTATAACACAAACGTGACATTATCAATTTTCTATGAAAATGAGGTCATGGTCTGATGAACCGTGACATGCCAGACAGACATGTACACCCGGCTTACAATCATTCAAGACACCAAATATAGTAGTCCTGTAGCAATAGTACATGAGAACCAGATCAAACCACACAACATATTAATATTAACCAAAAAACTTATCATTGACCAACGAATCACGAAATGGAGGTTTATGCCTCAAAACCCTGCCGGACACACATACAAGTACACCTGACAATCATTCCATAACCAAATATAGCTGGCCTTATACTTTTAGTATGTGTTATAGTAATCTCAGGATAAACTGACAAAATTACGAAAACTTATCATTGACCAACCAACTATGAAATTGAGGTCTAGGCCTAATATGAACCCTGACAGACAGATATGTACAACCTACGTACAATCGTTCACTTCAACAAATAATAATTGACATATAGCTTATAATATCTGAGAAATCGACCAAAACCACAAAAAACTCAACAGTGTCTGATGAACGATAAAAATAAGGTTAAGATTATATCATAGGCGGATCCAGGGGAGGGGGCATGGGGGGCCCGCCCCCCCCTAATTCGTGGGAAAAATTTGGTTGATTATATAGGGAATCATTGAAGCATGACTGGAGCCCCCCCCCCCCTTTAGGTCAGTCAGCGGGCCCCCCTTAGGGAAAGTTCTGGATCCGCCACTGTATATTACCCCTGCCAGTAGGCTATGTACACCTTACACTAATTTTATATACTAGTATACACCAAATTTAGTAGACGTATGTCTTATAGTATCCGAGATATGACCTTGAACACGAAAACTTGACCTTCTTCACTGATCCATTAAATGAGGTTGAGGTCCAGTGAAAACTATATGACAGTCGTGAAGACATTTCAAACCAATGATCACCAATCATTTAACAATAAGAAGATATGTAATATTTGCAATGGAGGCAACTAGTCATAGGGCACTGGGCTACACATTTGAGCTATTGTAGGTTATTGTATGAACTTGACAAATTAGCAAAACATCCGTATTGTAAGCTACGAAGGACCCAGATATGACAAAATTGCAAAATGTGACATTATGCAAACAATCAATTTTGTGGTTTAATACAACAATTAGATCATAAATACAATTGTAATTTATATGTCTCTGAACTCGAAGGAGAATTAAAAATTAACCGTTTGCGTCCCTTATCAAATGACAATACCCCAAAGGATTTACTTAAAGGAGTAGGTCCAGTAAGACCCCTTTTTGGCCCCAAAATATAGCAGTTTTACAAAATTGTTCAAATGTAAACTTTTATTTATTTATTGGACAGTAGAATGCTTCTGCTACATAAATATGGGCTGTTTTTGACTATACAATGCACATATATTGGGTACTAGCACCATTAAGTCATGCTAAATTACTGAAATCTTCACAATTCTAGCATTATAGTTTAATTTTAGACGGTTTTCGTGTAAAACGAAAGTGGCCGCATTCGTGTTCATCTTTAATATTGAAATGTAAGTTGTATTTTACGATAATACATAACATATATAAAGGTTGAGGATGAACACGGATGCGGCCACTTTCATTTTTGACAAAAACCATCTGAAAAGTGACATTTTTTTGGCATATTTGGTAGATTTTTCATATTTGAGCTTGAATCGGATCGTTTTTAATGACTAAATCAGTTAAAATCTTTAACATAAACTAATTGATTCAAATGAAATAGACAATTAAGTGTTTAAAGAGTGCTCTAAATCTTTCGTCAGATGAACCTGAAATATGAGGCCAAAATCGGTCCTTACCGGATCTACTCCTTTGTTTAGAAACCGCAAGTTTGTACTCCTACAAGAACATTAAAGGTGTGAATTAAAAACGATGCCGAAAAAAGTAAAATTTCAAAAATACAAACTCAAAGGGATATTAAAACGGAAACTCTTTTATCTAAATATCCAATAGCAAAAATCAAAAGCTCAGAAAATGCTGTATTAAACAGACTTTGGATACGAAAGAAAAACATATAAATCGAATGATGACTTCAAACTGCATTTTGAAGGATTTCGCAGGACTACCAAGGTTTTCAGTATCAGACAGTTTTTGAAATATAGGATAATCTATATTGCAATGTCATCTAAAAAAGTCTTATGCGTTATATATAATATATTATTATGTTATATTGTTATGAATATGTTGTATATAATATATTATATATAAATATATTATTTAATATTTGACTGTAGTGGAGAAAGTGGTTTTCATCTTCTTAACATAGTTGCAAAGTATCAATAATGAGTGGATGTACAGACGAGATGTTTCACTTATAAAGATCATCATTAAATTGTGTTTTGAGTTATATCCCTTTTAACAGAAATATCAATAAGGAGACAATTGGAGATGTTCGAATTACTATGAATAAGAATTGATATATTTTAATGAGAATGCTTATAATTTGACAATGTTGGTTATGCATCTTTTAACCTAGTTAATCTGCAATAGACAACTGTACGATGTGATTTTATGGAGGAGTTTTTTTCAGTTTATTTGCTGTATGTACATATAAAAAAGATGTGGTATGATTGCCAATGAGACAACCCTCCACAAGAGACCAAAATGACACAGAAATTGACAAATATAGGTCACCGTACGGCCTTCAACAATGAACAAAGCCCATACCGCATAGTCAGCTATAAAGAGGCCCCGAATGACTATGTAAACAATTTAACAATAAAACTAACGGCCTTAAATTATGTATGTACAAAAAATGAACTAAGATTATTCGAAATATATATATAGATTGAATAAACTTGCATTGACAAAAATTCTAAACACACGGTAAAATTAAGCATCTCAAAGAACCCCAATATTTCAATATAATTTAAACTCAATTGAAATTGGTCAGAAAACGCAGAATAACCATTTGTGTACAATTTCATACACTTATACTGAAGGACTGTCGACGCGTTGCAGTCAAAGAACACATATATATACCAAATATGTTGACACTATTACTCTTTTTAAAATAAGCAAAAAAATCACACAACAAAATCAACAATAGATATATAACAGAGAAACTTCATAACATTAGATATTTACATAGAAGAAGCATCCAGGTCTTTTACTTTCTGAATCATAAAGCTTTAATTAATACTCAACACCACCATTGCCATATATAGTGATCCCGTCTTTCTCACATACAAAACAAACCAAAGGCTCTTAGAGTATCTTCGATCACTTACGTCTAAGCGCATATTCAACAATGGGCTCTCTTCAACATTGTAGACACGAATAACAAATCTTCTATGTTGATCTTGTTTTGCTTATAATTTCGTCTGTTCTCCTTTATTGCTCAGAACAAACGATCCGAGGATTAAAGGAAATCACTTTAATGAAAAGTGACAGAATACGAATTTTTGGCAAAATCATTTTGTGGATTTCACTTCATCCAAAGTTTCTATTTATCTTTAATAATTTCTTTTTCATACAAGAACAAATGCAACTAGACAAAGTGATACACCCCCCTTTTTTCACCATTATAACAAAGTCAATGTAGGAATTTCTTTGAGATTTAATTGTGTCTGGGAGACACAATTGATGCTCCCGCAGATGTAATGTTTTATTTTAAAATACACAAAGTTGAGCATGGGAGCACAAAGGTTTATGTAGGACAGGGACTTTCTATAGTACCTGTGTAGGACTACCTCTTATTCAAATAAATACTCCTGTCCATCTGATGAGTTAAGACTTTTTCAACTGATTTTTATAGTTCGTTCTTATGTTGTACTGTTATACCACTGTCCAAGGTTAGGGGAGGGTTGGGATCCCGCTAACATAATTAACCCCGCCACATTATTTATGTATGTGCCTGTCCCAAGTCAGGAGCCTGTAATTCAGTGCATGGTTGTCGTTTGTTTATGTGTTACATATTTGATTTTCGTTCATTTTTTTTTTACATGAATAAGGCCGTTAGTTTTCTCGTTTGAATTGTTTTACATTGTCTTATCGGGGCCTTTTATAGCTGACTATCCGATATGGGCTTTGCTCATTGTTGAAGGCCGTACGGTGACCTATAGTTGTTATGTCTGTGTCATTTTGGTCTTTTGTGGATAGTTGTCTCATTGGCAATCATACCACATCTTCTTTTTTTATATCCTAAAATGACTAAAGTTCAACTTTCTGCCAAAAGAGCAATTATTTATAGGTTAGACACTACTTGGTCATTTTTTATGAAGATTTAAGCCCAAGGAGAAGTCGAGGACTTAAATCTTCATAAAACATGACCAAGTATTGTCTGACCAATTTAGAACATATTCACACTTTCGAGTGATCTTATAAAATTATCCTTTCCCATTGTAATATTCAAACCTAAATAAGAGTTCACTTTTTATTTAAGGAATGACTGTAATATTTTTTCTGTCTATGAAGAAATAACATAAAAAATTTGGTGCACACTGAATAACGCGCGTAGCGGGTTTTTTAACAGTGTGCACCACATTTTTTATGTTATTTCGAATACACCTTTTATGCAAGTCAGTATATACTAAAACAAGAGGCTCTCAAGAGCCTGAATCGCTCACCTTAATTCTTTTGGTTAAATCTCTCATCAATGATTATTTTGGCTTTTCAATTTATTTAAATGTTTTTTGGATCGTCCTATTTTCTTCAAAAGCCAAAAAAAATAATCATTTTCTCCTATGTTCTATTTTAGCCATAGGAGCTATGTTTCTTGACATACAAGGAAATAAAATATAAAATTTATACTAGATACTCTGAAACTCATTTAGCCTAAGTTTGGCTGAAATTGATACAGCAGTTTCAAAGGAGAAGATTTTTTAAAGTAAGTCAACATGATGAACAAATTGTGAAAAAAGTCTTTAAAGGGCAATACCTCCTTAAGGGGTCAATTGACAATTTTGGTCAAATTGACTTAATTGAAGATCTTACTTTGCTGAACATTATTGCTGTTTACAGTTTATTCTATCTATAATTATATTCAAGATAATAAACAAAAACAGCAAAATTTCCTTAAAATTACCAATTCAGGGGCAGCAACCCAACAACGGGTTGTCTGATTCATCTGAAAATTTCAGGGCAGATAGATCTTGACCTGATAAACAATATTACCCAACGTCAGATTTGCTCTAAATGCTTTGGTTTTTGAGTTATAAGCCAAAAACTGCATTTGACCCCTATGTTCTATTTTTAGCAATGGCGACCATGTTTGTTGATAGATCATAACTTCGGATACAATTTACAAACTAGATACCTTAAGCAACTTTCAATTAAAGTTTGGAAGTATTTGGCCCAGTAGTTTCAGAGGAGAAGATTTTTGTAAAAGATTACTAAGATTTACAAAAAAAAATGGTTAAAAATTGACTATAAAGGGCAATAACTCCTAAAGGGGTCAACTGACCATTTCCGTCATGTTGACTTATTTGTAAATCTTACTTTGCTGAACATTATTCCTGTTTACAGTTTATCTCTATCTATAATAATATTCAAGATAATAACCAAAAACAGCAAAATTTCCTTAAAATTACCAATTCAGGGGCAGCAACCCAACAACGGGTTGTCTGATTCATCTGAAAATTTCAGGGCAGATAGATCTTGACCTGATAAACAATATTACCCCATGTCAGATTTGCTCTAAATGCTTTGGTTTTTGAGTTATAAGCCAAAAACTGCATTTGACCCCTATGTTCTATTTTTAGCAATGGCGACCATGTTTGTTGATAGATCAAAACTTCGGATACAATTTATAAATAAGATACCCTAAGGAACATTCAGTTAAAGTTTGAAAGTATTTGGCCCAGTAGTTTCAGAGGAGAAGATTCTTGAAATAGTTTACGACGACAGACGACGGACGACGACGGACGCCAAGTGATGGTATAAGCTCACTAAAAATGACAAAGTTCAACTATCTAAAAAAAAAGTAAATATTAATAAAAATCAATAACTATATATATATACCCATAATGGGATGGACGGATAGTGGTAAAACAAAAATATCAATAAAGAGCAGCAACTCCTAACGAGTCGTTGACGAAACATTCCATAGTCGGCAGTGGCGGATCCAGAACTTTTCATAAAGGGGGGCTCTGACTGACCAAAGGAGGGGCCCGCTCTAGTCATTCTCTATATTGGTCAATATCTTTAATTGTGTTTACATAGGCGGTAATGGTAACGTTTCTTCAATCCTGTAGCTCAGTCCATATCGTAAACTTGGATATGTATGATAGCTCGTTTCGAAGCTGTGCCATTTTCACATATGTGGTTGAATTTTCGGGGTACAAAGTGAGATTACTTTTTCCGTAAATTAGCATACCCCGTACATCCTTTCGTGATGCGGCCCCTGTGGTAAAATATCCCATTTTTAACACAATAACTTCTTTGAAAATTTAATACTTTGAACACATTTAATAGCTCCATAGTTTTTACACATTTATTCCATGTTCCTTTACTTTCCTAATCACCACAAATGGTTAAGCTCAGACATTAGTAAGAAATAGAAACATGTCCAATATCACTACACAGAGATTTTTTCTTTACACGTGACTTTTTGAGTTACCTCATTTCTAGGCGCATTTGGGAATTAACCAAATTTCTCCAACGAAAAGGGGTCCGCACCCCTGGGTCAGTCCTTCTAGATTAGACTAGGCTGTGGCTTTTGTTGCTTAAATAGATTTACCAAGAAAAAAAGCCAAGTGTATTGAGGCTTTCACAGTGGTCTGTTGGATATGGCTTTGGTCATTGTTGAAGGCTGTACAGTGACCTATTGTAAATTTCGGTGTTTTTTTGTCTTTTGTGGAGAGTTGTCTCATTGGCAATCATACCACATCATTTTGTATTTGCACAGGAGAGGTCTTTATTGATGGCGAGCCCAGGGTAATTCTTGCTGTCTATTGTCCATGTAATAGGATCTCTCTGGTGTTGCTGACGTCGTATTGAGACATGGATGACTATATACTTTTCAGGGTGGAAACATTTGCCATTTCTTACAGCGAGGTTCGGTTTTTCGGCATCTTGTTTTTCTGATGCGTGCGAAGAGTTCGAGTCATTAACAAACAGTCGAGCGTTTTGTGTTGTTGCTTCTAGGTCAGAAAGAGTTGGGGACCAATAACATTACTCAAGACAGTCCAACTAGTGATTTTTAGAGATACTGATTTATGTTGGAGAGGATCTGTCTTAACAATTAGTACACAGATGCCCCACTCGCACTATCATTTTCCATGTTCAGTGGACCGTGAAATTGGGGTCAAAACTTTAAATTGGAATTAAAATTAGGAAGATCATATCATAGGGAACATGTGTACTAAGTTTCAAGTCGATGCGACTTCAACTTCATCAACCAGATGCTCCGCAGGGCGTAGCTTTATACGACCGCAGAGGTTGAACCCTGAACGTTTGGGGCAAGTATGGACACAACATTCAAGCTGGATTCAGCTCTAAATTTGGATTGTGATTAAATAGTTGACACAGCATAGGTTTCTGACACAGAATGAATGTGTTCTAATGAACTTAAAATTTTTGTTTTCTCTTAGAGCAATTCACTATGCTGTTGAATATTAATCCTCTCAAAAAAATGTTTGAAGAAATTTTCTTTTTTATTTATGAAATTTCAAATGAGAAAAATTGAACCCAATTTTTTTAATCACATCCCCCTTTCCTTTATTCCAAAACTAATCTCAATTAAAATTTCTAATGGAGTTTGCAACAATAACTACTCATTTAAATACATCATAAAATATTAAGATGTAAAAAACTGCTTGTTATCACTGAATGGTAAAGATTATTTTAATTTATCAGTTGGTAGTAAAAAGTGAATATACATTGTATATTGTATATAACAAAGATTTAAGTTGATTCTGGACAAAGGAAGATAACTCCAATTAAAAAAAATCTTGCTATTGCAAAATATTTTGCAATTAGATATTTCTTGCTTACTATTCTGGACAAAGAAAGATAACTCTAATTAAAAAAAAAATTGCTATTTCACAATATTGTGCAATTAGATATTTCTTGCCATTGTGCAATACTGTGCAATTGAAAAGACTTGCTATTGCACAATACTTAATATAATAATTTTAGATCCTGATTTGGACCAACTTGAAAACTGGGCCCATAATAAATCAAAGAGCTGAATAGCTCTGAAGGGAAAGACGGCCCTTGTTTCTATTTAATTATTTTTTTTGGGAAAAGGGGGGGGGGGTATCTTTTGATAGTCTTCATATAAAGAATGAAAAAAAGAACAGCTAGAACATGTAGAAAGGTTGACGATATTGAAATCAATTGTTGTTTAATGTAGTTTCGTTTCCTTAGTTTGGGATTCAATTTGGACCAATGGAAGAGATCTGCATCTTCTAAATCTAAACATATGATTAAAGTTGATAGTTAATTATCTAAATTTCAACTGAATTCTGTCATTTCACAACAACTACAATGTTTTTTGAAATCTTAATTGTGTACCACTGAACTGCGGGCTGGGGCCATTTTCCATTTTTTGTGACAGTACTCTTAGATTTTTTTTTTAAAGTTTTTTCTTAAGAAAGTTTGGACTGAAAAATCTATTCAGTTTTAACTTTCCATTGATAAAGTTCCCAGTTACAACTCTCATCACAGGGAAACAGGCAGGGGCGTAGCTACCCGGAGGCACGACAGCACGTGCATCCACGTCGTTTTCACAACAACAAAAAAAGCAGAAGAGAGAGAGATGAGTTAGTCAATCGGAATTGGAGACTTTTGGTGTCTTTTCCGTCTATCCCGGATATTAGTTTGACAACCTAGTTACAAGTGTTGATGAAGCTGTTCATTCAGAAAAAGATCGTAGCTCCATAGTTGCGTGCACATTGATTCGGCATGCAAAAAAAGAAATGGCAAAATAAAAAAATATAAATTGAAAGGAAACAACTATGTTGTCACTTTTTTTAATTGATGAAATATCATTAAATAACGACATTTGGTTTCAAAATAATTGGTTTTTTTGGGGGAAATTATGACAAAATCGGAAGGTTACTTGTATCTTTTACAAGATTTTTACTTTTGAATTTTTAATACTCAGTCTAAGATATGTAGTTTTGGAGCACATTTTACAGTGTACAGTTCATCAGTTTGGAATGAGATGTACCAATCGGCATTAGAATTATCAGATCCCTTCGATATCGTTGAAAATATGCCGAGGCGATGTGGTTGACAGACTACCGGAACCAATCACCCTGCAACCACGCCAAAACAGTATTGGAAAGTCTCATTATTTTTTGCGTTCATAGACCATATGATAAGGCAACTGGAGAGTGCATGGGTCGCGTCAAGTTATCAGAAAATCGCTTCTTTGTGCTGTATCTGCTTCATCGTGTTTTAGGAAATATCACAAACGAACAAATCTCAATATTGTCTGAAACATACGAAACTGACCTAGCATGTAATTTTGACGAATTCAGTTGGGAGGTCGCTCGATGCCGAACACGTATGCTGGTTTATAACATCTCGCGAGTGCTACCATGCCATGATGGCCCTGAGATCTATCAGTCACGGTACTACGTATGTAATTGAAAACAAATGTACGATCAACAATGAACAACGAAAGTTACATAGCATTACTGCATATTCATCGGGATTTCAGTGTGAATGTTGACAAAGTAATAGAGAAGTTTGTTTCTGCCCAGACCCGAAGAGCAGATTTTGGACAATTTTGAGTAAATACTGTATCACAAATATGTGTTGTTTATGTATTACTATATTCAGAAGATTTATTAATAGTTTTACATTCATAAATTTTTATCTACATATAGCTCCTCTTTTAACTGTCTTATGACCGAAAACCGAAAAAAAAAAAAAAATGCTGCATAATAGGGTCCCAAATTTTTTCGCCTCGCTCCGCTCGGCGTTAGTTGCTTCCACATCATTTCTTTCCAAGCTACGCCCCTGACAGGTACCAATAAAAAAAACAATATGATTGATGTAAACTGTGTGAAGCTTGTTTCCAAATCCTAAATTTGAAATATTTGTAAATTTCATGAATAAATAGGTTTGGTTTAAACAACAAAATGCAACATTTTTTTTTTTTTTTTTTTACCATTACAATGATTATGTTGGTCTGAGACTACTATAACACTATGTGTTATAGTAGTCTCAGTGTTGGTACACAAAAATTTAGTTTTAATGGAAGACTACTAATCCAATGAAATGTCACATTTTAAGTGTTTAGATACATAAACTTTTATTTTAGTGGATAATTACTCAACAATTGAGGTGCTCCTGAATTGGAGGAAGATTCTCAAAACAGAATTTTTACAGAAAACAAGAGGCTTTCAAGAGCCTGAATCGCTCACCTTAATTCTTTTGGTTAAATCTCTCATCAATGATTATTTTGGCTTTTCAATTTATTTAAATGTTTTTTGGATCGTCCTATTTTCTTCAAAAGCCAAAAAAAATAATCATTTTCTCCTATGTTCTATTTTAGCCATAGGAGCTATGTTTCTTGACATACAAGGAAATAAAATATAAAATTTATACTAGCTACTCTGAAACTCATTTAGCGTAAGTTTGGCTGAAATTGATACAGCAGTTTCAAAGGAGAAGATTTTTTAAAGTAAGTCAACATGATGAACAAATTGTGAAAAAAGTCTTTAAAGGGCAATAACTCCTTAAGGGGTCAATTGACAATTTTGGTCAAATTGACTTAATTGAAGATCTTACTTTGCTGAACATTATTGATGTTTACAGTTTATTTCTATCTCTAATTATATTCAAGATAATAAACAAAAACAGCAAAATTTCCTTAAAATTATCAATTCAGGGGCAGCAACCCAACAACAGGTTGTCTGATTCATCTGAAAATTTCAGGGCAGATAGATCTTGACCTGATAAACAATATTACCCCCTTTCAGATTTGCTCTAAATGCTTTGGTTTTTGAGTTATAAGCCAAAAACTGCATTTGACCCCTATGTTCTATTTTTAGCAATGGCGACCATGTTTGTTGATAGATCATAACTTCGGATACAATTTACAAACTAGATACACTAAGGAACATTCAGTTAAAGTTTGGAAGTATTTGGCCCAGTAGTTTCAGAGGAGAAGATTTTTGTAAAAGATTACTAAGATTTACGAAAAATGGTTAAAAATTGACTAAAAAGGGCCATTACTCCTAAAGGGGTCAACTGACCATTTCCGTCATGTTGACTTATTTGTAAATCTTACTTTGCTGAACATTATTGCTGTTTACAGTTTATCTCTATCTATAATAATATTCAAGATAATAACCAAAAACAGCAAAATTTCTTTAAAATTACCAATTCAGGGGCAGTAACCCAACAACAGGTTGTCTGATTCATCTGAAAATTTCAGGGCAGATAGATCTTGACCTGATAAACAATATTATCCCTGTCAGATTTGCTCTAAATGCTTTGGTTTTTGAGTAACAAGCCAAAAACTGCATTTGACCCCTATGTTCTATTTTTAGCAATGGCGACCATGTTTGTTGATAGATCATAACTTCGGATACAATATACAAACTAAATACCCTAAGGAACATTCAATTAAAGTTTGGAAGTATTTGGCCCAGTAGTTTCAGAGGAGAAGATTTTTGTAAAAGATTACTAAGATTTACGAAAAATGGTTAAAAATTGACTATAAAGGGCAATAACTCCTAAAGGGGTCAACTGACCATTTTCGTCATGTTTGACTTATTTGTAAATCTTACTTTGCTGAACATTATTGCTGTTTACAGTTTATCTCTATCTATAATAATATTCAAGATAATAACCAAAAACAGCAAAATTTCCTTAAAATTACCAATTCAGGGGCAGCAACCCAACAACGGGTTGTCTGATTCATCTGAAAATTTCAGGGCAGATAGATCTTGACCTGATAAACAATATTACCGATGTCAGATTTGCTCTAAATGCTTTGGTTTTTGAGTTATAAGCCAAAAACTGCATTTGACCCCTATGTTCTATTTTTAGCAATGGCGACCATGTTTGTTGATAGATCATAACTTCGGATACAATTTACAAACTAGATACCCTAAGGAACATTCAGTTAAAGTTTGGAAGTATTTGACCCAATAGTTTCAGAGAAGATTTTTGTAAAAGATTACTAAGATTTACGAAAAATGGTTAAAAATTGACTATAAAGGGCAATAACTCCTAAAGGGGTCAACTGACCATTTCCGTCATGTTGACTTATTTGTAAATCTTACTTTGCTGAACATTATTCCTGTTTACAGTTTATCTCTATCTATAATAATATTCAAGATAATAACCAAAAACAGCAAAATTTTCTTAAAATTACCAATTCAGGGGCAGCAACCCAACAACGGGTTGTCTGATTCATCTGAAAATTTCAGGGCAGATAGATCTTGACCTGATAAACAATATTACCCCCTTTCAGATTTGCTCTAAATGCTTTGGTTTTTGAGTTATAAGCCAAAACTGCATTTGACCCCTATGTTCTATTTTTAGCAATGGCGACCATGTTTGTTGATAGATCAAAACTTCGGATACAATTTATAAATAAGATACCCTAAGGAACATTCAGTTAAAGTTTGAAAGTATTTGGCCCAGTAGTTTCAGAGGAGAAGATTCTTGAAATAGTTTACGACGACAGACGACGGACGACGACGGACGACGACGGACGCCAAGTGATGGCATAAGCTCACTTGTCCCTTCGGTACAGGTGAGCTAAAAATGAATAAAATTGTTTCTCTCCCCTATCTCATGTATCCCCACGATCTTTGTTTACTTTGAAAGTTGTTCACCTACAAATAAAGTATTGCATGTTGATGTTTGAATCATCTACAGCAAACATTATTATGATTAAATTTAACAAATACCAATGTGTAATTAGTGCACAATCTCTGAGAATGATTTAAATAACCAGTGAAAAATATCCCTGCTTCTGCGTAGTGTGGCATACCAAGAATGACGTCACTATAAATACAATGTAGGTTGGATATATTTAGAATATCTCGTCATACTGATTTTTCCGGATTGTAAAAGAAATATAAACAGTGTAAAGGAGAGCTGAACAAGATACGATAATTTCGTGAGAAACAGAAGGGAAATGTGTAAAAAAGTGTTTAAAGTCAAACTATTCATTTCTGAGTCTCCTTCTCTTCAAGAAGATTTGTTGGGGGGTTTTCCACACTATAAAAACAAAATGAATGATGTGAGGGAATGTCACTATGGTCAACCCCATAGGGGATTGACGGCTTGAAGCCGTCTTCCCCAATCAAAGAGCTGAATAGCTCTGAGGGGAAAGACGGCCCTTGATTCTATTTAATTATGTTTTTGGAAAGAGGGGGGGGGGGGGGGTATCTTTTGATAGTTTTCATATGAAGAATGAAAAAGAGAACAGCTAGAACATGTAGAAAGGTTGACAATATTGAAATCAATTGTTGTTTATGTAATTTCATTTCCTTAGTTTAGGATTCAATTTGGACCAATGGAAGAGATCTGCATCTTCTAAATCTAAACATTTGATTAAAGTTGATAGCTAATTATCTAAAACTCAACTGAATTCTGTCATTTCACAACAACTACAATATTTTTTGAAATCTTGATTGTGTACCACTGAACTGCAGGCTGTGGCCATTTTCCATTTTTTGTGACAGTACTCTTGGATTTTTAAGTGTTTTCTTTAGAAAGAGTGGACTGAAAAATCTATTCAGTTTTAAATTTCCCATTGTTAAAGTTCTAAGTTACAACTCTCATCACAGGGAAACAGGTACTAATAAAAAAAACAATATGAGTGATGTAAACTGTGTGAAGCTTGTTTCCAAATCTTAATTTTGAAATATTTGTAAATAATAAATATGTTTAAACTACAAAATGCAAATTTTTTTAAATTTTTTTTTACCATTACAATGATTATGTAGGTACACAAAAATTTAGTTTTAATAGAAGACTACTAATCCAATGAAATGTCACATTTGAAGTGTTTAAATACATTAACTTTTATTTTAGTGGATAATTACTCATCAATTGAGGTGCTCCTGAATTGGAGGAAGATTCTCATAATTTTTACAGAAAAAAGTGGTCTCACTAATTGGCGACAAGAAGAATTTTAGCGACAAGAAGCGACAAGAAGAATATTTTTCTAAATAGTCTTCTTGACGCTTCGTGTCGCTTTTTAACGCTTCTTGTCTCTAATTAGTGAGACCCGAAAAAAGTAATAAAATCGTTTCTTTCCCCTGTCTCATGTAACCCCACAATCTTTGTTTATTTTGAAAGTTGTTGACCTACAAATTAAAGTATTGCATGTTGATGTTTAAATCATCTACAGTAAACAATATTATGTTTAGATTTAACATATACAAATTTGTAATTAGTGCACGATCTCAAAGAATGATTTAAATAACCAGTGAACTGGTGAAGGATATCCCTGCTTCTTCTAAGAATGACGTCACTATAAAATACAATGTAGGTTGGATATATTTAGAATATCTCGTCATACTAATTTTTCCTTGTAAAAGAAACGTAAATAGTGTAAAGGAGAGTTCAAGATACGATAATTTCGTGAGAAACAGAAGGGAAATGTGTAAAAAAAGTGTTTAAAGTCAAACTATTCATTTCTGGGTCTCCTTCTCTTCAATCTAAATAAGATTTGTTGTGGGGTTTTCCACACTATTACATGTATAAAAACAAAATGAATGATGTGAGGGAGTGTCACTCTGGTCAACCCCATAGGGGATTGACGGCTTGAAGCCGTCTTTCCCCAAAAATCTAAGTACATTTTTGGATTCAGCATATCAAAGAACCCCAAGATTTCAATTTTTGTTAAAATCAGACTAAGTTTAATTTTGGACCCTTTGGACTTTAGTGTAGACCAATTTGAAAACAGGACCAAAAATGAAGAATCTACATACACAGTTAGACTTGGTATATCAAAGAACCCCATTTATTCAATTTTTGATGAAATCAAACAAAGTTTAATTTTGGACCCCGATTTGGACCAACTTGAAAACTGGGCCAATAATCAAGAATCTAAGTACATTTTTAGATTCAGCATATTAAAGAACCTAACTGATTCATTTTTTGTCAAAATCAAACTAAGTTTAATTTTGGACCCTTTGGACCTTAATGTAGACCAATTTGAAAACGGGACCAAAAGTTAAGAATCTACATACACAGTCATGAGTTAGATTCGGCATATCAAAGAACCCCAATTATTCAATTTTGAAGAAATCAAACAAAGTTTAATTTTGGACCCTTTGGGCCCCTTATTCTGTTGGGACCAAAACTCCCAAAATCAATACAAACCTTCCTTTTATGGTCATAAACCTTGTGTTTAAATTTCATAGATTTTTATTTACTTATACTAACGTTATGGTGCGAAAACCAAGAAAAATGCTTATTTGGGTTCCTTTTTGGCCCCTAATTCCTAAACTGTTGGGACCTAAACTCCCAAAATCAATACCAACCTTCTTTTTGTAGTCATTAACATTGTGTTTAAATTTCATTGATTTCTATTTACTTAAACTAAAGTTATTGTGCGAAAACCAAGAATAATGCTTATTTGGGCCCTTTTTTGGCCCCCAATTCCTAAACTGTTGAAACCAAAACTCCCAAATTCAATCCCAACCGTTCTTTTGTGGTCATAAACCTTGTGTCAAAATTTCTATCAACTTAAACTAAAGTTATAGTGCGAAAACCAAGAAAATGCTTATTTGGGCCCTTTTTGGCCCCCAATTCCTAAAATGTTGGGACCAAAACTCCCAAAATCAATACCAACCTTTTTGTGGTCATAAACCTTGTGTTAAAATTTCATAGATTTCCATTCACTTTTACTAAAGTTAGAGTGCGAAAACTAAAAGTATTTGGACGACGACAACGTGATAGCAATATACGACGAAAATTTTGCGGTCATATAACAAAAACAACCTGGACCAAAACTTTAACCTGAAGCAGGACGAACGAACCCACAGACCAGAAAACATAATGCCCCTCTACTATCGTAGGTGGGGCATAAAAATTCAAACAACGAATAGGACCTTTGGATTTTAATTTTTTTTTACTCACAATTGCTGACCAACAAAAATGAGGCCAAGCAGATATGAGGCATTCGGGTCTTCAACCTTTTGAAATGAAAAGAAAGCTTTGTACTACTAAATTAAGCAATTGCTCCCAAATATTAATATCCATGGCTCACATACTGCATCTTCGCAGGACCGACAAAAATTGGGTAAATATTTCATCAAAGGTCTTATCAACTGATCATTTTGAGTGTGCATACTTATGCAAGGGACTGGTCTTGGTGATTGTTTTAACATCTCCAAATCTATTTACAGTTCAAGATTAGACACACACAAAAAATCCCCTTCAAAATACACTTGCAATTCACACTTTTGTTTTAAGTTGTTAGCCATCCTGATAGGCAGGCGGTCAACAGACACATTTATTAGACTTAATTTCAAATAAAGTTCATGGCAAAGTTCGGTCTAGAAGTTTCAGATAAGACTTCGTTTTGGATACCAAGTGATAAGTAAAGAACATAGACATGGCTGTACTTTGAGCTTCTAATCATCTCTACTTTAGGAACCTGGGACACATGCACAAAATAAATTTTTATTTATGGTGTCCACAATTTTTCTCTTGCAAATCTGATTTAATCAGTGAAGCCTGTAATGTCCAGCGATGAACATTAATGCGTCTTAAAAAGTGTTTCTTTTGTACCAATACTATATAAAGCAATGACGGGCTATTATTCAACAATTGTGTAGAAACCAGCAAGTATTTGATCATCACAACTCACAGCTATGTACATAAACTGCTATTTAAGTAATTGCAGGAACAGGAACCAGGCCAGTGTGCTCATGTATATAAAACTTGATCTTCATTAAAGATGAAGCGCTTACATTGAACTAGTTTTAAGTTGTTATAGCTTCAAATGGGGTTCAGATTTTTCCTCATAAAACTAGTTTAAAATTTGCTCTTCATTAAAGATAAGTATCCGACAATAAGTTGTTATAGCTTAATACGGGTATGGGTTTTTCTCATTGTTGAAGGCTGTATGGTGCAACAGAAGAAACTACATTTATGCTTTTACTACAAGAGGTTTAACAAAACAGCTTTGTGAAGTTTTTTTCTTATTTATTAAAAGTCTGCTGTATGAGTCTTTTCCTTGTTTAGTCAAACAAACCTACAAAGAGAAAATACAATGTTATTACTATTGTGTTAAATAAACCTTTGAATAATATACAATAGTATTAATTAAAACAAAATGTTAGAGGCAAGTTTAAGACAGATTTCAATTTCAAACAAATGAAAAACTATAAATACCAAAATATGTTTTGATTTTTTCCTGTGTATTCCAGAAATGTTTTTAAAACGCTTCCCAGAAAAAACAAAAAACTGCCACAATAAAATAAATCACTTGAAAAAGTTAGTTGGTTAACAGTTATCCTTCAAAAATATGAACAAGTTATCTAATCTTCTTCACTTCCAATGAGATTTGTAGAAATGATACTTACCAAAACCCATGTCGTCATCAGACTCCTCAGATTCAGCCTTCTTTTCTTCTTTCTTCTTGTCAGCTACAAAAAATAAGATAAAACAGTCAAACAGGAAGTATCATTATAGATTACGTGCCTATTAAAAATGTTTTAACCAGCTGTATTTGTTTGAACCTGTTGCAGGTCAAGATCCTGTTGATCCAAGGTTGTCATGGTTCGCAAATGTTTCTGGTTTTTTCGGTTGTTTCCTCCCCCCCCCCCCGTTTGAATGGTTTTACAATAGTCACTTTGGGACCCTTTTTAACTTGCTGTTTTGGTGTGAGCCAAGGGTCCTTTTTGAAGGCTGTACTTTCACGATGATTGTAAACTTTTTAAACATTACAACTTGGCTCAGTACAACATCTTATTTTTATGTACAACAAATTTATGATAAAAATTTTTTTTTTTTAAATTCAACTGTTTAATTACCTCCTTTGGCTGGTGCTGCTTCTGCAGCTGCAGCGGGTGCACCTGCAGCTGGGGCAGCTCCTACTCCACTACTAATGTTGGTTATCAGTTCTTTAACATTGACACTTTCCAATGCCTTGGAGAATAAACCTGTGAAAATATAGATATGTTAATACAGATCCATTCCAGGACTTATTTCTGAAGCAATCTTCAACAAATTTTAAAAGGCTGGAGTCCTAGTAAAACAATTATCCCAATAATATAAAACAGCATGACATGTGTATTAAATACAGTGTTCTCCCCTGAAATTTTGGATAGCATCACATTTTGCGTTAATAAAAATAACTTTTTTTTAATTTCGTTTGTCGCGTTGATGCTCTATTTCTTTAATATGTTTTAGTTTATATTGTTCAATTCATAACTGAGAATACAATTAAACTATAACCACAAAAACAGTTGTTTCAGTTTATGTTTTCTTTATTCATTTATAGTTACAGAATTATTTTTTTCCTCTTGTGCCAAATAAAAATAAATATGGGGTTTCAGTTACCCAACAATAAGTCAAATGAATGAATGGTTCATTATAGATCAACCTGTATATATACAAAACTAAATATCTAGTACACAAAATAACTATTTTTTATAGTATATCAAGTAAAGATAAAGTAGCAAAAGTAGCACAAAAAAAAATCAATTAAAAACTTTTTTTTATCATGTTTATGAAATTCATTGTTTCATGGCACTTAATGAATTAGTTCCAGTTGTTTCTTATTTTTACAGTAAAATGATATGTATTTTTAACAAAGTTATCTAACAAATAGTCAGTTAAAGCGTAGTTTTCTCTCTTGGTATATTTTTTCTGTCTACTGTCCCATCTTGTCATTATCGTGAAAATGCGGATTTTTGTCATATCTGGTCCGGTTCCGATCCATAGATTACACAAAAATGTGCAATGGCGGCCGTAGAAAAATTTACGAAAATGAGTCCGAGAATAAACATTGTTTGACAAGAGATTGTGAATGAATAAGACGCTTTTAATGCATTAAATGGATTAAACATAAACTTAAGCCAATTATGATAACTTTTTAAAGAAGTATTAAACTTATTTTAGCTCAAAACCAAAATTCTCGCTCTCGTATTACCGGAAGAGAAAGAAAGTAATTTTTGGAGAGTTGCACAAATAAACGACCTTTTAAAAAAAAAGTAAAAATCGTTTCAATCTTTGAAGTTTCGTAATACAAAACGTAGATTTCGAATTGTTTTGTGATAGCATTTTTCCATGTCGAAATTGGTTATTGCAGACACGTGGTATTAGTCGTGTCTCAAGTGTCAGCTTGGGATATTCGCATCCAAACAGTTATCACCCTGAAGGCAATTAACACCTAGCTATTTAATCTCTTAATTGTCTTTAGTGTCTGACTTAAAGGGATTACAATTAAAGGTGATATAATTTTTATGATCATAATCGATAATAGATGAAAGTTTAAAATTGAGGACAAGTAAAATAGCATCTTCAAAATAATTATAGCGTCGCGGAAATTATTATAGCATCACGGTGAAAAAATATAGCGTCACAGTACCGCGAAGCTAAAATGGCCTGGGGAGAACACTGAAATATAGGGATTTTATTCTATTTTGACAAAATGAATGTACTTGGTAGTATTAAATACTGAAGCCAGGTCAAAGGATCAAGTCTCCACATGTTTAAGGACATGCCATGTGTTGACAAAATTCAGCTCAAGATTTCACATAATTCATTAGACTGGTTTGCTCCACAAAATATTAAAGTTGTATTCATTTAGTTAAAATAATTTTATTTTTATATCTATTTTTTAGTTCTGATATAATCAGTAGAACCGTAGTCAAAGTTGTGAGTAATATGTGTATAACTGTACATTAAGCATTAAAGTTTTCGTCTTATTCTAAACCCTTTATACAAAAGTCCATATCCATTATAGTCGCCGTCAGCTGAAATTCGTAGCGGTTATCAGTAAAAATAATCTAAACTATCAATCTCGTTCACTCGATATATAGTTTTTCACATTCCATTCATAAATCGCAAAAAGAAAAACCACTGCTGACCTACCTTTTAAGTGATCGCACTGTAATAATCCTGACCTTCACTTTTTCATAGACGATTTTGAATGGTGGAATCAGCCATTGTTTTTACCGGAAGTGTTTCCGTGGAGTTCAATGTCATAAAATTTGCATAAAGCGCGGGAAACCTTATCACATCAATGAAAGGAACATTTCAGGAAACTGCGTACAGTGACGAATGTCATATGTAAACAAATGATCCTCATAGAAACGAAGATGGCGGAATTACAATGGAAAATATTCTGTAAAATGTGAAGGTCAGGATTATTACAGTGTGATCACTTAAAAGGTAGGTCAGTAGTGGTTTTTCTTTTTGCGATTTATGAATGGAATGTGAAAAACTATATATCGAGTGAACGCGATTGATAGTTTAGATTATTTTTACCGATTACCGCTACGAATTTCAGCTGAAGGCGACTATAGACTATATAGGCAAAGAATTGACCTTCTGAAATCATAATGCAAATAATATATAGTCTTACCAGGCCAGTATGGCTCAACATTGACACCGGATGCTTTCAGGATGGTCTTCAATTTCTCTGCCTGAAAAACAGAAGAAAGCAAAATTGAATTTTATGCAAAAGTCTGATATACAACTTTAATAATTTTTTAAGCAACAAAACAGAAAAATAGACATGCAAGGGATCTTTTTCGTCAAAATTTTAACAAATTCTTCCAAAACATGAAAATCTTTCAATACAAATATGCACGTTTTGAAAAATTTACTTGATAAAAGTAGATTTAAAGCTGGATAGTTGCCTACATCTACAAAATTTAGATCTGTTGGTTCATCAGTCGTTGTTGGGGAAAAGTAATTCGTCACAGAATTCTGACAAAAATGTTATTTATCTAGGAATAATACTGGCATGGACTTAATTTCACACATCACTATGGTTGATCGCATAGGAAAGGGAATGTTTGATTCTTTGGTTTAAACGACAGTCGACAGGATCATATCTTTTACAAATTGTTAAAGAAAACCAACTGACAATATCTCAGTTCCATTGTTATACACTATAATATTAGCCAGTGATATTGTTTGCCTCAAATTACAGCAGAAATTCGGCCTTTAACCCTAGAGAAAATTCCCAATTACTTAAAAAAATGGCTTAAAATTCCTCCCAAAAAGTTTCAAATTTTCCCCAAACAGTGATGGCATTGGTGTAATGTTTGTAAATATCGTATTCATGCTATTATTTTGATATTAGAAAGCACTTTTGAGATCCGGTTTTCTGTTCAGAATCATCATGATGTTTGTAACACATGTAGTTTTCAATGCATAAAGTACCATCATTGCTTCTGTTTCTTTCCCCTCTCCGAAAAGTACCTTTCAGGTTGAAAATGTCTGACAACCAAAATATACATGAAAAAACAGTGCAAAAAAGACAGCAAAGGTCAGCAAAAAATTGGAGATGTGTTTAGAATAAAATATACAAATTTCCCAATTTCAATAAAAAATATGCATTTTTCCCAATAAAAAACGGTAGAGGTAGTTTTGAAAAAAGACAACAATATCACTGTTAGCGGGTCTCACTAATTAGCGACAACAAGCGTCAAGAAGCGACAACAAGCGTCAACAAGCGACAACAAGAATTATTTTAGCGACAACAAGCGACAAGAAGACTATTTAGCGACAAGAAAACATTTTTTTTTATTAGATATAAAGAAATTTGTATTTAATGTTTTTTTTATAAATATACGAGCAGATATGTCTTATTAAAATGGTTTATTATATAGATAGACGAAGAAATGAAACATTTGTGAGGAAGAAAGAGATTTTGAAGTTTATATTAGTATATTGGTAGATGAAGAAATTTAACATTTGTGAAGAAGAAAGAGATTGAGCTTCTTTTTTTTAATTTTTAAATATGAAGAATATGTATAAGATAATGTATGTATCTGTTTTCATCAAAGTCAAAGTATGAATAAACGAATGGAGATATATATGGAGCGGGCATAATGGAATATAATATTTTGATTCATTTGCTTAATACTATGCTCGAAGTGTACTCTTGTTATGTCAATTCGATGCTTTATTTGTAGAACTCTCAGCCACGCTTTGCCATCTTTATTATTTAAGCGTGTTTCCAGACCCCAGGATTCACATTTTTCACAAAACACACACATTCGAGTGCAGTTTTTTGAACAGTTACCACATGGGCGTGTCATTTTAGAGTGTAAGACTAATATTGCAGGGTATAACTTCCCTTACTATTTCCTTTGCCCAAGAGGAAAACCCTTATCCCAAGGGATTCAGTTTGACACGGCGATGTGACAAAATAAGTGCGTTTCAATATTTACCCTTGCCCAAGGGGATATCATGAACGGACGTGTCCACTATAGTATAATTATAATACTTCTAATATGCATTTATCGAAGTTCGAGTCGTAACCTTTATTCCCTTGCACAAAAGGAAATTGAAACCCTGTACCAAAGGGTACGTTTGATACCGCGCAGTATCAAAGACGTTCTAAGTAACTGATTTATTAATCAAAGGTAAACCGAGTTGCGTTTTAGATTCTAGCAATTGCACAGAGCACGTACTTTTGCGAGAATAATACTGAAATGCTGACAATTTACTTTATACTAAACATAAAAGTTGAATGACTTGAACAGTCAGTTTGGTAGAGCAATGGAAATGCACACGCTATAAAATTGAAACAAAAACAAAAAAAAGGTCAACTTTCCTTTGAAGGATTTATTGAAACAAAAACATGAAATATTATTTCCTTTCTAACAGTATAATTCATTGTTCTTGATAGGAACAACATTAGATGTGGCTTCACCCTAAGGTAATAACAGTACACACAATGTGGAACATTAAATGAGATTAACGAGTCGCGTGGAACATTAAATGAGATTAACGAGTCGCGTGTCCCCTGTTTTATTGCTACAATAACATCGAATTAACACCTTCAACTTTGTACACGCGTCAGACTATACAATTACACGCGCCAGAATATACAATCATTGTAAATAGTGAACAGCTGTTGAAAACTCAAGATGGTCATTAATTTCCTTTCATCTTCAATCAATATGCATAAACATGATAAATATCGTTTAATGAGGCAATAAACAAATAAAAAGATGAAAACATTCACATTTCAATTTTCTTTTCCTCCTGTTTGATTTCAGTTCTTTGTATTTCACAATTTGTGTCAATGTTTTCAGGACAATGATGCACAACTAATTCATTTTGCGAGCTTAATATATATTGCACGAAAAGAGTTTTAAAAAACAAATTATAAGATAAATAATATGTTCTAAAACACAAGGAAAAGTAATCTCATAATACAATAATTAATACTGGCTGTTATTCAAAATAGATGATAAAATATTATGTAAATAATGTCCAAGTTCATTTTTTTCTATCAATTTTAACTTTTTTGTCGCTAAAATTATTTTCTTTTGCATATTCTTTTAATATTTATTGCAATAATTAATTTTAATTTAAAAAAAAATGTTTTCTTGTCGCTAAATAGTTTCTTGTCGCTTGTTGTCGCTAAAATAATTCTTGTTGTCGCTTCTTGTCGCTTGTTGACGCTTGTTGTCGCTAAAATTCTTGTTGTCGCTAATTAGTGAGACCGCTGTTAGCAAATAATTTCATGAATACACATCATCACATGGGTTTATATGTAGACAATTTCAACATTATTACGAAATATACCAGATTACAGACTTGGGTTTTTACTTCGGATATGATAATGGAAGAGGAAAGGCTTTGTGATTAAATGAGCAAGAATCATAAGGCGTGTTTTATTTTCTTTAACCATTAACCTGGTTGAAGTTTGGTTATTGGTTCAATGTTTTATTATTTTTTGTTCTTAACCAATTGGTTATTGGTTAATGAAACCTTTAACCATACTTCCAAGGACGGTTTAGATATTTTCAAAATGGTGGCCTAGGTTACCGGCGATGGGTTTTTTTCTCTGTGTATTTGCTAGTCTTACTTATATAAAAGTAAGAGCTCTAACATACATAATGGAGAAAAAACCTTCGGGCTCCCATGTTTGAAAATTGAAGCTTAAGTCTATATGTTCATATCTATATCTGGTAAGGGCGGTTTATTTATTTATGAGCTTACTTCAGGCTGGGACTATTATACTGTTAGTATTATCTGCGACTACTATAACATAGTGTTATAGTTGTCCCAGCTTCAGGAAGATCTTGAATATTGTCCAAAGTTGGATAAGAATGCCTCAAAGAATAGGACTTTTTGTGTTATATAAAATGTAGTTTTTACCGTCATTTCTAAATACTTGACACTTCAGAACCTTTATTAACCGGTTTCACCGTGACTATATGCAATAAGTCACCTATACCTGTCACTATGTACATGCAGTGTTTGTATATAAGAAGATGTGGTATGAGTGCCAATGAGACAAGTCTCCATCCAAGTCACAATTTATAAAAGTAGACAATTATAGGTCAAGGTACTGTCCTTAACACGGAGCCTTGGCTCACACCGAACAGCAAGCTATAAAGGGCCCAAAAATTAATAGTGTTAAACCATTCAAACTGGAAAACCAACTGTCTTATCTATATTAAAAACCAGAAACAAGAAACACTTATGAACGACATCAACAAAGTTAACTATTGAAGTTCAGATTCCTGACTTAGGGTCTTACTTAGGACAGGTGCAACAATTATACACTTAACGATTGCCTTATTTTTTAATTATGCAAAAAAATCACATCAACTGATCAAAAATTCATATAAAAAATAGAAAATTGTACTGTCCAATACCCTAATGACAAACTTGACATAGCATGTACCCAAGTTTTTAAAACCAAAGACTTTCGGAACAAGAAAATTGCACCTTTTCTACCTATAGGCAAATCACACTTTTTGCCAAAATTCTCAAATAAAGAATTTTATTATATATTTTAACATATATCATCATTCATGTTAACAAAACAAAACCACTTTTGATAGGAACTATTTTCTCATATGTATACAATGAACATTAAGAGAAATTGATTGTTGTCTTTGACTTATGAGACCCCTTTTCAACGTGAAAAAGTTGATATGTGTAGTGTTTGTTATTTTAATCCTACTTGTAATTTGTTTTTGTTCACACATTGCAGTCAATAATATGAAATTTTATGCGACTGTCAAATAAGTGAAAGGTTAGCTAGCTATAAAACCAGGTTTAATCCACCATTTTCTACCTTAGACAATGCCTGTACCAAGTCAGGAATATGCCAGTTGTTTTTCATTCGTTTGATGTGTTTGAGCTTTTGATTTTTCCATTTGATAAGAGACTTTCCGTTTTTACCTTGGAGTTTGACATTTTCTATATTTTATATTTTGCAATGATTCATGTAAATCCCATAATAGATAAAGATTAAAAGGGCCCGGCGATGCAGCAACATTTTGGCACTGGTTAACACACACAAACATTGTCCTGTTGTGGCAGTAACAGTCCTTATACACATTCGAAAGATTTTAATGATTGAAAATATGTGAACGACCGTTAACGACAGAAAGCACAATTTTTGAATAATAACAGCATTGATATTTGCATGTACTATTGAAAATTTATCCACTATGGTCTTGCGTAAGGGAGTACGCATGTCATGCAGATCACAATCTAAATTTTTGACTTTAATATTTTAAATCAATCGCATTCAACTTGTGCTAAACTTTCAAGTACATGTACTTTTACATTATAAATAGACAAATTACAACAAAATTAAGCTATAAAAAGTCGGAAATTTGGAGAAAACAAATAATGTTTAATGGCAATAATTGTAGTGTTGCTGCAACAAGAGATACGAAATTTTGGAACATACTAATTTAGGTCTGCCTGGAGCTGGAATGTCAGTAACGACTGGTAGTCCTTTGCTAATTTATGTATTATGTCACTTTGCTTAGTTTCTTTTGTAGCCTGTTCTGACATCGGACTCTTAATTCTTTTACAGAGGCGGATTTAGGGGGGGGGGGGCAGGGGGCCCGCCCCCCCTTTTGAGAAAAAAATTGGTTGCTTATATAGGGATTCACTGAAGCGTGACGAGATCGGGCCCCCTCTTAAGCAGCCAGTGGGCCCCCACTTATGAAAATTTCTGGATCCGCCACTGTTTTAAACTTAGTTTTACTATGCGTTTTGCTATGTGTTTGTTTATTCTGTATTGGCTAGAGTTAAAGGGGAGGTTGAGATCTCATAAAAAATGTTTAACCTCGTCGTATTTTTGCTGCTGCTGTCCCAACTTGGCCTTTGTTAGTCATGTATGTTTTTGATTTTAGTTCATTTATATGTTTTGAAGTTAAGTATGACGTCCATTTTCACTGAACAACTGCACATTTTATTAAGGGGGGGGGGGGGGTGCAGCTGAGGCCCATCTCTGTGTGCGAGATTTTCTCGCTGCGTTGAAGACCATTTGGTGACCTTCAGCTGTTTTATGCTCTTTGGTCGGGTTGTTGTCTCTTTGACATATTCCCCATTCCCATTCCCAATTTTATTATGTTTAAAAAGTTAGTGGAATACGGTCCGTTTGTCCTACATAAATAATAACAGACACGGGTAACAAAATTGTCAATCACAATGTCACACGAGCTTGCTTTTCTACAGAAATAGCTGATTTACCATGACATTAATTTTGGACCTGGTTCGGGTTCCTATGCAAAAAATCCAAGAAAATCGCATTAAAGTTTTTCTTTTTAGTTGAAAATAATTCTTGAAATTTGTACATGAATATATCAAAGGGAACTAGAAGCATGTTCTTCGTCCTACAAACGGATTACATTTATTATTAAATAACAAGTTTTAATTTGTTGTCTTCTTTAATACACATTTCTATTTGGTTGCAAAGCTGCCAGTATCTGTTTAAAAGTTTTGTTTTTGTTTAAGGTTTTTTTGGTTAATCCGTTTTATTTTGTGTTGAAACATGTTTTAAGTTTTACTCTTAACCAGGTTATTGGTTAAATTCAACCTCAAACATGTTGAAAGAAAATAAAACACGCCTATAATACACTCAAGAAGAGTCGGACTCTGAATTGAAAGAAGAAAACGAAAGTAGATTATCGAAACACGTCGTCTCTCACCGTTACTGCTACTTCATCATCTGCCAAGATAAGAGCGGCATATACGCAGGCAAGTTCGTCTTTTGATGCCATTGTTAGTTGTGTATTACAATTTAGGGACGATGTCAAATAAAACAAAATGTAGGTCGCCGATTGGCCTTAGCTTTGAAAGAACACCACACTTTTGTTTTCAAGCAAATGTGAAAAGGACGGAAACGGAAGTAGAGTCTCAAAGCTGAAAAAAGTTTTTGACTATTTCATCTAAGGGATTCATCAACCAAACGATATCAAAATCTTTTGTTAAATGTATGTATGTGGGTTAGCAAATATCTATTTGATATGGATACAAAACTTTGTTTTTTTAGAGATTTATCAACGTTGCATTAGCGATCTGTACTTCCGTTTCCGGTTGTTGTTTCTATTTCGAAAGTAAACATGTGGAAAGTAGGAGCTGTGTTGTTACTTGTTTTTTCTGCTGTTGTGACTGCTGACAATGATGATCATGGATCTGAAGCTGTGTCACATACAGCCGATAGTTTTGCTACCCAAGTGGAGGAGACAAAACAATTTGTTATGTTCTTTGCCCCATGGTGAGTGACTTTCAAAAATTGTACAGTAGTTTAGTTATCTGTTAGTCCAAATAATTATGACGTCTGGCAAGGCTATTTTAATTTTTTTCTAGGACGCCTTCCTGTCCCAGAAAAAAAGTAAAATAGCCTTGCCAGACGTCATAATTATTTGGACTAGTTATCTGTCTACTGCAGTATACTTACACTAAAATTGAGAATGGAAATGGGGAATGTGCCAAAGAGACAACAACCCGACCATAGAAAAAAACAACAGCAGAAGGTCACCAACAGGTCTTCAATGTAGCGAGAAGTTCCCGCACCCGGAGGCGTCCTTCAGCTGGCCCCTAAACAAAGATATACTAGTTCAGTGATAATGAACTCCATACTAATTTCCAAATTGTACACAAGAAACTAAAATTAAAATAATACAAGACTAACAAAGGCCAGAGGCTCCTGACTTGGGACAGGCGCAAAAATGCGGTGGGGTTAAACATGTTTGTGAGATCTCAACCCTCCCCCTATACCTCTAGCGAATGTAGAAAAGTCTTTCATTTTATAAATTTATTTAACTTGTTTATTTTTTGTTTGTTATTTTTTCCCTTTATTTGTTTAAAATCATTCACTTTGTAAGATTGAAATACAACAAACTTGTTCGGACCACATCTAAAAAGAAACGAAAATACTGTAAATGTTCTGTTGTCAGTGATTTTTAGTTGTAACGTTATTGAATGTAATCAATACACCTTATCACTAATCCCGGCTGACCCGGCCGCTTGAACTTTTGACGCATACAACAATCACTTTTCCATTGTGGCATCAGATATTTTGTTTTATGACGTAAAATTTTTACGGGAACCTGTGTGATATCCAGTAATGGAGGACAAATAGCAATAAGGTGTATGTAAACAAAGAAAAGCTATCATCAGGTAATGTTTTTTTCATATCAAAGAATTAATAAAAACAAAATTGGTATGAAGTTCTTCCTTATTTTACTAGACTGATAAATATATATTTTACTTAAAGACTCATGACTACATGACTAACAAGACTGGAAGAAGGAAGTAGATTTCTGCGCAAATGCGTGATAATAAAAAAAGTCTAAAAATAAATGTTCACTTTTTTTGTCACATATTGTTACTATAAAATTAATGGAAATAGAAATTGAAATCAGCCACCAATGGGTCTTCAACACAATGAGAAAATCAAGCACAAGGAGACAATGGGAGACAAGCTTCAGATATTTATTTAAATTTTCAAATCAGATGTTATTGGTGATTTTATACATAAATTGTAACTCATAACAATACATTGTAGAAGGAATCAGGTCCCAGGGACGGATCCAGCCATTTTGAAAAGGGGGGGCTCCCATCCCAGGATAAAAGGGGGGGGGGTTCCAACTACATGTCCCCATTCAAATGCATTGATCGTCCTAAAAAAAGGGAGGGGGGGGGGGTTGCAACCCTGGAAACCCTTCCCTGGATCCGCCACTAGGTCCACAATACAACTGCAACTACAGAAACAGAATAAATTCAAAATGTTTGTCTAGTTAGTATTCTTTTTGATAAACAGTTATTATATATATGGAGGAAATCATATGACTTTCAACATGGCAGCATTTGTCTAATTTTGTCAACAGAATAATGTGTGCAAGCTCAACTGTACGGGAAAAAAAATGTGGAATTATAGCATATTTTAACTTGAAACATTTGTGAAAAAATCTGTAAAAAAAAAAAAAATAGGGAAACATGTCCAATTTTGGTCCTGTTGTTAGGGATTTCAGTTGTGAAGTTGTTTTCAATGTCAACTTAGAGACACTTATCATTCAGAAAATAATTTTAATTTCATATCAAAGAATTTAAAAAAAATATATTTATATCAATGAAGATACATGTACCAAGTCAGCTTGTTAATTTTGATCAGATACTAAAAATTTACAGTTGATTTATCAGGTAAGGTTCCAAAGAGAACACAATTTATATGCCTTATTTTTATGTTGATTAATTATAAGGTCCAGACTCATTTTGAAATGTAAAAAATTTATTTAAATTTTTCACCTGGCATTTTTTTTTTCGTTATAAAAACAACAAATTTGCAGGAAAGTCCGAAACCATTATGATTCTCATTCCAATATTTTACTGAGTCTCTTGATAAACAAGACCTAAAGAAAGAACAAGATTGTTCCACAAATAAGGTAAACTCAAAGTTGGAAGAAGTAAAAGTTAACGATTCTAAGTTCGTTGGTCATGTTGGTAGATTGACTGTTTTCTTTGTTTTATTAATTTTCTTACTGTTATCAGGGACTTTCCCCCTTTGTTTAATTGATTTTCTTACTGTAATCAGGGACTTTCCCCCCATATAATGTGATAATTGTCAGGTCTTGAATTGGATATATGATAAAACAGATGCTTCATGACAAGCTATTGGATTTGGAAGTAGAAAGAATGAAATAAAATTGCAACAATTACCAATGATTATCATTAAAAAAGATGATGATTGAATTTATATTAAAAAAATATTTAATTTTTTCTTTGGCCTTAAATCATGATTTTTAGCAATAATCTATTTTTAACTGCTGACGTGGCTTAATTTCATATGCTGATACAAATGAATACAGTTTTAAAAATTCCTAGTATTTCCATTTATTCAATACAAAAGTTAAAAGTCATTTGATGGTTGTATTTAAATCATAGACTCACATTAACTTGTTCCATTTAAATGCTGATGAGAAAAGGTGATTTATTAGGAATAATTCATGAATTTTAAATTTTTAATGACTGAATGATATTAGATTTGTACAATTTGAGGAATTGTATTTCAAATTTTTCCTTTGTTTTTAATTGATTTGAATTATTTTATGGGTTTGTACTGTGGAATCTGTGACAATTAAATTATTTGTGACTATTTTCTCAGTATCTATATTGTTTAAAATAATGTAATTGCTTGGCTTTGATATTAAGATGGTCATTTAATAAAAAACCCAAAAAACCACATTAGAATATATTTGAAGGTCCCTTAGTTAACTGCTAGTAGTCTGTTTTTATTTATGTATTATTGTCATTTTATTTATTTTCTTTTATCTTCTGACATCGGACTCGGACTTCTCTTGAACTGAATTTCAATGTGCGTATTGTTATGCGTTTACTTTTCTACATTGGCTAGAGGTATAGGAGGAGGGTTGAGATCTCATAAACATGTTTAACCCCGCCGCGATTTTGCGCCTGTCCAAAGTCAGGAGCCTCTGGCCTTTGTTAGCCCTTGAAGGTTTTGTAGGACTATAGGAACAATCTTTCACGTAAAACCCCCATGGGCATTTTGAAAAATTGGCAGGTATGTCATTAAAGTCAGTCATTTTAAATTGTGGATCACCTATAAAAGATTTTTTTATTGTTTATGTGCACAACTATAGAACCACTCAAACAAGATAAACAGTGATATATACATATATGCCTTTTAACTTTTAAAAATGAAAAATTTAAAATGGATAATAATGATATATTCATCAAAGCATACGCTTATTTTCCATGATTTTAAGAAAAGTAATAAAGTTATGCATGTTAAGTCTTGTGTATTAAAATATTTTAAAAAGGAATATTTGATGTCAAGATCTATGATAATAAAACATAAGAAACGGTACCAGTAAGTATCACAGTATCAGTATAAGTTGTTCGCCAAAAGCTTTAGGCATAACACGGAAGCTTTTTTCATAGATTTATTGACGTAAATAGGCACAGTGAGATTGAACTTTATCATATATATACATGTATATATATATATATCCTTAAGGTTATTAATGTTCTACCTGGAGGATATTTGTTTAACATTAAAAAAATTGTATCCATTACCATTATCTAAAACTGAAATATTATCATGCTTATGATCTAAATTTGTTTTAAAACCTCTTTTCTTAAGTTTAAAAAATTGTAAACTTCTATAATGCATTGATATATTATGTATATACATGTATTTAAAAAAAAATCTGTGATGCCACTTTGTGTTTAATATGCTCAGCTTGTATATAATGCATGTAAGGGATGACATCAAAAGTTCAATGAAGGATAAAAAACTTAATCCATATAGTTTTTTCACTGACTCCCCTACCCCCCTTTTAACTTAATTTGGGAAAAATTGATTGACCAATAAGGATATATGTAAAATCGATGTCAATTTATACAAAACTTGCAGCAATTTGACCCCCTACCCCCAAACTATTTGAATTAAGTTTTTTATCCTTCATTGATTTTTTGATGTTGTCCCTAATACCGGGAATTTTTTTTAATAATCACAACTATGTATCATGCTTACTTTTATTTTTTGTTGGACTCTTACTCTCAGTTGCTAGCTATACAAGACCCTACAATTGTTGTTTTAACTGATTTTAGGCATTTATATTATAATATCCATATATGAATAAAATTATATTTTCAATTTTTTATATCTTTTCTATTTAACTGTTATTTCTTTGTTCTTACAAGTTCTTGTGACATTAAACATAGAATTATTTAAGGATGGCCTTCAATAATATTTTTACTGATGAAATGACATATTTTTAAAGAAGATTTTGTGTAACAGATGGGTGTATCATCTTTTTTTTACTTTATCTGTGTTGAAATATTGACTTTGTTAAGTTTGTAACACATTTGCCATGTCAGCATAATGTCAGCATAAGTAGTATATTGATTTGAATTCTAATGAAATATAATATACGCATGATACAATTATATAGGGTTTTTTTTCAAACAATTTGATTAATTATTTGTGCTTCCATGCATAACAAAAAGCCTGCGAAATAGAATAACACAATATTGGAGATTCAACATTATAACTGACCTTGTGAAACCCTCTTGCATAGTCAAGAAAACAATCCACACTCGTAGCCAGGAGGGGTTTGAGGGGTCAGTATGAACCCCCCTGAAAACAACTGTCAAAGTTGATGTTCTGGTTGAACTGTAACTGTTAAAGTTGATTATGGGCATGCACCCTTTTAATGCAATTTGGTACAAATGCCCTTTGGATAAAAAAAATTACTTTGTTTATATACTGTAAAATAATTGAAAAAAAATATCACAAAAAAACACCTTCCAGTTAGTAAATGAAAAGTTAAAATCACAAAAATACTGAACTCAGAGGAAAATTAATTCGGAAAGTCCATCATCACATGGCAAAATCAAATAACAAAACGCATCAAAAACGAATGTACAAGAACTGTCATATTCCTGACTTGGTACAGGCATTTTCAAATGTAAAAAATGGTGGATTGAACCTGGTTTTATAGCTAGCTAAACCTCTCACTTGTATGACAGTCGCATCTGAATTATTAAACATTTTACATGCAATGGTAAATTGGGTTATCTCAAATAGCTGATTGCAATGTGAAGAAGATACCTGTATTTGTGTTACATGCTGATGTGTTTTCCAATCTGCATTACCTCCTAAACCATTCAGACAATGGGAACTTGCATACATCTTGTAATTTATATTATGCACCTACTTATTATTGTGATCTGTCTATTTACACCATGAGAGATAATCTTCCAAAGTTATTTTACAAATATCTATACTTATTGTACAGTATACTCATGATACATATGATACATGTATGCGTTTTGCTAGATTTTGAAGCAGGATTGTTTTCCTCTGTATGAAAGCAGTGGCCCTCTAGAACTTTTTATAACAGGTCCCACTGACTGACCTCAAGAGGGGCAGCACCAGTCATGCTTCATGGATTCCCAATTTATTCAAAAACTAGATCCAACATGGAATAAATAGGTGAAAGTATATTATAACAAAGAAAGGTTATTTTTATAGGTCATGTAGGTGTAACCATTGTATTTGTTGTAAAAGACTAGAAAGAATTGCAATAAATTGGCCAAGTATATATATGATAATAAAGGAATGGTGGTTTGTTTTTTATTTACAGGTGTGGCCATTGTAAACGACTAGCTCCCACATGGAATGAACTGGCCAAAGTTTTTAATGACAAAGAAGAACAAGAAGTGGTCATTGCAAAGGTCAGTTTCTTTCTTTATCAGGTTATATGTTTATATGTTGTGTACAAGTTCCAATGTTGTACAAATTATAATTTGTACAGATATTATGTACAAAATATCAGTGTTTTAAGAACTGCTTAATACAAATGGATGATGCAAGTACACAGTTTTTTGTTTGGCATATATCTGTCGTATTTTCACAACTACGTCATACAGTCTAATACTGAGCATTGATTGAAAAAACATTATAAGACCACACAAAGACTTTTTATTGATATGAATATGGTATACAGAGAAAAACAAAATTAGAATTTAAACCATTTAGGTATCCACATTTCATGTTTGAAGACAAGGAGAATACCACTAAATCTTAGATTGAAGTATATAAATTTGAATTTAGAACTTTAAACGGGTACATTTAAGAAGATAAACGTGTATCACCGGGTGCAAGAAGGCTACTTATGTGTCAAAAAACTTATAACTGGAACAAAAACCTTGTACAAACTTATATCTTATTAAACTCCATGTGGTGAACCAACGCCTGTGTGAATCATTTTGATTTTCGGTATAAACAAGTTTATATCTTGTACACAACATATATATATGGTAGACATAAAACTCCAATTGTTTTCTATGAATGAGTTACATGAAGGGGGACAGGACATTTTTTTGGGACGTCGGGATCAGGTGTTTTTAAGCTCAGGATTTGGGATTGATCCTTTCGGGATTTGGGAATTCTTTTTTTCATATCGTGTGTCGGAATTTAAATTCCTTTAAATTCTGGACCTCAGAATTTCAGTTTTTTTAAGCCTCAAGATTTCAGGATCAGGACCCCTCTGAATCCCCTGTTACATCTACATGAAATCAATTGGCATTCTGATTTCTGGTACATATATAGATCTGTATGTTCCTAAAATTACAAAAAACAAACATGCATTTTTGTTTACTCTTCAAAAATTTCAATCATCAATGCAGTTTTTTGCATACAATAGTTTCTTGATTTACAGTATATGTTCTTTAAGTTGTTGTCTGAATTTATTCATCAAGGAATTGATTTGTTACATGGTTTTGTATAGATACCCAAACTTTTGAAGAACATGATGTTTACTTCATGTTTAATGTTTTTGCCTGTGGTAGATTAACCTTATATACTACATATTAATTTAGGTTTAAACAAGAAATAGCTTTGGAGCAAAAAAAAAGAGATGTTACCTACGGTTATTTACGAACATTTATAAATACATAAAACTTACACAAATTGTTAAAGTCAAGAAAATGACGGTATTTTTCATGACATTCAACTCTAAAAAAAATGTACACATTGATAACCATGGTGAAGAGATCTCAGGTTAAGGACGAGAGGTTAGAAAGTCTTATTAAGTTTGACAAGAGTGAACTTAATTATATAATTATTATCAAGTGATAAAAGAAGAAAAATGCAGGTCATTCAATTGATGTGTTTCAGCTTTTGATCTTGCCATTTACCTAAGGACATTCTGTCATTTTTAATTTAGATTATGATCTTTACTTTAAAGACCGATTATGCGTTTACCATAGTCAAACTGTTGGGTAAATAAGAAGCAAACAGCTATAGATCACTGTATGCAATTTTTATCTTTCCTGCACTATAAAATGGTATATTTCAACATTTATTTGAACTCTGATGAATTAAATATCAATCTACCAAACAAAGTGCTAACACCTAGTAAAATGTCTAATGTCTGATAAAGTACACATATCTTTAACTCAGAGAAAAATATTTTCTTGCTGATATGCTGACAAGATAATTTTTGTCACAAAGAAAATATCTGTTCTTAGTGCTGAGTTAAGATAAATGAAAAAATAAGTCAACTAAATCAAGACATATGGGAAAGATTTAATATAAAAGAAGAATAGAGATGTTCCAAGCACCATCTGTTAAACAACACATGTGTAACACATGTACAACATCAGTAGTTAGCTATGGACAATGTACACATATTATAGGAACGAGTGTTCAAATTCAGGAAGGTTCATTAAATATTTGATCAAATTTGATAAAAATCAATTAAACATGTTCAAACAGATTTTGCTTAGGGGTCATCCATAATTGTCAACCATTTTCCAAAGTGTACAAAACGTACACTTGGGGGGAGGGGGTTAAAAAATCAACATTTTTACCGTACGCTTTTTTTTTTAATTTCCAGAATTTATATTGTTTCCGTAGGGAAGGTCGATCGAGAATTGGCTTGGGTGTGTTTCTCTTCTTATTTCTTCTTCATTATTTTCACTTGATGATATTTATTTCGATATCATAATTCTCCTCAATCGGGATTGAACGATTAAAAGATCAAATCATATAAAAACTAAATCTTTCAAAAATCATGAAAATTTAAACTTGTAAAATTTTTAAAACAAAAAGTTTACAAGCATTTCTCAGTACCCCCGATTGTCAATTTCACCTGCTTTATTATAAATCGTTATCGTTTCACTCTGTTTAATAAACAAAACTGAAGGAAACACTGAATTCTTTGAATGTATTGATTTTGACAAGACGCAAATTTGTGAAAAGATTTTAAACTGGTCCATCAATTAATTTCCTTGTAATGTATTCCAAAACAGTAAACCAATAAAACGGAAGTAAACTTATTTTTCTGAGTATAAGCCTCCTTTAATTAGGAGCACCTCCATATGAAGTTTAACATTAACCTTAAAAATTATCCAATATATGTACACGTCACAGTATATATACATAAACGATAATAGTGCCATGAATGGCATATTTACAGGGACCTTTTAAATAGAAATACAGGCGGGAAATTTAAAAACTTAAAATGTTTAAAACATTACACTTTTATTGATTGCTGTCTTGAGCTCTGATTCCATCAACAACTGTCAGTCCATACTTTACCAATGCAATATAACCATGCATTTCCCTTTCTTTGATTCTTAGCATAGTTTATGTGTCCTTTTGTTAATCTTTTGCATGCTCTAGGTGCCCTTTTTCATTGGAGTGATAGGGGAAACACTAATCTTTGAACTCTTTATTCTAACAAAACACAAGCATCACAGATAGATGTCATCAAATAAAACAGTCAGATATGTTTTAGTTTATTTTCAATGCAAATTTCTATATTAAAAAAACTAAAATATAATAAACAGGATCTTCTTTTTATTAAGAATGATTGATTCCTCTCTTGAAATCTGAAAATGGTTGATGTACACTTTTTGAGGGAGGGTGGGGGGTCTGAAAAAGTGTACGTTTTGTACACTTTGGAAAATGGTTGACAATTATGGATGACCCCTTACTGGTATTTGTGTGGAGGTGTACAAAAGTATGGAAAATACATTTGTTCATAGGGAGACAATCGAAAATGATATTTGAAAGAAAAAACAGATGACACTGTGTGAGACCATCAGTAATACAACAAATAAACAAACAACAGTTCACAAAACACTACATATATAAAAAAAAAAAGTTATGAAAAAGGGGCTTTGTTCTTTCCATTTCATCAAAGCAAAAATTGGAAAATAAATTTGTTCAAAGGGAAAGAATCAAAATTCTAATTCTAAAGAATGTATTGACATGTAATTTCTACAATATAATTTATAAATAAGTATAATTCTTTAAGCCTCGGTCACACCTAAATGGATAGCTCGAACAGATGCCTTACGGATAACTTTTTTTCAATCTGTGTATGTCCGTTAGGCGTTTTTTCTTATCCGTTAGACGTCTGTCCATATCCATTGCATGTCCGTTTATCGTACATTTTATCTGTCGACGTCTGTTTTGTCCAGTGGAAAACTTTGAGCATGTTTAAAATTTTGAACGGATGTCCAACAGATGAAATGTCCATTGAATGACGGTAGGCATCTGTTTTGTACGGTACTCCTCCGTTTTGTTTCCATTTTGTACCCGTTACGTGTCCGTTATACATCTGTTGGAGGTCTGGCAGGTAAAGTCACCAACAGACTTCTAACGGACACCTAACGGATAAAACGGATGTTGAACAAATGTGATACAGACTTCTACCGGACGTATACATACCTGTCAACTGACTAGTATTCTGCGGGTGTGACCTGAGATTTTCACAATTCTGACGGATCACCCGGAACACCCGCCGGGTCATTGAAATAACCCGGGAATTCCGAAAATGACCCGATTTCACCCGTATTTCTTATATATAGCCTTGAGATTGATTTCATAAGTAATATTCCTTTGAAATACCGGCAAATTCGTAATTCTTCCTTGAACAGGAAGTTCATCTAGCTATGTAAACTGTCAAATTAAGTGACCCATTAAGTGCATGGCTTCACTTGACAGCTTTGGTGTCAAACACACTGTTAATTAACACCAATTACCTAAGTAGCTTTAGGTCGTAAATAAATTGCACCATCGGTTTACAAACAGAACTAGAGTTACTTCCCCTTATTTGTCACCATTCAAAATTATTCCTTATATTTACGTTTTATGGGTAAAAAAGATTAAATCATAAAAATATAAAATTCAAATACATATTGAAAAATAACTTTTCATTATTTTTATACCTTTATACAATTTTTTAAAAAAAGTTGAAAATTATTTTTTACATTTATACTTCCTTTAACTGTATTACTATATTTTGTCATAGTCTAATTTCCTTGTTAACTGAACATTATTATGTTTAAAGGCTACCTAGTATATAGTCTCTAACATTTAAGAATTACATTAAATTCTGGTGTTTGATAATTGTGGTATTTTTTTCTCAAAAAGTAAAGCACATATAAGACTGAGTTAAACAAATTTATAAAAATCTTTAAAAGTGCAATGAAATAATATTTAACAAGATTTAAAATGGCTTAACAAAGTGAACATGCATTGATGTTTTGGTATCTTTGATATACATTATAAGAAAGTGTACCATAAATACTGAAATTCAGCTCGAAAAAGTTTGTACGCGTTATGACCTGAGATTTGATTCTTCAATGCAGGTCATGACATGCATTTTCATCGTCACAGGTTGACAGGTATGCGTATAACGGATAAAACGGATGATGAACATTAAGGTGGTATGGAAGTCTAAAATAAAAATGATAGAATTTGTTCATACTTTGCCAAATCGTAGTATATACATGAATTGATATATGTTGAAAAATATAATAAAAATGATAGGTCACCGTGCATTTTCTCAAGCTACAGGACGTGACAAAATGACACATTTTGTATGGATTATACAGGAAAAAACACCATTTTGTGATTAGAAACTAAACTAAATGATAGAATTGTTAAATACTTAGGAAAAAATAGCTTTCAGACAATGCTTTGAGAATATCAAAAGAAAAGATAGGGTCACCGTATGTTTTTTCCCGCCTAAAATACATGTACAAAATAGGAAAATTTCATGTAGAATCCTTCAGAAAATGCACTGTTATAGAGTTACCTCCCCTTGAAATGCCAATTTAAAAAAATTTAAAAACAACCAAAACTAATCAACATTTGCAAAAATAATAATATTTGTAAGTTATATTCTTATAAATTGGTTCTTTTAAATGAAAATCACATTAAATATCTGCATTCCTGCATCCCATTTTGGTAACTTGATAGAAAATATGGACCTTTGGTTCTCTGTTTTTTACAATCCAAGATGGAGGAAGACACCCATACCACCTTAAACGAATTAATGCCAATAAAAATTTCGCGTCAGAAATGCCAATAAGATTTTTTAAGGTTCATGAATTCTTATTATTCATAATCAATCTTAGAGTAAGGGCACGTCTTCACAATCAAGCAGCTCTTATTCAGGCCAGATACTGCCTTTTGGCTGAATTTTGAAGAACAAACCCAAACCAGTTACACCAGAAACATTTTGAATATTTATGTGATTTACATGTATTATTATTGTCGCTTTTAATTTCCGTATATCTTGTTCGTCCGTTTTATCCGGTACGCTTCCGTTAGGTGTTCGATTTATGCGGTACTCGTCCGTTGGATGTATGTTCGACATCCATTCTGTCTGTTACGTTTTCCGTTTCTCGTGCGTGTGACAGAGGCTTAAGCAACTAATATGCCAGAAAACACACAGTGTTTATGCTTGACGCCTAGTTTAGGGGCTGAAGAAGATAACATCTTTCGCAGAATTTTCATTCACGAAAATTTCACACTGAAATAATGATTGAAATTGAATTGTGTACTGAGTTCTGCATTAGAATAGACGTCCATCAGTAGTTTTACTGTCGCAAATACATGTTTACGTGTCTCCACTCTGGTCGCCAGAGAAACTAAATTTGCGACAGTAAAACTACTGATGGACGTCGGTAAAGCTTCAAATACAATACAGTTATCTCTTAAATGATATTTCAAAGAAAAGACAGATTACATCCTTACCATCAGTAATACAACATGAAAACAAAAGATCACAAAACACTACATACAAAAATAGATACAATAGTAACAGAGGCATTGTTCTTTTTTACGTCTCCACCATAGTGGAGGGGGCATTATGTTTTACCATTGTCCACATGTACGCCCCAAAATTGGTTTCTGTTCAACAGCTGAACTTTTTTATTTCTGTTCTTACTTAATTTTGCCTCAACCAAATGACCAAATGTTTTGAAACTTATCCACAATGCTTAAAACCACAAAAACTCAGATTATTTCCAGGGTGTTTAATCATTTGTTCCATTACAGGTTGATTGTACTGTAGAGACAGCCCTCTGTGCCGACAACGATGTAACTGGTTACCCCACCATCAAGTTCTTCTCTAATGGTAAAGATGGTGCTGTCAGATACAAAGGTGGGAGGGATCTGGAAGCTTTACAGAGCTTTGTTGAGGAACAGCTTGGAAAGGTAATGTTCAGAGATACAAGGAAACATCTTGGGGGGAGGGGGGAAGCTTTACAGAGCTTTGTTGAGGAACAGCTAGGAAAGGTTAGTTACAGAGATACAAGGAAGCATCTTGGGGGAGGGGGGTGTTGGAAGCTTTTCAGAGCTTTGTTCAGGAACAGCTAGGAAAGGTTAGTTACAGAGATCTTGATAATATTTCAAACATAATAATGTTTAAATGAACTCCTACTGCATCCACATTCATCTTTCAGTCAAGCTTCAATTTGTGCAAGGTAACTAAATTATAGGTAAGAGAATACTCTGGATTCCTACATTCTCATGTGTACCATTTTTTCTGGATTGCAAAAAAAACTCAGAGGCGGATTTAGAGGGGGGACCAGGGGGCCCAGGCCCCCCTTTTTTGGGGAAATAGTTTTGGGTGCTTATATAGAGAATCACTGAAGCGTGACTGGAGTAGGCCCCCTCTTAGGCAGTCAGTGGGCCCCCACTTATGAAAATTCCTGGATCCGCCACTGAAACTTGCCTTTTCTTGAATATGTTACAATTTTGTGGCTTGGCCAAAGTCCACATACAACCTGATAAAAAACTTGTTTGAACAACAAACACAAAGATTGGTATAATCCAGCACATTATAATGAATCAACAGTAATCAAATTCAAATAAAAACATATCCTGAGATTCTGACTAATCTGGATTCAGTTATTTGTGTGGGTACCAGTTTTTGTGGATAGAGGAGAAGTTATTCATATATATTTAATTTCATGGTTTTGGCAAAGTCTACATTGAATATTAAAATTTGTGGTTACCTTGTACCCACGAAATCCATGAAAATTGATATCCAACGAATATTATAAATCCATAGTAACTGTTACAGTTTTATTTTAGGGAGAGGAGGAAAAGGAAGTAGAAGAGGAAATGGCTGGACCCCTGTATGAGCTTAATGATAAAAACTTTGCTGGCTTCACAGAAACAGGGAACCATTTCATTAAGTTTTATGCCCCCTGGTGTGGACATTGTAAACGTCTGGCTCCAATTTGGGAAGATTTAGCCAAGGAATTTGATGAGGATGATAGTCCAGCTACTATTTCTAAGGTTTGTAAATTCTATACTAAAGCTAATATTGCGACAATCATTGTTTACACTGTAGACCACACGGTATGAAAATAAATTTTCTCTTATTCTTACATGATTTATTCTTTTCCTGATCTGTAGGTTATTTTATTTAATCAACATGTGGTTCGTTTAGATCTCACTTCTACATCGGCCAAAATTTGATGATGACATCAGATTTTCTTGCTTTCCTCTTAATATTTTATTCTTTTCATAGTTATACTTATAAAATCTGGTGAATTCTCACTAAATTATATCAAAGTATTTTAGAAATTGTATTGTTTAATATTGTTGAAAATATCTGAACATTTTTACAGTTTATCCACATCCCCAAAATGTGTCATCTCCTCCCTTTCATATATTATTTAAAGAGGGTGGTAAAGGGGGATGCTTGCATGAAAAAAACGTGAAATAAGACATAATTTCACGTTGAACGTGAAATAATTTCTGTAATGAACGTTGCACGTAAAATAAATACTTTTATGTGAACTTTTTGTGACTGAATCACTGTCTTGTATATATTTTACTCTTTGTTTTACTTGATATTCCCGATTTAGTATACACATTTATGATATAATTGGTTTACGGCTTTAAAAAAAAGTATTTCTTGACGATCCCTGCCAAGTGTTTGAATTTTATTTGAAAAATACCGAGCACGCAAAATAAGACTTTGAAAATCACAATGCACGTAAAATTAAATAAGCAGAACACGTTGAACTAGGCACCTGTCTTGCACAACTGAACGTCAATAAAAAAGTAAAAACATGTTGAACGTGAAATAAAAACTACAATCAAGTTGCAGGAAAATAACCCTTTACCACCCTCTTTAAACATTAGGATGATGTTTTATAGTTTGTGTTTTCCAGGTTGATTGTACAGTTAGCCAACAGTTGTGTAGTTCCCATGAAGTTAGAGGCTATCCTACTCTGTTATTCTTCAAAGATGGACAAAAGGTTTGTATAGTGTTTAAACTGTCCATGTAACATGATTTTATAATTACATGGAAAAAAATACATGTTAAGTTTTAGAAATGATAAGAAATTTATTTAAGCATCTAAGGCCACGGTTTTTTAATTTGATGGTTTACGGATTTTCCCCATGAAAAAGTCGGGTCGGTCGGTCGGGAAAAAAAAAAAGAAAAAAAATCATCTTTGAAGACAGAAAAATATGCAAAACCAATATATATTTCACCTTTCTAACAATATGTTTGTTATGCTATTTTATCATCATTTCTTAAATTTTAGTTCGATGAAATATTATTGCTCAAATGTTATAAACATCGCATGACATTGTCTAATAAATTACAGTAAAAAAAGGGGGGTGCACGGACAAAGACGAAATTAAATCGTCATATCAGAAACAAGAAAAATAAATTTGCGTAGCTCTTTATCAATTCCAGAAAACTTGGTGAATAATGATCTTCAAGCACGAAAACTGATAAAGAAAAAAATGTAAAAACGTCATACGAAAATAAGTTTCAACACACGTGTTAAAAACCTAATAGACTCGTCCACTGGAAAACGAGATTATCGGGTTAATCTGTTGTCTCGCATTCCCGTTTTTTATCCAAATGGACGATAATTTTTTTATTATCTATGAAACAAGAAAATTCCAAATGATTTGTTAATATTCAGTACTTCAACTTGATGCCTTTACCCTGTCCACATTTGGACAAGTCTATTTCTATGAGATGATGATCTTACGGACCGATGACAAATAAGGGAAACGAACTTATTGTGTAATTGGTTTTAAAAAAAGTTTGGTTCCGCAATATTATTTGCGCAAACGACATTTCAAGGTCAGTTATAACTGATTTGTCTATTTTTAGAAACGTAAACTGGAAGTTTTATTTTTTCACAACAGAAAGTGTTATCAATTTTGTTAGTGATTAATGCATTTCATTTCATAAAAAAAAAAATTCAATTATTTTTCAGGGATAATGCATTTGTTAGGGTCGGCGGGAATAAAAAAGCATGAAAAGTCAATTTTATTTTTATTCTGGAAATCGGAAAAATCGGGTCGGCGGATCCGTAAACCAACAAATTAAAAAATCCTGGCCTAAGATAATTTTAATGCCACATTTATGATTTTCAGTCTGTGTGCCTGTTCCTCCATTCTAACATCCATTTGTTTGTTCATCTGTTAGTCTGTCTGTCCTGCTTCAGGTTAAATTTTTTGGTGAAGGTAGTTTTTGATGAAGTTGAAATCCTGTCAACTTGAAACTTCTTACTCATGTTCCCTATGATATGATCTTTCTAATTTTAATGCCAATTTAGAGTAGCTTGTTTGTGAAACAAAGAATAACACTTGAATAACACTTGTTTCTATAATGCAAAATATACAAATGCTATCTGATAAGTCAAATAATTAGTATTAAATGAAATGGCAAAAAAATTGGTCCTTATTTATACTGAAATGATCATGACTTTATTCAACATATTTTTGACCTCAACTCCTTTTAGTTAAATTTCATCGACAGACCAAATATTTTATAGGTAGAAAAGTATGCTGGTCAAAGAGATCTGAGTTCCTTCAAGGAATTCATCAAGAGAATGGTCGATCAGAAAGATGAAAATGCTGAGAGAGAAGAGGAAAAAGTGCCAGAAAAAGTTCCTACACAAGAGAGTGAAGTAAGTGTTTTTTTACACAGCTTACAAACTACAAAAATTATCACAACGCCTCTAGAGGATCTTGAGAAATTTTTGATACTGTAATCCAAATATTTATTTTTGGATTTTTTAAAATTAATAGTTTATTTTACAGTCTACTAAAAAGAATTAATAAAAAGTAATCACAAAAAATAAGTTGGTGGTAACTTGCATTAAAATCAACTTTACTCTTGACCTTAATTGAATGTCAGTGATTAGAAATTGATGAATGTGTTTGATCTGTGTTTTAGGATGGTGTTGTTGAGTTAACTGCAACCAGTTTTAAAGCAGCCATTGATTATGGAGTTACTTTTGTCAAGTTTTTTGCTCCATGGTATGTAGTAATATCTTTATATCTATTTATAGGTTGCATGAAATCCAAATAAAACCCTATGGTACTGACTTGATATTATTGCCTGCATTTATTATAAAGATTTTTTTCCATTTAAGACTTAAATGTGCTTTTAATTTTTGCAATATTGAGAAAAATCCTGTTTAATTCATATTGAAATTTCAAACTGCGAATTTAAGTTATAGCGATTATAACCCTGTCGTATTGTTCGCAATAATATAAACAAGGCAATTATTTCTGAATCTACAGTATCTAAATCTTTCAAGGTTTATCACACTTTTGAGATACACAAAATACAGTGTATAGGTCATAACATTCTAAACATCTTATACATGAATATTTCTATGTGACTTGTGCAAGGTGCAGGAATCTAGTATCTGTTATGAAAATATCAATGATGTTATTATTGAAGTTGTCTTTAAATTGGAGTAATCTTTCTTTGTTCATAATTGTAGTTGAATCATCTTCATCAATGAAATATTTAATTTTACTTCCCACTGATAAATTAAAGCAAGCTATTTTCATACGACCGCAAAAATTTTAATTTTTTGGTCATACAGTAAAACCTGTATAAACCGGCGGGCTACGGGACTATGAAAAGGGTCCGGTTTGGACTGAGCCGGTTTATTCAGGTTTCCGTTTTGACCGGATGTTAATGACTTGTGACGTCCGACATTTTGCATGTAAAAGTTCTCTCTGATTGTAAATTATATCTGTTAAATTAAAATACTTTCACTTCGTTTTTCATTGTTTGCATCATATTCAGTATTAATGTTCGCGTTGTTTGGATTGTAAGACGAGAGTTTCGATTTACTCCCATGATCAATAATTTGAAATGTTGGAATGGCCGATTAAAAAGCCAGAATATTATCAAACGTAATTTCATCACTTTCGAAAGGTTGTCGTACAGTGTACAATATCCATTGATTGTTGTCATCCGGGTGTTTTTCATTATCAAGGTCATTTGTTTAGGGGTTCACAACAGGGAACCCAGGATTTCAAATCACGATGTGAATTTCTTACTCCGCGATTTTAATTTGTTTATCCAAGTTAAAACGTAAGTTCAATCCGAGATATATTCGGTGTTTCTTTTCGTTTAATTAACACGTTTATAATGTTTTAATAAATAATACGCTCACTACTGTACGATTGTAGGTTCACAATTTGACACCTGACTAATTGATTATCACGAAAAGCCATATAATTGTATAAACAAATATGTTTTGATTGCATATCGATCATTGAAATTAATTAGACAAACCGGTTTTGACAGGTAATAATTAATGTAATTAAGAGTATTGGGACTTCATAATTAGACCGGAATTCGGAATACACAGGGTCCGGTTTACAAAGGGTATTTTAACAAAGACTTTGAATGGAAAAATATGGGACTTTCATTTTCGGCCGGAATGGACAGGAAACCGGTTTATTCAGGGTCCGGTTTAATCAGGTTTGACTGTATATTGCTATCTCGTTGGCGTCGTGGTCGTCGTGAAATCTATGAAATGTTGACACAAGGTTAAAGACCACAAAAGGATGGTTGGGATTGTCTTTGGGAGTTTTGGTTCCAACAGTTTAGGAATTAAGGGCCAAAAAAGGGCCCAAATAAGCATTATTATTGGTTTTCGCACAATAACTTTTATTATAAGTAAATAGAAATCAATGAAATTTGAACACAAGGTTTATGACCACAAAAGGAAGGTTGGGATTGATTTTTGGATTGTAGGTCACAACAGTTTATGAATTAGGGGCCTAAAAGGGGCCCAAATAAGCATTATTTTTGGTTTTTGCACAATAACTTTAGTAAAAAAATTGAATAATTGGGGTTCTTTTATATGCCAAATCTAACTGGGTATGTAGATTCTTAATTTTTGGTCCAGTTTTCAAATTGGTCTACATTAAAGTCCAAAGGGTCCAAAATTAAACTAAGTTTGATTTTAACAAAAATTAAATTCTTGGGTTTATTTGATATGCTTTATCTAAACATGTACTTTGATTTTTAAAGGCAGTGCTTTAAGGCCTGACTTTCAAGTCATGAGGTTCATCTTTTCATACGCAATCTATGCAGGGGGTCTTTTGGCCAGAATTAGATCCGGAAATGTTCGAATTTCTCCTCTTCTTTTTATGGTATGATATGGTTTTTGTTTCTTTCATTTACATTGGGGACTAAAGAAACGATCAGTGTGTATTGTTCGTTTTATAGAACTTGTTATTAATGTGTATTTTGCATTATAAGCAGTCAACCTGACTACAAACTATCATTATTTGTATTCCGTGTGGAAAGAGGTCGGGTCAATTTCGAGTGTTATCTGACATCTAAAGATTTTTTAATTAGTTCAGACGTTGATATAACAATGAAAAGTCGACTGAACATGGTTAATATTGCATCTTCTATAATTCAAAGCGGAATTCGGTTTATAAACGAAACCGTAAAGCGTTTTCAATTTCGGTATTAGTTATGTATGTTGTCTACGTATTATCCTGGTTCCCGGTACTACGTTCCGGGTATTACAGGGGTTTATCTGGGTATTTTGGGAAAAAGGACCCTGGCCACTTTTGGGAATTTTTTTACGCGATTTATATAGAAATTGGGAAAACTACAAATAAACCAGAAGTCAGTTTTAGTATGTATCATACTATAATTTATTAGAATTTTTTTTTTTTTTTGTGAAAATAAAGAAAAACTACAATACATGATTCATTGTCATTTATAATTTTATTTTTCTGTCCTTTTTGTTTTTGAATGTCTCAAGAAGACGATTTTTCAGATGACTGCTGGTGTTTATTGCTCATCTCATGTTTTTGTAATTGTCTTGTAGGATGATCCCCTAAAATTACCCCCTTACTACTAAAGTCAGTACTACCAAACGGAAATAACTCACAATATTTGCAGACGTATCCCTCTAAGGATTCATTATAGTATAACCATTTATATATCATTTCATACCTCCTTGCATCAAAAAGTCTTCTGTCTGATATATCATATACTTTTTATTATTAAGAGCAGTTTTACTGTCAGTACTACCCAACACAGTCATGACTTTACTACTACTAGGTTTCATTGTTGGTATTTCATTATTTGGTTTACAGATTTCAGTTTGAGTTTGGAATTTACAAGCTTGGTCCTCAGGTTGTATCAGTAGCGAATCGGTATTGGTTTGACTTTGATCATCATTTGAAATTAAATTGTCATTGGAAGAAACATCAACAACATCGGTAACATTTTCAATTGATTCAGTCTTAGATAATGCTGCCTCTGACTCATTACATGCAGTTGCGGCATCGTCAATAACAGCTCTTGGTTTGAAAAAAAGAAAAGATTTTACGGGATTTGTTGCCGTCGGTGTTTTTCAATTTCTTCACATAGTATTTAGGTGTAACACCACTAATTCGGGCCCGGCCAGAAAGCACATACCAGAAAGTAGTACATATTTAACACAAAATAGTTCCTACGCATGGACATAACTTTCAAAATATTTTATTAATTTTGGTATCAAATGAAAGCTGCATGACTGGTGATCATTGTAGAACAATTTTTGACTGATAAATTTGAATTATAAAAAAATGGCATGAAATTTAAAAAGGAGGGTACATTTTGCCTTTTTGTCAGATCGGAAGTACCTGTTTTGGTACATCCGAAGTTCTGGGAACCAGTTCTTTCTTTAAAATAGTCGACAAAATTGCTCTTACAAAATTTCCATTTGGGAGCCTCGAGCTCGATGGGGGAAATACTCTGCAAATACTGACAGTTGGCAGGTATGGTCATCAAAAAAGTTGATGTGTTACTATGTACATTTACCATTATGTTACTTGATGTTCTTGCTATACACACAGTACAGAGACTAGTCAATCTTTGTGAACTATTTTTTATGGGAGTCATAGAATATGCGTATACAATCAATAATTAAAAATAGTCTATTTATATTGAAAAGGAAAAATTCTTATATGTCTAAAGAAGAGGGACGAAAGACACCAAAGGGACAGTCAAACTCATAAATTTAAAGCAAACTGACAAGGCCATGGCTAAAAATGCATTTCATGGCGAGGCACAGAAAATATACTGTAAACAGTAGACTATAGATATAGGTGAACTAGGTACAAAAGAACTCTAAATCTTAAATTCTACAAACCACCTCTGTTCTATGGAAGATAATGATATAACTGGACTAGAAATACACACAACCTGTAATTAACTGCCTTTACAGCGCTTTCGCGCTTTGATTGATTATGGGTCCAGTTTTCAAGTTGGTCCAAATCAGGTTTTTGCACAATAACTTTAGTATAAGTAAATAGAAATCTATGAAATTTAAACACAAGGTTTATGACCATAAGAGGAAGGTTGGGTTTGATTTTGGGAGTTTGGTCCCAACAGTTTAGGAATAAGGGGCCCAAAGGGTCCAAAATTGAACTTTGTATGATTTCATCAAAAATTGAATAATTGGGGTTCTTTGATATGCCGAATCTGACTATGTATGTAGATTTTTAATTTTTGGTCCTGTTTTCAAATTAGTCTACATTAAGGTCCAAAGGGTCCAAAATTAAACTTAGTTTGATTTTAACAAAAATTGAAACCTTGGGGTTCTTTGATATGCTGAATTTAAAAATGTACTTAGATTTTTAATTATTGGCCTAGTTTTCAAGTTGGTCCAAATGGGGGTCCAAAATTAAACTTTGTTTGATTTCATCAAAAATTGAATAAATGGGTTCTTTGATATGCCAAATCTAACTAGGTATGTAGATCCTTAATTTTTGGTCCAGTTTTCAAGTTGGTCCAAATCAGGATTCCATATCAAGTATTGTGCAATAGCAAGAAATTTTCAATTGCACAGTATTGCACAATAGCAAGAAATATTTAATTGCACAATATTGTGCAATAGCAATTAATTTTCAATTGGAGTTATCTTTCTTTGTATAGAATATTAGTTGATAATATATGTTGGAAATTTGCCAGACATGACTATGGTGTCATTTTTTATTTTTATTTGCCAATAACTTTATGTAAATAACTTCATTGGAAATTTGCCAATATAAAATGTTGCTGATGAAGCTTTTTTTCCTTATCTTATCTAAAATGTTTTTAGATAATGTATGTTGGACATTTGCCAGACATGACTATGATGTCATTTTCTATTTTTATTTGCCAATAACTTTATGTAAATAACTTCATTGGAAATTTGCCTATATAAAATGTTGCTGATGAAGCTTTTTATACGACCGCAAAATTTGAAAAATTTTTCGTCGTATATTGCTATCACGTTGGCGTCGTCGTCGTCGTCCGGCGTCCGAATACTTTTAGTTTTCGCACTCTAACTTTAGTAAAAGTGAATGGAAATCTATGAAATTTTAACACAAGGTTTATGACCACAAAAGGAAGGTTTGTATTGATTTTGGGAGTTTTGGTCCCAACATTTTAGGAATTAGGGGCCAAAAAGGGCCCAAATAAGCATTTTCTTGGTTTTCGCACTATAACTTTAGTTTAAGTTAATAGAAATCTATGAAATTTTGACACAAGGTTTATGACCACAAAAGAACGGTTGGGATTGATTTTGGGAGTTAAGGTTTCAACAGTTTAGGAATTAGGGGCCAAAAAAGGGCCCAAATAAGCATTATTCTTGGTTTTCGCACAATAACTTTAGTTTAAGTAAATAGAAATCAATGAAATTTAAACACAATGTTAATGACTACAAAAGGAAGGTTGGTATTGATTTTGGGAGTTTAGGTCCCAACAGTTTAGGAATTAGGGGCCAAAAAGGGACCCAAGTAAGCATTATTCTTGGTTTTTGCACCATAACTTTAGTATAAGTAAATAGAAATCTTTGAAATTTAAACACAAGGTTTATGACCATAAAAGGAAGGTTGGGTATGATTTTGGGAGTTTTGGTTCCAACAGGTTTTTAGGAATAAGGGGCCCAAAAGGGTCCAAAATTGAACTTTGTTTGATTTCATCAAAAATTGAATAATTGGGGTTCTTTGATATGCCAGATCTAACTGTGTATGTAGATTCTTAATTTTTGGTCCCGTTTTCCAATTGGTCTACATTAAGGTCCAAAGGGTCCAAAATTAAACTTAGTTTGATTTTAACAAAAATTGAATCCTTGGGGTTCTTTGATATGCTGAATTTAAAAATGTACTTAGATTTTTGATTATTGGCCCAGTTTTCAAGTTGGTCCAAATTGGGGTCCAAAATTAAACTTTGTTTGATTTCATCAAAAATTGAATAATTGGGGTTCTTTGATATGCCAAATCTAACTGTGTATGTAGATTCTTAATTTTTAATCTCGTTTTCAAATTGGTCTACATTAAATACCAAAGGGTCCAAAATTAAACTAAGTTTGATTTTAATAAAAATTGAATTCTTTGGCTTTTTTGATATGCTGAATTTAATCATGTACTTAGATTTTTGATTATGGGCCCAGTTTTCAAGTTGGTTCAATCAGGATCCAAAACTATATTAAGTATTGTGCAATAGCAAGAAATTTTCAATTGCACAGTATTTAGCAATAGCAAGAAATCTTCAATTGCACAGTATTGTGCAATAGCAAATATTTTCAATTGCACAGTATTGCGCAACAGCAAGAAATATCTATTTACACAAGATTGTGCAATAGCAAGAAATTTTCAATTGATTGGAGTTATCTTTCTTTGTCCAGAATAGTAGTTGAATCAACTTAAATCATTGTTTTATACAATGCACAATGTATATTCACTTTTACTACCAACTGATAAATTAAAACACTCTTTACCATTCAGTGATAACAAGCACTTTTTGTTACATTTTAATATTTTATGATGTATTTAAATGAGTAGTTTATAATTGTTGCAAACTCCATTAGAAATTTGAATTGAGATCAGTTTTGAAAAAAGGGAAAGGGGGATGTGAAAAAAAACTGGTGGGGGGGGGGTTAATTTTTCTCATTTCATATTTCATAAATAAAAAGAAACTTTCTTCAAACATTTTTTTGAGAGGATTAATATTCAACAGCATAGTGATTGCTCAAAGACAAAAAAAATATTTTAAGTTCATTAGACCACATTCATTCTGTGTCCAAAACCTATGCTGTGTCAACTATTTAATCACAATCCAAATTTAGAGCTGAATCCAGCTTGAATGTTGTGTCCATACTTGCCCCAACCGTTCAGGGTTCAACCTATGCGGTCGTATAAACCTGCGCCCTGCGGAGCATGTGGTTTTTAATCTGTCCTACATTATTCTTATTTAACCTTGTATCCTTTGAATCTCTGTTTTAACATCATGACAGCTGTCAAATTGTATATCAATATAAAGTATAGATGTTTAAAATTATGAACATGATGGAGAGATCTAAGACAGGATATGTTCCAAAATAACTGATACCAGACTCAACTTATATAAAAAAAAATTAGATGATTGCCAATGAGACAAATCTCCACAAGAGACCAAAATAACACAGAAATTAACAACTATAGGTCACCGTACGACCTGCAACAATGAGAAAAGCCCATACCGCATAGTCAGCTATAAAAGGCCCCGAAATGACAATGTAAAACAATTCAAACGAGAAAACCAGGGCCTAATTTATGTAAAAATTGAACAAACAAATAAGTTTACTGATTCTGTATATAATGATATTAAATAAAAAGAAATAACAAGTTGTTAGTTGTAGAACATTTATCAAAGTCAGGTAAAATCATTGGACTTCCCAGTGTATATTTCATTTAAATCAAGAAATTGAACTTTGTCAAGTTTCTGCCATAGCCATCACCTATAAAACCTGAAGATTCACAATGTTTCAAACAAATAAATTTAGGATACCCCAGTCCATCACTTAGCAGTACTTTACTCTCCTTTCCATCTTTTGATATAACTATTATTCTATGAGAGTTCTGGTCTGCTACAATAATGTTACCATACGTATCTGTACAAAGTCCCCTTGGTTCTGATAAATCCTGTGTATATTGCCAGATCTGTTTACCTGATCCATCAACACAGTATACTGCTTTACCATAATAGTCACTATAGATTACTTTGTCATTACAGTAAACAAGGTGAAGCAGGTTTGATTCACACTCGACTCGTATTGACTTCAGTGTATTTCCTTCTAAGTCTATAATACGGATCTCATCATCAATCAAACCTACAACAAGAGAATCATCTGATGATGATAATCCATAGCAATATGTGTCTAATGTGATAACTTTGGTTACTGTTTCATTCTCCATATTGAAGATCTTAATGGCGTTCTCATCAGGATAAGTTACGGCAATAGTGTCCTCATTGATCTGTGTAACACTGAAGGCTTGACCAGGTATAGGTAACTTTTTCAGTAGTTTGCCATCAGGAGTAAGTAGGTTAACTTTGTTCCACCATTCCACTATTATAAGTCTTCCATCCATCAGCCAAATCATGTCACTTATTCTCTTATTAATGTTGATCTCTATCTTTCTCTCAATGTTGATGGTCATGTTGTTTATGTTTGATTGTTCTTGTGATTCTACTTGTGCTTCCCTTCTCACACCTGTTTCTGTATTCAAATCTGTATCTGATTTCACAACAGTTAATTCTCCTAAGGATCCTAACTTTTTTATTATCTTTTCTGTTTCATTGTTTTTCTCCATTTTGATGGTAAATTCTTTTGCCCTGTCGTCTTTGTCCAGATCATCTATGTATCGTTGGCATTGATGTACTTGTTGTTCAATCTGATGTACACTTAGAAATGATTTGAGTTTTGAGGCATGGGGTATGGGGTATGACTGTATGTAGTTGATCTTGCATTTTCTTTAAGTTTTTCTGTTTTCCTTCAATTTCGGCTATTAAATCTGTGGCTTTTGATTTTTCCTGATTCAAGATGGTATCTGCTTCTTGGTAGATCTTCTTCTCTAGGTGGGTTAAATGTTCATCTATTTCATTGCGTATTTTTACAATGAATTCCTTAATGCTTTCATGTTCTTGTTCTCCTCTTTTAATGTTTTGTGATTTGTTATTTACAATTTTATCTAAGAGATGTAAGATGGAATTGACATCTTTCTCTACTGATTTTTTCTTTTTTTCAATCTTGGTTATTTCCACAATGCTAGCTAAACTTTTTATTCCCATACACTTTGAATGACTATTGGAAATACATTCATCACAGCAAGGCATTAAATGACTCTGGCAATATAAGTTGAGCTGTTGACCATGTTTGTCACATTCTGTTTTGATAGCTCGGACAGATGGGTTATAACTTTTTATATCAACAGTCGTATGATCACGTGACAAGCTATATCTTTTGTGATGACCAGAACATGTTGAACACAATCCTTCATCACAGTTGTAACACCAGATGTCAGCTTTAGTGGTAACTTTTCCTTCTATACAAGGTCCACATGGAATAGGTTTACTGGATGCCATGACCTGAAAATTTCCAAGATAAAAATTATTTTGCATTCTTGTCGAGGTCCAAATAGGTAATGGTGAATGGATAATGATACTTGGCCAGAAATGAGCAATGTAAAAAAATTCAAAGGAGAAAACTTAACACACTGATTTATGGACATAAAAATGAACGAAAGCAAATATAATGAACAACAAACTCCAGTCACTTAATTACAGGCTCCTGACTAGGGACAGGGACTTGTTGAATGATTCAATGTTTGTCGTTTGTTGCTGTATATTTTATTTGTTTATCTTGCATTGATTCACCCTGTTTTATTGGCCACTAGCTGTGCTTCTTGTTAATTACATACAACAAAATTAATTTGAATATATAATTCTCAATCACACAGGTAAAAATGATGGATTACATTGTAGATTATAAAGGAGTTAGTACCGTAAGGACCATATTTGGCCCTGATTATAAAGTTCAATGTTACAAGACAAAAAAATGTTTTAAGTTGACTTGGAGACGTGTAAGAAAGTTAAATAGAACTATTTTTGTCAAAGTTTAATTCTAATACATTGATTTTTACACCCAAAAAAGGTTAAGATAAGAGATTTTAGTGAAATTTGACAGAATCAGATGGATTTCAACCAATTTAATGACCAGCATGACCAGGAGACCAGGGTTTCTGCTGGCGGTCGCCATTTTTGCAATTTGCGAAAAAATAATAATTGTGGCGATAAAAAATTGTCATTTGCGAAAGAATTTGGCGAAAGAAATATTTATAACGATTTTTTTCCTCAATCTTGTTTATTTACTTTTTTCCGAGTTTCTCGGACTTTACCCGATCAGACAATACTCGGAATTCACCTTGACCTCATTAAGATTTGGACAGAAAATCAATAATCAGCTGATTGCATTTTATAGCTATCGACAACAAAGCACTAATTAATAAAGGTGTTGATTGTATTTTTTGAAAAAAATGATATGGTTAAATGGCTTCCGCTAAATGTCACATACATAATTTATTCACACTTTGCGACGCACGAGTTTGAAGCTAACTTTTGACGTCTCCTCTCCTTTTAACGATAGTTTAGAAAAGAAAGCTGTTGTTGTGACGAAAAATGTTCAAAAGCAAAAAAAATCTCCGATTTAAAACTTTAATTATCCTTTGACTTTAATATAGGTAATTGCTTAGGGAGTCTACTGTAACTTCGTTTTGAGTGACACACGTGTTTCAAGCATAAAATTACGTCTCAACTTTTTCATTTAAGATGGTCAAGAAAAGAAAACTGTCCAAAAGGTTGGGAACAATCCCTCGAATGAGAGTAACCCTTCAATGTAATGACTACACATGAAATGAGAAATCAATTTCATGTGATGAAAGCGGTTTTGTTGTAAAAACCACTTCTTAGCTAGTACAAAAGGGCACATCAGTATTTTTCTTTTAAATAAACTTTCCCAACGAACTATACTGGTATTATATGATCAAAAGATGTCCATGAATTATGTTACATTCCAGGACTTATATCTTCTTTATTATTAAAAGTATAGTAGCCCCCTCATTTAGAAAAGCTGTTTAAAATACTTCCCTTTTAAGTTAAAAAAAATCTGTTGTTTTAAAGTAAATGTTAGTGTTTATTCATTAAAATGTAGACTCTCAAATAAGTTTGAGAGAATAATCATAGATACAATGGCGCTAAATCATCTTTTTATACGACCGCAAAATTTGAAAAATTTTTCGTCGTATATTGCTATCACGTTGGCGTCGTCATCGTCGTCGTCCGAATACTTTTAGTTTTCGCACTCTAACTTTAGTAAAAGTGAATAGAAATCTATGAAATTTTAACATAAGGTTTATGACCACAAAAGGAAGGTTGGGATTGATTTTGGGAGTTTTGGTCCCAACATTTTAGGAATAAGGGGCCAAAAAGGGCCCAAATAAGCATTTTCTTGGTTTTCGCACTATAACTTTAGTTTAAGTTATTAGAAATCTATGAAATTTTGACACAAGGTTTATGACCACAAAAGAAAGGTTGGGATTGATTTTGGGAGTTTTGGTTCTAACAGTTTAGGAATTAGGGGCAAAAAAAGGGCCCAAATAAGCATTATTCTTGGTTTTCGCACAATAACTTTAGTTTAAGTAAATAGAAATCTATGAAATTTAAACACAAGGTTTATGACCATAAAAGGAAGGTTGGTATTGATTTTGGGAGTTTTGGTCCCAACAGTTTAGGAATAAAGGGCCCAAAGGGTCCAAATTAAACTTTGTTTGATTCCATCAAAAATTGAATAATTGGGGTTCTTTGGTATGCCGAATCTAACTGTGTATGCAGATTCTTAATTTTTGGTCCCGTTTTCAAATTGGTCTACATTAAGGTCCAAAGGGTCCAAAATTAAACTTAGTTTGATTTTAACAAAAATTGAATCCTGGGGGTTGTTTGATATGCTGAATTTAGAAATGTACTTAGATTTTTAATTATTGGCCTAGTTTTCAAGTTGGTCCAAATGGGGGTCCAAAATTAAACTTTGTTCATCAAAAATTGAATAAATGGGTTCTTTGATATGCCAAATCTAACTGTGTATGTAGATTCTTAATTTTTGGTCCAGTTTTCAAATGGTCTACATTAAGGTCCAAAGGGTCCAAAATTAAACTAAGTTTGATTTTAACAAAAATTAAATTCTTGGGCTTATTTGATATGCTTTATCTAAATATGTACTTTGATTTTTGATTATGGGCCCAGTTTTCAAGTTGGTCCAAATCAGGATTCCATATCAAGTATTGTGCAATAGCAAGAAATTTTCAATTGCACAGTATTGCACAATAGCAAGAAATATCTAATTGCACAATATTGTGCAATAGCAATTAATTTTCAATTGGAGTTATCTTTCTTTGTATAGAATAGAAGTTGATAATATATGTTGGAAATTTGCCAGACATGACTATGATATCATTTTCTATTTTTATTTGCCAATAACTTTATGTAAATAACTTCATTGGAAATTTGCCAATATAAAATGTTGCTGATGAAGCTTTTTTTCCTGATCTTGTCTAAAATGTTTTTAGATAATGTATGTTGGACATTTGCCAGACATGACTATGATGTCATTTTCTATTTTTATTTGCCAATAACTTTATGTAAACAACTTCATTGGAAATTTGCTAATATAAAATGTTGCTGATGAAGTTTTTTTTATTGTTTTATACAATAAACAATGTATATTCACTTTTACTACCAACCAATCTTTACCATTCAGTGATAACAAGCACTTTATTTTACATTTTAATATTTTATGATGTATTTAAAAGAGTAGTTATTGTTGCAAACTCCATTAGAAATTTGAATTGATATCAGTTTTGGAAAAAGGGAAACGGGGATGTGAAAAAAAAGGGGGGGGGGGGTTAAATTTTTCTCATTTCAGATTTCATAAATAAAAAGAAAATTTCTTCAAACATTTTTTTGAGAGGATTAATATTCAACAGCATAGTGAATTGCTCAAAGGCAAACAAAATATTTTAAGTTCATTAGACCACATTCATTCTGTGTCAGAAACCTATGCTGTGTCAACTATTTAATTTTAGATTTAAAAAGTTTGAAGAAGAAATCTTTAATTGATTTGTAAAATCTTGACATTTGTTTTGTGTAAAAAAAAACATGTAATGTCAAAAATTTGATCACAATCCAAATTCAGAGCTGTATCACGCTTGCATGTTTTGTCCATACTTGCCCCAACTGTTCAGGGTTCGACCTCTGCGGTCGTATAAAGCTGCGCCCTGCGGAGCACCTGGTTTAAAGGAAGTAGGGGGGGGGGGGGGTAGAAAAAAAGGTAAATTTTAAACGAAAAATTTATTTATGTCACTTGGCGAAAAACATAATCAAGTGGCGAAAAATATATTGTTTTGGCGAAAGAGGTGGCGAAAAAAAATAATTGACCCAGGGGAAACCAACCCTGCAGGAGACATAGAGCGTAGGCTTCGACAAACTAAATATTAAAAAAAGACATGACATGTCTTTACACACATTATTTTAAAAGATCTTTGTTGTCGACTTATGCCCTCTATGTTTCCTGTCCAATAATCTATGGAAATTTAGCCATTTTCATTTATTTTTGGGATACGATTGCTTTTCAAGCAATCTGTAGACTTATACCGGTGGCTCAGAGCAATTTCCCTCACGTCAATCGTTTTATTCTAAACATTAAGGAACATCTCAGATTCTTATGATTGTCTTGCTTTAAAAGGTAAAAACAAACAAAGAGATTGAACTTAATCAACTTTCCTATAATGTTCTTTTCATAATCTTCATGTTTGATAATTCCCTTGACTTCGATGCGTGTTTTTAACAACACGGAAAATCAGAATTAAGCAGTATTTATATTTAGTGTAGTTATCAATTTAGAAACATGTCAGAGGGAATTCCCAGTTTTGATAAAATGCGAGAGTTCTCTGAATACCGATAAATCTATTTCTGTCATATAAGAACTGAAGTAGAGTTTTTCTTAGATGTTACCGTTATGAAACTGGTATTTGAGATTGTACTTCCATAAAGAAATTGAGAACCATCTAGGTCGTTTAATAAGCATTTAATATATCTTGCCCCAGGGTTTGATTGGGAAATTATGCGCATGCGTATAGTTTTCTTGACTTTAAGGGGTTTTAGATTGAATGGTTGCTCTGGATTCCCCACTCAATTAATAAATTTATAACTCATGGGATCTTTTCTATGTATGTCTGCTATTGAGGGTTATTGTTGTTGCATATTTTAAATCATATGCATCATTTAGATTAAAATAAATATATTCCACATCGTAGAACACCCCTTCAGGCGAAATGGAGTCTTCCATATTATCGTTTCGAGTTTTCTCCCTTCCGGCAGTAACTTCCGTGAATTCTGAATATAAACAAGACGTCAAGTATTAGCTCATTCTGTCAATAAACGTCGTATTATATTAAAAACCAATGCAATTTAAACAGATAAATGTGTACGGAAAGGAGCCATGATGACTGATCCAAAGGAAATTAAATATTTAAAGAGTTAGGAATGGGGTTCCTCCTAGAATTAACGTAGGAAAAAAGGTGATCAGATACGAATTGAAATCTACATCTACATCATACGACGATCCATCAGCACATTGATGACTATACGTCGGCGCATCGCTAACAGACACTTAATAAAATATAATAACCATTGAGTGAAATAAAATACCTTCTCTGACATCTCTCACTCTGAGTCAGTCAGTGACTGCTGTGGAAAGTAAACTTGGTATTGATAGTACAAAAATAGAACACAATAGACCTAATTACATTGTTCATACACTTTTATCCGGGTTTGGCTATTTTGTAACTATTTTACATGTCTGTTTGTCATTTGAATTAGTTTTGAAAATAATATTATCCAGCTACATGCATACATGTGTCGATGAAACAATGGCAATCGTATTTGATTAAATCAATATTAGTACAACTTGTTACATCATTATAAAACACAGAAACGTAAATTTTCAACAAAATGGCTTATTTGTATTAGCTATAATTTATTGTGATATTGCTCAATAAATCCTAACTTGAAATTTACGCTAAAAAAGGGGGACATTTTAGAACCTTAATGAACCTACTCCTTTGAACAAAAAGACATATTTTTTACAATGTATGCACATAGATTACATACACATTACCCTGCATTTTATACCTAGTCATTAAATAAAATAACTATTAATTTAACCAGATACCTGTTGATTTTGTTATGACAAAAGTTTAGTTCTCTATCACCGTTTGTTCAATGTCAACCAACAAGGAAGTTATTTATGTCACATGCCTATACTTGATTCAAGTTAACTTATCAGTAAATATTTAAATGACATGGAAAATAACTGATCCAAATAATAAAAGCTAAAAATAGATTTTAATCATCGGGACATCAGTGGGATTTAAATTTTCTATTAAGGAAAATTGTTATTCTTGTTTAAAATTGATTCTACATACAGAAAGAGGGGTGGGGGGGGGGGGGGGGGGGGGGCATTATTTGCTATCTCTATTTACTATTTCTAATAAAAAAATTTAATCAACTGATCAATGTGCATTAGAAAATTAAAACAAACGAATACATAAGTATTAGGGAAAATTGGTATACTTGTTTAAAAAATTGATTATACATAAAGAAAAGTGGGGGGCATTATTTACTATTTCTATTTACTATTTCTGATAATTTTTATACGACCGCAAAAATAGAAAATTTTTTGGTCGTATATTGGTATCACGTAGGCGTCGTCATTGTCGTCAGAAGACATTTGGTTTTCACACTACAACTTGTGTAAAAGTAAATAGAAATCTATGAAATTTTAACACAAGGTTTATGACTATAAAAGGAAGGTTGGGATTGATTTTGGGAGTTTTGGTCCCAACAGTTTAGGAAATTAGGGGCTAAAAAGGGCCCAAAAAAGCATTATTCTTGGTTTTTCGCACAATAACTTTAGTATAAGTAAATAGAAATCAATGAAATTAAAAAACACAAGGTTTATGACCACAAAAGGAAGGTTAGGATCGATTTTGGGAGTTTTGGTCCCAACAGTTTAGGAATTAGGGGCCAAAAAGGGCCCAAATAAGCATTATTCTTGGTTTTTTCACCATAACTTTAGTATAAGTTAATAGAAATCAATGAAATTTAAACACAAGGTTTATGACCATAAAAGGAAGGTTGGGATTGATTTTGGGAGTTTTGGTCCCAACAGTTTAGGAAAAAGGGGCCCAAAGGGTCAAAAATTAAACTTTGTTTGATTTCATCAAAAATCGAATAATTGGGGTTCTTTGATATGCCGAATGTAACTGTGTGTGTAGATTCTTAATTTTTGGTCCAGTTTTCAAATTGGTCTACATTAAGGTCCAAAGGGTCCAAAATTAAACTTATTTTGATTTTAACAAAAATTGAATCCTTGGGGTTCTTTGATATGCTGAATCTAAACATGTACTTAGATTTTTGATTATTGGCCCAGTTTTCAAGTTGGTCCAAATCAGGGTCCAAAATTAAAGTTTGTTTGATATCATCAAAAATTGAATAATTGGGGGGGGGGGGCAATTTTCTTATTTCAGATTTCATAAATAAAAAGAAAATCCAAATTTAGAGCTGAATCTGAATGTGGTGTCCATACTTGCCTCAACTGTTGAGAGTTCAACCTCTGCGGTCGTATAAAGCTGCGCCCTGCAGAGCATCTGGTTTACATTTGAAAATGCCTATACCAAGTCAGAAATATGACAGTTCTTGTCCATTCGTTTTTGATGTGTTTCGTCATTCTATTTTGCCATGCGATTATGGACTTTCCGATTAGATTTTCCTCCGAGTTCAGTATTTTTGTGATTTTACTTTTTTTTAAAGAGCAAAATAAAACACTATTCTTTCTGTGATCCTAAAGGAATCTAAGTTAAATGAAATTGTTGTGTGGTTTTCTTTAAAGGCGATTCTGTTCTAATTGAAAGAACATTTATATTTGACATAAAAATGTGAAGAGAATAAAACATGATATTTAATTCTTATCTTGTGCCTTGTATAAGGTAACCTTTGGTAATTTACAACAATCCCCTCTTTTAAGATTTTTAAGTAGGAAAAATGAGGGTTTTTGGGAAGAATTAAACTACAAAGAAATTAAAGCTTTTCTCAATGTTAAATTTCTAGCTCTTTCCCTTATGATTTTCTTGTTCATTGACCTTTTTATGCATCGTTGTACAATTTTTACTTTGACACATGCATACATAGATATTAGAAGATGTTGTATGAGTGCCTATGAAACAACTCTCCATCCAAGTCACAATTTATAAAAGTAAGCTATTATAGGTCAAAGTACCATAGGCGGATCCAGCCCCGCCCCCCTTTTCGTGGGAAGAATTTTGTTGATTATATAGGGAATCATTGAAGCATGACTGGAGCAGGTCAGTCAGCGGGATCACCCTTAGGAAAAGTTCTGGATCCGCCACTGCGTGCTGTCTTCAACACAGAGCCTTGGCTCACACTGAACAGCAAGGTATAAAGGGCCCCCTAAATTACAAGTGTAAAACCATTTAAACGAGAGAACAATGGTCTAATCAATATAAAAAATGTGAATCATAATAGTGTTTAGATGCTTATATTGTCTTAAATAACATTTTTATCATTTTGAAGGTGTGGACATTGTAAAAGACTTGCTCCTACTTGGGAAGATTTGTCCAAGAAGTATGCTGATATTGACAGTGTACAGATAGCCAAGGTTGACTGTACACTTCATAAAGAATTATGTCAGGAAAGAAAGGTAATGGTGATATTTTTGCCTGCATTTATTATTGAGATTTTGTCGATTTAGACTATAATGTCATATTAATTTTTACCTTATTAAGAAAAATCCTGTTTAACTCGCATACTAAATTTCAAAATGGGAGTTTAAAATTTTGCCAATTCAACCCTTTGTATTTTTCGCAATAATAAAAACATCACAATAATTTCATAGTTTACGGTATGTCTTTCTATAGTATTGTACTTTTTTAACATTTTGTAATACTTTCTAAAACTTTTTAGTATAATAAGATCCTTTATTTTGAAATTATGAATATTCCTATAATTTGTAGGTCAGAGGTTATCCCACATTGATAGTGTATAAGAATGGAGAGATGAAAGAAGAATACAGTGGAGGAAGAGATTTGCCCAGTTTGGAAACATTCTTAGATAGATTTGTCTTTACTGGTGACATGAAGGAAGAAATACCATCAGAAATTGTAGAAGAATTTAATGTATGTTGGTTATTATATTTAATTATTTATTATTCCGTGATAAACTGAAATATTTACAATTTCTTTATGCAGTTTTAGATATAGTGGACAATCAATTGTGATCTATTTCACTTTTTTTCTTGGAATCACTTATTATTAGGGAGAATTAAGAAAACTAGCTAGGTTCTATGACTGCCTTCAGATTTCTTTTATGTGAAAAATGATAGAATAACTGTCATTTTCAGTAGAATAATTGTAATTTTCAGTAGAATAACTCATTTTCAGTAAAAGGCCAACATTCACAAAAAACTGTAAAAATATTTTTAAAAAAGATGTTATATGATTGCCGATGAGACAACTCTCGGCCAGAGACTGCTTATTTTCAGGAAATCATTTTTTCTGTTATTTCTTGAAGCAGCTTATCCATTTCTAAACCTCTTTTGACCAGGTTACAAATAAGAAAAATAAAATTATCTCCCTTTCTCTTAGATTTAAAGGGAGGTAATTTATTATCTATTTTTACATAACCGTTATATAAAGGATACACAGAAAGGTATTTCATGTCTGTGAATAACTTTTACAGATTGACCATATTATAATATTAATGAATTAGTACAAAAGTTTGATTACATAGTATTCATTGTACCATGTTTGAATAAAACAAATTAGATTTGAAATAACCATAGCAATTTTCAGGCTTTTTATACGCCCGTCAAAATTTTGACGGGACGTATTATGGTATACAAATGTCCGGTGTCTGTCCGTCCGTCCGTCTGTCCGGCGTAAACATGTCGCACCGTAACTTGAGAACGACTTATCCAAATTTCATGAAACTTTATATAGTTGTTTCTTATGATGGTCAAATGATCTGTATACTTTTTGGTGAAAATAAGATTAAAACTTTTTGAGTTACGGCACTTTGTAACTAAAACAGGGGTGTGTTTTTTTTCACATGTCGCACCGTATCTCAAAAACGATTCTTGATTATGGCTTAAAACTTTAAACACTTCTTAGTTATATTAATCTTAATATCTGTATACTTTTTGGTGATGATTCAAAATTTCATTTTTGAGTTATTGAGTATTTTGTAAAAAAGGGGGAGGGTTTTTTTACATGTCGCACCATATCTCAAAAACTATTTATGATTATTGCTTAAAACTTTACACATGTCTTTGTTATATTAATCTGAATCTCTGTATACTTTTTGGTGATGATTCAAAATTTCATTTTTGAGTTATTGAGTATTTTGTAAAAAAGGGGGAGGGTTTTTTACATGTTGTGCCGTATCTCAAAAACAATTTATGATTATTGTTTAAAACTTTACACACTTCTTTGTTATATTAATCTAAAGATCTGTATACTTTTTGGTGATGATTCAAAACTTTATTTTGGAGTTATTAGTATTTTGTTAAACAGGGAAGGGTTTTTTTACATGTCGCGCCGTATCTCAAAAAAAATTTATGATTATTGCTTAAAACTTTACACACTTTTTTGTTATATTAATCTAAAGATCTGTATACTTTTTGGTTTTGATTCAAAATTTTATATAAGTGATATTTAGTTTTTTGTAAAAAAAAAAACAGGGTTGGGGGTTTCACATGTCCCGCCGTGTCTCAAAAACAATATATGGTTATTGCTTAAAACTTTCTCAGAAACTATGATTATTGCAAAAAAAATTCACACAAGACGTCGGGCGTATCATGCGCTCATGGCGCAGCTGTTTATTAAATGGTGTGATTAGAAGCCCTTTTATATTTTCAGTCGCCTGTCTTGGACTTGGATACAGCAAGCTTTCAACCCACCATAAGTGAGGGAGTTACATTTGTTAAATTCTTTGCACCATGGTAAGTTGAGTATACTGCAAGTATATCATTGCAAACACCAGCACACCAAACACACTTTGAAATGTTTACATCCTATAAGAAATAGCCAATGAAACATCGCCATCAAGGAAATGAAAATTGCTTACAGGGCAAGTATCCATGATCAAAAGTTTGAGTATGATAATTGTCTACCTGAAATTGATTTCTTGATTTTGACCACATAAGTTGGTCTATGTTCCTGTATATTCATACCTGCCAACTGTCGCTATTTGGAGGGATTTCCCCCATGGAGGCTCCAAAATTGAAATTTTGAAAGAGCAATTTTGTCGACAATTTTAAACAAAACAATTAATTTTACAATGACATTAGGCTAATAAAAGTATGAAGAAGCCGAAAAAACAACATTAAAATGTATTTGAAGGCCTTAGAAGGTTTTTTAGGACTATGGCAGCCATCTTACCCCCATGGGCATTTTGAAAAGTTGGCAGGTATATATATTATGTTTATGAATGGTTAGACATCTAATTAGTAACCAAAGTTCTACCTAGTAGAAGTAGTGTTTTAACTTACCGAACCATACTCCTTCTCATGTCTCATCTTGTCTTAAGGCTGTATTTTAATCCCAAAATATGTAGGACAATACATATATATATATGTGTTGAAAAACAACTAATCTTTTGAACTTTGTTGTAGGTGTGGACATTGTAAAAGCCTTGCTCCAACTTGGGAGGACTTATCTAAGAGATTTGAGGGAGAAAAGACTGTGAAAATAGCTAAAGTAGATTGTACTGTGTATAAAGATATTTGTCAAGCAAATCAGGTAAACTTCTTATCATGCTTTATAATACATATTCAGGGTCTTTTAAATGGAATAAAAGAATAACTAACCATTATCCCTGAAGAATTACAAGTTTGTTGAAAAAAGATATAAAAATCTACTTGTTGTACTGTAAATTCAGAAATTATTGCGATGTTTTTATTATTGCGAAAAATGCGACAGTGATATAATCGCAATAATTAAAACTCTCATTTTGATTTTTATTTATATATGAATTAAACAGGATTTTCTCAATATCGCAAAAATTAAAATCGCATTTTAGTCTACAATGACAAAATGGCAATAAATAATGCATGGAATAATTCCTGAATTTACAGTATATGTTATATTCATATATTTTCCACTAATACTTTAGATATTTTTATGGTATTTTGAAAAGATGTCAAGACTGTATGAATTACTCAATTGTTTTAATCCCCTACCCTAGGTGTGCAGAGATATAGTCCTTGGACTTGGAAAATTCACTTAAATAATCATTTTTCCACATCTTTTTTTTGTTATGCTTGAAGATATTGACTTGATACTTGTTATATAGTTTACACCATGACAAGTTACAGATCAAGTTATATTTTACAAGTATTACACAAGTTCCATTAAAAATTTTGTCTTCATAATAGAAAAGTTATTGTTGTATGAAGTTAAAATGTCAAGCGGGACATATTTCCAAATAGCGATGATGTGTATTGCCATTCAATTCTCTCCGAATGTTTGTTTACATATGTGTTTGTTAACCAAAGCCCTATTGATCAATTAGAAGAAATAATCAGTCCATGTGCTTCTAACTAGATATATGTTTGCTGTCTCAAATCTAATCCCTATCTTTAATACTTTCAAAACTTTTAAAGAGTTGAATGAAATTTGCCTTGGTGTCATTTCTTCTACATCTTCCCTCACTTTGTACACTTCTTATTGGGTAATTTGTAATGTAATATTATTTTCTACTTGCAGGTCAGAGGTTATCCTACATTGCTTATGTTTAAGGATGGAGAGAAGAAGGAAGAATATGGAGGAGGGAGAGACTTGGACAGTTTGAGTTCTTTTGTTGAGAAACATAATTCTGACAGCGACAGAAAAGAAGAGTTGTAATCAGAATGTATCAACATTAAGGGGGTTTTATTGGTCAATTTTGGTAACAGCTGGCATTAGGGAGTTTTGTTAACATCGGAATTTTGTGAAATGTTTGAAATAAAGGGTTTTATTGGTCAATTTTGGTAACAACTTGCATTAGGGAGTTGCCATGTAAACATATAATTGGCCTTTTCAGAAACTAGAGGACTATGGGTAATCTCATTGTTTGTACACCAAAATAAAAATGAAGTTATGTCATTGGTTGAATAATCATTGTTAAGTATGTTTTAAATCAATCATAACATTTTGGTGTAAGCTTTTGAAAAATTTTCCCACAATGCGTTAGATTCTGAAACGCCAAATTATAAGGGTAGAGTGAATAAGGCAGACATTTTTCTTTTTAGTTTATCTTTTTGCAAGATATTTCCGAACTATCATTTCTAGTGTGATTAACTGGCTTCTTGGTTCTTTTTGTGGTTTTTAATGTGACATTCTGGAGGGGGGTCAGAGGGGTCCTGATCCGGAAATCCTGGGCTTAAAAACATGAAATCCCGATGACCTGAATTTTAAAAAAATCAAATTCCTACATCCCGAAATTTGAAAAAAGAAATTCCGGATTCTGTAAGGGTCAATCCGGAAATTCCAAGCTTAAAAACACCTGATCCTGATGTCCCGAAAAAGATCACCCCCCCCCCACCCCCCCTCATTCTAGACACAATTTTAGGGGTTGTATATTTGATGGTATTAGTGATGTATGAAATCCAGGGATATTTGTATCAGTGGTATTTTCTCAGCATGTGATAAAAGATTTTTCAGTAATGGTGGCATTACTCTTTTTTGGTGGCATAACTCATATTATTTTTATTTTATAATTTTATTGCTAATTATTGATCATGACATGTGATATTGGTGATGTCATAAAATATGTACTGTATACTCAGAAATACATGTTGCCTATTGTTCAAAGTTATTGAAATATGTGCCATTTCTTTTCATTTTTCTTCCATTGTATACAGAATTAATTTTATATTGGCTGACAATGGCTTCATTGTATATACTTGAGGGGTCAGAGGGGTCCTGATCCCGAAATCCCGGACTTAAAAACATGAAATCCCGAGGTCCTAGATTTAAAGAAATTAAAATCCCGACATCCGGAAATTTGAGAAAAAAAAATTCCCAGATCCCGAAAGGATCAATCCCGAAATCCTGAGCTTAAAAACACCTGATCCTGACGTCCCTGAAAAGGTCATGCCCCCCCCACTCATACTTAGTTGTTACACGATTTTCATTTTGAAGGTTATACATGAAAGCAAAAGCAGCAGTGAACAGGTGAAGATAGAACAGATGAAATAGCTTATTGAGATTAGTGTTGCTCCATAATTAACATTATCATTTCATGTAAACAAATTTAATACTGTAAATTCAGAAATTATTGCGATTTTTCAATAATGGACAAAAATGCGAGTTTAGTTATTGTAATTTCTAAAAAAATTCTGCATACAGGTCTATGTTTCAGTTATCAGAATGCTAGTTCTTATTATTGTGATACCCATCCAGTCGCATTATTCACATTATTAAAAACCTCCCAATAATTTCTGAATTTACAGTAATCATTGATTTCTTAACATATCTTGTACTAAGTAGTTGTGTGGTTTGTTAGATATGTATATACAGGGATATGTGTGTTCTAATTGTGTTGATTTTTTTTTTGTCTGGATTAAGTGTTTTGATTTGATACATGTGATTAACATATATGAATGAAATTGTCATTACTATCAATTCTAATATGACATGCTTCTTTCGATTTGTGAATAAACCCTTGCTCTAAATCCATTAAAATTTGTTTGCGCATGCGTATATTGACTTCTTCAGAATAATGAATTTTATCAAATTATCATGCACTTAATATAATTTCCTTAACTTTAAAACACTTTCAAACTCTTAAATGGTGCACATGATGTTACTAATTCATTTATTATGACTGTTATGTGCTGCATTTCGAAAATTGACATATTTGACCTAGATACGACAACCGTTCATGCTGGCTGTTAAAACTCATCCATCTGAAAAATCACAGTGCCAGCCGTTTGCTTCTATACAAACAAAAAAGGGAGGTTCATGGAAGAACCTACACAAACGCTTTTACACTTATACCTTATAGGACATAGAAATTACCTTAATTGTCCTATTTAGAATCAAAATAATTGATTCAAGCTATAGCTCTGGCAAAAATAATCACGAATATAATGCTTACCCATGTTAAAACTACAATAAAGTATAGCTTGTATCAATTAATTCTTAACTAATATCATGTATTATCCAAAATTTCCAACCATTGGTGATGGCAATTTTTTTTATTTTATCAAAAGTTATTGAACAAATTGTTAAATGCCAATTTTGCTTAAGTCCAACAGCTTAATGCAGGTACCTAGTTATTTGTAGTTTTGTTAAGTTATTTCCATTTCAACATCTGTCTTTTTAGATAAAATTTGAAAATTAGAGAACACATAAATATTGTGCTGTTATTCACTCAATAAGACCTAAACTTGTGATTTTTAAAGTGTTATTTTATAGTCTTCTTGCAATAAAAATATCATAATTAAATTATCTAATTTATAGAACATATTAATTGTTGTAATAACATGTTAATGTATTTTTTTATTTGCATGTTATTTTCTGTAAAACAAAACTTGACATTGAAATTAACATGATAACCTGTGTACTTTGTGTTTCTTACAAATGTGATGTGTGTGTATTTAAGGGGAGTAGACCTTGGTTCAGGGAGATAACTCTTTGATTCAGAGTTGCATCTGTAAAAGTCATGTTTCATCAATATAATTTAAGCATTTTACCTAAAACAGATTGGAAATAATCTATGTAAATTAGAAGCTTAGAATATGTTGATGCAAATGGTTATATAAGGGTGTTGAACTTTACCTAGGTCTATATCCTTAAGGGGTGTCATGAACATGAAAGAAATATGAAAACTAAAAATGATTTGATGAATGAAAAGTAAAAGGATAGAATTGTGCAATTCTACATGTTTCCATGACAATGTAAATAGCCAATTAGGATTTGCTCATTTTTGAAGGCAGTATGGTAATGGGTGTCATGAACATGAAAGAAATAAACTGAAAGTGATTTGATGAATGAAAAGTAAAAGAACAGAATTGTGCAATTCTACATGTTTTCATGACAATGTAAATAGCCAATTAGGATTTGCTCATTTTTGAAGGCAGTATGGTGACCTGTAGTTTTTAATTCTTGTGTCATTTAGCCTCTTGTGTAGAATTGTTTCATTGCCATTCATACCACACCTTATTTTTTCTCAGTACAACTTTTCAATACAAGAATGTGAGAAATAAAAAAAAAGAAAAAGAAGTAATGTTTGAAACTCATTTACTACCCTGTGTGTATGTTATTCATAGATTTACTAACTTTTCCGCATTATTAAGCTTTGTTTTTTAATACCAACTTTTGGTTTTGGAAAGTATGTATTTTGTGTCTCGAACTGAAATTTCTCCAATCTTACACATGTATTTTCTTGCAATTGGTCAAAATGTTCCACTTTAATATGCACTAAAAACTACTTAAATATTTAATCATTTATGAAATCAAAATTACTCCTAAAAGTTCTGAATTTTTTTCACTTTACAGGTAAAACTATTTATCAACAAAAGTCTTTATTAACAGAGAGACGAAAGATAGGTTATTAAAATGATCACTTGCTAGAAAGAAAAAAAAATTAGGAGGATTTTGGTTTCAAGACTTTTTACAGAAAGAAATCCATTTATAAACAAACTGTTCTACTTATGTGTTTAATTTGTTAACAGCTTTTCTTATTTTACATTCTAACTTCTACATTTATAGTTATGCTTACTTTATCTTTAAATTATTGGTTTATGAATTAAGAAATTATTAAGAAACTAAAGGAACCACTTCAGAAAATGTTGATCATATGTGAACTCTGCTATTATTATTTTGGACCCTTTTGGTCATATAGATTTTCAATTATTCAAGTATTTTATACATTCTGTGCTTAATTTTTGTTACTTTGAGCTTTTTTTCTTGAATGCAATAAATTTGCTGGTATAATATGTTATTTTCGTACTAAAATATTCAACATTTACACCAGAATTTACATTATTCTATTCATGTCAGAAAATTGTGAATGTCTTTTAAAATTAACTGAAAAAACTACTTGCAGGAAAAGTATACTGTTTAAAAACTTTAAAGTTGTGAATCGGGCCAAAAAAGCAATATATTGCAAGAATATTAACATTTTCATTAAATGGTCATTTCTAATTTTTGATGTTGTTTATTCAGTTTCTTAGGTTTGAAGGTTTTTTTAAAAGATTGTAACTAATAAAATACTAATAAAGATTATTTATAGTTGTTTTATGTCATATTAATATTTTTTGTCATTGGAAGAATTCGTTGTTGATCATAGATCTTACATAGTCTCTGTTCAATTTGTTTTCAAATTTTGTAGAATGGGGTTGATTTAGAGGTTGAAATGTTTTATAGACACCTGTTTATTTTGGAAGACTGAGTGCTAACTTTGAGGTTTCTGTTAGTTGTTTGGTTACTGTCTCATCAACTCATACCCCATATTCACTTTATACATACATATACCATACCCTTTAGCTATTTTGAACCAGCTTAGTCTTCAAGTGTGTTAAAAATTATCACAATTGAATGACGGATTCAATTTATATTTTATCAATGTCTATTTGAAAATAAAATTGAATTCCCTAGATTCCCTAAGTTGCATTGAGCAACTTGCAATAAATTAAATAATAGAATGAACAGAAGGCAAAATCACAGGTGACAATAGTGCTAAGAGTTTACCAGTGTACAACATATCTATCTTAATAATTTAAGACTGGCCAGTTGCCAGAGAATTAAGAAAAATCTTTTGTCATATATTTTATTTTAGCCATCAGCTTTGTATTGTAAGATCAGTAAGTTAGTGGACATGACAATCTGAAATATATAAAGCAATATATGTAACGATTTGATATAAATTACTCATTTTCTTATTTTATTTTATTTCATATATATATATATATTCAATAAACATTAGATTTGTAGTCTTTGTCTATTCACATGACCATGATATAAAATAGGTTTCCCTTCTACATGGCTATAAATAAAGGCAATAATAGTATACCGCTGTTTGAAAGTCAAAAATTGATTGATAAAAAAAAAAAAAATCTGGAATACAAAGGAAAACCGAGGGAAGCACATCAACTATAAGAGGAAAAAAATGCAACAACAGAAACACTAAAGTGCAACAAACACAAAAACAGACTACATAAGTTTAAATAGGTTTGCTTTTCTATCCCAAATTCATGTATTTGGTTTTGATGTTATATTGGTTATTCTCATTGGATGTTGTCTAATGCTTAGTCCATTGCTGTGTGTGTTACATTTTAATGTTGTGTCGTTGTTCTCCTCTTATATTTAATGTATTTCCCTCAGTTTTAGTTTGTTATCCCGATTTTGTTTTTTGTCCATAGATTTATGAGTTTTGAACAGCGGTATACTACTGTTGCCTTTATTGGGTCTACACGGCTATAATATTGGTACTGTTTATTACTGTGAATGTCCATTTGATTTATACATTTAGTTTATTATTAAAAATTGATAATGAAAATGTAGAATATTTCAAAGAGACAATAACCTGACAAAAGAACAGAAAACAGCGGAAGGCTACAATTGGGTATCCAACACAGTGAGAAAATCCCACACCCAGAAAGAGGGTTCTGCTAGCCCCTAAACAAAATGTGTTCTTGTTGAAAGTTGACGTCATGCTAAACTCAAAAACATATAATTGAACTATAATTTAAATTCATACAAGACTAACAAAGGCCAGATGCTTGAGACAGACACAAAAATGCGGCGGGGTTAGACATGTTTTGTGAAATTTCAACCCTCCCCATACCTTTTACAAATGAAGAAAAAAATCGCACAGCAATACACACAGTAAAACTCAGTTTAAAAGAAGTCTGAGTCCGATGACAATAGGTAACAAAGGAAACTAAGCAAAATGACAATAATACATACATGAACAAAAGACTACTAGGAGTTAACTGACATGCCAGCTCAAGACATCAATTAAACTGATTGAAAGGTTATGTTCATCATATAAAAAAATCAAAGCACAATCCCTCTTGCTAGTGTTAGTCAAACTCATAAATCGAAAATAAACTTGACAACACCATGGCTAAAACCGAAAAGGACAAACAGACAAACAATAGTACACATGACACAACATAGAAAACTAAAGAATAAACCCCACGAACCCCACCTAAAACTAGGGGATTTACGTGCAAATCGAACAAGTTGAGATCTATAAAGACCAAAAGATCACCATCTAAAAGTGGATAATTAACAACAGGAAATGATAAATCATCTCTTATATCATACATTTTGTATTAAGCTTCCCGTTAAAGATAGATATATCAAGATCCAGAAAAGGCAGGTTTCATTGTTATTATTAACTTTATTTAAAGTCATTTCAACAGGATATATCTCTTTAGTGTACATACTGAAGTCGTCATTATTTACAGCCAATATATCATCCAAATAAGTAAAAGTGTTATTAAATTTTTGTATCAGATGTTGTTTCAATTGGTCTGTGCTGATTTAAGTCATAAATTGTAACTCATAACAATATAAAAACATGTCTGCAATAAGTGGTGCACAGTTAGTCTCCATTGGAATTCAGATAACTTGAAAATATGCGGAATCTCCTTAGCAACAAAAATGTTATCTAATAAAAATCCAAAGGCGATTATAACTTATATAAAAACATATCTCAATTGACAGAGTTCTTTGGTTTGTTGTTACAAAAATAATGACCCAACAGAGTTTGAACATATATATATATTATATATATATATGCATTTTGACTTTGTTTGGTACTCAATCCCCGTTAGATCGATACTTGTGTCATTAGATGCCCGTTATATCGGTACTCTTTGTGTCTTTACATTGCCATTATATTGGTTCTATTTATATCTTTACATGATCATTAGTTTGGTACTTGTTGTATCTTTACATGACCATTCGATTGTTCCTATTTGTACGTGTCTTTACATGCCTACTAGATAGGTACTTGTTATATATTAACATAACAATTATAAGATTGTTACTCGTTGTATCTTTTCATGACCATTATATTGGTGCTTTTGTATCCTTCCACGGTATATAAACTCATCATAGATACAAGAACTAAATACTAGATTGGTTTTTTTTTTGTGGTTTTACATGGTCATTATGTTGGTACTCTTTATATCTTCACATGGCAAGTAGGTTGGTACTATTTGTATCTTTAAACTTTCTGACTTTATAGACCATGCATTAGATTGGTACTTTTCGTGTCTTTACAGCACCATAAGATTTACACTCTATGTGTGTCTGTGTAGCCATTAGTTTAATACTGGTACTCTTTGTATCAGTACATAGCCATTAGATTTGTCCTCTTCATATCTTTCCACGGTAAACAGAAAGCAAAATCACAAACAAAATCAATTCCAAGAAAAATTAAAACAAGGAAAGTCTCTCATCAAATGGCAAAATATAAAGCTCAAACACATCAAATATTATTTGTATCTTGACATGGCCATTCGGTTGATTTTCTTTAATTGAATTTAGAAATAGTCATTAGATTTGGCACTCTTAGTATCTTGACTTGCCATAAGATTGGACTCTTTATCTTGTCATGGTCATTAGGTTGGTATCATTTTTATCTTGACATGGCCATTAGATTGATACTCTTTGTATCCTGATATGGCCATTAGATTTGGCACTTTTTGTATCTTGGCATGGCCATAAGATTGGACTCTTTATCTTTAGATTAGTATCATTTTTATCTTGACATGGCCATTAGATTTGCACTCTTATGATCTTGCCATGACCATGGCCATAAGGTCGGTACTCTTTGACTTTATCTTCACGTGGCCAGTAGATCAATAATACTTGTGTCTTAACATTGCCATTATATTGGTTCTTTGTGTCTCTGCATGATTATAAGGTTAGCACAATGTACTTTTTACTCCTTTGAATGTTTGTTTGATAGGGTGTATTAAGTGCATTTCTTTGTCCATCAAGCAGATTATTATTATTTATATATTTATTTACATATTTACATGATCAATAGATTGGTACTATTTGAATCATAATAAATAAATGGTCATGTCATTGATGGTATCCTTGCATGGGCATTATAATATTACATTTGTACTCTCTCTAGTTTTTACATGATCATTATGTTTGTTCTCTCTGTATTGTAACATGGCCACTAGATTGCTACTATTCGTGTCTTTGTGTGGCCTTTATATTGGTACTCTCTGTATTATTTCATGACAAAAAGTAAAATCACAAAAATACCGAACTCAGAGGAAAATTCAAAACGGAAAGTCCCCAATCAAACGGCAAAATCAAAAGACAAAACACATCAAACGAATGGACAACAACTGTCCCACCCCCGACCCAGTACAGGCATCTTCAAATGCAGAAACTGATGGACTGAACCTGGCTTCACAGCACAAAACCTCTCACCCCCATGACAGTCGCATTTTGCGTGAACAAAACAGACATAATCGGAAAAATAGTCAAAATATAGTTACAGCAGTCATCACTGTGTTACAATCTCAAGACAAACAAACATATACAAAAAACACAAAAATCATCTATCAAATTAAAAAAAAATCCTTTTTTCGCGTGTTTGGCGTCAGAAAATACAAAAGTCACAAAAAAGAAATTTTGTCATTCAATGTCTATTCAAAACAATTATAATTTTACATGAAGAATGGTGGTATGCAGGGTTATAAAATCAAAAGTTATATTAGAATTAATTAAAGAAACAGACCGAGATTAAAAATTATCCAGCAGTTCTTTAGAATTTTGAAGAATCCATGTATGGTTAATACTACTACGTAAATGACATAACTTTGTTGTTTATCGTTCAAAGTATTATCAAATTTATAACAGAACAATAGCATAATGTCATATAATAGAATTATAGACTGGTACTTCTAATATTTGTATCTTCATATGGCCTTTACATTGGTAACTTTGTGTCTATACGTAGTCATTAGATTGGACCGTACTCTTTGGACTTTTATACATGGCCATAAGATTGGTACACTTTGTATCTTTACATGACAATAACAGTGTTATTCTTTTTATCTTAACATTGCCATCATATTGGCATTGTCGGTATTTTAACATGGTCATAATATTGGTACTTTTTGTATCTTTACATGGCCATTAGCTATAGGACAGATCTTCTTTGTATCTTTACATGGTCATTAGATTGGTACAATTTGTGTCTTTACATGACCGTAACATTGTTATTCTTTGTATCTTTACATGACAATAACAGTGTTATTCTTTTTATCTTAACATTGCCATTATATTGGCATTGTCGGTATTTTAACATGGTCATAATATTGGTACTTTTGTATGTTTACATGGTCATTAGATTGATACAATTTGTATCTTTACATGGTCATTAGATTGGTACAATTTGTATCTTTACATGACCATTACATTGTTATTCTTTGTATCTTTACATGACAATAACAGTGTTATTCTTTGTATCTTTACATTGCCATTATATTGGCATTGTCTGTATTTTAACATGGTCATGATATTGGTACTTTTTGTATGATTACATGGCCATTAGCTATAGGACAGATCTTCTTTGTATCTTTACATGGTCATTAGATTTGTACAATTTGTGTCTTTACATGGTCATTAGATTGGTACAATTTGTGTCTTTACATGACCATTACATTGTTATTCTTTGTATATTAACATTGCCATTAGATTGGTATTCAGTCTTTGTCTCTTGACATTTATGGCCATTAGATAACTGAGTTAAATGAGTTCTATTTGTATGTTTACATAGATATAGGAAGATGTGGTGTGAGTGCCAATGAGACAACTCTCCATACAAATAACAATTTAAAAAGTAAACCATTATAGGTTAAAGTACGGCCTTCAACACGGAGCCTTAGCTCACACCGAACAACAAGCTATAAAGGGCCCCAAAATTACTAGTGTAAAACCATTCAAACGGGAAAACCAACGGTCTAATCTATATAAACAAAACGAGAAACGAGAAACACGTATATATTACATAAACAAACGACAACTACTGTACATCAGATTCCTGACTTAGGACAGGTGCAAACATTTGCAGCGGGATTAAACGTTTTAATGGATCCAAACCTTCTCCCTTTTTCTGAAACAATAGCATAACATCACAACAAAGAAAAACATATGATAAAATATCAATTGGCAGACTTAACTCAATCAAAAAACGTATGATTAAACAATGAACGAATAAATTTGATCTGCGATATCTGAATACAAATGCACAGTTAATTAAATATTAGAGACAAACATTCATGACCAAAAAGCTAACAAACAAATTCAAAAACAGGACATGACTGAGAAATATTTAACCAATCAATGTTCACTTTAGAAAAAAAACCGTTTTTTTTATAATCTTGAAGTTTATACAAATGTTGTAAGAATAAGTGAAGATATTACAAATAATCAAAGCTGGTGTACAGACAAGATCCGTATAAATAAAAAATGACAAAAAAGCATTATAAACAGTATCAACAGGTCGAATTAACAAGAAAATACGATTTGAGAGTACTCGCAGTTACTGACAGCTAGTTAAAAGCCAAAACCAATTAATAATAAAAAAATCATGCATCAGAGACTAACCATTATATTGGTACACATTATGTCTTTAATATAAATAAACTCATCATAGATACCAGGACTAAATTTTGTATATACGCCAGACGCGCGTTTCGTCTACAAAAGACTCATCAGTGACGCTCGAATCCAAAAAAGTTAAAAAAAAAAAGCCAAATAAAGTACAAAGTTGAAGAGCATTGAGATCCAAAATTCCTAAAAGTGTTGCCAAATACAGCTAAGGTTATCTATGCATAAATTACGTGTTCATTGGATGGGTACACTTGCTTTGGTCTTTACTTCATCAAGAGAGATTTTAATCCACTTAGCTTCAAATAAACATACATTATTTCGGTGCATTGTAACAATTTATTTTTGGCAAAAGAAAAAAACATGTGAGCGATTCCGGCTCCTATGTAACTCTTGTTTTCCTCCTACTAAGTAAACATGAATTATTTGACACTGGACGTCAAATAAACAATAAATAATAGATTAAGTCTTTGTTAATTTATTGATTTATTATGATAGAGGCACTTATTCTTTTATTTGTCTTTTTTTAATATCACTTTTACTGTCTAGTCTATTTTTTGTGATATCCATTTAACATGTCTTTCTACTTACACATCCCGTCATTGTATTATAGTGCTGTGGTAAATTTTTGTATTCTTGTCTTTCTATTTTGCTAATATGCTTTTTCTATATGCCTTTTGTGTTTCTTTAAATTGTTACATATTTTGTATGTTTTTAAAGAGTGATTAAGATTATAACACAATGTTGATTGTTTTACCCATATTTTTTTTTAACATTTTTACCTATTGTGTTTGTTTGCTTTCTTCACACTTCGTTGTTAATATGATGGAATTTGATGTAACTGTCATGCAAGTGAGAGGTCTAGCTAGCTATAATGCCAGGTTTGGTCCACCATTTTCTTCATGGAAGGGTTTTCTGTGTCGAGTAAGGAATATGACAGTTGTTATCCATTTGTTTGTTGTGTTTGTGCATTTGATTTTGCCATTGATTACGGACTTTCCAATTAGAATTTTCCTCGGAGTTTGGTGGGTTTATTTTGGTGATTTTTAGTGATCTATTTTAAAATAAACATATTACACTCTGAGAACAAAGAGAAAGTGTTACGCAGTTCATTGTCTTAAGAAATTCAGTAAAAGATAAATTCTCATCAAGATGTCACATAAATTTAGTTTTTTTAAAATTTTTATTCTGTATCAGTTGTCACAATCTGTTACGTTTTTGATGTTATAAAAAAATATATCATCTAGAAAATCTAATTTAGGACTGTACGTGTTCACTGCTAGTGATATTAATCAAGATGAAATTTGTAGCTATTTTGTCCTGTTGGTTTGTTTGTTTGGGAAGTGTTCATTTTGTTAACACGGCAAGGATACGCAAAACCATAACTAAAAACGAGGACCCCACAAACCCTACATTGGACGTCGATCAGAATCACAAAAGTAAGTTAACTACAATATATCTACCTTTCTGCATAGTGATACATTTTGGCACAATTATTTTGAATTTGAATTACAGTTTCCTGTGCTCTTCAAATTACCTTTTGGTCCCGTATCATATGTTGCCACTCCAAATTGAGTACTTTTCTTCGGACATTAATAAGCAAAAGTTAGAGCGAGCGTCGCAATTATCATTTCAAATATTTTCTACTTTCAAGAATGAATATATTTTAGAAAGCAATACCTGAATTTGGCGAGTGTGAACTATTTTTTTAACACTAACAAAAAAGTTATTATCCACGAATTGTTGGGGGAGTGATGGCATTTAAAACAAAATTGTTGCTTATATCTAAATACTAGTTAAGCAATAACTTTTTGTTAGGTTTCCAAAATTTTTGAGCTAGCGATTCCGAAGAACTATGAACTAATTTTGGGTGTTCTTTTTATTTTTAATATAATTTAAAAAAAAAAAAAAAAAAAAAAAAAGGTTAATCACATCCATTAGGTACATAAGATTTCTAAACCTTGTTAAATTCGAGATGGTGATCTATTATTCATTTAAGGTACAAATGTTGATGAAGGCTTATTTTCGAATATTTTCAAAAGTATCGTCGAAATCGAGGTGGTGGTCAACTTTTGATTTCAGATTTGAAGCTTGAATGGCTACCGTTTGGGTTAACCGTGAGATTGGCAATTTGTTCATGTCGGTCTTGAATGCATATTTATACAAAATTGCTCATTTTTCATGTTTTAATTAAAGGAGGGGCTCTGGAATTCTACATGCTTTTAAGTTAACAAAACCTATCAAAGTTATGTAAATTCTGTTGATAATTGAACCAGTAGCTTTTAATCTGGAAACTTTAATATAAAAAGTTTCGTCTTCGAGCATCATCGTTGTCATAATGCGCATCTGCATGGAGGTGCAGTAAAATTGGGACCATTACTATCATTCGGCGTAAATTCTGCTGTTGGATTGCAAGTTCCCGAGAGTGTCACCAATCCAGTAGCCGATCCTTCGGCACTGGTTTGGAAATTCTGACATTGTTTAATTGAAATTTGCTGTATCAACTTTTTATATCATTTCAAATTCAAAAACATATCTCCCTCATGCAAAACACTGTTTTCTTATCTTGACATAGCTACATTTAGGTCATTGTTTTGTTTGTTCAGCTATTCAATGTTTATGGTGAGAAGATCTGTTGTAAAAATACATTGCACAACTTTGATCGAATTTAAGTAAAGGTTGAAAACTTTAGAGTTTGACAATTCGTGTAGACACCCGTCTATTGTATCTTAATCTATAAATATGTTATAATTATTAATTTTTGTCATTGAGTTGCTCTCATAAACATATACAAATACGTTATCGTCCGAAGCGCTTTTCGAGATAAACCTTCATCCGACGTTCAAACCCAAATATTTGATTGTAGATCCATGAATGTGCATATGTTTATCAGTAATATTTAGTTTGCTTTTAATTTAATGATAAAAAAAATGAATATTTATACCAATAAAACAATAGTCAAAGATCTAATGACAGTGTTGAATTGGTAACCTTTTAGAATAAGTTTATTTGAAGGAACGATAAGACCGTCTTATTTTAGTTCATATTGACCGATAGTTGTTAACTTCTGTGTCATTGTGTTCTTGTGAAAAGTTGTCTTATTGGCAATTATACAACACCTTTTTTATATTGATACGGGAAACGAGTTAAAGGCCAACGCAAAGTCTGGTGTGGACAATACTATCATTTTCTATGCTTAAATTTAATACCAGTAATAATGAAAAGTTTGCAACTGTTTACTTTCAGACGGTGACTCTAGATATGATTCTGGAAAAGGAAAAGGCAAAGGTCCTGGTCATGCAGGCAAAGGAAAAGGTCATGGCCACACAGGCAAAGGAAAAGGCAAAGGTCATGGCCATGCAGGAAAAGGTAACGGCTATGGTTCTGGCGGAAAGAGTAATGGTCATGGTTATGATGGCAATGGCAAGGGTTATGGTTCTGTCTATGGAGGAAATGGTAAAGGTCATGGTTATGGACTAAATAGCAAAGGATATGGTTATGGAGGAAATGGCAAAGGATATGGTTATGGCTATGTAGGAAATGGTAATGGCTATGGAGGAAAGGGTGAAGGCCATGGTTATGGAGGAAATGGCAAAGGGTATGGTTATGGAGGAAATGGTAAAGGTTATGGAGGAAAGGGTGAAGGTCATGGTTATGGTAACGGATATGGTTACGGAGGAAATGGTAAAGGTTATGGAGGAAAGGGCAAAGGTCATGGTTATGGTAACGGATATGGCTATGTAGGAAATGGTAAAGGTTATGGATATGGAGGAAATGGCGAAGGTCATGGTTATGCAGGAAATGACTATGACTATGGAGGAAATGAAAATGGTCATGGTTACAAAGGAAAGGGTAAAGGTTATGGTTATGGAGGAAAGGGACATGGTGGCTATCGCTATAGAAATGTCAAAGGTTATGGATATGGCAGCATGTATGAATAGAAAAAGACAATAAACACCACTAAAAACCAAGACACTGATAATCCAACATTAAAATAGAGATATAGGAGTACTGGAAAAAAAGACCACATCAAGAATTTTAATTTAGTTAGATTGATACATTGATATAATAAAGATACTGATTAATGATATTGAAAAAATAAAGTATTCCTTTATCTTAAATTTAATTGCTGGTCTTTTGAGTCTATGGCTTCAATTTGCTTTTTTGGTATAGAGATCATAGATGTACCATACAGCGTAAATGATGATGTTACTATGTACCAGGGTGTGAGATTTTCTTAAATGGTCTTCCAGTCTGATTAATCAACTTTACAGTAACTGTATGAACCTTTGAAATACTGTGAACCAAATATGTCAGACAGTTTTCTTACACTGCATTTACAGATTTATATTAGCTTTGATATATTTTTCGTTTTATAACGAGCACCTGATATCAATACCAATATTTGGTGGGATTTGTGTTGATGTTTACTTTTTTATGTCCCATTTACAGGCATTATGTTTTCTGGCTGTGCATTCGTCTGTCCATCCTGTTTTAGGTTAAAGTTTTTGGTCAAGGTAGTTATTGAAGAAGTTGAAGTCCAATCAACTTGAAACTTAGTACACATGTTCCTTATGATTATGATTTCCCCCATTTTCACGGTCCATTGAACATAGAAAATGATAGTGCAGATGGGGCATCTGTGTACTAGAGACACATTCTTGATTTGTAGTGTTTTAAGACTTGTATTTTTTATACTTTTTTGCCATGTTTTTTTCAGTCTTTTTTTTACTTATAGTCTTTATTCTCTATTTGGTGTCCTTCTTCTCTTCTCTTGAAACAAAGTTGTCAGGAAAACATCCTGGATTTAGAATTTATAAAAATTAGAAGATGTGGTATTCACCAATGTTGACCTAAGTTTGCAGTTTTCGGACACAAGACACCACATGTACAAGCAGTCTGCTTTAAATGCTGTGTTCACTATTGACTTTTCAAACTTAATTTTTTAGATAATGGTGTATGTGTTTTCTTCCACACATGGGTTTTGTTTGCCCACTTTATACCTTCTCAAATTCAGAAGCCTTTACTTTGTCCCTGTGCCTGTGTCCTTATAAAGATGAAAAACACAAAAAGTGGTAGATTATTGTTTACTTGGGGTCAATAGCTATAGGTCAAAGTTCAATGTCACTGTTACTTTACATAGAAAATAGTAGTTTATTGATGGAAACTTGTTTTTCCTTTACCTGGTTGGAAACTTTTTAGCTGATAGAAAATATAGATGGGAGTAACCTAGTATTTATTTTGGGGTCGATTTGAGTTAGAATTATGTTCCTCGTTTTATTGAAAAATGGCACTTTAGTTTGATTTCATGTGAGGACTTTAAAAAACTGAATTTAAAACCCTTTTAAATTTTTATATGTGGCTAAACCAAAAAGAAATGGAGGTAAAGATTGGTTTATTATTTCCATTTTGTTGTTGAGGAGTTGGTTCCTGGTTAAATTGAAATTTGCACTTTATTGAATAGAGAATGGAAACAGGGGGTTTATGAAAGAGACAACAACCACACAGCAGAAAACAAGCAAAGGCAGACAATGGGTCTCCAACACCGTGAGAAAATCCTGTCTTGAGGCTGGCTTCAGCTGGCCCCTAAACAATAATGTATACAGGGAAATAGAAGCTACACTAAACTTTGAAACATATAAATGAACCAAAAATTAAAAAAAAACACACTGGATTTAGAAAGACTAGAGATTTCTGACTAGAGACAGGCATAAAGATGGGCGGGGTTAAACATATAAAAATGTCAAATTCTGTGAAAACTTGAGAGAATGCTTGATTCAATGCCTTTAAATATGAATTTGCTGTTCTCATGACAATATGGAGCCCAATATAGGTTTTGTTGCTTTAACTATTACATAAGTAAATGTAATAAATCCTGGTTTATTTTTCTCTGACAGGCAGATACCCAAAAAAAAATTTAACATTTCAATGTTTAGAATTTTATTGTGTATAGTAAGTCAGATTTTCACATGGACGGAAAACTCAGATATAAAAACAGATATTCAATAACTTAGACAATAAAAGTTTACAACAAATTATACAAAAATAACAATTTCATCTCATCTACCTTGAAGAAAACCAAAGCATTAATAAGTAATTAGAGTAAAATTTTAAATTTTCAGACAAAAGTTTGACATTTCAAAAATACAAAATACTTTTGTCAGTTTTGTTTAATGTATATATAGAAAAAATAAATTATAATCAGAATTAAATTACTCTGTAATATCTTCTCCTCTTTTCATGAATGTCAAACTGGAGTTCAAAGTTTTAATATTAAATATCAGTAGTCAATAACTCCAATAGAGTAGATTTGGAATGGTTTTTTTCTCAGAGCAAATAAATTAAATTTCATACATATATCTAAGAACTTTCATAGTGTTAAACTTGTGTATGACAAAGAGGACATGTTTGACGATTAGAAATTTCTGTTTCATAAGCTCGATGTTTGCATGCGCTACACATCCAAAATTGGTATTCCATCAGTGGCCTTCCTGTAACAATGCATGTTGGGAATTTTGTATCACAATTTGGACAAACTGTGCACCTGAAAAATAATATCAATATAATTTAAGGAAGCTGGCTTGTCATGTTTTGGAATTTTGGTCAGATTTTCGGAATCCTCTGTTTTTATCCATTTGAATGCATTAACAAATTTTCCCCGGTGACCCCCATTTTTCTTTCTATAATTCTTTTACATGTATAATGATAAGCTGTCTGTTAAAAACTTTTAAAATTTTAATTACTTTTTAATAGTTTTTGAGGACTTTAACTTGTCAATAATAAAGCTATGAAAAGTCAAGAGAGAACATTTTCCTGCCAAAATTTCAATGGCTAATATATAGAAAACGAGCACGGTGACCTCTATATTTTTTTTGCTCTTTGGATTCCTTTCTTAGTCCCCTATCAATATAAACTAGTGTTTTGAAAAGTTAATTACTTTGAAACTGAGAAGTGAACTCCCTTAAAAGAAACTCATGCATACAAGATAATTGATGCATTGGTTTATATAAGATATATTTTCATGGTGAACACTTAAAGCTGTACTACATAAAAAGACCATGTTGTAATCTTAGATGTCTTTCAGTTATTCATGTTGTTGGGTTGCTTTGTCATTTCCCCTTAAAATTTTACAGTAACCTTTTTGATGTCCAGTAATGGTGGAAAAATAGCGATAATGTGTATCAAAATAGCTATAATGTGTATGAAAATAGTGATAAGGTGTATTGTTTAAACTTACCAATCAGGTATACTTGTAGCACAGCTAGTACATTCTACTTTGTTAGCTCTGTTATCTTTAGGACTGTGTCTACAAACATATACATACAACCATCAAGCTTCAGTTAGGCATTATTAAACCATTTGTTCTTCTTCACAATTGGTAATTTGTACCATGTCAGGAATATAACAATTGTTTTCCATTGGTTTGATGTGTTTGAGCTTTTGATTTTGCCATTTGATAAGGGACTTAACATTTTGAATTTTTCTTGGAGTTCGGTATTTTTTTTATTTTCCTTTTGTCTGTATTGTAGATTATAGTCCAATATCACATTTGTTTCTGTTAATTATTGAGAATAAAATGTAATATAACTCACTTTATTTGGTACACATAGGACTGATTTTTGTCATATCATTAAGTACCAAATTAAAGCTCTATAATTGACACTCTGTTTGTAGTCAGGCAACAAAGAACAGTGTTTTAATTAATGTTCACTTGTTATTTTGTCCATTACTGATCTATCACATATCAAGTAGATTCATATCAGATACATAAAATATGTGAGTGTGTTTATTGTGTATTTGCTACTATTTAAATGTAGTTGGCATTATAAATTGTAAACTAACAAATGAACGACGGGCAGGAAGCCTGTAAAACTTGGTTGATTTAAAACTGTTTTCCTTTTATAAAAAATTTCTATTTTTGAACCACTTGACCGATTTCCAAAATTTTGGCCCCTTGAATCTCTTTTTTTTTTTGGTGCTCTTTCATTATTTTCTGCACTTTCTCAATACTTCATATTTTGGCTGATCTCCCTACTATTGTTATTCATACCTAGTAAATATTTCCAGAGCTAGTTCTTCATATGGATTTCTCTGTTCAGGTGTTAATGTTTCTAACGTTTCCAGTTTTATAAAAGCTTTAGAACACATTCCGAAGGCTTTGTTTGCCGTGGCTGCCAAAGCTGAAATTAAAAAAATTATGATATGAAATTTAACATCGTCACAATTTTCCTTTTCATAATCTAAAGAATCATGGGTCATTTCATTGTTTGTACCCCAAAATGAAAACAATGTCACGTCATTGGTTGAATTCTATTGTTTTGGAACTTTTCAACCAGTCATGACGTTTTGGTGTACACTTTTGAAAATATTACCCAGAATGCATTAGATTTTGAAACGGTGAACTGGTAATAACATTAGTATAACATTATACAAATACTGTCAATTGATATATTTGGTTTAATTGCCATTTGAAAAACTAAAATATCAGTTTTTCAAAAGTTTTTCAAAAGTCAATTAAACCACTTATTAACGAAAACTGATATTTATTGAGGCCAACAGTACAACATAAGAACAAAAAACTATAAATATCATTTGAAAAAGGCTAAAAGCTTCAGATGGATTATGTAACTTATCAACCATAACATTTACACAAAGTTAATACATCTGTGACATACATCTAAGTTAACGGTATTCTAGGGATTCACTGTTTTAGAACATAATCAATAAATAAGAAGTTATTCAGGTAAAACAAAATCATTTGACAAACATCTTAGTTAACGCTAGTCTAGGGATTCACTGTTTTAGAACATAATCAATAAATAAGAAGTTATTCAGGTAAAACAAAATCATTTGACAAACATCTTAGTTAACGGTTCTAAGGATTCACTGTTTTAGAACATTATCAATAAATGAGAAGTTATTCGTGTAAAACAAAATCATTTTAGCATAATAATAGTCACTTTCTTGATTGAAATTGACAATAAAGGTATTTGCTATAAGTTCAATTATCTTGAAAAAGAACTTCCTCAAGCAAAAATAAAATGAGACAAGTACATTTGAGCTCTTTTGATAATAATGGTAAGTTTTTTAGAATCCACCAGAATATTTAATGGGGAAACTGCCAAAATTAAATCTGCCAATTTTTTTCGTATACTTTGATGCCCCTCAGTCTTGAAAAATAAAACCCAAGAAAAAACTTGATATATAGAAACTTCATATTCTCACTATTGATAAAACCTTCCTGTTGATTGATTGTTGGTATTTTAATACCACTTTTGAGCTAGTTTGTGGCCACCAGATTTTATTGGTGGAGGAAGCCTGAGTGCTGGGAGAAATCCATGGACCTTTGATGTAAAACTGACAATCCTAGTCACATAAGATTGGAATTGAGTGCACCTGCACGAGTGGGGTTTGAAATCACAACCTCAGTGCTGACTAGCTAGTGATTACAGTGGTATAACAACTAAGACCAATTGGCCACCAAGGCCCCATACTCCAGATAAAACCTACCTAACAATGAATAAGCGTCACATGGGTCTATGATATCTTCATATTCTCTAAGATACAATGCAGTTTTCATGGCAGCATCAACATAACCTGAAAACCAAAGAAAATAGTTATAAAATATTCATTTGCTTTTAGCTATATTTTGATATTAAAGAAATAATGGGGATTCATTTATGTCTTTATTTGTATCAACTTTTCATAAATTCAGGAAAAATTGCAGTTTTGAAGACACTTAAGTTCATACATAAAATTCTGTATACAAGCCTTAAGGAAATGTGTTGGTTCACTGGATGCACATTAGAATACATGGTTTACTTATATCCATGAAATCCATGAAAATCAGTGCTGAACAAATAATAACGATTCAATAGTAATTCATTTAAGGTAATACCTAACACTACAGGGAGATAACTCAATAGTAATTCATTTAACAAGATGAATATGTTCTTTGATATTTGTTGTGTATTCATGGTAAACATTAAAGTATCTATCATACTTTTCTATCAATTTCAAAAATATAGTAAAACAAGTCAGTACAAAATGTGTGTATCAAATGTGTAATGTTCTAAAATAAAAAATAACCCAAAACCTTCATTTAACTGTCTCTGTGCTAGTAAGTAGAAGTGGTAAGCCTCTGCACCTCTCCATGCATTATCTATAATACTTGTATCTGTTATGGCTGAAGCATCCTCTTCTAAGAATCCTGCTAAAGCTGAAGCCGCCTGTATAACAAAGTTATAAATTATATCTGTTAAACACTTAGTAGTAAATACAACAAAATAATTGGTAATCTTTTGTGTTAGTCGTCCTTGACGATGTTAGTATCAGTCGAGGACACACAGGTTTTTAGTTGATGAGAAAAGTAGACCATTCTATTGTAGTAGACCTATTAAAAGAAGATTAACATATAACCATAAGGATATTAGCCATTAGAGAACTATCCACCAAATTTTAAACAAAGAAGATGTAAGCAATTCTAAACAACCAAACTACTCTGATGTTTACATAGTATACTTAAATAGATTATATTTATTAAGCATTAATAATTGTTTTAGTCTTATCTGAAAAAATTCAAATAGACCTACCATTGCTCCTTTTTTATCCTTGACCTTTGCCCTTGAGGTCATTTTCATCTGTTCATGATAATGTTCTACCAGTAGACCTCCTAGAACATACATCTTCTTGATATGCAGAGGTTTTAATTTCTTCTTTGTCTGCTCATTGGCTAGCTGTTGATAGAAAAAAATAAAACAATACAATTTTGTTATTTTAAAAGACAGGTGAAGTTCGTACATTTTATAGTAATGTAGAGTGGGGCGCCCATATTTGCCGGGGACACAATTTCGCCGTTTTATGATTTTGAGGTGTAAAAACTTCAAAGGATGGCTGAAATGGAAGAAATATGCCGTCAAATTATATTTTTATAACAAATATTTTTTAAACTGAGACAAAATTGCGGAACCTACCGCAAAGGACAGAAAAATGGACAACGATTTTCTGCCATTTTCCTGAATGAAAAACACGATTTTAAAGAAGTATTTCTTAGTACTTCTTTGACTGATTGCCCTAAATTTCAGTTCTTTATGCCTTTGAAATGTCTGCTATTCATCTATAATGAAATTGATTTGATAAATATTGTTTAACATGTTTAAAGCTGCAGTTATTTGGTTTCAAATAGATGTGTAAAAACGGCGAATATGTGTCCCCCATTGACAAAACATCAGGAAATTTCTTACACCCTTTACTCTAACTTTTCAGATGATTATTTTCAAACAAACACGTTTTCAAGCTTAAGAATACTTTTCATTTGAAGTTATCTTCATATAGAAATATCTGTACACTTCAAAAACATATAGACCTGAACATAAACTATGAAAACATGGAAAAATATGGCGAAAATGAGCACCCCACTCTAACAAGATTATTCATTATTGCTGACATTTGAAAAAGTTTTGTATTTGCATATTCTTGCATTTTCCTAATAATTAATATAAAGGATAATATCTATATCTATAAACTGACAGTGATATGTACACCATTGGGAAAATTTTGAAACAAAATAACTTCTGTGTGAAAAATTCCAAAAATTCCAATTTGCTGTCGCAATTTTTTTTAGCAATAATTAGCAAACACATTCACCATGTTAGATTTTACAATTTAATTATGATATAAACAAATTATGTCTATGGGACAGCAACACATAAACCAAAAAAGATGTTTTTATAATGTATGATATCACCAAGAATGCTGAAGTGGAGTTAAACACCAACAGTCAATCGGTGTCTACAGAATTTACATTTTAATAAGCAATAGATATCAGAAAATAAAGCATGTTTGATTTTACATTTAAAATTAATGAACAGCTGTGCCATGAGCACATGATATGCCAGTCACATTTTCGAAGAATAAAATTTGATTACTTCACAATGTCATATTAGAAATTTATGAAAAGGGAGCTTACATCAATAGTTATAAACAATTCCCCAATTGCTGAAGCATTTTTGAGATATTGTTCGAAACCCCACAACTCTGAAACGTAAAATTTAAAATTTATAAAAAAAAAAGAAAGGGAGCTCATGTCAATAGATATAAACAATTTACCAAAACAATCCGAAATCTGTCAACCCTATAGAGACCATCCAAGATATCAAAGAGACAGCAATGCAACAACAAAAAGAAGATTTTGCGCATATGTTACTTACTTTAAATAATAATTTAGCAGCTCCAAAGTAGTGTCAAGCCTTTCTATACAACTCTATAGCATTGACAAACTTAATTTGAACAATAATTTAGCAGCCTCCAGGTAGTGCCCAGCCTTCCTATACAACTCTATAACATTGACAAACTTACTTTGAACAATAATTTAGCAGCCTCCAGGTAGTGTCCAGCCTTCCTATACAACTCTATAGCATTGACCACTTTGTTTTTCTCCAGTAGATGTTGAGCATACTTAGCCAGGAGAGAGTCTATCTCCCGCACATTATGTGTCTTAGCCAGTTCTATAGCTTGATTCCATTGGTTAAGGTGGACACAGCAATCTATAGCTTTCTTTATATGGTTACACTGAAACATATGACAAAATATCATTATGTATGATTGTATTGTTTGATATTAGTGACAATGTTGATGTTGGTTAAAGTTTGAGGTATTGAAACTGAATAAAAAAAAAAACTTTTATATTAAACTTTTAAAGGAAAAATGATTTACTATAAAAACTGAAGTACCATGATACTTTCTAAGGGTTTATTTCAATTCTATATATTTTTTTGGTCGCTCATCCAAAATTCTTTTAAAATACATAGTTTAAAATATATAAATGTTTGGTCTAGTGCTATTCTGTTTATTAGTAAGGCTTTCTTAATTGTTTAACTTTAGCATATCTGTCTGATGAATCAAGTAAGCTCATTTAGCAGTTTAAGCGTTCAGATTTCTAATATATTTTTGAGAATTGGTCTGTGAACATTTTCAGTCATGAAATTAAAAAAAGGCCGTAAATGTTCTATGTATAAACCAAGTGAGTAAAGAAAAAATTTCCCCTGATATCTGCATTCTGACACATAACCTGAAATAAGCATTAACTGTTTACACATTCTCACATCTACCCTGATATAAGCATAAACTGTTTACACATTCTGACACTTACCCTGATGTAAGCATTAACTGCTTGCTCACACATTCCAACAGTAACAAACATGGCTGCTATTTCCTAAAGAAAAATACAATACATGATCATTACAACACTATTTTTAGCAGTTATTTCAATTGCTTAATCATAAAATGTACATTAAACTGTCTTAGATTTTTCCAATACAGCACTGTTACTTAGACTTATAAACAATCCTCAAAGGTCTCTAAATTATTTCATTTTGCACGCGTCCAATTAACCTTTCTGGAATTACCATTAGAAGAGCTGATTACTGGACTGATGATACCAAATCAAGATTATCCAATTAAAGTATGTACTTTAAAGATGCAAATATCAATTTATATGGCTAGTAAAAAGTGTAGTTGCTACAATATGGATATTAAACAAAATCACTCGACAAATGAACACACCAAAAATTAATTCCAATTGTCAAACTTTTTAGAAATTGTTTTCTACTTAGTATTAAAACTTACAGGCAGTAGTTTATGATTTTCTGGCAATGCCATCACCATTTTCTCTAACCCCATATAGTCCTCCAACATGTAGTAACATTCTGACAGTCTCTCTTGGTTACGACCTTGAACATAGTAGGTCACAGCTTGTTGCCTAAAAATTAGAACATATTGATATGATTTCTCGACAAACATTGATAGTTAACTACAATAATGTGTCTCTTTTACTTCAGTTGGAATGTTATTTTTAAGTTTTTTGTGTTGAGTTCTCTAGGATATTGATGAAATTTACCAATCTTTCCTTAAAACAGATTCCAAATAGCAGACTGTTAATGAGGCTAGCCACTTCTTTCCACACTATAAAAATATGTAATAAAATAGAGTCATCAAAAATGCCAGCTGATATCTGTTATTTTTTTCCATTAAAAACAAAATTTCATAAATTAGGGTTAAAGTGACCTATTTTCATTTTTGAACTACATCATTAAATATTAAATATCAATTGATAATATGATCATTCCTCTATAACTTGAAGTCATGATTTAAAATAATGAATGTTACCATTTCTGTCTGTCTGCATAGTAATCTCCTATGGCATTCCAAGCTTCCTCTAACTGTACATCATCTCCACCAGAACCAGTCTTTAGTAACTGTACAACACGGAACCAGTCACCTAACTTCTTCCTTAAGCTCACAGCTAGATCTCTAAAATAGGGAGGGAAAAGTTACAGTACAAAAGAATAAACAGAAATAAATTTCCTGGTAAAGGAAGAGCTGAAAAAAAATAATCTTATCCAAGACAGGAAAATAATGAACACTGTTAACCAACTTATTTTTGCAGATACTTTATTTTAAAGTTTAATTTTTCTATCCAATTTCACTGCAATTTAATTTTTTCAATTCTCAAATTTATTAATCATGAAAAATTCCACAATGATTCATATTCCTGTTATCTGATCGAAAAAATAGTTGGTTTATAGTATACTACAAATCAAGATGTAGGAAGAATCTTTATCAAAATTAAAGCCATTTTGTACTCATCTTAAAAATTTGTGATATTTCTTTTGGAAGTAATGATCAAGCTATCATCTATAAACCAAGAAATAGAATGGTGTTTGTTTTGAGCGTAAAATTTGTAATCCTTGACTGATTTACAGCTAATTTAAATTAATTTCCTATGCTTCTAGAGTAAAACTTTGGTGGGGTTGCTCTGCTTGTATAAACATTAATTTAAGCTTTGTTATTAACATTGAAGATTATATATAAGCATATCTTTACCTGAACATATTATATCTAAATTTGATGGACGTTATCCCAATTACAATTGTACAATATACCAACAAATCAAGCAAGCTAACCAACGTCTTGCTTTACATGCATTAGCAAATTAGCTGTAAGTTTTACATCACAAACCTTCTATCCATATCCAGGTACTTCCTCTCTGCCTCCTCAAATCTCCTGAAGTAAGCAGCTACTTCAGCCTGCTTCATATCTTCTCTCTGGAAATATGTGAAACACATTAAATTAATGCATGAAAAAAAAACCTTTAAAACTTTAGTAACCATTTTTGAATGATAAACTTACATGCCATTTTAAACTTTTAAGATCAACAATAATCTATGGTTAGAAGGTCTCACTCTTTATTTATTTTAAAAAATTAATTTAAAATTATAAATGAACTGTCATTGAACCTTATTTCATAAAATGGTCTTTTTTTTACAATGACATCATTTAACTATCTTTCCACATTACCATCATTAAAATCACCTTGAAATAATTTTTGATCTCTTTTTTCAATAGATTTATTCAGGACAAAAAAACAAACTGTACTTTAGACCCAGGGAATGGCAAATTTATTTTACATTCAAAATGAGGCTAATCTTTCAGGTTTTAAACCGGGTGTCTCACATTTTCAACTCACCTGTAGATTACCAAGCCTTTTAACAAACTCTATTCCTTGGTAATCTTTACATCTTACAAAAGCCTGCTCAGCTACTTTTAGATTCAGTTGTTCCAGTGCTGACTCAGCTAAAAGTCTCCTGTTAACAAGAAAAAAAAGTTATTCCTGGAAAATTTGTTTTTTTCTGAACTATGTAAGGCTTGAAAATTATTGTCATTATCTAATGAAATTGGTTACATGGTTTTCTCTCCAGATTAAATACTGTAAAATCAGAAATGTTTGCGATGTTTTTATAATTCGAGCATTGAGAAAAGATAGGTGTCATTAAATCTTGTAAAAAATAGAAACAGTTAATTTGTATGCAACATTGCCTAAAATTGTAAGTTTAACATTTCTGTCAAATGTCCAACAACTACAATGTTTTTTTAAATTATTCAATGTCATGGTAATAGTCATAGTAACCCATTCCCCTCTGAACTGACCTGCTCCCAATAATTTATAACTAAAACATTGCTAAAAACATCCACAAAAGTATTACTAAAGAATTTAATAATAAATGGGGAATGTGTCTATGGGACACTGATGATACCTCGCTTGCATATAACATTATAAAGGGACATAACTCAATGAAGAACAATAAAAGTGATGTAACCAGAATTCAAACTTGATCTGTGTTTTGTTGTATTAAGTATTGTATATAAGATTCATGGCCCACTGTGGGGTATAAATATATTATAGTTCTCTTTTATTCAGAATAAATACAAACCATAGCCTTGGATGAGGATTATCCTCTATAAACTGTTGGGCATCAGCTATACCAACTTTTTCTAACAAATCTCTCGTGTCTCTTAATGACTGAAAAATAATAGTTTGTAAAATATAAAGTTTTCATATAAAAAACATCTGGGTTAATTTTTTTTTTTTATATTTTCCAATTTAAGAATTGACTTAAATTTGGGTACTTTCATAACTTCAATTTACGAAAATATAAATAAGGAGTTGTCTTGAGAATTATACATGTACACATGTACAATTTTCTAAGCGTTCATATCTGACTATTTAATTTTCTATAAAATTATCATCTATATATATATTATCATATGATGAAGAATGTCAGACACCTATTTAAAGCTTTGTTTCAAGTATAGCTGTCATTTGTCAGACCTATACAAAGTCATGTTGTTTGTGTATTTGTGTTGTTTGTAAGCTGCCTCATTGACCTATATCCAATCATCTTTTATTTATATTTTACATCATCTTTAGCCATCAGAAAGAACTATTAATTTTTTTCTATTAATCTTGAACTACATACTTTAATCTCCATTTCTGCCATGCTTTCTTTGGTTGGATTTTCTGGATCCCTCATAATCTCATCCAGAAGGACAGATTTTATCTGTAGATCATTGAAGTTACAGATATAACCACTGCTTAAGATTGGCTCCTGAAAAATATGAACATTACATTATTTATTATCTGTCCAAGATCAACATAGCTTTAGAAGCATCATTTGTACATAAACAATATGTGGAAGAAAGTCATTCTTTATTCAAGGTTTCTCAAAAAATTATAACAAATTTATAAAATTTTCACAGAAAATTCCCTCAAATCATTTCCAGGTTGATTTTCTTTAAATTTTTATCATTTAACTCAGAAATATTTTTTGTTTTTTTATAAAAATTCTCATATTTTTGTTTGATTGTTAATTTTCAAGTAATCTCTTGACATCAAAACTAAAGTTTGCAATAATAAGTTTGCAATTTGAGTGTCTTTTTAGCAATGTGTAAATAATAAAACATGAAGACCAGAATAATGCATTTCCTTGCAGTAATCCAGGATGTCTTTTTATAGTTTTATTCGATAAATGAATACAAGTAGGAGAGATAACTGCATTGTGTTTTAAGCTCCTTTAGCATCAATTGGTTGTTTGATGGTCACAAATTAAGATTAAGTTTACTGGCAACGATTTAGCGGAGCCAGTAAACAGGTATTTGTGACCATCAAATCACCAATTAATGCAATGGGAGCTTAAAATAAAATCTTGTTATCTTCAATCTTATGAAATAGACAGAAAGCAACGTCAATCATATGTTTAAAATCTCCCATACATGGTCTGCACTTGTGTGTACGTTTTCATAGAATCAATTATGAAAATTGGTGACATTATCCAATCAAAATGAACATTACAAACTATGTTGCCAAGGAATGTAGCTCACCTCAGGATCAAGATTTCTAAAGATATACATTCTAGTTTTCTCCATCATAGCAAACAACTCAGGATTATCCTGAAATGAATTGTTTTATTATACTGTAGATATACACTATGTTAAATTATATAAAACACAGAGATATTCTATTTCAACCATTCAAAGAACTCACTGTAAAACTGTCAATGTAGCAGTGTTGTACACAGCATTTTCTGGAGGAAACTTCATTCATGAGTGTATATATTTGTTTATGGCTATAACCTCTTTTCAGAGTGTCTTCCCATTGAAGGGAGTATGTTTAAATGGATTAGTCCTAATTATCAACATCATGAGTAAATAAAACAATCTGCATTTCTTAATCGTCATTTGAAAAATAACTTTAGATTGTTTAAAAAGCAGGCTTGTATTTTGTATAATAATATCATGTTATTCTATACAAATATATCATGCTTTCAAGGGGCATTTTGCCTAACAGCTCTGCAAATTTGTTTACCTAAAAACCAGTATTTTTGGCAAACACTGTGTAAGAGGGATATAAATGTTTAATTCCATGTAATGTATAAATATCCATATTAACCTCAGGATTTTAATTGTAATCAGGTATCCTATGGAGTTTCTGCATGACTGTATAATTGTATGTGTGTAATGGTAACCAGCTGTTCCTCAGTGTCAAATAATCTAGGATCTAAACTAAACTGTAAATAGCCTAATAGTAAACTCTTATTGTATGACAAAATGAATTTCTGGTGTAACAAATCAAATGACACAACCCATGACAAATACAATGGCAAAAAAAAAGAAAATTTCAATATATAAAAAATTATGAAACATTTCTCTCTACCAGTCAAAATACATCATTATTACATTAAGAGGAAATTTATAGCGTACCTCTGCCCATTTCATATCCCAAACATCTTTACGTTCAAACTTCAAATGTTCTCCAACAACTTCTTTTCCGTCAGTATCTGTTATCCTGGTGTCAATGTCAAAGAAGGTCAACACACCACTAATGTCAATAATTGACAAACGACTGAAAAATAATAAACATACTTTTAATCAAACCTATTTAGTCAAAATATTCCTGTTATACAATATCATCCCCCTCTTTAAAAATCAAAATTAATCTTCAGCTTTAAAACTAGACAATATATACACAGAATCTAAATTTGTTGGACTTTTCCATTATATGTAGTTTTTTTAAACTATTAGGCAAGATATAAAATAGCATGCTTAGCATTGATCTTGGTCCAAACACTGTCATCAGATCTAGATACATGTGGTTATACCATGTTTCAAAATAAGTGATTAAGAACCAGGCGATAAATTTAAAATACCCTTACTGAAGTATCTGAAAATATCTTTCCAATCTTTTTTGAAAGTTAACAATAGTCAACAAGAAATAGTATATATATATAATATATATGCCAATACACATAATTAACAGCGCCTGATAAGAAGGATGTAATCTTGGGTATATATTATTTGATTTTCTTTTACCTTGAAGTTGAGTTAAGAGATAACTGATGTGGTCTACAGTTCAAGGCATATTTATGTGTCAGTGACAACATTGGCATGGAGTATCTGTTCAGTGTTCCAGATTCTCTCCCCTGAAATCAAATATAAAACATTAAATTTAATTGATAAAAAAAACAAGCATGTACTATTGTAAACAAATCAATTCTCTTTCTGAAATGCATAACAATGTACATTGTGTTTTTCATAGGACTTTGGAGTGTTTTGTTTTAATATAACATAATATCATTCAAATTTTAGAACTAATGAGCCTCTGGCTTTGTTATTTTTTTTGGTTTTATCTATATGTTTTGGATTTGAGTATGTCTTATGTTTTTCACTGAACTATTACACATTTCCACCTCTTAATGCAGGTTTTTCTCGCTGTGTTGAAGACCCATCGGTGGTCTTTGGCTGTTTGTTTCAGTTAAAATTATTAAAGTAATTTCCTACTCACCACAATCAGTACTTTATCTGAGGAACAGATACAGCATATGGGATCTTCTGTATTCTGAAAGCATAAACAGAAAAATTACAAACGTATCATGCTTATTGGGTTTTTGTTTATTATACATAGAGATGTACATATATAATTAACCTATACCTTGCATTTCCTTTTCTGTGTTAAATTTGGGGGTTTTTTTCATGCAAAAGAATAAAAATTTTCATTTTCATAATGTTGAGATTGAGAAATTCAAACTAGAATTATTTTTTAAGAAAATACTAAATTTCATGGATTTTCAAATTTTGTAGATCTATATTACAGAGTGAGAAGCTTAAATACTGTACACAATTAGTTTGTGTTTTCGATAGAAATATCAAGTGTTAAATGTAAGTTATATTTATTAACCATAATTGAATCAATGAAAAACAATATTTACATAAAATGAACATACAATCACTGTGATTTTTTTTCTCAAAAACACTGACAAAATAAAATTAAGCAATCATAAATACATCTGAAATATTTCTGTGTGTAAAACAACAATGGTATAGGACACATACATTTACATATTTATCTGCTGGGTGTTTTGGATATTACAATATGATGTTGGTATCAAATATAACAATACAAAGGTGTTATTAAACATCAGAACGATCATCAATTCTCAGCTGAAATACCTCACTTTTATTTTCAATCTTCAGAGATGAAGATTGAGTAAAAGGAATTTACTTGGTGCAACTTGAAGATTTTGGAACATATTTTTTTCTTTCTTAATGTACTGAAAGCATGCAAATAATAATTAAACCAGAATTAGCTTCAGGAACAATATGAATACAACAGAATATTTTTTTTTACCAATCTCTTCTGATGGAAACTCTAGAGGCAATAAAAATGAAATAATATTTTTTTCACTTTTTTCAAAATGCATCAATATTTCTTACAAATAAATTGTTTTGAAATCATGCTGAAATAATATTGCTTAAAATTCAATTCTTTTCCATTTTTATAGCTCAAAATGTTATCTGATTCCTTATATCAACATGATATAGAGGTGGTTTATTATGGGAACAAAATATATTTGTTCTTTTTCGATATGACCTTTACTTGAGTCAGTGTAATTTCCCTTGGTGTCCATGTTAAAAGGAAAACTTGTTAATTTTCTTATTTGATAATACTCTACAGTATTTTTCCAAAGGATGTGTATGCCATTATTTCTGAAAAAAATTTAATAATGTATTGCATGACTATGTTGAGTAATTGGTGTCATAAAAAGGAAATTCACAAAAATTAAAACAAATATAACGAACAAATAAAATTCTAGGATGAAGTCTTTTCTTTCAACCAATACCATAAGTTAATTTTATAATAGTGAGTAATATTTTTTGTGGATTAGGAAAAAATTTAATGTTCATGTATTCTAATTTTTTGGGGTATAATCTATTTTCAATATAAACTACGCCTATAAAATGTAAGCTTTGTTAAACACCTAAATTGTGGTTCACCTATATTCATGGAAATAAGTACCCCAAAAATTATATATAATCTACAAAGTTCTACATTAGTTTCCCCAATTTTTTGCTGAACAACATTAAAATGACTAAGAATAGCCCTTATCTACGGACATCAATTGAATATAAACAGTATATACACTATAACGAAATCCATCACCACAATTTAAATTCTTGACAATACCTGGAAGGCTTTGGAGAAATCTACTTCATCTTGGGCTGCACCTCCTGATGGCTGTTCATCTATATGGTGTAATCTGTAAAAGGGGAGACAATCATTATTACACAAGGGAGGTAATTGACACTGTAATGAGTAAGTTTTGGTATCAATAATATTTTGAAGAGATATACAAGTGACACTATTGGATACCAAAAAGATCTTTTAAATATAAGTTAAAGTCTAAACTAAATAAAATGTGAAAGAAAATTACTATATGATGAAAGCATGCAAATTACTGGAACCAATTCAATAGTTATGGACCATTAACATTGAGAAATGTGTCAATAGTAAATAACTACCCATGATGATCTTGCAAAGTAGGTACATAGAAATGTTCAGTGGTTATCATTTGTTGATGTGGTTCATAAATATTTCTTGTTTTTTTATATAGATAAGACAGTTGGTTTTCCTGTTTGAATGGTTTTACACTAGTCATTTTTTTGGGGCGCTCTATAGCTTGCTGTTCGGTATGAGCCAAGGCCATACTTTGACCTATAACGGTTTAACTCTACAAATTATGACTTGGATGGAGAGTTGTCTCATTGGCACTAATACCACATCTTTTTATATCTATATATATGTTGTATACAGAGAATATCTTTTTTAAATATGTACCACATGTTCTATGTTAGTACCAATAGGATATGAAATTCCCAAAACAGATCAAATATGTAGATTAAAATATCAAAAGAGCTTTATTATGATCAGTGTTCTCCCCAGAAATTTTGGATAGCATCACATTTTGCGCAAAAAAAAATAACTGTATTTTTTTTAATGTCATTTGTCGCGTCGCGTTGATGCTCTATTTCCTTTATATGTTTTAGTTTATATTGTTCAATTCATAACTGAGAATACAATTAAACTATAACAACAAAAACAGTTGTTTCAGTTTATGTTTTCTTTATTCAATTATAGTTACAGAATTATTTTTTTCCTCTTGTGCCAAATAAAAAGAAATATGTGCTTTCAGTTACCCAACACTTTTAAAGTCAAATGAATGAATGGTTCATTATAGTGCAACCTGTATATATACAAAACTAAATATCTATTACACAAAATTACACAAAATTAACTATTTTTTTATATTATATTAAGTAAAGATAAAGGAGCAAAAGTAGCAAAAAAAATCAATCAATTTAAAAACTTTTTTTTTATCATGTTTATGAAATTCATTGTTTCATGGCACTCGATGAATTAGTCCTTGTTGTTTCTTATCTTTACATCAAAATGATATGTATTTTTTAAAAGTTATCTAACAAATAGTCTATTAATGCGTAGTTTTCTCTATTGGTATATTTTTTCTGTCTACTGTCTGTCTGTTGTCATTATCGTGAAAATGCGGATTTTTGTCATATCTGGTCTGGTTCCGATCCGTAGTTTACACAAAAATGTGCAATGGCGGCCGTAGAAAAATTTACGAAAATGAGTCCAAGAATAAACATTGTTTGACAAGAGATTGTGAATGAATAAGACGCTTTTAATGCATTAAATGCATTAAACATAAACTTAAGCCAATTATGATCACTTTTTAAAGAAGTATAAAACGTATTTTAGCTCAAAACCAAAATTCTCGCTCTCGTATTACCAGAAGAGAAAGAAAGTATTTTTTGGAGAGTTGCACAAATAAACGATCTTTTAAAAAAAAAAATCTTTTTAATCTTTGAAATTTCGTAATACAAAACATAGATTTCGAATTGTTTTTGTGATTGCATTTTTCCATGTCGAAATTGGTGATTGCAGACACGTGGTATTAGTCATGTCACGAGTGTCAGCTTGGGATTTTCGCATCCAAACAGTTATCACCCTGAGGGCAATTAACACCTGGCTATTTAATCTCTTAATTGCCTTTAGTGTCCGACTTAAGGGGATTACAAATAAAGGTGATATAATTTTTATGATCATAATCGATAATAGATGAAAGTTCAAAATTGAGGACAAGTAAAATAGCATCTTCAAAATAATTATAGCGTCGGGGGAATTATTATAGCATCACGGTGAAAAAATATTTTTTGTTGGTCAATTTTTCGTGTATTGCTGAAAACTTAACATTTTCATGGATATTTGATAAAGATAAATGTTCTGACCTTTCTGTACCTGTCCTTCTCCTTCCTGCTACTTCAAGGGTAGATAACTTCTTAGGATTTTTAAACTGCCATGTGTAGAAGGCTTCTTTTGATCCTGTAATGATGTGGGTCTTCGTCATAGTCAGATAAACAGGATCAATCTCAACATACTTAGAGTCTAGAGGAGTTCCGATGGAATTACACAACACTAAAACATACTGCAAAATAAAACAGGATGAACATCAACATACTTAGAGTCTAGAGGAGTTCCAATGGAATTACACAGTACTAATACATACTGAAAAATAAAAACAGGGTCAATCTCAACATACTTAGAGTCTAGAGGGGTTCCAATGGAATAACACAATATTAACATATACTGGTGAATAATAAACTAGTTAACTTGCTATTTAGTTACAAAATTATAGCTTAAAATTTATGTTGTGTAATCTAAGAAGCATTGTGATGAGTATGGCTTTATGCATAAGTCTAAGCTTGATCAAAGTTCATTTCTTTTCTGATTTATCAACATCTCAATAGTAAGTTCTACTTTTTCTGTATTTCACAGTAAGAAGCATTCAAGCAAAGTAGAGATTCACATGTGGAATCAAGTTATTGATATCAAAGTTCTAAATCTAAGAACAAACCTGGTTGGTTGAATCGTCAGCTTTGGTTGCTAAGCAACAGTAATCTCCACAGGCAGTGATAGCAATCAAATTCCTAACATACTTTACATATTTCTGAAATTAAAATAACAAAATTTCTTTTATTATTATTTTTTTTTAGAATATAATAATTTTATTTAAACATAGTAATAATTGCCCGTTTATGTAAATATAAGAACCTGAATCATAATGCTTCTAAAGCATGAAATATTGGAAATGTTTGAAATGTTTGAACCTGAATGGTTCTATCAAAGGCATGCAATATTTGAAATGTTTGAAATGTTTGAAATGCTTGAAACATTTGAAATGCTTGAAACATTTGAAATGTTTGAAATGTTTGAAATGTTTGTATACTAATTGTATTGTTATAATACCTCTCCATTTTTGGTATCCCAGAATATAACACAATGTTCCACCCTCTCTGGTTTGGTGAAGGAATATACCACAGTATTAGAACAATATCCCCACTGAAATACACAAACAGAATATAACACAATGTTCCACCCTCTCTGGTTTGGTGAAGGAATATACCACAGTATCAGAACAATATCCCCACTGAAATACACAAACAGCATATTTCTTTGTTCCATAAGCATAGATAACATATTAAATATTAAATTCTAATAATAAATTAAAATTAAATTTTCTGATGTAATGTTATGCCACCTATAAACAATCTTTTAAATATTTGACTGTGACAAACAGTGTCCACAATAATTCAATTCAAGAAGTTAGTAATTTTGTGCTTGGAAAATGTCATTCATAGGTTACTGGCAACATTTTTTGACTATTGTGTAATATCATAATGGCCCAAAATTTAATACATTTGCTGATAATCTTTCTGCAGCCTTCAGATGTAGCTATGGTAACACAAGTTTATAATAGACAAATCAAGTCTCCAGGAACACTTATGACATGTTTTAATTTGGTGTACCCAAAAGATGTATATTTTGGTTCATTTATGTTTCCAGGTTGCTGTTTTGTTAAAGTTTACTATGTATCATCCTCTCAATTGTATATTCAAGTATCAATTCTTAAAATTAAAAGTGTAAACAGAAAAGTTTATTATTTCATGTTCTAAACATTAATTTTATAGTTCTTTTGAAGCTCTTAATTATAAATTACCTTATAATCTGGTCTTATGTTAGCAAAGTAAATAAAGCTGTCGACAGCTAAAGCTATACGTAAACTTCCACCTTCCCATGAACATGAGGCTATCTGTTTACCTGGTACCTTCAGTGTCCTCAAATGCTGGAAGATAATGTACAGATTCTTAAATAAAATTTGATCTCAGAATACTTTAATATTACAATATGCTCCTAAAATTTGAATTTATGGGTCTTTATTTCTGTATGTATGTTTAAGATGTTTCTATTATTTTCTATTCTGCGAGTGGATTAAATCAGATTCAAATTCACACCCAAAACTTTTTATGATGTATTTTCACCTGCTAATTGTATATAATAAGCATACAATATACAAAAGAATGAGGCTGTAGAGAAAATCTTTTGAAAGACCTATTCTACCAACAATGGATTACAAGTGAATTTGTTTAAAGGAAAGTAACTGTTACCCTAGACCTACTGATATCCCTAGTTTCTGCTGAATTGAGTTACTGGATTCTTGACTTATAACTGACTGCAGTTCTTAGTGACTTTTACAATCAAAAAGCCTTCATTTACTGTCTTGTCACAATTAAAGCTATGATTAATTGTGATAATGCCATTTATCTTATTCATGTATGTGTCTGTCCCAAGTCAGGAGCCTGAAATTCAGTGGTTGTTGTTTGTTGATGTGTTACATATTTGTTCTTTCTTTATTGTTTTGTACATAAATTAGGCCGTTAGTTATTTCATTTGAATTGTTTTACATTTGTCATTTCAGGGCCTTTTATAGCTGACTATGCTGTATGGGTTTTGCTCATGTTTGAAGCCATACAGTGACCTATAGTTGTTAATTTCTGTGTTATTCTGTCTCTTGTGGAAAGTTGTCTCATTGGCAATCATATCACATCTTCTTTTTTATACTATCTTAAAATCAAGCTAGAAAAAGAGGCCATGTTGTGTTACTGTGCAATATTTCCCTTCCAATAACAAGAACAAAATCAATGTGTACTTACCTCACCAAATGGAGCATAGAACTGGACCACATTGACCTCTTTATCTTGTCCCATTGCTCTCTGTGACCCAGCCACTGCTAACACAGAACCAGTATGGTTCCAGGCTATCTGTTGCACCTGCATACCTGTGTCTATCAGTACTGGATCTAAACAATTAAAACACAAGTTACCTCCCATTGAATTGAAATTATGATTTAATAGTAAATATGACAGTTTATAATAGTAGGATTCAAGGTACATATAAATATTTTTGGTAAAAAAAATTAACAGGACAGAATTCTTAAAGATAATTTTACGTTGTATTTTACATTTTTAATTATTTGTTTGGAACATTTCCTGAAATTGCTATAAATCATCTTGCATAGTTGTCTTTTGTTTTACAATCGCAATAATAAAGTAACAATAATTATGAAGCTAAATTAGTAAAAGTATATACGAAAATAACTTTTTATTTTTTATCATTTCTGATACTTTCGATTTATAAATGTATCCAAATATTCCTTTGAAATCAACATTTATGCTGCAACCTTATGACTAAATTTTAATATTGGCTGGATTTATGATTCTCAGTCTCATGTTTTGTTGACTTACTTTCATCTAGTTCACTTCTCATGATCTGACATCTACCAGAATCAAAACAGATAGCCAGACTTGGACAGTTAGGTTCTACATAGCCATGTACACCATTGTACCACTGTAATCCTGCAATGCGTAGGGCCCCAGACACACCAGACAGACAATAAACTTGTACCTTAGACTGAAAACATAAAATATATATACAATAAGGTAGTTAATGTAAAGGTCCCAGACACACCAGACGAGTTTTGAAACAATAAAATAGTCAATTTCATGACACATAATTAGAAGACTTACAAACAAATGCAACAATATACAATAAACGATATATCTGATTTAACTTGACTTTCAATGGAGAAACCATAAATTTTGCTGTGTTACACAATGAACAATATTCTATTCTAATGTGTCAAAACATAAAATAAAGTAAAACAAACTGTATACTTACAATAAAGTTTCCAGTGTTGTCATAAATATGTACCTCTCCATTTGTCATACCAAACAACAAAATCTTCCCATCAGCAGACCACTGAAAAACAATACAGCATGATTTGTAATATTTGTCATATCAAAAACCAAATTTCCCATCAATTGACCACTAAAGTATGAAAAAAATAAAAAAGATAGCACACAAAACTTAAGTTGCCAACACTGATGTCCACATCTCCTTTAATTCATATGTATAATCCATCTTATTTGATTTACAGTGAATACAATGTAAAGTGGTAATATTTCAAGAGGTTAAATTGTGTGGCTTTAATGGCAAAATCTGTTGGCATGTTTTTATTTACAGTTTCTTTTAGCAACTTTTTCTATATTACCAATTAATAAAATTTTCTCAATATGATCTAAATCTGGAATTTGAAGCAAATAAACAACACATAAAATATTTTCGCTTTTCATTAGAAACAGAATTAAGTTAGTTACTTCAGTATTATTAAATTAGTCTCAGTATATAAAAATTGATCCCATAGCTGTTGAACTTAAATATTTTAATTATGGCACTTACAGCAACATGAGCTAGCTGTTGTCCCTTTAATTCTTTGCCCCATATCCTGTTACCATCTACAGATCCTACTATGACGGCACCTGTAAATAAATTATAGAGTGTTTTATAACTTTAGAGAGTGGAGAAATATTGTACTGCATGAGATATGTTTGTAAAACAGCTGGAAAGTCAATCTCGACTTATCTTTTTCAATGACAAAATATATGTAACAAGGAAATAAATATGAACTGTATGAAATGAAATCACTTTCCTTTAATTTATTAAATTCAACCATCTGTCATTCTGTTCATGTTCATAATTAGCTTTCAAAAAGATACCTTATAAATTAAGTGTGTCCTCAGCACTTTTATAAAATAAATAAATAAATGATCAAACCCAAAATTTGTTGATGTTTTTATTTTTCTAAAATTAGTATACAAACCATCTTCATAAACAATACATATTTTCTGTCCATCAGCGTTCCATCCCATACTACGTACAACAGACTTATTCCTATTGTTGATCATCTCTTCATACCACATTCCTACAACAATATTATAAAGGGACATAATTCAAGAACGATAAAAGCTAATGGTTAAGGATGTTCGCTACTCTGTTTCAAAATAACAAGCTTTTTAAAAGACGATTATAAATTGATAGTATATAAATAAAGAAACTAGAAAAGCCGAAAAAATTTAGGGGTCCGTGTGCTTGTTTTCGAGATATATGCCATTGAAAATTTGGCGGGAAAAATCTCTCTCTAGATTTTTCATACAGTTAACATTGTCATCATTTATCATTCAAAAACAATGAAAAAGTAACAAGGATTTTGTAAGATTTTCAAATATGACTTATAAAACTATATGTAATAAAATTATGAAAAGATAAATGGGGCTTAATGGGCAAAATTTTTAATGGGCACTAGATGGATAAAACCAGAGGATTTCGAATATCTGACATAAATTAAAAAACATGAGGAGCAAAGTTCTTTAGATAAATAGAATCCGTTACAGGTGCACAAGCATTGAAAACATATACTGTAGATTCATTAATATTTGTTGGATACTAATTTTCATGGATTTTGGGGTACAGGTGAACCACGAAATTAAATGATCAACAAACATGTAAGTTTTGCTTAATCCATGAAAATTGATAACCACGAAAATAAATGAAACCAAAGTACACTTTTCAGATTGATACATTCATGATTGTAATGAATTAACTTTTTATACAGTAATTTTAAAAAATTCACTCAATAAATAACAATTAATTCAGGGATATTTTTGCATATATGACATGTATGATATTATACATAATTCCAAAATAAGGGAAACCTTCCACTGCCCTAAAATTGTCACATTTACAAAATAAATTGCAGAATTTTATATTTTACTTTTTTTACTTTTAATACGTCTTCTGGTTGGCTGAAAGTTTATGTCTATATTATGATAGAAGTGCTTTTGAAATGTGACCATGACATCATCCTGAATTTTTATGAAATCCCAAGCTTAAAAACACCCGATCCCGGAGTCCCAATAAAGGTCCTATCTTCCCTCATATATATATAAAAGCATCTGCATTATTTGTGAAAGTAAAAGGTAATTACTTCATAACAATAATAACAATAATAAGCCTTATATCAAATTTAGTCGTTTGTTTTCCCTTTTGAATTATTTCACATTTTCCATGTCAGGACCTTCTATAAGATATAAGAAGATGTGGTATGAGTGCCAATGAGACAACTCTCTCATCCAAGTCACAATTTAAAAAGGTCAAAGTATGATCTTCAACAAAGAGCCTTGGCTCAAAACAAACATCAAGCTTTAAAGAGCCCCAAAATTGACATGTGTAAAACCATTCAAACAGGAAAACCAACAATCTAATTTATATAAAGAATGAGAAATGAGAAACACTATTGAACCGCATCAACAAACAACAACTACTGAAAATCAGATTCCTGACTAAGGACACATGCAAAAAAATGCAGCAGGTTTAAACGTTTTAATAGGTACCAACTTTCGCCAATATCTGAAACAATAGTATAACATCACAACATAAAAAAGACACACTGTAAAATATCAATAGAAATGGCTCAACTCAATCAAAAGACATATTTACACAAGGGAATATACACCATGTAAACTGAACAAAAAAAATTGATCTATAACACAACTGTAAATACAAAATCAGTAAAATAAGGGTTATATACGGTGGTCGGTTAAGGCCATTTCACATTTCTGCCTTTCATATTTTATAGGGAGAAAACAGGAAAGCTGAAACGAGAAAATACAAAGTCGAACGACTTCTTGATTTCGCCCTATAAAATATGAAAGGCGAAAATACTAAGTTGACTACCCCTTTTCGCGTTTCTACGATATGCATGTTCTTATAACGTAACATTTTAAATATGATTGGAGACAAGACTACAAAGTATAAATCATTCAAATGATTGTCATATAAATTTCATATTTGTGACGTATTTTAAATATTTTTATAAATTAAACAATTTCTTTACATTATTTGTAGACAATTACTGAACAAATTTAAAAGCAGATGCATTTGTATAAAATGCCTTTGAATATATAATTTTCTGGAACTTTTAGTTTGAACATTTTAAAATAAATAAAATTAATCATTATTATCACCATGGTTACTTAAAATACATAATCTTTCATTTAATGCTCTTGTTGTGAATCTAAATATTTTAATATTTAAATTAGCTTGTGTGAAAAAAAGTTTAAAAATTTAATAAATTGTGGAGATTAGACTTTTGTCCATTCAAACTTGGGACGGTTTCGCCAAGCTATCCTAAGACCTGTTATAAGATACTAGAATATCTTATGACATGTCTTATGATCCTCTTAGGACTATCTAAGACCTCGCCTCAAAACTGTCGTAGGTTGATCTTAGCAAAGATATCCTAAGCCTGTCGCATGTTCTTTTAATTTAAACAAAAGGTAAATTTGTTCATCTACAGGAGACACCAAGGCACAAGGGATATACTGTTGAATGTGGTAGACAATAACAACAATCCTCCCCGTGTCAGAACCAGATGAACAAAACAAATAGAGAAACTCAATCTGGTCAATCAACAAATATATTTTAAAATGTCCAAAATATGATTTCAAGCAAATTGTATACTCAAAGGCATTTTAATACAAATGCATCTGTTTTTAAATTTATTTAGTAATAATAATAATAATAATAATAATATTAATAATAATAAAAATAATAATAATATAATAATACTAAAATCTTTATTTAAAGATAGTAACTCATTTGGATTAAACAAATTTTAAATATTATAAAGGCTCTCTAAATACAATATCAACTACATGACTAAAACATAATTAATCTACTAATATACACATGTAAACAATAGATGTATATATCCAATTATATTTTAAATGCGATGTTATAATAACATGCATATCGTAACCAGGTGCTCCGCAGGGCGCAGCTTTATACGACCGCAGAGGTCGAACCCTGAACAGTTGGGGCAAGTATGGACAAAACATTCAAGCATGATACAGCTCTGAATTTGGATTGTGATCAAATTTTTGACATTACATGGTTTTTTTTTACACAAAACAAATGCCAAGATTTTACAAATCAATTAAAGATTTCTTCTTCAAACTTTTTAAATCTAAAATTAAATAGTTGACACAGCATAGGTTTCGGACACAGAATGAATGTGGTCTAATGAACTTAAAAGGTTTTTTTTGCCTTTGAGCAAATCACTATGCTGTTGAATATTAATCCTCTCAAAAAAATGTTTGAAGAAATTTTCTTTTTATTTATGAAATCTGAAATGAGAAAAATTTAACCCCCCCCCCCCCTTTTTTTTCACATCCCCGTTTCCCTTTTTCAAAACTGATATCAATTCAAATTTCTAATGGAGTTTGCAACAATAACTACTCATTTAAATACATCATAAAATATTAAGATGTAAAAAAACTGCTTGTTATCACTGAATGGTAAAGATTATTTAAATTTATCAGTTGGTAGTAAAAAGTGTATATACATTGTATATTGTATATAACAAAGATTTAAGTTGATTCTGGACAAAGAAAGATAACTCCAATTAAAAAAAATTCTTGTTATTGCACAAATAGGATATTTCTTGCTTACTATTCTGGACAAAGAAAGATAACTCTAATTAAAAAAAAAATTTGCTATTTCACAATATTGTGCAATTAGATATTTCTTGCCATTGCACAATACTGTGCAATTGAAAAGACTTGCTATTGCACAATACTTAATATAATAATTTTAGATCCTGATTTGGACCAACTTGAAAACTGGGCCCATAATCAAAAATCTAAGTACATGTTTAGATTCAGCATATCAAAGAGGCCCAAGAATTCAATTTTTGTTAAAATCAAACTTAGTTTAATTTTGGACCCTTTGGACTTTAATGTAGAATTTGAAATTTGAAAACAGGACCAAAAATGAAGAATCTACATACACAGTTAGATTTGGCATATCAAAGAACCCCAAGGATTCAATTTTTGATGAAATCAAACAAAGTTTAATTTTGGACCCTTTGGACCTTAATGTAGACCAATTTGAAAACTGGACCAAAAAAACTTCAATAATCAAGAATCTAAGTACATTTTTAGATTCAACATATCAAAGAACCCAACCGATTCATTTTTTGTCAAAATCAAACTAAGTTTAATTTTGGACCCTTTGGACCTTAATGTAGACCAATTTGAAAACGGGACCAAAAGTTGAGAATCTACATATACAGTTAGATTCGGCATATCAAAGAACCCCAATTATTCAATTTTGATGAAATCAAACAAAGTTTAATTTTGGACCCTTTGGGCCCCTTTTTCCTAAACTGTTGGGACCAAAACTCCCAAAATCAATACCAACCTTCCTTTTATGGTCATAAGCCTTGTGTTTAAATTTCATAGATTTGTATTTACTTATACTAACATTATAGTGCGAAAACCAAGAAAAATGCTTATTTGGGTCCCTTTTTGGCCCCTAATTCCTAATCTGTTGGGTCCTAAACTCCCAAAATCAATACCAACCTTCCTTTTGTGGTCATAAACATTGTGTTTAAATTTCATAGATTTCCATTTACTTAACCTAAGGTTATTGTGCAAAAACCAAGAAAAATGCTTATTTGGGCCCTTTATTGGCCCCTAATTCCTAAACTATTGAAACCAAAACTCCCAAAATCAATCCCAATCTTTCTTTTGTGGTCATAAACCTTGTGTCAAAATTTCATAGATTTCTATTAACTTAAACTAAAGTTATGGTGCGAAAACCAAGAAAATGCTTATTTGGGCCCTTTCTGGCCCCTTATTCCTAAAATGTTGGGACCAAAACTCCCAAAATCAATACCAACCTTCCTTTTATGGTCATAAACCTTGTGTTAAAATTTCATAGATTTCTATTCACTTTTACTAAAGTTAGAGTGCGAAAACTAAAAGTATTCGGACGCCGGACGACGACGACGACGACGCCAACGTGATAGCAATATACGACGAAAATTTTTTCAAAATTTGCGGTCGTATAAAAATGGGAAAAGGCGAAGTCGAAAACGGGAATTCAGTTTCGCGTTTTCAACTTCGCGATTTCGCCCTATAGAATATGAAAGGCAAAACACGAAATGGCCTTAACCGGCCACCATAGTTATATGTTATAGAATTTCAGAAAAACAAAACTGAACAAAATGCTGCCAAAAAGAATAATGTACACAGTTAAATGAAAATAATTTTGTTGTAAGGTATACAGTAAAACTGAAATATTTATTTTACAAACTAAATAATTTTGCAGTTCATAGAACAGAATTTATAGTCATAACAAACCCTTATCAAAGCTGGTTTATATTAAAATTAGAGAGATGAAATATAACCCTAATTAAGTAAACATTCAATAAATAAAAAAAGCATTAAAAGTTAACAAGAAAGTAAAATTTGAGAGTACTTGCAGTTACTGAAAGCTAGTCAAAAGCCCCAAAAAATTAAGGATAAAAAATCATGCATTGGAGACTTAAATCAACTAAAACACATCCCAGGGATTTAGTATTTTAACGTCATGGACTGTCAAAGAATATAACTTACTCATAGATGCCAACCCCCTTTTGACACAATCAGTAACAAACTATCAAATTTTCCGTATTTTTGAAAAGTTTTCAGTAATCATTTATAAACGTGCATTTACCAATAAAAATTACTGATGAGTGGTTGCAAAGTGATGTGCCCTAAAATTTGTCGTTTAACATGTTGTCTGTAGTATGTATTCCATTCATTAATTGTTCAGATGTTCTCGACTCGTACATTTTCGTTTTGTCAAGGAGAAGTAGAAAAGGGGGGAAGGTCCTTCATAAAATGCAAGTTTGCCTCTTCGGAAGTCAGTTAGTTACTAAACAATAGGTTGATAACTCCCGAGGAACCAGAAGCATTACATTGGCGTTTTCTAAATACCGGACCAGGACGGAAAAGTAATGATACAAATCCGCGTTTTACAAAATTGATCGGCAATGATTGGTAATCCGTAACTATTCGACTTTGACCGTAACAGCGTAGTTTTTATCGCAAAATCGGAAAAACTACGCAAAAATCGTAATGGTTGGCATCTATGCTTACTGTATAAGGTTGTACAGCGAAATATATACATTCTTGTCCTTATTGACAATTATACCACATCTACTCATTCTTTTTTTAAATACTGACCTTTATACAACATCCATACAATGATAAGACCATGCTGGTCACTTGTGGTCAGTTTTTGGTATTGTTCATTCCATGTTACAACTTGGACAGCACCTGTAATAATATATACACATAAATAATTACCCTGTTCTCAATATTTTATTATTTGATCTTTAAAGAAGAACTTATTATAATGCACCTTATAGCTATTTAGTCCAAATCAGAAAATAAACGGTCATTTATGGGTTAAGTTTTACAAAAACAAAGTTCAAAAGTATTGATCAGAGGGAGGAACACATGTAGAAAGTAAACATTTTGAAATTTTTATAGTGAATGATCCAATTTTTGAAGCAAAATACTTTGTTTTGAAGGGTTTACAACCTAACTATTTGAAAATGAATATGCAAAGAACAAATGTTTAAACAGGGCCCTAGATAGCTTCCACTGGATTGAAAGAGTTGTGTTACTCATAGGCGGATCCAGGGGGGCCCTGGGGGGCCCAGGCCCCCCTTTCGTGGGAAAAATTTGGTTGATTATATAGGGAATCACTGAAGCATGACTGGAGCGGGCCCCCCCCCTTATGAAAAGTTCTGGATCCGTCACTGTTACTGAACTTATCCAGAATGGATTAAATATTTTTCATATGTTATTTGACAATTTTTAAGTCTCTTCTTTTACAAAAGAAGCCTGGTTTAGTAAAGCCTTAACCCTATTTGTAGTACACTACTAGTGTCACAGTGTTTGATTAATGTTTATAATTAAATTTGAATATCTGAATTGTGGTCAGATATCTCCAATAACAAGAGCTTTGCATACTAAAATAGGACCACTTATTGCTGGGTCCTGTAAGTGTTTCATTTAGTATGTACAGATACTTTTAATATAATCTATTTCGGTCTCATCCAAGTGCTCCTAAACAGGAGGGAATTACCAAAGAGGAATAAGATGCAGTGAAATTAGTCCCAAATGTTCTTAAACATATAAATGAATATTACTTTGTAAAAAGTAAAGTTCTCTTCGTTAACAATTAATTTAAAAAAAAAGGTTAACAGTAAATAGTACAACAATGACATCTTACCACTATGTCCTTCTAGGGTCTGGTTCATTGACAGGTTACTTGGAGCTGCAAGTCCTTTTACTTTAGCATCTTTTCCTGAATGTAAAATTAAACAACAACATGAACAAATGGAAGTTTTTAACGACCTTGACTGGCTAAAATTAAACAAAGGATATTTATAAAGAATATTCGCTATAACATGTGTATATTTAGATTGATATTTTATTGTGCTGTAGAAGATGAGGTCTATTTAGGAGGAGGAAGGTGCACATATACAAGTGGTTTAACCTAACCACAATTTGTGTTAGTATCAAATCAGTCCAGAATTTTTGGGTTTGTTATTGTTTAAAACATCTAAATTTTTTTTTAATAGTCAGATGTTGACTGTTGTACTGTATTGTATTTCGGGTAATTCATTTTATGTATTATATGTATGACTATATGAGTTAAATAAACTTTTAAAAAAAAAGCTTTGATAAGTTTTACATTTCCTTCCTTTCCATAATAAGTACAACTTTTATAAATCAGTTAAAGCCTGTCAACCAACATACATGCTGATTCTGACTAATAAGGTCCCAAACATACCTGAAGCTGTTTCTGACTTAAGGAAACCCCAAACATACCTGAAGCTGTTTCTGACTTAAGGAAGTTCCAAACATACCTGAAGCTGTTTCTGACTTAAGGAAGTCCCAAACATACCTGAAGCTGTTTCTGACTTAAGGAAGTCCCAAATATACCTGAAGCTGTTTCTGACTTAAGGAAGTCCCAAAGATACCTGAAGCCATTTCTGACTTAAGGAAGTCCCAAACATATCTGAAGCTGTTTCTGACTTAAGAAAGTCCCAAACATACCTGAAGCTGTTTCTGACTTAAGGAAGTCCCAAACATACCTGAAGCTGTTTCTAAATTCTAACTAAAGGACTCTAACTTCTAAGAAGTACCAAACATACCTGAAGCAGTTTCTAATTTTAGGACTTTAAGAAGTCCCTCTTCACCGCCACATGCAATATATCCTTGATCTTTGTTCCATGAAACATATTTCAACTTAGTGTTGTTAGGGATGGCAATCTATTAAACAAAAGTAAAGTTCGTGAGCACAACAATAAGATATCGATCAATCTATAAAACAAAAGTGTACTTCATGTATTAACTGGCATTAATTGGCAGAGTTAACAAAGTTAAAGTTTGTGTGTGTTTTTAACTCAAGTTCTCTTTTGTCTTCCATTTGAATATGTATTAACTTGATTATGTCTTTTAACTTTCAGAAATGTCATTTTTTTTTGTTCCTTTGATTGTACGTTTATACTGACGTAAAACCTGATTTTTCATCTTTCTGTAGTGATATGTTCCATATTAAGTATTATAATACATTTATCTCAAATATCTATTCTACAATTCTTTCATATCCTACAAATCATATAATCAAAATGTGTCTTCTGTCAGTCTTGAAAGTTCCTAGTTACAAAATGTATATATTAACTAGGTAAGAACTGACCTTGTAAACCATATCTATCACATCTATCTATTAACTTTAACCTGATTACACGTCTAGCTCTTTTCTACTTCGAGTACCACATAGCCGGATCCAGGGGGGGAAGGGGGGAGAGGGGAGGGGGGCCTGGCCCCACCTTTTGTGGGAAAAATTTGGTTGATTATATAGGGAATCACTAAAGCATGACTGGAGCCCCCCCCCCTTAAGAAAAGTTTTGGATCCGCCACTGTACTACCTTCTGAACTGAATATATTATATAGAAATGAAATTGTGTCCATGTTCGGAAATAAATTTCAGCAAGGGCTATTCCAGAAAAAAATGTAGGTGGGGGGGGGGGGGGGGGGGGGGTTTGAAGGCGGTTTTTTGTCAGCATCCGCCACCCAGACAATTGTTATTGAGAATTATAGTGCATTATAGTGTGAAAAGTTGCTTTGATACCCATCACCCATTTATTATTAATATAATGTGCCTTCCAACCCCCCCATACATTTTTTTCTGGAATAGCCCCAATAAGTTAACAGTTATCGTGTGCAATATAAAATTCTACTCTGGTCAATATTCCCCAAATAATAACAACAAAATATGAAACGTCCAGGTTACTTAATGACTAGCATTTGATTGATATCAGTACACCTCAGTCACCTGTAAATAACAGATTTACGAATTCTAGTCAAATTGGCACCTGGTTAAATTGGCACTTAGTATAAGCAGCACCCAGTATAGTCAAATTGGTACCTGGTTAAATCGGCACTTGGTGTAGTCAATTCGGCACCCATGTTAAATTTGTTTAATATATATATACTGTAAAAGCACAAATTTTCGTGGGGGATTTAATTTCGTTTATTTCGTGGATAAGAATTATCCACGAAATTAAAACCCCAACGAAAATTTAACTGTAGATTTACATTATTTTATGATCTGACTAAATCTTATTGACATTATATAATTGATGAACATAAATGCAGACAATGAAATAAAAAGGTTAATTGATTAGACATCGATATTCAAAGGTTTTCTTTAATTCAGATGATAATCCTAATCCTTTGTTTGTACAGTAATTAATAATGATCAAGAACTGTCAATCAATGTCATTTAACAGTCTAATGTGTCTGTAATGCCCTCAAGTCATAATACATTTATCACACAATCATTGTCCTTGAATAAAACATCAAAGGTGTGTAACAGCCAATTAGCGTGTGCAGGTTACAACACTTGATAAGTGCTCACTGTTACTATGAAATGCAATTATTGATTTTTCCCAATGGCAAAAGTTCACATTAGTTTTATTGAGTATTGTCAATTATAAAGTGACATTTGTATAATTTTTTCTAAACTTAAAAACCACGAAAATTAATCCCCACGAACTTACTTTTGGATACAAAACCACAAAATTTTAACCCCACGAAAATTAATGTTTATACAGTATATATATATATATGTTGTGTACAAGATGTAAGTTTACCGCTACATTGACAACAACACTTAAGTAAACTGCATCTTTTATTGTCAGTTTGTACAAATTATAATTTATACAGGGTTTTTGTACAAGTTATAAGTTTTTTGAAACACATTTTCTTACACCAAGTGTTACAAGTTTATCTTTAAAAATGTTCTAGTTCAATGTTTAAAAATTCAAATTTTTATATTTCAATCTATCATTTCGTGCTATTCTCCTTGTCCTCACAATGGAAATGAAGATACCAGAATGGTTTAAATTCTAATTTTAATTTTCTCCTGATACCATATATCCATAAAAAGTCTTTTTGTGGTCTAATAATGTTTTTGTATTAATTCTCACTATAAGATTGTATCATATAGTTGTGAAAATATGACAGAAATATGCGAAACAAAAGCCGGTATGACATTGTGTTCAGCAGTTCATAAAACACTGATAACATGCACAAAAACTCTGTACAATTTATAATTTGTACAACATTACAACTTAAAACTATGTATGGTGAACCAACGCCTGTGTGAATCATTTCGATAGAGTCCCTGAAGAATAAAACATCAATAACTCTTCCTGTATACTGTTGAGTAAAAAAAAAAAATATTCACTATGTACTTGATTAAAGTTATCAATTAATTGAAAAGAAAATTTATTAAAACATCAGTCACATTATGTTGAGAAAACTTTAAATGATTAACTTTTGTATTTTTACTGCTTGATGCTTTTTAACATGTAATGCATGATAAAATCCAACCACAAAAGTAGATCATGATCAAATCTATACATTTTTTTTAGCATAATAGTCCCAGTCCCATATATATTATATCAAATATTATTGGATGCTGAATTGACTTTAAATAGGTGCTGATTTGACTAGATGTGTCTTTAGTCTTTAGAAGTGTCAACTTGACACTATAATCTCTCTGTATTTTCTATCACTGTGGTAATTTTATGTCGCTATTCAGTATTGTATATAACTCCGATTTAACCAGGTGCCGATTTGACTTGTACCCCAGATTTACAGAACAAAACATGCAAATGCAGGGATTTGGAAATGCCTAAAAATTATGTCATCTTTTGATAAGTTCAAATACAACAATCGTGTAAATGATATCAATTAACCACCTATTTATTTAGTTCTTGTTTATCTTAAAAATATTTATAAAAGCTTCATTGGCAACCAATAAAATTTTCCCTGTTGAAATGTTTTCAGTGATCATAACAAACGTTTTTTCCAGTTAAATAAAAGAAAATCACCTTCTTGCTCAGATACACAAACATTGTGACTACTTAAAACAATAAGTTTCTGCAAAATATTGAAGAAAACGTAAAGACAACAATTCAGGCCAGCACCGCCATCGCTGGAATGTAGACTGACTATTCAGCCGTGGTTATTGTCGTTGCCTGTTGTAGAACTGCGCGATCTGACAGTCAAGGGAGACAACTTAAAATTTCTTCCGGAAATTAAAATTTGACATGCATCACGGGAAACTATCCTTTCTAACCTCGTGGTCGTAAGGTACGGACGTGTTAAAGTAGAACTGTTAAAATAGACTCTGTTTTATGGATAAATAGTCTCCATATACATAGAAAAAAACCTTAATGATACCATTGTCTATGACTACATTTGTACTAAATCTAAGCACTATTTCATTTGCTGTTCTACATCTATAAATTAAAAAAGGGGGGAGGGTGGTAGAAACAAATCCACAAAGCAATAATTGAATGATCCGCTTCATAAGGTATATGAAATTTCGTGGACGGAGAACGATTAAGATATTTATGAAAGCAGATTATAAAAAAATCACTTTTGAAAGTTTTATTCGTTACTATATATAGAGGGGGGATAGGAGGGGGTCTTGATCCCGAAATCCCGGACTTGAAAAAATGAAATCCCGCGGTCCCGAATTTAAATAAAGCAAATCCCGACATCCCGAAATCCGAAAAAAAGGATTCCCGGATCCCGAAAGGGTCAATCCCGAAATCCCGAGCTTAAAAACACCCGATCCCGGAGTCCCGATAAAGGTCCTATCCCCCCTCTATATAGTCCGAGGATTTTGACGTCCAATGGCTGTTTTGCCAGAAGAGCTTGGCACATTTGACATTGAATGAGAAAATAAAGGGTGGCAGGTTGATGAAACTTATTTATAAAAAATGGACAAATTGATACTGGAAAATTTATATTATTCCTAGGCCGTTAATCGACGAGGCAAGAAGCGACAAGGCAGCGCATCTCTTTTAGACGGGCAAATATCCACTTTTTGATATGGAACAAGCTACAACTTCACACGGCTTCAGCTAAGGCTGGCAAAACCGCTGTTGGACTTCATATTAATTTCGGGATGATAATTACTATTGTTGAACTAAAAAAAAATTTAAATATATGATTGTATTTAATGATGTTTTTTACTTCAAATACTACTGGAGATTATTTTTATTCTTTTTCATTAGTGGGGCGAGTTGGCATTATTAAATAATGGTTATTTCTCATATAAAGTGAGGCGAGTTTGCCTCATTTCATAAGTGGTGCGAGATGTGATGGATTCGAATATTCAGTAAAGAATTAGAAAAATTATTGATATCCTGTCTTATGGAGCTAATAAATTTATTAATTTTATTTTATTGTAGTGATTTTTAACGACTTCAACCAAAGAAGAAAAAATGGCACCCCAAAAGAAAACCGTAAGTTGAAATGTTGGTTTTAGCACAATCATGTATTAAAAAAGTATTGAGATATAAATGTTGAGCAACACAAAAACACCACAAATTCTGTCTGATCTATGGAAGGTCGAGGATATGTGCTCTAAGGCAGCAACCATTCAAATTTTTTTTTTTTTGGGGGGGGGGTAGTTTATACTGATCTCTTTGTTATTTTAAAAGTAAAAGATTTTATATTTTCTGTTAAAGGTAATTTTTAAATAAACTTCAGGCTTATTCTTAGCTAAAAAATATTTCAGAACTAAGGTATATTAGGGATAGCTATATGTCCACAACCGAAAATAGAAAATAAGAATTAAATTGTTTGCCTTACAGAAAAAGAACATTGAGAACATCAATTCTCGACTTGGTCTTGTTATGAAGAGTGGCAAGTTTGTACTTGGATACAAACAAACCCTGAAGACCCTCCGTCAAGGCAAAGCTAAACTGGTGATCATTGCTAACAACACACCTCCATTAAGGTATGTTATTACTGGATAAGTAAGCATTCGACTCTATATTATTAAGCTCAAATGTTTTAAGTGTTTTTATATCATCTGTCAAATCAGAAAAGCCTAAGATGATGAATTTGCTGATTTAATTTTACAGTTGGTAATGAATACCAACTTTTTATGGATCTTTTCAATTTTTAAAGGATAAGTGATAGCTAAATAATGGTTCCATTAAGTAGGTGGAACTCCTCGATTAGTTTTGGAAGATCCTAGTTTTGGCAGATATTTCATTGTATAATATAAGTTTATAAAGGTAAATAAAATCTTTATAAGCAATAACCTTTTCCCATATAATAAAAAATACATCTCAAAGAAATGGGCATCACTGAAGTTTTATATTGCTTCATTGACAAATTATAATTGTAAAAGAAAAAAAATTGGTATTATCTCCCTTATATTTTTGTGTACACTATAAAATTATATAATGTTTAATGTTTTGATTCAAATAAAAATTGAAAAATTAAAAATCTACGGGAATGAAGTATAGGGTTAAAATTCAAATGGATCCATTAGTTTGGGAAAGGAAGGAAATTTTACACAAGTTCAGACTTGTGTACTGATAGAGATTGAATCCGGAGCCATTATTTGAAATGGTGAAGATGGATTCACGATCTTTCAGATGTTTTCTTTTCTGTTCAAAGCTTGTTTATATGAAACAGCTGTATGACTGATGTCTAACCTAGGACAAGCCAAGTGTGTAGACCTCATTATGGTAAGCAAATCAAAAGGTTTATTCAGAACAACATAAATAAAGACTTGGGAGTTTATTTATTCTTGTACAATGTACTTGTTTCCAGCATGATAGGCTCAAACTTTATTGTACAGATAGTAATAAGGTTATCTTTCTTTACTGTTCCTCTTGTTCTTGAGGATATTTAATTATGAATGTGGATTCAGGATATAAGATTGATACATCCTGTGAAATAAATATAGTTTGTATGTAATTTGACCTTGACCTTATCCTTCAATGGTCAACAATTAAATTTGATAATAAGGTCTGTATCTCCGTTTCTATATTTCATTTTTAAAGCAATATGTCGACTTTATTTTGTGTATTTGGATTAGTTATTTATATTATTTTAACAGGTTTCTTCTGGTCCTGATCTTCTTTTAATAATTAATTGCTTGGTGTCAATTTTCTGTTACACCGAAATCAAGACTTTCAGCATGAAATTTAATATTAAAAGTAAACTATTTGAAACATATCAAAATGTGCATTCTTGTTTAAAGAAGTTCTAGTAACCTCAATACTTTATTACAGCTTACACAGTAAAATTGCAACTTAAAAATGTAATATTATTAAGAAATTAATAAAATCTTAATTATTTTCACAGGAAAAGTGAGATAGAATACTATGCTATGTTGGCCAAGACAGGTGTCCATCATTACACAGGAAATAATATTGAACTGGGAACTGCCTGTGGTAAATACTTCCGAGTGTGTACCTTAGGAATCACAGATCCAGGTTAGTAGCACCATGATATATGTAATAATAAAACTGGATACTCATTGTAGAAAAACCATTTTACACTAAAATGAGATTTTGATTTTTTGCGATATTGAGAAAAATTTGATTAATTCATATAAAAAAAATCGCCAAATGCGAGTAAGATATTGCGATTATTACCACCTCACACTTTCTGCTATAATTCTGGATTGACAGGATATTTAAAAATAAAACTTTCAACTCCTTATGCTTAATTCAAATATTAAGGTTTCTATATCTAGGGCAACATTAAACTGAGAAACACAAGTTACAATAACTCAAGTTTTAAACAATTTGGATTAATAAGATTTGCATGCTAAAGAAACAAAAAATGGACAAATTTCTGTTCGTTTCAATTTTACAAATTTAGTTCAGTATCAACTTTCTTAACCCTTTCCTCCGTGGATTTTTTTTTGTGCAATATACTTGATTCGCATAGGATTTTTTTCAGTTAAAAAATCATCAGTTTTAAAGTGTTAATACATTGAATATCCTTTTCATATTTTTTTTAAGTCTGATGCAGACATTTTGTAGTCGAAGCATTTCAACTGAGGTACTACACAGGCATCAAAAGGCATCCTTATGGAGGGAGTTTAAGACAAGTGTTGAGCACACAGTCTTAGTCACCTAAGGCATATATAAATTTACATAACTGATTCGACTACATATGTACCATCAATAACTGTTCCTATAGTATACCAGATTTATAGTAATGTTTTTATAGGTTTATAATTTGCTGGCCCTGTACATAATTTAACTGGTTATTTCTATTTGTAGGAGATTCAGATATCATCAGGAACATGCCAACAGACACCCAACAGTAATTGGACAATAAAATATTATTTTCTGGTCAAAATTTGTTTTGTTAATAGAAAAAAGATGTGGTATGATTATCAGTGTGACAACTCAACCAGAGATGATCACATCAAAAGACATATAATTTAAAAAGTTGCTGTATGGCCTTCAACAATGAGTAAAACATGTACCCGTAGTGAGCTTAAAAAATCAAACAAGAAAACTAACTTTAATAATGGTATCTGAGGAGTTTCAGTGGATACAGTTAAGTTAGATCTTTTATATGAGGAATTAAAGTACCTTTGTGAACACACTCACATACCCCATGCCCCTACACTGTCACTGGGCAAACAAAATCTGACAATATTTCCAAGTTCAAAAACTCACAACTCTATAAAAGTCAACTGATAAAACAATTCTTGTGGATATGCATATTAACACATGTCCTCTATAACTACAGTTTCATGAAATTCTGTTGCATGGTTGTGATGACAAGTTGTTGCAGTAGTGGAATGATGCCAATAAGTTGAAAGATGCACAAAACTCCTAGAAAACCTACATAGTATGTCCTTATTTTCTACAAAGTTTCTTGAAATTCTGTTGTATGGTTTCAAAGGTGTTGCAGAAGTATATTGAGCCAATAAGTACAAAGGGGCACAACCTCGGAGAAAAAAGTCCTCGCTATTTCCTGTCGATATGCAAATCTAAGTTTAATGAAATTCGGTTGTGTGGTTCAGAGGAGTTGCTATGACGAACTTTTGTAGTAGTATATTGAGGCAAATAAGTTCAAAGGTGCAGAACTAGCAAGAAAAATATTTGAATCATATTTCCTGTAGATGTGCACACAGTATTTCTTTGTCTACAAAGTTTCATGGATTTCTGTTGTAGTATATTGAGGCTATTAAGTTCAAAGGGATATAACTCCTAGAACACAAATTGAATCCTATTTTCCTGTCGATATGTACATCTAAATGTTGAAGATCTGAAAAGCAATTGAGGTCAATAAGTTTATAGGGGCATAGGTCCTTGAACAAAATTGAATCCCACCTACATAGCATGTCCCTATTATCTACTATGTTTGTCGTGTGTATTTAAGAGAAGTTATGACGAGCTGTTGCAGTAGTATATTGTGGCCAATAAGTTTAAAGGAGCGCAACTCCTATAACACAAATCTCTTGGATGTGCACATCTACATAGTATTTCCTTATCTACAAACTTGCATAAAATTCTGATGTATAGTTTCTGAAAAGTAGCTCTGACGAGCTTATTTCCTGTTGATATTCACATTTTAGCATGTCCTTATAATCCACACGATATCATGAAATTCTGGTGTCAAAGGAGACGAGCAATTGTATATTGAGGTCAATTAGTTCAAATAGGCAGCTCCTTGAAATAAAAAGATTCCTAAGCTCTTGTAGATATAGTCCGGCCGATCGGTGAAAAAAATGCTCAAATAATGAGGAAAGCACCAATTTTTCCATGATGGTACATTTTTGTGTACTGAGCAATATTAGCTATGGACCCATCCTCAAAATTCAATATGGCGGCCTATTTCAAGATGGCTGCCGTACGTTCTAAAATATTTTCCAGTATTGCACAAACCACAGTGGATTTGGTGCTGGGTGCACAAAAATCAACATATTTGAATGACTTGGTGTACTTAGCAAGATTTTGTTTTGTTCTATTTTTGAAATACAAAATGGCGGCTATTTTCAAAATGGCCGCCTTGAAAAATAAGCAAATATTCATTATTGAGAATTGACCTGAATATAAGCATTTTATTGATGTATAGTGTCATTTGGTATCTGTCCCAGTTCTGTCCTTTCTAATTTTGCCTTGCTTGTCATTTCATACACAAAGTAGTAGCTTTCATAAAAAGCTGCAGTAGTAGCTTTCATTAAAAGCTGCACTATTTGTTGTCTTGGGTCACACATAAAAGCTGTAATTTGGGATTTATCTGCCTTAAGATATTATTCAGTGCCTATCTTATCTCTTGGTCGCAATATTTTGCAATTTGAGACATTAAACTGAATTGAGAATCAGTTAAACACATATCAGTGAAATGGCAGGAATTGAGGACAACAAGGACAAGAACATTGAAATGGCAGAAACTAAATCACTTGGTGATATTGAGAAACCCACAGCTGAAGACGCTTTAACAGAGGACAGCTCAGAAATTACTATTAAACAATTGTACCAAGAATATTTAACAGATAGAAAATCAAATGCTAAAAGAACAGTTGATATTTACCGCAATATAAAACAGAGTGAAGCGCGAATATATAAAATATGTGTTGGTCTCGTTACGTTTCAAGCTGAACAGAAAGAGGCAATGAATATCAATAACAAACAGGTGAAAGCAATATCTCAGCAACTTCAGCAGTCTGAAGACAGGATAGACCACAAGGCTAGTAATAATTGCTTGGCGGAATTGATGGTCAGACCAATAAGATATTCAATGTTGTGGTGAGACGAATGGACAAGCTGACAACAACTGAGGAAGGAAACACAGTTCTATTTCAAAGTGCATTTGAACAGCAGGGTACCTTCCAACAACTGGCATCTGTTGTGAATGAATCAGTGGACAATCGAAATAAAGAAGTTAATATTTACTGCAATGGACACATTTAAGCCAAAATTTGACCTTAGCCAGTACAACGCAAGTTTACCAAAAGTACACATCAAAATCCATGCCGTGGGTCTTTCCACAATTGTAGTTCGCATGAACCATAAACCGTGCCAACTCTGTTGAAGGTGTCTTCGCCTTAAGTCAAAAGTCCTATGTCAGGGCCCTTGGCCCTGCATGAGACAGTTCAAATTATTCAACAACAATCTCCATTTAAGAACAAACTATAAACCTCTAGTACTAATCAAGGATACCAGCAAAAGGCTTATGTGTCTTCTTACGCACACTAACCATCTACTATGAGTCAATAATATTTGGTTTAGATCAGCACACCATTACAGAAACAATTAGCTGCAAATGAATTCTATCAAGTTTCTCCAATGTTGAATGCAGTGCCTACTTACGGTATCATCCCCGTCGAGTCAATGGCAAATCCCACATTTATCACTCCAATATTGACAACCTCGTCCGCTTCTGGAGCTCTAATATGCTTCCCATAACATCAAGTTGGCTCCATTGACCGATCCAGGAAAGGGCAGAGGAAAGAAAAAGAGTGTGACAACACCTCTTCTTCAGACTCTTCACTGGAGAGAGAATATACCATGTGGCAAGAAAATCTTTGAGCAAGGACCGGAGCCGAAGCCCACAGCTGCCACAAATTTAAAAACTCAATTGAAGAGGATCCATCTCTTGGGAGGCGCTCATTTACCAATTTGAACGAACTGCCGGTAGATGACAATGGGAAATCAGGAAAAATGTGTGTAGGCCCCAGAGAATCCGGGTCCGTCCGCCCTGATTTCGGTTCGCCCTAATTACAGTTCGCCCTAGTTCCGTTTCGCCCTGAGACCGTTCGCCCTGATACCTGTTCGCCCTGATTTTTATTTTTTATTATAGTGTTGTGTTGTGTGTATTTAATTGAATATGTTGAAGTCAGTCTACAATTTCGCCGAATATTTACGATTTTTATTTTTTAGTATAGTGTTGTGTTGTGTGTATTTAATTGAATATGGTGAAGTCAGTCTACAATTTCGCCGAATATTTACGATTTTTATTTTTTAGTATAGTGTTGTGTTGTGTGTATTTAATTAAATATGTTGCAGTCGGTCTACAATTTCGCCGAATATTTACGATGTATTATGTTGTCTACAGCTAGCTGCTACTAGGTTATAAGTTCATGCCTAACAATTTGTACATCAGTGTTTTTACCCATCCAAGCCGACTATTTTATTTGAGAAAAATGTTATTTTCATTATTAATCCATCAAAGGCAATTCATATACTAATCAGTGATATCAAAGATTTCAAATCATACCAAATCAGCTTTAAAAATTCAATCAACAGTAATTAAAAGTAATTATAAAATAAAGTGTAACAATGCAGCCAAGAATTTTATTTAATTAATATGCTGTATTTAACTGTTAATAGATATACATAAATTTTAATATATATAAATTAATATATATTTCTTTTATTAATGTAACATATACATATCATAAATGAAAATAGGGCGAACGAACCCAGGGCGAACGGATTACCAGGGCGAACAAACTCAGTGCGAACGAACCTAGGGCGAACATGTAATCAGGGCGAACGATCCCGATACCGGCCCCAGATAGCCAGGCCGATGTTGGCTTTGAGTACGCTCGCATGGTAAACACAGATGATGATTCCAAGGCCTTAAAAAGCATTCATTTGGAGCAGCGCTTCAGCAAGGAAGACGATCAAACCAGATTGCAACCAAAACATTCCGTCGAGGATTTAAAGACAAAGAATCTTCAAGGCATGTAATAGAGAGGAACCTAGAAACATTCAACAAGGCGTTAAAACACGCGAAAACCTCAAAAGCAAACCAGATGGCGATATATGGATAAAAAAGTGTCAATTATGACCATCGACCACCGTTAAAGAAAATATGAGCAGTCCTTTGGATTATGAGTTGCATAACCTCACACAACTTGTCACAAAACTAGCTGATGTTATGCTTTCAACTAATCAGCATAATTTTGGATTGGCCGATCAATATTATCTCGGTTCTTCTGATAAAAAAAATCATGGAAGATCACCAGTTCAATGGAAGATCACCTGATCAATATAAACGTGGAAGATCTATTGAGCAATACAATCGCGGTAAATCGGCAGATAGAAGTACATCCAAGCTTAATGCCTATCGATCAGTAACACCCCCACTAAGCTAGAGATCATATAGTCCCTAAAGACAACGGTTAGCATCTCCACGGACAAACTCCAGAAATCCCGAATATTTCAGACAACGGTCACCTTCACCAGGATACGGAGCAAATCAAAGTGTAACCTCAACAATGGAGCAAAGGGTCGGGCCAGTAGGACAACTCAGATTCCAAAGTCTATTGGCAATGAAACATCATCTTATCACACAATCGAACAGAGGTTCACTGCCTCGTCCAATATTGTCATCAGACGAACCATTTGAAAGAGCTTAGTAGTACGAGGTACTACACATGACCAGAATGTGAGCATGATTGTGGACACTGCTGCAATGATAACATTAGTAAATGAGAAATTAATTCCGGTAGAAAATTGAGATTTGGAGAACGTAACGCTACGTGATGAGGTTAACAGCTTGTTATTGAGAAGATTATAAGGAACGACTCTCGACATTAATAGAGTAAACATACAATGGGATGTGTGCAAAGAGCCATTAACAGACGATGTTATACTTAGGCTAGTTATTTTGGACACACTGATCGCAGTGATAAACCTGAGTAGTCCCACAATTACCATTAACAATAAAGGGATAAATGCGTCATTTGTTAATAGTGGAAACGAGATTTTAACTCAGCTAGTTTGCATAAAACGAACCATCACAGTTCCACCAAGTTCAAACATGACTGTTACCATTAAGACTAATAAAAGTGCTGACCAGGAGTGCATTTTAGGACCATGCTCGCTGAAATGTTGCATATTGGTTACGCACGTAGTTGGAAAAGGAAATAGTTGCCCCTTAACCATTTTAAATGATGGCAATCGTCTAATCCGCCTGAAGAAAGGTACACCTATTGATTACATAGAATAATTTGACGATGTAGTGGGTACGGCAGATGCAAACGCGATAAGTGACGTAAGACGTGGCATTGAAGAGACACGAGACAAGGTGCCCTCGGCACTGCCTCAAAGTTCAGATGAGTTACCTACTATTCCATCACATTTATCCGACCTATATTAACGTCAATCGACTCGTTTCAACCTATTTCATTCCAACCATTAAAACTGAAAGCGTTTAAAGAACAATTACAATAACATGTAACATTATGATATTGATTAACATTTTGAATTTCACTATTTGTTTTTGTATATGCAGCTATATTTGCAACTTATGTATTATAGAAATACCCAAATTATTTGTTTTATACTTTTGAATTAATTGATAACAAATTCAAGAACATGAAGTCCATTTTTAAAGAATCATTACTTTAATTTCCGAAATTATATAGAATACTTTTAGGACAATCTTGAATTTTATACCATTTTTCCGCCATCTTGAAAATGGCAGCCATATTGGATTTTTCAGAGTGGGTCCATAGCTGAAATCAAAGGGTATATAACCAAGAACTACTATGCAAAGTTTCATGCTTTCCTCATCAAGTGAGCAATTCTGCTCTATATCTGCACCAATCGGCCGGACTAATATGCCCCCTATTACCTACTAAATTGCATGCATTTGTGGTTTAAGAGAAGTTGTGATGACAAGCTGTTGCAGTAGTATATTGTGGACAATTAGTTCAAAGGGGCGTAACTCCTAGAACACATATTGAATCATATTTGCACATCTACATTGTATTTCCTTAAATTATTGTTTACTAATAAAATTAACGGTACCAATTTTCTTGCACCAGATGCGCATTTCGACAATACATGTCTCTTCAGTGATGCTCGTGGCCAAAATAATTGAAATCCAAAGCTTATATAAAAGATGAAGAGCTATAATCCAAAAGGTCCAAAAAGTATAGCCAAATCCGTGAAAGGAATCAGAGCTTTGCATGAGGGAGATACATTCCTTAATTTATAATAATTTCTAATATTTTGTAACAGCAAATTTTAATAACACAAAAAATCCGTATTTTCATGCCAGTACCGAAGTACTGGCTACTGGGCTGGTGATACCCTCGTGAAACTCTGTTGAAAGGTTTGAGAAATGCTACTATGATAAGCTGTTGTAGTAGTATAATGAGGCCAAGTTCGAATCCTAATTTCCTGTCGATATGCACATCTTATTATGTCCTTATCTACAAAGTTTCATGAAATTCTGCTGTCTGGAGATGCTATGACAATCAATCGTAGTATAATGCATGAGGTCAATAAGTTCAAAGGGGCATAGCTCCTTTAAAAAAAATCCGTAAGGGTTCTTCGGAACCCATTGTCTCGCCTTCTTTTGCTGTTAATCGCAGACTCGACAAAAAAGGAGGAAAAAAATCAACAAAAATATTCCTTTGATACTATCATTTGATTGTAGGGAACTTCAGTCCAAGTTTGGTAAAAATCCAGGATAGTTTATTTCTTGATACTATCTTATGATCATAAACATGCTTCTGTCCAAAGTTTGGTAGAAATCCAGGTTAGGTTAAGAAAGTTGTCAAAATTTCAAAAACTTAACCAAAGACTGAATATTTGTGGACGCCGCTGACGACGTAATGTAGGATCGCTATGTCTCGCATTTTCGACTTAAGTCGAAGGCTCGACAAAAATGAATTCCAAGTTCTTGTAGATATGCACATCTATATAGTATGCCCCGATTATTTACTAAGTTTCATGAAATTCTGTTGTGTGGTTTAAGATCATTTTTGAAGAAATTTGGGTTCATACATCGCCAAAGTAGTATAATAGAGGAGGGGTCCCGAAATCCCGGACTTAAAAACATGAAATCTAGAAATCCCGACTTAAAAAATTTATAAATCCCGCCATCCAGAAATTCGAAAAACGAATTCCCGGATCCCGAACCCCGAACCCCCGAGCTTAAAACCACCCGATCCCTGAGTCCCGATAAAGCCCCCCCTATAACAAGCAACAGAAGAAGAACAATCCGTTTCATGTTGGCTTAGTAGTTTCTTAGCTATGTGACAGACATGTCTTTTGAGAGGTAATTTATTACCATTACTTCTTTAAATGAACAATGCTAAAGTTGAAATTAACAAGACTAGTACAATATCGTATATTGAAATCGTATTTTTGACTATCCAGTTGAGCGAACATTTAAAGTTATTATTGTACACTTTTTATTTACCATGCTACGGATCACTTGAAAAAGATAATTGATAATTCATTCAATTTGGCATTCTTTTCTTAAATGTTTTCTTAACACTACTAAAATAGCATAGAAGTGCATATACGTGTAAATAATTGAAGAACCCATTTAATATAAGTATATAGATGAGATTAACTGAACTGGACTTATATTTTTTTATGGGAAATTCAGAATCCGAACTAGAGTAAGTATATGTGTATGGTTATACCTTGGATTATTAATGTTCTGTTATAATAAACGTATAAAAATATAAGGAGATGTGGTATGATTGTCAATTTGACCACTATCCACCAAAGTTAAATTGATGTGAACGTAAGCAACTATAGGCAACCGTAGGAACTTTGATTGCGATCTAAAATGCATATATATTTCTGACATGCCTAGCTAGGCTGCATAAATGTCGGCATTGTCAAAGAAAATTGATTTAAATGTGGGTTGTTTTTGCATGGTCTTCTTCAAACGGGTTGCAATACTAAATCACAATGCAACGAAAACTATGAGAATGTTTTAAGTACGATAAACGTCAACTTTTACATATTGAGTGAACTGATTTGATGTTTAAATGTAACCGATACAGTCTAGATTCTATAAAAAAAAAAAAGTGTCTCGCTTACTTTTGCTGTAAATCGCAGGCTCAAAAAAAATGAGGAAAAAATCAATAAAAATATTTCTTTTGAAACTATCCCAGAAGCTTCTGTCCAAGTTTGGTAAAAATTTAGGATACTTAATGAATCTAATAAATGTTTTGAAAACTTTAACTACAGACTGTATGTAATGTTAACTGGGAGGAAGAAAGTCCATTTAAAAGTAAAATACAGAAAAAAATGGAGTTATCTTTTTACAAAATTTACTACTGGATACTATCTTATGATCATAAATAAGCTTCTGTCCAAGTTTGGTACAAACCCAGGATAGTTTAAGAAAGTTATTAAAATTTTAAAAACTTTAACCACAGAGTGAATGTAATCTTTCCCCGCAGAAAAACTAAGTCCATTTAAAAGTAAAATAGGGAAAAAATGGATTTATTTTTTTACAAAATTTACTTCTGGATACTATCTTATGATCATAAACAAGCTTCTGTCCAAGTTTGGTACAAACCAAGGATAGTTTAAGAAAGTTATTAAAACTTTAAAAGCTTTAACCACAGAGTGAATGTAATGTTTCCCGGCAGAAAAAACTAAGTCCATTTATAAGTAAAATACGGAAAAAATGGAATTTTATTTTTACAAAATTTACATCTGGATACTATCTTATGATCATAAACAAGCTTCTGTCTAAGTTTGGTAGAAATCCAGTATAGTTTAAGAAAGTTTTTAAATTTCAAAAACTTTAACCACAGAGTGAATATTTGTGGACGCCGCCGCCGACGACGACGACGACGGAATGTAGGATCGCTTAGTCTCGCTTTTTCAACTAAAGTCGAAGGCTCTACAAAAATGATTAGTAAAGAAACATATGAGGTAGTGCATGGGTTGAACGAAATTCAAAGGTGTATCAAAATTTCCAAACAATCTTAAACTATACTGTATTTCTACCAAACTTGGACAGAAGCTTGTTTATGATCATAAGAAAGTATCCAGAAGTAAATTTTGTAAAAATAAAATTCCAGTTTTTCCGTATTTTACTTATAAATGGACTTAGTTTTTCTGCGAGGAAACATTACATTCACTCTGTGGTTAAAGATTTTAAAATTTTAATAACTTTCATAAACTATCCTTGATTTGTACCAAACTTGGACAGAAGCTTGTTTATGATCATAAGATAGTATCAAGAAGAAAATTTTGTAAAAATAAATTTCCACTTTTCCGTATTTTACTTATAAATGGACTTAGTTTTTTGCCAGAAACAAAACATTCACTCTGTGGTTGAAGTTTTTAAAATTTTTATAATGTTCTTAAACTATCCTTGATTTCTACCAAACTTAGACAAAAGCTTGTTTCTGATCATAAGATATTATTCAGAAGTAAATTTTGTAAAAAAAAATCACTTTTTCCGTATTTTACTTATAAATGGACTTAGTTTTTCTTCCAGTTAACATTACATACAGTCTGCAGTTAAAGTTTATAAAACATTTATTAGATTCATAAACTATCCTGGATTTTTTACCAAACTTGGAAGCTTCTTTCAATCAAAAGACAGTATCGAGAGGGAAATTTTTATTGATGTTTTTCCTCATTTTTGTTGAGTCTGCGATTAACAGCAAAAGTAGGCGAGACACTGGGTTCCGTGGAACCCTTACGATTTTTTTGCCATTATGGTATATTCCGCAAACCCCACCCAGACGCTCATAAACATAATAATCTTGTTATTTACCGTACTAAATTTTCAGACATACTGAAGAAGAGAATGTAAGGGAAACAAGGAAAAGACCAACTGGGAAATCGAGAGCCAATCAGAATGAGCCACTAATTGAAGAACCAGAGGACCGCCGTGGTTCTCCCATAGAGGAGCCTCGGAAACAACGAGGGCCTGTGATTGAGGATGTTACCGGACCAACGCGTTCAGAAACAAGAAAAGTCGACAAAGAATCAAAGGTTTCGAAAAGACCACTTCCTCCGAACACAAGAATATTTGATGAGCGACAAGCAAATAACAATACGCAGAAGGTTGGACCAAGCTCGTTAAGCAATCATGGTCCAAGTGAAGATGATTATCAGACAAACAATGAATATACTACCTCAGAAACACGTTCATGGCATTATAATTCATGGAGAGATTCGGGACAGAAACCCTTGGAGAAAGGGAGCAATATTAGAGAATATAGGTATCGTCCATCGTCGCATAAATTGAATTCACAAAAGACTGTTTTAACAAGACCTGATAAAAACAACAGTTTAAGAGAGAAACCAGCAGAAAGACCAAGAAGATATGTATTGGTTAAAAAAAAGATGGACGACAATTTTGATAATTCTATTCCTAGAAGGTACAAAACGGACGAGGAATCAAAATTAACCGAACAAAAAACAAAAACGGACAAAGAATCAAAATCAGACGGCCAAAACATAAAAACGAAACCAAACATTGAAAAGACAAAATCAGCTGTAGAAACGAACAACAATAGTACCGATGGTTCTAATAATGAAATTGTAGGAGGAGTACAAATGTGGATGCCATGAATAGACGAATTAACACCTCACTAGAACGTTCGGTTTTTTTCTGTAAATATAGATACTTTTAAAAAAAAAATCTGCTTATTTATTGTTATGAAATCCTTAAGCATTTGCTTTTTATTTGTACAAAGGAAAACGACCACAGAGAGATCGCTTGGTTGATCACGAGTGAAAGTTGTCCATGTTTATAGGCAATGTAAAAGTTCAGGATCCTATACCGATCAGTTGTCATTTGCATACACAGATGATACATAACTGACTTGAACCCCTAGCCAAATGAGACGACTCTTCATCCAAGTCACAATTTGTAAAAGAAAATCATTATAGGTCAAAGTACAGCCTTCAACACAGCTCACACCGAACAGCAAGCTTGAAAGAGCCCAAAATGACTAGTTTTAATCCATACAAACAGGGAAACCACCTGTATATCTATATCTAAAACGAAAACAAAAAACATTTATGAATTTCTGATTTAGGTATACATGTAAAATAAAAACAAGGAGATGTGGTATGGTTACCAATGAGACAACTATTCAACATAATAAGAAGTTGATGTAAGCATGTTTATGCAACCGGTACGGCTTTTAATAATGAGGAAAAACCAATATCGTAGAGTCGGCTGTAGGCTGTACAGTCTGTACTGGAAAGGCCCCCCACATTAAATATACGAAACAACTCAATTGAGAAAACTGACGGCTCAGTTTCTAAGAAAACAATTAACGAGAAACAAATGTGACAGACATGAACCAACGACAATTAGATACTGAACTACTGGCTCATGGCTAACACGGAACAGGCAATTAAAGAATAAAGCGCGGTTAAAGCTGTCTTCAGAAGAAGGAAAAAAGGTACAAAAAAGGGAGGCAGTTGAAAAACAAAATCTAAAGGCAATACCGTTGACGCAAAGAAAAAATAAAATGTCATGAGTTAGATAATTAATATATAAAAGCTGGGGAAAATACGAAAACCACTGATAAACATAGCTTGCTATTCGGTGAAGGCCAAGGTTCCGTGTTGAAGACATATAAATGGTTTACTTTTATAAATTGTGACTTTGATGGAGAGTTGTCTCATTCGCACTAACACCGCATCTTATTATATCTATCAATATAAATTGTGGTAAGGTGTACGAGGATTCTCAAGAAGGATTTACTAAGGATGTAATCTAAAACAAATAAATAAGGTCACTCCAACATATAACTATGATATCAACTTTATACAAATAAATAGGTGAACTGACTACCTGTTAACATTTACATTCCATAACACTAATGTCACTTATCACTGAGAATCTAAACATTAAAATACACCTTTATGTCATAACAAACATATACATATCTGTTGATGAAATCTACAAACATCATGGTAAGTAAATTATACCTTACAACTAATTTGAAATACTGCGGTAGGATATATAACGGATTCTTTTCATATTCTTTACTGAAAAGTACATATTAACATATTTGACAACCATATAGTCTAAATGACTAGTTGGCCCATTAGTACGTGTAATGTTGTCCTATAGTATTATACAAATTACTAAATGGTCTTCGTGCACAGGCACTTGTCTCAAAAAAAAAAAAATTCCTATATACCTTAATATATATGTTATATTAAGGTATATAGGAAATTTTTTTTTTTGAGACAAGTGCCTGTGTCTTCGTGTACACATTTGTCGATACATTAACTAATAGATATCTTTGTAAAGGTTAGATTTCTCCGGATAGAGGATCTCTATAAAAACTATAGTAGCAATGTGTTATCAAAATGAAATGAAAATATCCTTGAATGATACTGCAGTTGTATGTCTATATGGGATCATTTGCTATACCGGTATAGTCTACTGAGTTTCCTTTGTATAAAATCGTCCCTTTTTAGCTGACAAGAGTACTAAGTGATAATCCCCCTTTGCTCAATTTTGTATACTATTATTCATTGTTTATATATCAAGGATCCATTAAACAATTACACTTTAAGTTAAAACGCAAATTGTTAGCAAACACCTATCAAAGAAATGAAAACAGATAGTTTTAACACCTATCAAAGAAATAGAAACAGATAGTTTTAACACCTATCAAAGAAATGGACACAGATAGTTTTAACAATTTGCGTTCCTCTCCCCCCGAAAAAAAGATTAAAAAATAAAAGAAAACCGCGGCGATGCCACAGAACTCTTAGCTTGCGGATAACAATGTTGTGTTATTGAAGGCGAGTGAAACAAAGATTGACAAGGATGTCAAAGAAACTACATGTGTGGTATTTCATGTGCTTTTCTCTCGAACTTTACACACATAATAGTCATTTTTTGCTATCAATTCTGTTAAATGTATTACTTAACATGAATAGTAACGTTAACTTCCGTTAGGCAATGAAATTCAGCAAAATTCATTCAATATATAAAAAACGAAATTTCATGTAGTTGTGAAATACCAATTTAAAAAGAAAACACGTCTCCTGTTTTTACACTACATCAGTGTATATTGTATGAATACAAAGTCATTTACATCGTTCAATTTTTATAGTAAATCGCAATTTATGTGCCGTATGAAACAAACCCCTTTGGTATACCATAATGCATGGTAAACAAAACATTTGAGACAACTTATAGCATTACCTGACCGAATAGAAGAACCGCTTTTTACATTGTTATATTAAGTGTTTCTGTTCTCGTAGGAATAAAAGAATATATGGGGTACAAAAGTCAGACACAACAACCCAACGACGCAAAAAAAAAATTGAAAAAAAGAACGTCTCAATACTGCAGTAGGATCATTACTGAACTATAATATTAAGAAGCAAATAACATATTTAAGTTCTGAAACTTATCAGTTAACATAATTAGTATTCGGAATTTACACACAAAAATGAATGAAAAAAGGAAGTGCTTAAATAAAAATAAAATCAAGGAAATATTTTATCACAAATAAATTAAGTTGATTTCCGAGTTATGTTTTATAAAACTGTCGTACGTATCTGTATCTGTATGTGTACGTTGAAGATACCAATTCTGGCTTTTACTCAACGGGAGAGAGAGACACCTATTGGCGGTGTTGGAGAGCAGCCTTGAAGCTCTCAACTGTATCTGCGCATACAATACGATCCTCTAGTTGGTTCCAATGTAGTACACTCTTGACGAAGAATGAGTTCTTATAGGGATCGGTGTTGCTTGGAATAGTATCTAGTGCCTTAGAATTGTTCTTTACTGAATTTGTCACTATATTGGCACATACAAAATTGTCAAATGTTTTAGGTTTGATTTTCCTCTTGGGTTTACTTTTAACAAGAAAATCGTCGGGATTAATAGCTGGGACCAACCCCTCAACCACTGTCGTACGTATTTTCTTTCAACTTTTTACACTGTAACAGTTTTAATCAGAGGTCACGAAGTTATAGCCATCCGTGATTAATTTTTTTTCTCTGTTTATGTGCATCATTGAATGAAATATAAAGTTTCAAAGAAACTCACAACAAACGTTAAGGTTGCGAAGAATATATAAATCTTGTACAGACGAAAAAGGCTAAGACCTTTCAAACCGTCCCTAAATAATTATCGTTCATATACTATTTGCATTGATTGGAAATCCCCAAACGTCCCGTGGCATATATTTCATGCATGTATGTTTAGGACGACGCAGTGCACAAGCACAAGCATTATACAATCATTGAAAAATACTTTGATGAAAAAATAATAAATGGTTTTTAACTTTCTTTAGATATCTCTGAGGCACAATCGATCCATAAAAGGGAATAAAATCAATGTCCCGTAACACAACGTTACACTAAGTCAGGACGATCTTTTTACGTGTTGATGTTAACCGCAATGGAATGTCAACGAGCATTTTTTGAATTTTTAAATTGAATACCCGATGATTTTGGAAAACAATTTCGGCATAATTTAAAATTACGTAATAAAAAGAGCACCCGTATACAGACTAGATTGATACAGAAGTAGTGACATGCGGGAATTTTCTTTATTTATTTTATGGTTTAAAGATTTATTGCTATTTCGGGTATACAAAACCAGTTAACCGTAAAGAAGAATTTAAACTTTGTTGATATTTTATTCAAGGGGAGCGTTTTTGTGCATCTGAATCAGACTGTTTATATAAAAACAACATGTTTGAGATTTAAAGTTATTCCTCATCTAGGATTTAAACAGCATGGATCTTAAATTAAACGGAAAGCGGGTATGTTTTGATTTATATAAGTAGTTAAAATAGATAAGTAGGTCATTTAGAGCAGCTATAACCCGGCTTTTTGTAATTATATATATATACCCCAAAAAGTGACAAAGTCACGGTTTAAAAAAGTGTACATATACGTTTTCTCATAGATATGATTTGAGATGAAGATATATATATATATATATATACAACTCGTCTAAACATCAACCCAACAATAGTAGATCTGTAAATTTGCTATCGCAAATGTTTTTTTCTTCCCTCGCCAGGATTCGAACCCATGCTACTGAGATTTCGTGACACCAAATCGCCTGCACTGTAACCGGCGCGCCAGACCACACGAGCACCTGGGCTTCATAAATATAATATTAAAAAAAATTATATATATGCCATATATATCGTGTCTTATCTACGTATAGTTGTTCTGCAGTCTTATCCCACACACCCTTTTCAGTGTAATCATAAGGATTACACATATAAAAGAGGGAACAGGGAAACACGTGCATGAAATATATATCATATATATGTATATATAATTATATATGCGAGAATGGTCCCCAATGTAGTTGCATTGACGCACGGTGATTGCAGAAGACGTTTATTTAAATCCTCCTATATTCTGTTTTACAAATTGTCTTCCGCTACATAAGTTTTTAATAAGTAATTTTGAAACGCAAATTATAGCTTTATAATCCCCTTTACAACTATTCTACAAAGTAACTAACGCTTCCTAGGTTTGTCATAAGTAATTTTGACGCACAAACGATAAGTTTTTCTCGTTAGAGCTCAGTCACATTCCACTCAATTTTATTTTCAAATTTCCCCGATTTTTTACAAATTTATAAATTAAAGTGTCTCCTCAATACAAATAAAGCAACAGTATAACAATATTTTGTCGCAAATCACATAAAATGGATGAGTTCATCCTGATCGTAATAAACTGCGGTTGGTCATCGTCAAATATGATGTCACTGGAACGTGAAGATTTTGAGATTATTAAATATGATATATATCAACAATTTTGAAGTTATTCTTATCAAATAAAAATAAAGTGGATTGTATTTTCTTTCCATTACAAAATTGGAATACTCGATTAATATTTAGGATCATTTAGATAACTTCATCATAGTCATCTACACAGTGGAATTTTAAAGGGTTATGAATGATGTTCTCGATGCTAAATTGTGAATAAGGACAACAGTTTTTAGTACTGAACGTTAAAGACATAAATTTTCTACAAAAACGGTGTTTTTACTAAAAAAATGTTCTACTGCGAATAAAAAGAGAAGTGGGTTTACAACCCAAACAACATAATCGGACCAGGGACGATTAAGATCCTAATATTTTGTGTAAATACATGTCTGTTGTCGAAGACTTGCAGCATTGCTGCCAAAAGTCGATGTTGTTTTAAGGAATTAGTTTTGATAATTGCTTGCTATGTTATTAACAGATACCTTATATATATATATGTTTCATTTTCTTTACATTTGATAGTGAATAACGGTACACACATTTGGTAAAAGCATTTTAACTTTTATGTCCTTGAAAGTTACTTTTCTCATGATGATTATAGACGACAGTCACCAATATTATACTAGTGAAAATGCGTTTTATAATTCAGTTTAAATGCTTATTTTATTTGTACCTATATATTCTTAAAATTTCCTTGTGACACAGGTGGTTTAGTACTTACACATGTCTTATGTCACACTATTTATTAAAAGACTTTTAAATGCGTCTGGCTTTTATGTAAAATTTAAATTATTTCAATAAATCATATGTTTGTTTGTCTTCTACCGTTACGTAATAACGAGGAAAACAACATCTGATCGTCGTAAATCATTTAAGTTTCACCTTTTTGTACATAGAAATTGTATATTATTATAACGGGTATAAGTAAATGTCTGTGTATATTATAAATGCTGTTATTATTTTTTGGTTGACATTCTAGTTACAGTGGTTAAATTTTGAATACAATAGTATAGACCAAAAACCAAAATGACTTGTTCCGTTGTTGTTGAGTCTTGCACGCACTATCACGTGTGCAATTCCTGTCAAATTGCTTTAAATTTATATCAAAAATTTATACTTGCAATGTTTCAGATGAGATGGAAAATCAGTGCCGATCAAATATTGAGAGAGTTATGTCCCTTTGAAATCTAAAATATATGGAAAACTGCATAGAAAGCGCTCTCGAGCCTTTATTTCTCTAAGATATTTATAAAAATTGTTGAGATTTATTGATGTGGATGACTTCGGTGTCCCATCTAACCTAGCGTATGCCTGCATGCATGATAAACCTCATATTCATGTACATGCAATAAATGATAAGTCGGCCATGGAGACCACTCTCTAAGTTTTGCACTTGGACATTTACTATAATTAGCTCGGTGTCAATTCTTAGAAGTACCGACCGTGCAAGGGCTGTATAGCCAGTCAAGGTCGTTAAAAACTTCCATTTGTTGTCACTCTTAGTTTTAGTTGGGACATTGCACTTCCATGCATGTACTTGGTGTGTAAAGACTTCTCATGCTCAATGCAGGCGCGCCAAACTAAACATTCTTACTTTTGAAATATTACTAGCAAGTATGTTTATAATTAGACTGTTGGTTTTCTCTTTTGAATTATTTCCCATTGTGTTGTCTTTAATATATATAACAATTGATTTAGGAAGATGTGGTATAAGTGTCAATGGGACAACTCTCCATCCAAGTCACAACCATTATAGGTCAAGGCCTTCAATACGGAGCCTTGGCTCACATCGAACAGCAACAGAGGGACATAAAAAATACCAGAGGGAAAGTCAAACTCATAGATATACACCAGCCTATTATACAGTAGCTGACTATACAGTATAGGATTTGCTCATTGCTGGTCTCTTGTGGATAGTTGTCTTAATGACGACCATACCACATCTATATTTATTATTATTTTCCACTGCGGTGTTAAAGCAATCAGATTACAAAACAGCTCCTGTTTCTAAGCTTTTTACAACTTGATTTTATTTAGGGGCTTGCTGAGGACAACCTCCAGGTGCGGGAGTTTCTCGCTGCGTTGAAGACTAATCGGTGTCCTTCGCCAGTTGTCTGCTCTATGGTCGGGTTGTTGTCTCTTGGACGTATTCCCCATTTCCATAGTCAATTTTAACATGCCGGATCTGAATTTTTATTAGATTGATGTTAATGACTTTTAATAAGAATGACTCCAAATTGAATATAAAACTTCTGAGTATAAATTGATTAAAAATTCAAAATCCTCGTCGTAATTATGCACATAAAGGGATAATATAGGGTATCACTTATATATTTTGCTTCTCTTTGCATTTTATCAGTGGCTGATCCGGGGGAAAGAGGGGGCGCGGTCCGGAGGTTGGGACCACCCTTTGTGACGATCAATGCATTTGAATGGGCACATATGGCTGGACAGCCCTTCCCCCTCCTTTATCCTGGGTTTGGGAACCCACCCTGTCGAAAATGGCTTGTTCACCCCCTGTTTATACATATATGATATATATAATATTGTACACAGTGAAACACAAGGCAGCAATAAGGTTCAATTATCTTAGTGCATTCCAGTTTATCGACTCAGGTCGTCATATTTCTAATGATGGTTATCTAACCACAATAACGAATTAGTGTCATGTCCACCACATCAACAAACGACCCTATTGGACCAACGATAAACCCTTCAAGCTCAATATAGTAACGAAACCGCAAATATAGGCAACATCAAACATCAAATTATTTACAAACGTATTGAAATTAATATGACATATATGTAAACCTCAGGTGAATACTCACCTGGGATTGACACTACATTATACACTAGTATAGTAGATACTGTTTCATGTAATAGGACAAATTATACCATCTTTTCTTTATAGTGTGAGAAATTAAACTGAGAGATTACTATCATTTCAATGCGATGTTTTTACTAGATTTCAACGCGATGTTTTTTTCTTGATTTTAACGGTTCTGGTGCAAAGGAACGTCACACTGTGTAATCTTTTATTTGTAATTCAAGTATTTGTGAAAATAAATGAGGATTATAAATGCTTTGCTGGTTTTGGTAAAGGGAAGGACAGTAAAGGATTCGTAAAGTAGTCAAACGTCATAAGGAAAGGTTGTAAATAGTTAAACATAGGTAATATGCAATGTAAATATACAAACGGGATATTCATGTCATGACCAAAGGTAAAATATACAGGTGATTCATTTGACAAACTTAGGTCGCATCAAAAATAGATGAAATAACTAGAATATTACGAATTAGTGTTGAAAAGTTAAAAGTTAAAATTCGAGTGAAGAGAATAACCGTTATTGCAAAATGACTGATAAAATTGGTCAAGAATTTCGACCACCGAAAAAGTTGTCCATCTCCGGTCAACAAGATGTCAGACAAAGGGTAAGTCTACAATAAAATTCTAAATTTATATTAAGATGGTACCAAACATCTTGACTAAAATTTATTTACAGAGTTATCTCCCTGTAGTGTTATGTACCAACATTAGCCAAGATCTCTGAAAGTCTTACTAACCAAATACTCTAAACAAAACATTTCTAAAAACAAACTGAGGGGTCACTCTCTCAGTGTCACGATTGGCTGATTGGTTGATGTTTGCATTACGTACAGTGGCAAATATTTCATGCATGTTAAGGAAGAAAACAAGTTAACAGTAAACAGAGGCAGGCCGAGAGATGAAATGCCATTGTTAATAAGGTGAATTTGATTGGGACTGAAATGTGAGCAACACACTGGTTGCTATACATGTGGAGCAAGATCTGCTTACTCTTCTAAAGCACATGAGATCACCCCCAGTTATTGTTGGGTTCGTGTTGCTCATGTAGTCTTTAGTTTGTTTTTTAGCCATGTCTGTGTCAGTTTATTTATTTGCGACATATGAGTTTGAATGTCCTTTGGTATATATCTTTCGACTCTCTAGAATAACTGGCTTTATTTCATTTATGATAGAGGTCAGATAAAACCGTATTATAAATGTAATATATGAAGAAAAAAAAATAAAGAAAAAAATGTACTGTTACCAAATTAAACTTATGTCTGACGTTTGAATCAACAAAAACACTCGAGGCTGAGCTGTGTACTTAAACATATAAGGATTATTATTTGTTTAGATGTTTACTTCCAGGAAAGAAAAAAAATATAAGATAATCTTTAAAAAAAAGGTTACTTTAGACCGTGTTTGGTTGGGTGCAAGTACAGTATGACGTCCAAGCTATAAAAAAAAATGAAAATGATATGTATTTTTAACAATACTTGTGACCGTACTATGAAAACACGGAAATAGGAAATAACAATACTAAAGCGGAAAGTCGTACCCTGTATACGGTCATTTGTACTTTGATAATGATTATTTCAATAGTATTAACACTTTTATAGGTAGGGAGACCTATACTTTATGACTTGGCGGTAAATTTAGGAAACAAAAATCGACTATTTCCGTAATGTTTATATGAAGTACACACACCTGACACTTTGAAGCCTTTGAACTTACAGTTTCATGACACACACACACGTTGACTTGGTGATTTTTTTTCCAAATTGGATTCCTGGAGTTTCGAATTGCATGGATATTTTACAAAGTCCGATATAAAAATATTGCCGAATATTTTACATACATGTACTTTAATACGTTTATTTGAAAACAAGTTAAATTTTGATAATAATGACAATTTATTATAACTCTAATGGTAGCGATAAATTAAAGGATGATAATACATGCTCCAAGGTAAGAAGAGACAAACAAATTAAAACTGATAAAAATGGTCAAGAATTTCGACCATCGAAAAGGTTGTCTTTCTCCGGTCAACAAGATGTCAGACAAAGGGTAAGTCTACAATAAATTGTAAATTTGCATTATTTTTCAAAATTGTGATAACTACTACAAACCAAACGTTTTGAAGCAAAACATAAATAAACAAGAATGTGTCCCTAGTACACGGATGCCCCATCCGCACTATCATTTTCTATGTTCAGTGGACGGTGAAAATGGGGTTAAAACTCTAATTTGGCATTAAAATACAGAAAGATCATATTATATGGAACATAAGTACTTAGTTTCAAGTTGATTGGACTTGAAATTCATCAAAAGCTACCTCGACAAAAAAACTTTACCCTGAAGCCGGAGAGACGGACGAACGAACGGTTGAACGGACGCACAGACCAGAAAACATGATGCTCATAAATGAGGCATAAAAACACGGGGTTAAATCTCTCGGCATATTTAAAATGTCACTGTTGGTTGATTGATTGATGTTTTCTTAACGTCCAGTGGCCATTCTCATTTTTATTTAAGTCACTTAGATATAAAAAATAACAATATAGGAAGCAAAGTCAATGGAATTGAAATATAGAGTCTAGCTCTGATTTGGCAATCCTAAAAACAAATAACATCATATCTTCTTCTTCTTCTATATATAATATGACGCAAGTTAAAGATAAACTTGAATTTTAATCACATTAGAAGATCTTAGAAGCAATGGTTTAAAAAATGCTCAAAGTTGTTCAATGTGCATCGTGAGAATTAAGAAATACTTATCATTTCAAAAACAAACAGCGGGAACGAAAAATAGAAAAAAAATAGAAAGACAAAAAATAAATTGATATCAGTTGTTTGTATTGCATTTTAATAATTGAAACAATGTGACAAAAACAGATAATAGCATATAATAGCGGACGCGACTAGTAACTGTTATTAACTGTTATAATTTTCTTCAATAAGCACAAGCAGTTAACAAACCTTTCTGACATCGGACTCGGATTTCTGTTGAACTGAGTTTTACTGTGCGAATTGCTGTTTTTTTTCTACATTGGCTAGAGGTATAGGTGGAGGGTTGAGATATAAAATAAAAACATGTTTAACCCCGCCGAATTTTAGAGCCTGTCCCATGTCAGTAGCCTCTAGTCTTGTTAGTTTTGTTTGATTTTAAACAGTTCATTTATATATTGGAGTTTAGTATGTCGTCCATTATCACTGAACAAGAACACATTTTTTGTTTATAGGGGACAGCCGTGAAGCACACCTCCGGGTGCGGGATTTTCTCAAGTTAGGATCCAGTAATTCTGTTTTCGTTTATTGCTCTATCATATCATATGTTTGTTTGTTCCAATTATTGTTTTGTACACAAATCTGGCCAAAAGTTTTATCGTTTGGATTTTTTTACTTTTGTCATTTCGGGGCGTTTGATATCTTTGTATGAGGTATGGTTTTTGTTGATTGTTGAAGGCCAAATGGTGACCTACACTTTTTCACTTCTACACCATTTGGTCCACCTTGGTGGAGAGATTTATCGGCTAGGTATGCATACCATATCTTCTTATTTTCGATACAAAGAAGATTGTTTCAAATACATTTGAATAAAAACAAATCACGCAGTTATTTTTCTCTATTTTTCAGAAATATAAAGCCAGCTATGACGTGACACCATCACCTACAGATTCTGAAAATGGAAATTATTATAGAAACTTGGCATTTTCAGCCTCCTCTCAGGACAATGTACCTGCAAATAGAACTTCTACATTAAAATTAAATTTTGATGAAGACAATATAAATCCGGCCAATGATGATGTGTTTGTCATATCACATGCAGATAGTGCTGTGTATTCAGAAAAATCCAAAGCTAAACGAGTGGAAAGTGCACGGACTTCACCGACGGACGAGAATCCGCCATCTCATTTAAAAATTAGAAAAATATGTTTAATAATAATGTGTATAGTGATTATATTAGGACTTATAGCAGGCATAACTGTGATAGTAGTGTTTTATTTTTTAAATTTAGGTAAGTGAAATATTATCTAAAACAAGGATTTGTATAGTAAGTCTTACTATACAAATCCTTGTCTAAAACAAATGTTTGAATAGTTACTTTAAAGATCTATAAAATACCTATTTAAAAGTCCTGTCGAAATAATCCGGGATTTTTTTAACCGTATTTGGGTTGAATATTTTACAAACCGGAAGTTACAGACGATGCAAACAAAGTTAAAAAAGTAAAAAGTGAAAATTTGAAAAAAACCTGTTTTAAACAGTAAGAAAAGTAACAGATATATTAACTGCTCCCCACTATTCATTTCAGTAATATATTCCAAGCATTCTAATTAGTAAACTTTAATTTCCCGTCCGGTTGTCAGATAGATTGCTGTGTCAGACCAGAAACAGAATGACTGATTTCTGTTGCAGTGTTGGGATTCATAATTTATTTTGGTTCAGTTTTCTTTCTTGCTCTTCTTCTCGGTTATTCAATCAGATCCATATATCAGATATATATATATATATATGTGGCTAATATATAGCAGATGTTACCTTTGGAGGAGGACAAATGCCAATCAGATTTTGAGGGAAATCAATATTGCATCACATTAAGCAGTTAAGGTTCATGTGGACCCTTTTGCTAAAATGGCCGTATTTTCCCCTCAAAATTAACTCTGAGTACAGACAAACCTGTGCATCTGTAGAATTATTAAAGCATAGCATGCCCTAAATATGTGAATTTCAAATATTTTATATGTTTTAGAAAAAAGAAAACTTAACAGGATTTTGCAGTGCACTTTTTTTCATTCACACAGAAGGAGCCAAAAATAAACTAAGCTGGGAAAGAGGTTTGAGAACTTCCCCACAGGTAATAATTGCAGTGAGCTGTATTAATTGACATAGGCAATAGATACCTGACAATAATTGGTGATTTAAACTGTGTACCTGTTTGTTAATTTTATCATCTTCTGCAGGGACGAAAAAAAGTGCACTGCAAAATCCAGTTATGTTATGAATATTCTAAATCATACAATGCATTTGAATTCTATTTATCTAGGGCATGCTATGCCTTAAAACGTTTCCAGATGCACAGGTTTGTCTGCACTCAGAGTAAATTTTGAGGTGAAAATGCAGCCATTTTAGCCACAGGGTACACATCAACCTTAAACATCATTTCATCAAAGACAAAAGTCAAAGTTTTTGTATAGACTATAGTGTTCTCACTATGCAAATCCTTAAACACATGCATAACATTAGTCTGGAAGATACATATATATACACAGGAGAATTACTATAATCATGAGAAGCAACATCACACATAAAACACACAAAACACATGCATAACGTTAGACTAGAAGATACATGTATATACACAGGAAAACTGTTATAATCCTTGAACACATACAATACACTAGTCTGGAAGATACTATAAACTAAATCACACATAAAGCACATTTATAAGCACCTGCATGACAATGACGATGCACCAACCAAAAGGAGATGTATTGTATAGTTTATGTCAGAAGAACAGCAATTTAACTACACAAAAAAACTTATAACAACAAAGCTTTATCATTACTGTACAATGTATATTGCTCTGTTCATTGTACTAATATTGAAAGGAAATGGACAGCCATGTAATATGATAATACATGTACTGACAAATAGACATGCAAACTTATATACTTGTATAGCATGACGTTTTTTTGGCATACATGTGTTTTAATTTTTGGTTTGTTCCCAGCAGCAATGGCAGCTGAAGAAAAGCTAACAGTTAACCACATTAAAATTTCACTGGATTTTACAAGGTTTATCCCTTTTTAAACATTTCGTACATACAACAGTTAATTATTGAGTTTACCTGAAATAGACTATACATGCAATTACAAGCTCTATGCATGCCTCCATCAAAAACTTTTGTTTTTTGCGAAAATCGTTGTGCGTTCAAAAAACAATATCTGATGCTAAAAACTAGATATACCATGTATGTATATGGTATATTGTAAATTCTCTACGATTTATATGGATGTTTCTTATTAGATAACAATTTAGTAAGTTGCTGGCCAGCTAAATGTTATCAAAGGCTTCAGCAGTTTAGATTTACCTTTATCATGTTAATGATTCTGGCAGCTGGCAGTTCATAGATACTTTTATCAACATAGTTCATGCTTTTAATTCCCTTGGAAAAATAATAATAATGGACTGTAGAAATACCAATACCTTACCAATTCCTTATCAATATATTAATTAATAAAAGCTTAGCAGTATATTGCTATACTAACATATTCTGCTTGTTTCAGATCAAACTCCTGAGACAACTACACAAAGTTCTGTCTCTACAACTCAAAGTAAGTTATACAAAGTTCTATTCAAAATATCATTAACAGATCAACTAAGTAATAACAATGTATTTATTTTGAGTAAACATCTGTAGGTGGCACAGTAGTATTTCCATAGGGATAATGATAGCATTTTTAGAGTTTTCACCACTTTCTAACACTGCCCAAAATTCTACATACACTTTTAACCAAAGTACTTTCATTATGATATTTAGAAATAAATTTAAATATATGTCATGCCCATTTACCTTTTTTGCTATCTATCTCTAGAAACCTGAGGCCACGGCAATAGTGCTTTTATGTCTTTTATCATGCAGTGAATACAATTTTTTTGTTATTCAAAAATTCATTTTCACCTGTATGTCATGTATGTAAACTTATTTTATATTTGTCTACACCTGATTCATCCCTCAGTTTGGGAAAGTATATTCAGTGGATACATTGACTTAAGAAAGGTGCATAAAAGAGCAACCTAAATTCTGGAATCCCAATACTGCTGTGCCTCCTGAATGTTTCATACACTGAAAATCTAAAATTGTCTCTACCATGTCTACAGATTATTAACCCATTTTTCAATGTGCCTTTTCTGGTTACCACACAAATGTATATATAAATGTACATGTATGTTTATATGGTACAGCTTTGTATAGCCAATTGAAGTAAACATGAAGACAGTATTTTCTTACAACATATTTTACAAATACATTGTACATGTACATCACGGTTTTTACAGTTGAAAAAATTGTTGAAGACAATTTGTGCAAATCTGTCATTCCCTGCTGATAACTTTTAGTCAATGGTGTGAGGAACAGGAGGCACTTTCAAAATGTTAACTTAGGGAGCTACCATTTGATTTTTATGGGGTGGGGTGGGGGGGGGGGGGGTGTAGGTGGGGGGGACTAGGATGAAAAATTTTGTCCTACATTTTATTTTAGCTGTAATCTCTGTCCTGCCTTTTTATTTTTCACTCTGTTCGGTCCTGCCTTTTTTTTTTTTAGTTTATTCTGCCTTTTTATCTAAATTGTCGTCCTGACTTTTTTTTGCAAGTGTCTCATCCTGCCTTTTTTTTACTCAAAACTCCTGTCCTGCCTATTTTTTTCAAATTTCATCCTAGCCTTTTAGTGATTGACTGGATGTTTCATGCAGTTTGTTGTTATTGATATTTGTGAAATGCATAGATATATATGTAATAGTTTTAGGTTGTGGTCCCCATGATACATTGTACAGATTTTTCAGCATTTACAAAGAAAATTCTTGATGATTATTTTCCACTAAAACACTTACTGATAAATTTCAAGTGACTATATCATGTATATATTATAAAACTATGAATTATTTGTCCAATCTAATAACTCATAGCAGTTATTTTTTAACAAGGCTTGTCATAATTTTAAACAACAGTTATTAATCATTTGATTATCAAGTAATGATAAACACCTACATATAATATAAAATGCTTTTTCAGGAATTGGGAATTTTATCAACAAATATTTTTCCTGAATGATTCAAAATTTCCTGTTCATATAAAAAAAATGACTCAGATTAAAATTTTCAATTTTCAAAAAAACTTAATGAATTCCTTTCAAGTGCTACTTTTAATTTATAGAATAACTTCCTCTGCAGTATTAATGTTGCATTTCAATAGTGAGACACCATTAGTCAGTGCATGAACTGACAGTCATGACTAGTTTTGTTAGTCTAGTTAATCAGAAGTCTGTCAGTAATCTGTCCAAAGTCTATCAGAAGTCTGTCAGTAATCTATCCATAGTCTTAAGAAGTCTGTCAGTAATCTGTCCATAGTCTATCAGAAGTCAGTCAGTAATCTGTCCATAGTCTATCAGAGGGTCTATCAGTAATCTGTCCATAGTCTATCAGAAGTCTGTCAGTAATCTGTCCATAGTCTACCAGAGGGTCTATCAGTAATCTGTCCATAGTCTATCAGAAGTCTGTCAGTAATCAGTCCATAGTCTATCAGAGGGTCTATCAGTAATCTGTCCATAGTCTATCAGAAGTCAGTCAGTAATCTGTCCATAGTCTATCAGAAGTCTGTCAGTAATCTGTCCATAGTCTATCAGAAGTCTGTCAGTAATCTGTCCATAGTCTATCAGAAGTCTGTCAGTAATCTATCCATAGTCTTAAGAAGTCTGTCAGTAATCTGTCCATAGTCTATCAGAAGTCTGTCAGTAATCTATCCATAGTCTTAAGAAGTCTGTCAGTAATCTGTCCATAGTCTATCAGAAGTCTGTCAGTAATCTGTCCATAGTCTTTAAAAGTCTGTCAGTAATCTGTCCATAGTCTATCAGAAGTCTGTCAGTAATCTATCCATAGTCTATCAGAAGTCTGTCAGTAATCTGTCCATAGTCTATCAGAAGTCTGTCAGTAATCTATCCATAGTCTTAAGAAGTCTGTCAGTAATCTATCCATAGTCTTAAGAAGTCTGTCAGTAATCTATCCATAGTCTTAAGAAGTCTGTCAGGAATCTGTCCATATTCTATCAGAAGTCTGTCCATAGTCTATCAGAAGTCTGTCAGTAATCTATCCATAGTCTTAAGAAGTCTGTCAGTAATCTGTCCATAGTCTATCAGAAGTCTGTCAGTAATCTATCCATAGTCTTAAGAAGTCTGTCAGTAATCTGTCCATAGTCTATCAGAAGTCTAAGTATTCTGTAAGAAGTCAGTTAGTAGTTTGTCAATATGCAGTCAGTAGTCCGTCATTAGTCTGTTAGTGATCTATTAGTAAGCTGTCTGTCAGTAGTCTGTCTTTAGCCTATCAGTAGGCAGTTAGTAGTCTGTCCATATTCTATCAGAAGTCTGTCAGCATTCTGTAAGAAGTCAGTCAGTAGTCCGTCATTAGTCTGTTAGTGATCTATTAGTAACCTGTCTGTCAGTAGTCTGTCTTTAGCCTATCAGTAGGCAGTTAGTAGTCTGTCCATAGTCTATCAGAAGTCTGTCAGCATTCTGTAAAAAGTCAGTCAGTAGTCCGTCATTAGTCTGTTAGCGATCTATTAGTAACCTGTCTGTCAGTAGTCTGTCATAGCTGGTTCACAAGTCTATCATTAGCCTTGTTAGTATGTCAGTTGTTCATCAGAAGATGATCCTTGTCTGTGACAGCAGTCTGTCAATATTCTTGATAGTCCATCAGTAGTTTGTCAGTAGTATAATATAGCAACAGATTGTTGAACTCTCAGGCAATAAACATTTTTGTGAAAATTTCATGCAAAGATGGTTAAACGGTTTTGTCAGATCAATAATGGTTAATAATCAGGTTGACAATTAATAGCAAGAATTTCAATGTATCTAGAAATGAATTGCTCAAGTGCAGTGTTCTCCCAATGCCCTAAAGGGATCGGGCCCCACAAAGTTTTATTTTTTAACATGGTTCTATCAGTCTTAGCATTGTGGTATTATTTTTGTCTGTGGTGCTAAAATATTCAGTTAAAAAATTGTAAATTGATAGAATTTTAAAATATTTAATTATACTTCTTATTCTAATGCAATCCTCATTATAAAGTACAATCAGGAAAAACAAATTTAATAGTGTATCCATATTATCATGATAATTTTAAACATACCCAAAAGGATATAAATTACACTTGATACATTAAGGATGAGTGTTAGTTTAAAGGGATGACAATTAGCTTGTTTGAGTTTTGTCTATTATATTGTTTAACATGTGTTTCAATGACATGATCTATTCGCATTAGGCCAAAAAAAATATATGTGTTTTTCCTTATACATCATTGAAAATAATAGGGTATGTACAATGTAGGTATGGATTTTTAAAAAATTTTCCCTATAAGATAAGATAAGATATATTTTATTTCCAATAGAGGACCCATTATAGGCATAATCAGTACATTGATTTTTTATCACACAATTATAATAGACAATACACAAGAAAAAAAAAATAGAAATACATTTGACAAAAAAACATGAATTATAGATTGAGCTAATAATACATGTAGTCACATATCAAAACCTGTATGTTTAGTGATTATTGACAAGCAGAATCTGGTGCATGGTCAATAATCACTAAACATACAGGTTTTGATATGTGACTACATAAAACATTAAAAATATTTTGATTTGGACACAGCCTCCTGCACAATATTTTTACATTGAACATGTTGAGTCTATGAGAGGGACATTCAGACTTTAAAAGTGCTTATTGAAAAATGACAATTTTTTTTTTTTAGGTTAGGCTATTTTTGAGCTGGAAAAATGGGGAGGATAGGGTAATAGGAAACACACATCTTTTTTTTTTTGCCTAATGATTGCCATGTTTACCTTGTCATGTACTCTGTGTGTTAGTTGTGGTCGTAACAAAACCTACATTTACATATAAAAAGTATTTTAATTGAAATCAGATCAGTTAATGTATTGTGATTCATTTCCTCTCTACTTGGTTTCTTTTGTTCTCTTCCAATTCTGTTATTTAAATATTTTTTTTTTGTGTAATGGAGTCTTAACATGTTAGTCTGACTACTACAAATAAACTCAACTTAGATAACAGAATTGAAATTTTATATTTCCGCAAGACGCTTGTTTCATCTACAACAAAATATCAGTGACGCTTGAATATATAAAAATGTTAAAAGGACCAAATAAAGTACGAAGTTGAAGAGCATTGAAAAACAAAATTTCCTAAAAGCTTTCCCAAATCTATGGTTATCTATTCCTGATAAAATTTATAGTTCACATAGTAGTCATAGTCTGACTCTTAATCTACATCGAAATATGAACTATACTTTAAAATATACTCAAAACAATACTATGACAAGGACATTTATTATGTCCTTTGAATTACAATATGCTAATTATTATCATCAATTTTGGCTAGGACTTATAGATGACTTCATGTGGTACATTTAGTTCCAGATTTTGGACAAACATGTCAAAGAATCTATAAGTGCATACTATTCTACACTTACATATACATGACTTAGTTGCCACATGTATATAAATACATTAACCCCAAAACATGATTAGACTTTTTTCAAAATGACAATCCTTTAGGTAGCTAGTCAATCATTTGTAACCTTTGATACAAGAATACAGGTTCAAACCTTTGATGAAACAAACCAAATTTTCTGATAAACTAGGGAGAAACCGGACTTTGTGGTTAATTTTTTTTTGATTTTTGAAATTATAGTAACCTAGTTTTCTTGGAAATCCAGCAGTTCTTTCTGGTTATTGAACAGATGTTCAGAATGGTTCCATTATTATTTTCATCTGTTTAACCATCCTACGAAATACTCAATCATTTCTTACTCAAATTTGAATGTTAAATATATATAATGGTAAAATGTTACTGAAAAACATGTTAATATGTGATTGTGTCTGGTTTTAAAAGTAAGTAATCAATGTTGCTTGGTCAAGAGTTAAATATTTTCTGATTGTTATTTGGATTCAGTGGGGGGGGGGGTGGTCTGGGGGTCTGAACCCCCCTTTTATTTGGACGATCAATGCATTTGAATGGGGACATGTTGTTGGAACACCCCCCCCTTGTTCTGGGTTAAGAGCCCCCTGTATATAATGGCTGGATCTGCCATCATTAATAAGAGTAGGAATTCCTTTTACAATCAATTGTCAGATGTCCATTTTTCGCTAACTTTAGCTTCATATGACCCTTATTTTTTATCAACATTCTTCAAACCTCATATTGCAGTGACTGTTAGCATCTAATGGAGAAAAATATTTATTGTTAAAGTCAATAAAACCACTATTTCATCATGCAGGGTACCCTATTCCTAGCCTCATTCATGTAAATAAAGGAGAAAAGGAGGTTACAGGTAGCTCTACCTTTCTCAAGGAGTTCTTGTTTCATGTTGATATAGTGTCATTGACAACACCTATTGAATTTGTTACAACATTAGAGGAGCGGAATTAAATACAGGGTCTTATTTCACAAATGAAGTATCACTTTGAATTGAAACTGCGTAATCACAGTATAAACTGCGTAATCACAGTATTGTAGACAAAAGAATTATTACATACATTTTTTATTGCCTTTTTTGGAGAATGGACAAAATTGCGAGAATAATTATTGCATTTTCAGCTTAATCTGCATCCAGATATATGTATATAAATTAAAGATATCAGAATGCAATGTCTTATAATTGGGATACTCACCCGGTCACAGTATTACCAATGATAAAAACCTCACAATAATTCTTCTAAATTTACAGTATTTCATTTCAAGAAATGTTATAAGTACATGCAATTTACACCATACAAGTTAACAATCTTAATTTAAGAATAGTTTTGTCAGAGGCCTGTAATTGTAAGAGTCACTGAATGTTATTTAACCGTAATTTAGTCACCATATAAAATACACTTGATTTAAGAATAGCTATGTCAGAGGCATATCTAATAGTAACTGAATGTTTTACTTCATTTTATTTCTAGGTAACATAGTTTTAGATAGTAGTGTGAAGCTGAAGAATGATTGGTCCAATCAATTATACAATTCTTCATCTGATTTTTATAAAACTTTGTCAAAAAATTATACACAAGAGGTACGTATATATTTATATTTTCACACAAACATCAATGAACAAAAAACTGTAAAATGCAATCACTGCTAAATTTTAAAATATTTTTTTTTCTTAGAAACATCATATATGAAAAAAAATTGAAATTAATTGACAAAGAATAAACAGCTTCATCAGTCTCAGCTCAGACATCAGAAGTCTAATTTTGCTTTTGACTCGGAGGTTTTAATCTATATTTAACATGAGTTATCTCCCTTTAAGTTAAACCAAACTGACCTTAAGAAGTAATCAAACTATGACTTCAAGAAGTAAATTTATCATTATGTAATCTACAGAGAGATCATTGACTTCTTAAGGTGGTACCTAACACTACAGGGAGATAACTCTGTAAAGTCAGCTAAACGTTTTAATTACGTTGTGTTGTAAAGGGAATATTAAGCTTCTCACTGATCAACATGTGTGTTTGTCAAACTGCTATATAACCATTGTAATTTTTCTGACAAAACGGTTGGTTCTAAATTTTGGAAATTTTTATATTTTTGTTAAAGGGTCAAAGTAAATACTTTGACAAAATTTTATGAAAATTAAACGAGCCAAATTAATTTTAGTGAAAGTGTTGGGTACCACCTTAAAGCCAATGATTTACAAAAAAGTGGCTTCTCTCAAGACCAATGAACATATATGAAAAGGTCAAGCATCAACATGAAATTATAACATGACCATCGAAAAGGCATTTTTTCTTTCATGAATACTTTAAATAAAGAGAGACAGATAAACATATTCTGCATGTCAGGTAGATTTTTTCATTTAACTGAAGATTTTTTTTTTCACTACAGAGTTGACAGTAATTAAGTAAATGGGATGACAGGGTTTCCCGTTTAATCCATTAATTCTTCAAAAAAATATGTTCATTGTGCTCAGGGGCTGTATTGCTATTTATTGAATGATGCTGTAATACTATCAAGACGTGGGGGGATTTCGGTTCAATTTAATTTAGAGTTTTTGAATAGTATGGCTAAATTTAACATACATATTTTAAAAAGTCAATAGAACATTGAATTATCTTATGTTATGTAAACAAACAATGTTGTAAATTGATATTTCATCTCATTAATAATTATGACTTATGGAAATGTTATGCATATGAGATGTATGTGAGACAATACTTATAACCAATATGTCAAAGAAAATACCTCTTAATTATTGATCTGCATCAATACATTTTTTTAAAAATCTGAAGAATAATTTTAAAATATGATTTACAGAAATTCTAAACTGATGATAGAATACAGTTTGATATCTAGTGACACATTAAATGCATATTCAGGACGATTGCATGTTGATCGGATATGAATTTGGACCCTGTTTTGTACTATGGTAGACTGCGATTTTGAAATGGATTTTTCATGTGCTAGTTCACAAGGTTAACAGTACAGGGAAAGACATGTCACCTTCCTTGGATATATTATTCTGAGTCCAGGCCGACCTTCCTGTGGTCCTTCTCCTAAACGATGTGTCACCTTCCTTGGATATATTATTCTGAGTCCAGGCCAACCTTCCTGTGGTCATTCTCCTGAACGATGTGTCACCTTCCTTGGATATATTATTCTGAGTCCAGGCCAACCTTCCTGTGGTCATTCTCCTAAATGATGTGTTCTTTGTGGAGAATAAACTAATACAAATCTTTGGTTTAACCTGGGATCGTTTCAAAACCCAAACTCTCCCAGTCACTTTCTTAACCAAGTACACTACCACAACATCACTGGAGGTTTTTTTTTTTTAAGTGTTTCATTAAAAATACATTTTAGAAATGATATTTAACCATTAACCAATCAAATATGTCCATTTGTCTTTCCAGATTGACAATCTCATGCAAAATAGTAATGTATCACAATATTATCTTGGTGTCAGGGTACTGGATTTCAGGTAAGTCGATGAACAATAGTAAAGTAAAATGTACAAACACATCACCATCACCAAAACACAATATTGTCATGAATCCATCTGCTTCCTTTGTTTAATATTCACATAGACCAAGGTGAACGACACAGGCTCTTTAGAGCCTCTAGTTTTAAATTTGCATGACTTAAAATTTAGATTTACATGAATTTGAAGCACATGAAATTTAGCCACATGAAATTACTATGAGCCAATTTTCAAATTGAGTTATGATTGAGCCACTTGAACCAGATGAAATTATTTAGATTGTTGCTTAGACCATTTTTAGCCACATGAAATTGAGTTACTCAAATTTGGGCCACTTACGTTTGATCTAAATAAGATTTACTTGAAATCAGTCCATATGAAATTGAAATATGAGATTGAGATCAATAGTTCATTTATTACACAAAAAGTTAATCCATTTCATTTATTTTCAATGGAAAAAAGAAGACAAAAGGCCACAACTATTTGTAAGGCAATCAGATAATAAGCATGTCACAGACATTTTAAACTCAATTGAATGTTATTTTTAGGACAATTTGACCAATATTGAAGTGAATGGCTTAGTTGTATTGGTATACTATACATTGTCCACTAAACATGTTTTTATTTGACTTTTAGCCCTGGCAGTATCTTTGTCCATTCCGAGATCTCATTTAGACCAGATGTGTACTCAGAGACATTATTTTTCGATGTTTTTGATTTATCAAATGGTATAGAAGACATTATTCGATTAGAGTCGTCATTAGGGAAAACATCTTTACTCATAGATACCAGACAGATTTATGTCAGCGGTAAGTTGTGTAAACCTTAGGGGGCCTCATTAGGGAAAACTTCTCTACTCATAGATACCAGACAGATATATGTCAGCGGTAAGTTATGTAGACCTTAGGGGGCCTCATTAGGGAAAACATCTTTACTCATAGATACCAGACAAATCTATTGTCAGTGGTAAGTTGTGTAAACCTTAGGGGGCCTCATTAGGGAAAACTTCTCTACTCATAGATACTAGACAGATATATGTCAGCGGTAAGTTGTGTAAACCTTAGGGGGCCTCATTAGGGAAAACATGTTTACTCATAGATACCAGACAGATTTATGTCAGCGGTAAGTTGTGTAAACCTTAGGGGGCCTCATTAGGGAAAACATCTTTACTCATAGATACCAGACAAATCTATGTAAGCGGTAAGTTATGTAAACCTCAGGGGCCTCATTATCTAAATATTGTAAATTCAGGAAATACTGTGGTTTCATTATTATTTGTTGAATATAGAAAAGAAGATGTGGTTTGATTGCCAATGAGACAACTCTCCACAAGAGACCAAGTGACACAGAAATGTACAGCTATAGGTCAGCGTATGGCTTTCAACAATGAGCAAAGCACATACTGCATAGTCAGCTATAAGAGGATACCAATTTTCATGGATTTGGTGGTGAACCACGAAATTAAATGTTCAAGGAATAGCTAATTTTTTATCGGCTTGTGTGCAGTCTTTTGCAAAACCATGAAATTAATTATCCATGAACATGTAAGTTTTCCTTAATCCACAAAAGTGAATGAATCCACAGTAATATATTGTAATTATGAAGGTACATATACAAAGGGATCAACATTGAAGTTCATAAAACTCATTTTTCTATTTTCTGGTGTAATGATATGCTAAAACATCCTCAAACTTTATGTTAAAATTAAATTGGCGGGAATGTTGTTTAAAAGGAATTACATTGATGAATGCACACATGAGATATTTGATTTTATCATATACTTAGCATTGATATGATAGCTTTTGCATATGTGTAATGAGCGGAAGTACACAAGCCATAATTTCCCACCCGGGCTGATAACCCATATCAGGGACGTCTCGTGCAAAAACCCATAACAGTGCTTCTTGTGCAAGTTACTTCCGGTGTTTCTGGTATTGATTGTTTACTTTTCCATTGTGACGTCAGATATTTTTATGACGACGTCAAAATTTACGGTAACTTTTGTTGGGATAGTTTAGTACTTGCTAACAAATGCCATTGACAATTAAGAATCATTGTATAGTACAACAAACATGGAGTAATAATGATCATAAAACTCTTCCAAATTTTCAATGTTTCGAAAGGCCTCTATAGGAAATGTTACCATACATATATATGGAGGTAGTGATGCTGTTGTTGGACAATTATGGTATATTTCATTCATAATTTAACTTCTTTATAAAGTTTTTGACTATTTTAGTTATTGCATTTGTTTATTTGCCTTACATAAAACTATTGTCGGAAGTATATGATAAAGCGATTAATACATGGCCTTTTCCATATCAGCCTGGGTATCATCCCTCGGCCCATATCAGCACCTCGACTCCATCTCGGGCTGATATGGGGGTCTCGGGGTGATACCCAGGCTGATATGGTAAAGGCCATGTATTAATCTCTATGTATAATTAAAAAATAACTGTTTCATGGCATGCTTTACTCTGTAGTTTAACATGGGTATATAGGCATTATATTATATTTGTCAATATCTTTTGTATAAGTATTACTAAATTGAATTCAAATTTCAAAAATTATTTTTATTCAAATACTATATAGATTTGAACATTTCAAGGCCTACATTTGCAATATGGTAGAACAGAGGCACTCAGTTTTCTCTGTGAAAATAAGCCACTTAATTAACACAGTATTAGATACCAACACCAAGTTTTCCATCATAGGGGAAAAACCATCAACAAAATTAGTAAAGTACTAAAAATTTTGCTTTAAATTTCTAAGTTTTAACAAATGACTTTCTTAAAATTCTTGCCTTTTTAGTAGCTGCAGATCCAAATATTAAAGAATCTTAGAGGAATGGTTCTGCAGCAACAATAACAATAAGACTTTGTAAACAATAGAAATGAATTATTAATCTAATCAGCTCCAAAAAAAGTTGATCAGTGCAAGCAAATATGAAAGTTATAGATTTTTTTGTTTTTTCATGCATTTTTTGTGTACATTGTATTTTTCAGCTAAATGTATATCATTGGATTTTAATGTGTGTTCATCATTTTATAATGCAACAAGTTTCCCGAACTTTTATAAACATAAAACTTATGCGGATGCAGTGACCTACTTCCAGAATGATTTACAGCCCGTGATTGACAGTGGTTGTTCTAGTCTGACCTCATTATTCCTTTGTGGTCTTAATTTTCCAAGTTGTAACAAAGCAAGACAATTACTACCATGTAGAAGTGTTTGTCAGCGTAAGTATGATTAGTGATATCCATTAATTTCTTTGAGTGATTTACCATACATCCAATGATTTAACATAAATAGGAAACAACAACATAAGTTCAGCTTACTATTGTACAACTTCCAAAAACTAAAGACAAGCTTGTACTATAATTATTAAACATTCCATTAAAGATATGTCTTTGAAATTTTGTAGAATTAATAATAACACTGACATTTTATATTTCAGAATACAAAACAGAATGTTCAGCCTCCATTGATTGTTCTCAGTTTGAGGATTCTACTGATCGTAACATATGTCTAAGTAAGTTTGGATTTTATATATACATTATTATTTTTATAATAGAAAACAATGTGAAAACCTATAATTGCATCTTTGTAGATGGGTCTAAATATAGCACATTTAACAACAATTTCCAAAAGACCAAAAAAGTGAAAAAGTATATATAATTTTGTATATTCAACTTGTTTGATTTGTTTAGATAGATAGATATAAACTGTAAGTAGCCCAAATGATCAACAAGATAAGATCTACAAGACTACAAACAAGCCATTTTGTCCAAATCTTAAATCTACATTTATTGTTCTCCCTTTAATGGTGATTTTTGATTCAGCCATGCTTGAAGTATGTGTCCACTCTCAATTACGAGATAGTGAAAAATTCTAAGTTGCAGAAATGTCATGAATATAATAATATATTTATAATGCTTGCAGAAACTTGATACACCATTTTAATCATTAAATGCCTACTTTTGAGATGTTATTTGTCCTTAAATTAAGAAAACATTGGGCAAACAACTTGTTTATTTTAGATAAACACTTGCATAATATAGTTCCTTAGTAAATTGAAATTTATATTTGTTTTTATTAACTGTAGCCATGCCCACATCAACAACAACAGAACAAACAACTGCCATGACAACAGAAGCCACAACAACTACCATGACAACAGAATCTACAACTACCATGACAACAGAAGCCACAACAACTACCATGACAACAGATCCTACAACTACCATGACAACTACAGAAGAGACGACAACAGTAACAACAGAACCAATATCAACAACACCAAAAGGTTTGCACTGAATTATCAGTTATTTGGTTGAAATGAATGTAAGATAATCATTGATCAGGGGAGGAGATAAGGTAAATTGGAAAACAAATATGACAAAAGAACAACCAACAAAAACCACTGAATATCATGACTAAAAATAGATACGAATATAGAATGAGTCAAAGTTATACATGTTTAGTACTCAACACTCCTGATTATCTGGGACAATGGTGTTAAGGCACAACATAAAAATATACTAAAAATCAGCTGTAAATTCCTTGATTGATCAAACTAGCACAAAGCACAAAAAAACAACTGCTGGTTTCCTCGTTTGAATGGTTTTACACTAGTCATATGTTTTGGGATCCTTTAAAGCTCCCTATTGAAGACCATACCTTGACCTATAATGGTTTACTTTTACAAATTGTGACTTGGACGGACAGTTGTCTCATTAGCACTCATACCACATTTTCTTATATCTGTTTAGTACATAAAGTTTCGATCTGAGAGTAATAAAAATTACTGAAAGCTAGGTCAAGTCCAATAAGAATTGTGAATAAATCTTGGTCTAAATATAGTGAATATAACTTCTGGCTTCCTCCAGTTAAGAGTCAACAAAAAGACACATTTTATTTTTAATGGCATACAAGATTGGAATATGTTTGCAATTAATGTTAAAAGAATCAAGAAAATAAAGGAATTCAAAATTAGCGTCAAAGATCACTTGACCAAAAGTTATAGTGTGGCTTCATCAGACTCCTTTTTATATTATTAATCATATTTTTATATAAATTAATTTTATATGAATTTTTATGTCATATTAATTTGTGTGTTATCTTTTTTTGTATGTTGAAACTATAAGCCGTTTACATGAAGGGACCCCATTGGAAACAAGCTTTAGAGATTTTATCGGTTATCCCTGATAAGATATCAGCAAATTTTTTCATACACTTTAGGATACTGCACTCATAATAATGCCAATATATTTTACCATATATGTGTTAGTATTGTCTTTATGTACCGTATATATTGTGTATTGTAATTAAGGAAGGACTAATATATTTTCTGTCTATGAAGAAATAACATTAAAAATTTGGTGCACACTGAATAACGGGCGTAGCGGGTTATTTGACAGTGTGCACCACATTTTTTATGTTATTTCGAATAGACAGAAAAATTATTACAGTCATTTCTTATTATTTAATTCTAAATTCCATTTTAAACCGTAGAAACCCATGAAAAAACATTGATGACGTCACGGTCACATGACTAAATTATGTCTATGGGCTCATAACAAAATAACGTCAGCCAATCAGAAGACGCCTGACATCCAAAATTAAATTATTTATAAATATGCTTGATATCTTATTATACATGTTATATAAATTTAAAACATTATTATTATTATTTAAGAAATAATTCTTTCATGCCATGCTCTATGCTCATTTTAACATGGGTAGGCATTATATTTGTTAATATCTTAATACCGAGCGTTAGCGAGGTATTAAATGTTTACAAATATAATGCCTAATTGCCTACCCATGTTAAAATGAGCATAGAGCATGGCATGATAGAATTATTTCGATTCTAATAGGAATATTTTAAACTTTTGTACTTCGAAGCAGACCTATAGTAGACGCTCCAAATGTCGCCACTTTGATTTGATGAACAAAAATGTTATAGAAAAATCAACAGTTTATCAATAAAAAAAGAACAGAAACATTTAAACTTACTTTTAGAATGTTTTTATTTAATTTCGTAGCGAGCAACACCAACAAAAATGTCTATTTTGATCTCTGGCGTTGTTCAAAATCCATCTGACGTTGCAATTTCAATTGTGACGTCAATCACTTGCAGCCCATGTTTTATTCCAATTAGAACATGGCTTTGTACCCAAAGCTAAAGAAGAACGTCATATTAGAATATTATATAACATACAATAGTATCTGAAATGGTGTATCATAACCATGATTACTGTATAGTATGAAATCAATATTTTTTATTTCTAGCACTTTGTGAAGATGTACAAGCAGTTCAGTGTCAAGGAGTTGGTATAAACCAGACAACATTTCCTAATCATTTTGACCAGAATTCTCAGTTTGAAGCGTTGCTGGTTTTTAATGATTTCATCAATGATACATGTTCAGAGAATGCTACCTTGTTTTACTGTGCAGCATTATTCCCCAGGTGTGACAAAGGTGCATTAGAAAAACCATGCAAGGATTTGTGTTTAGGTAATATTATATGAAATTGAGATTGGAAATGGTCAATGTGCCAAAGAGACAACAACCCGACCATAGAGCAGACAACAGCACCAACAGGTCTTCATTGCAACGAGAAATTACCACATGTTTGTGAGATCTCAACCCTCCCCTTATACCTCTAGCCAATGCAGAAAATTAAACGCATAACAATACGCACATTAAAAGGGTGAGCAGGAAATGCTCTACATATCGCAGACCTTGTGTTGCTCATGTTCATAAGCGGATGTCACATTCAAAGAATTGTGAACTGGATAGTACTTGCAACAATTGAAAAAGCTTCTTTATTATATGACGCATTCAAAAACTCCTTTGAAATAGGCAATAAGTATATTAGAATATTTATATACATTAAGTATATAAATGTATAGATATAGGAAGATTAGGTGTGAGTGCCAATGAGACAACTCTCCATCCAAATAACAATTTGTAAAAGTATATTTTTATATATGAATGTATTTAAGAATAATTACATATTGTTGAAGCTTTTAAAGATTTCGTCAAAAATAATTTATTTTATCAGCTGCCATGAGAGAATGTGGTGACAATGCGTTACAGCTTTTTACCGAGAAAGACTGTAACCTGTTTAACGATCGATACTGTGTTCGTCCATTACCCTCACCTCCAACACCAACAGAAACATCAACAACACGATCAACAACCTTAGAAACTACCACTTCTACAGGTAAGGCCATAAAAAAACTTATCATAGATGCAACGATTGAAATTTTGTATTTCAACAGATGCTCGTTATGTACAGTTGGGTGCAGACCAAGCATTACATAAATTAAACGCAAGTTAACGCGGCGTGCACATATTTCGTTAGTTGACTTTAAATTTCGTGTTTACTAGTAAACGCCCGTTTACTTCATTTACGTTAACGCGGTCAAAATGGAAATTTATAATGTCTACTCGAGTAAACGCGCGTTTACTCTGTGTCCGTTTAGTCAGTAGTAAACGGCCGTTTACTTCAGATTTCACTAGTTTAATTTTACGTGCACGTAAAAGTTTACTACAGATTTCTTAATTGTATTTTTACATGCACTTGAGAGTAAACGCGCGTTTACTTTTCGCGTTAACTAATTGTGTATATTATAAAATAATTGTCGGATGCATTTGTACATTTATTTAGTTGTTGAAATGACTTAATATTTTACGTATATGTGTTTTGAACCTTAACAATCAAAAATACTTTTTATTAGAAATATAAACATTTATTAATTGCAAAAAAAGTCAGTTCCAAAAACTTTTAACAGCGGATTTTCTATTTTTCTGTTCAAAATTTACATGTACAAATATCGACTCACAATTAAACTGGCATATTTAAAAAAAAAAAATTTTCAATAAATTAATTAAAGAAGTGTCATTTCATTAAATGCAATCGTCAATATGTTGATCGAAAATGGACAGATGGATATTTTGATGTACCTTATCATGTGATATATTAGGTCAGTGTATCAAGGATACGAGTACAATCTACGTTAACGTGCGTTTACTACAAACAGTAAACGGGCGTTTACTTTTTTTTACAAAAATAGAAGATACGCCTCTTTCGCGTTAACTCAACGAAACGAGAAAGTAAACGCCCGTTTACTCTTTACAAAATTAGAAGACACACGGTTTTCGCGTTAACGCGGAGGTAAACGCGAAAGTAAACGCCCGTTTACTATTTATGTCTACTAAAATTTCGTAGTTAACGCAGAGTTAACGCGGCGTGTACATGAAGTGCACGCGAGTAAACGCCGCGTCAACTTTTTAGGCCCGTTTACATGTAATGCTTGGTCTGCACCCAACTGTATAGAAAAGACACATCAGTGACACTCAAATAAAAAAAAGTTAATTCAGGATGTGAATTCAAAATAATTTATTTGTAAAGAAGAGCATATCTTGTTATAAAATTAAATTGACAATGGTTAAATGATGGATTATACTTGAATATATAGATTCCGTCTACTACTTACAATAAAAAATTCAAAGAATGCTCACAAAATTCTATATTAAGAAGTTAATACAAACGTTTCTTTTATGTCATGATATGACCATTATGTTTACTTGTAGAGAAGTGTGAAGCTGTACAAGCCAATGTCTGTCATCCAGTTGGTTTAACTAAGACAACCTTTCCTAATTTCTACAGCCAAAACAGCCAGGATGAAGCTCTAAAGACATTTAATAGTTATATCAATGATACCTGTTCAGCTAATGCTACGCTGTTTTATTGTTCGTCATTTTTCCCACATTGTGATCAGGGACACAAACAGAATCCATGTAAAAGTCTGTGTTTAGGTAAAAGATAATGGATAACTGTAGATCTTTGTGGATTGAGGAACAATTGTATTTTCTGGGATGTTGAATTTGTACCAAAGTTGTAGTTGTGCCAAAGTCAAAAACTTGATTTGTGGAATATTAAAATTTATGATTTACCTATACAATCGAAATCAATGCAAATTGGTATCTCCTATCAATAGTAGGTATATCATCAATGAAAGTAAAACAAAAGACTCCAAAATTAGTATCCACTAAGCATATATTAAGGGGCTCGCGGGTCCAAATCATTTTTTTTTCTTAATATAGGATATCACTATATTTTTCTATTATAAAATGAACTTTATCTTATACTTAATAGAAAAAAAAAATTAAAAAAATGGGGTCACCGTTCATTTACGCTCAAAATCTGCCTTCGAAAGAAGCATACATTTTTGTAAAAGATCATTTTTTCTGTTGAACTGATAGGAGAAAAAGAGGTAATATCGAAATAAAAAAAAGAACTAAATTACAGAAATCGCTAAAATTTTACTATAGTTTTGTTTAAGTACAGCTTATTTGAAAACAATAATAAAAAATATAGGTCACTGATGAGTTAAAAAAGATATTTGAATTTTAATGCCAAAAAATGCCAAAAAAATTTTGCAACCAAAGGGAGATAATTTGGAGCTTTTTCAGTGATACAAAAGTCATCTGGGGCCAATACGAATTGATTTATTTGAATTATTTTTGAACCATATGATAAAGTAACAACTAATAAAGTATTAAATAAAATTTGTAATGAAAAAATAAATGTTTGATTTTTTTCTGAAATTTTTATACCTGCGAGCCTCCTTAAAGAATTTTGAAGGAAGTGCAAAGACTGGTCTGTTGGGAGTTGAAAAGGTGTTATAGTTTTTGGTATATAAATTTAAGAAAATGTGGTATGAGTGCCAATGAGACATTTCTCTCCATCCAAGTGATAACTTGTAAAAGAAAAACCATTATAGGTCAAAGTATGGTCTTCAACAAGGAGGCTAAGCTCACTGAAGAGCAAAATATAAAGGGCCCTAAAAAACCAGTTAAACTGCAAAACTAACTGTCTAATCTATATAAAAAACGAGAAACAAAAAACACTTGAGAATTATGAAACTTACAAAAACACTTATGCCATGGTGTGGCTTTGTCAGTTTATTTTCAATCTATGAGTTTGACTGTCTCTCTGGTATGTTTCGTCCCTCTTTTATGCATTGTAGTGGACTGTTACTGTTTGATCTAGCACATTAAAAATCTTTCTTCTGTTGTCAGTTGATTAGTAAGCAGGATTAATCTTTAAATTACATTAACATGTTCTTTTCCTGAAATAAATGTAATATTTGAAGCAGAATGTTAAATACCAACACATTTAGCCATCATTTTTAATTTTTATTTTCGTTTTATAGCTGCTTTAAAAGAATGTGGTTCTGATGTGCGACTTGCCAGTCAGGAAAGCTGTAACAGTGGTTTCTATCCAGAACTGGACTGTGTAGAACCACTTCCTTCACCAATACCAACACAGGTATCCACCACACCATCAACAACAACTCAAACAACAGGTAAATGTAAAATATTGGGTCAATGTCAGAAATATATCAACTTTTTATGCCCCACCTACGATAGTAGAGGGGCATTATGTTTTCTGCTCTGTGGGTCCATTCGTCCGTCTGTACGTCCGTTCGTCTGTCCGTTTGTCCCGCTTAAGGTTAAAGTTTTTGGTCAAGGTAGTTTTTGATGAAGCTGATGTCCAATCAATTTGAAACTTAGTACATTTGTTGCTCATGATATGATCTTTCTAATTTTAAGGCCAAATTAGACTTTTGACCCCAATTTTACGGTCCACTGAACATAGAAAATGAAAATGGGAGTTTCAGGTAAAATTTTTTGGTCAAGGTAGTTTTTGATGAAGTTGAAGTCCAATCAACTTTAAACTTAGTACACATGTTCCCTATGGTATGATCATTTTTATTTTAATGCCAAATTAGATTTTTTACCAAATTTCACGGTCCAATGAACATGCAAAATGATAGTGTGAGTGGGGCATCTGTGTACGGTGGACACATTCTTGTTTGTATGTGGCTTAGAAACTATGAAGAGCCTATTTGTCTTATATTATCTTTATACTGGAACTAAGATTTGCTTCAACTCAATATATTTTACAGATGTCAAACTTATTTTCCATCCCATAATTAGCCCCTTTTTTAGAAGAAAAGTGATGTGACAATACTGATATGAAATCAGCATTGCACAAAGTAACATTTTTCACTCTATGTTTTAAATGAAGACAACAAGAAATGTGCTAGCTGCAGTATCAATACCAGTTACCAAACAATTCAATGAATCTACAGTTCTATAAAGAGTAGACGTCTGCTTGTATTATATTTATATCTAGTCTGGACCATGTTTGATTTAATTTTCTGGCATTCAGATCATTTGGTGCAAAAAGTGAGATAAGTTAGAGTTGAGTTATGGAACTCTTAAGTAGACTATACGTGTAATATGTAACATGTGTCAAATGACTGAAAAAGTTATTTCTTGTGTTTGTTCTTTTTTGAAGTACAGTATTTTGAAAAATTAAAACTTTTGGCCAGAAAATATTTTTGTTATTTTATACACTTTACTAGAAATTAACAAGAAGCTGGTTATTTTCTTTCTTTTCTAGATTTGTGTGAAAAAGTGGCGTATAAAGAATGTCAACAGTTCAGTAACTCCACGTTATTCCCTGGTATGTGGAGCAGCACAAACCATACTATGGCCGTCCAGGTTATGGCAGCATACCAATTTATTGTAGATATGCAATGCTCAAGTCATGCACTGAAGTTTTTCTGTAGTGGAGCATTCCATCATTGTGATAAAGGGGTTAAAAAACTTCCATGTCGTAGCTTGTGTGAAGGTGAGTGTAATGGGGGGAGGGTTGTAGTGGAGCATTTCATCATTGTGATAAAGGGGTTAAAAAGCTTCCATGTCGTAGCTTGTGTGAAGGTGAGTGTAATGGGGGGAGGGTTGTAGTGGAGCATTTCATCATTGTGATAAAGGGGTTAAAAAGCTTCCATGTCGTAGCTTATGTGAAGGTGAGTGTGATGGGGGGAGGGGTGTAGTGGAGCACTTCATCATTGTGATTAAAGGGTTAAAAAGCTTCCATGTCGTAGCTTATGTGAAGGTGAATGTAATTGGGGGAGGGGTGTAGTGGAGCATTTCATCATTGTGATAAATGTGTTAAAAAGCTTCAGTGTCGTAGCTTATGTGAAGGTGAGTGTAATTGGGGAGGGGTGTAGTGGAGCATTTCATCATTGTGATAAATGTATTAAAAAGCTTCCGTGTCGTAGCTTGTGTGAAGGTGAGTGTAATTGGGGGAGGGGTGTAGTGGAGCATTTCATCATTGTGATAAATGTGTTAAAAAGCTTCAGTGTCGTAGCTTGTGTGAAGGTGAGTGTAATTGGGGGAGGGGTGTAGTGGAGCATTTCATCATTGTGATAAATGTGTTAAAAAGCTTCCATGTCGTAGCTTGTGTGAAGGTGAGTGTAATTGGGGGAGGGGTGTAGTGGAGCATTTCATCATTGTGATAAATGTGTTAAAAAGCTTCCATGTCGTAGCTTGTGTGAAGGTGAGTGTAGAAGGGGGCATTTACTGTGGATTTGTTGAATTTAGTGGGTACTAATATTTTGGAGGATTGAGGAAAACTCACTTTTTCATAGATATCTTATTTCGTGGTCTCACCAAAGTCTGCATTTAAGTCTATGACAAATTTGTAAATCGTTGGAACATTTAAATTCATGGTTCACCAGCATCTACAAAATCCTGAAAAATTGATATCCAACGAAAAAATAATGAATCCACAGTATACATGTATATACTATTTTTATTATGAGTTTAGAATTGATGACCTTGAAAATTGACACCCAAGAACCAAAAAAAATGACCACATTAAATCAATAAGAAATTTATTTTGTAAAGTATAAAGCATTTATCAGTTAGGTTTTATCATCCAGAAGCAGTTTTCAAAACTTGTTGAATCCTGATCCTGGCAAGATAAGTTTGATTCCTATCCAAAGTGACTTAATAGATTGCTTGTTTTCCTGCAGAAGGTCTCTCCTGATACCAGTTATCCAACAATAATACTTAACTGCCATGATATTGCAATGAGTTATGAAAGTGGCATTAAACACCAGTAACCAATAGAACAATCTTATTTAATTAATAGCTTTGAAAACTTGAAATTATCTCTGACAAATTGAGGTTATATTTTCAGTGGTTGAGAAGGACTGTCAATTCCTAGGCTTTTTTAATTGTACTTATCTGCCAGAAACTGATTGTGTTCCCATGGATACAGAAACACAGCTGCCAAGTAAGTATTTTAGTAATATAATGAATTAAAGGAGATACAGGTATATGTCAATTCTTTGTCTGTGAGACAGTAACCGAAAAAAAAAAAGTAATATAAAGGTCCTCCATAATATACAGATGTTAACAATAATTTAAGACTAAGAAAGTGGTTAATGCATTGTACATACAAATGTACCTGTATATAAAAATAGCTGCAAAAATTATATAATATTTTGTTATTCTGCAAACACTGAATGATATGATATCACCATAAAATATCTTGTTGTCTATTGTCTATCAGAATTTTATACATGACCGAATAAAAATTACTGACTGAGGTGTTGTATACCTTTAAATAATGCTTGCATTTATTTTATTGTCATTGGGAAAAATGTACAAAGAAAGCAGAGTAATTATTTCAATTTTAGGAATTGTTGCACAAAAAAAAAAAATTCTTTTAAAATATGAGTTTATTCATATTTCCATGACCTTTCCCTTGGCAATTTTAACAATTATAAAAGCATTGAAATTGTTGACAGTAATATTTGCTGTGATAGCCGTTGTATATTAAAGTTTTTATTTTCTAGATTGTACATTAACTGGACAACAGACGTGTCCTGACGGCTCCTGTATTATGTCCGAGTGGTTGTGTGACGGAGAGGCTGATTGTTCAGACAAATGGGATGAACAAAATTGTAGTAAGTGGGTTTTTTCCATCTTTTTTTTAGAATTTTCAAATCAATTCAAATGCCATTAAAGTTTTTCACTTCAAATTACTGTTTATAAAATTAACAGTTTCCAAAAATCTGTGGTTTATATGCCTATGAGGCACTGGTAGGCAACATCATACAATTAATTGCCTAATTGACCCATTTTAATTCTAACTGTTCTGAATAGTCTTGTCATGTGTATTTGTTGCAGTGGCAAGTATTAAATTTATTTGACAAAGTTCTAACCTATTTTTTTTTGTAGCAAAATGTTCTGCTGATCAGTTTACCTGTCAAGATGGAACTTGCATAGCTGGATCTAAAAGATGTGATACAGTGGCAGCATGTCCTGACAAATCAGATGAAAGAGATTGTGGTGAGTTATCTCTCTTGACAAATTAATTAAACAAAATCTGGAAAGTTGGCTATCCTGATAAATTAGATGAAAGATATTATGTTTACAGTAATCAGTAATATGATGAATTGATCTGTTGTGTATTATTTTCTCTAAGGAATCAGATCGATGAAGTTATTTATTACCTGCCCTAACACATGTTGTGAGTTATTTCTCTTGATAATTTAAGTAGAATTAGTGAGACTGTGTTGAGCTCTCAGATGATAGATAAAGTAGTTAATTATCTCCCCTTACATATCAGTAATTATGAGTTATCTCTCTTGAATAGTAGAATAAATGAGATTGTGTTTAGATATTTCCTCTGAGGAAACAGATAATTGATGAAATAGTTAATTATCTCCCCTTGTCACGAAAAAAGAAGTTCCTTCAGTAATCACAATATAATGTTCCAAATGGAAAAAAGTATTCTTGAATAATATTTCCACTGGAATGAATATTGCAGTATAATGTTCTAATGAAATAAATGGTATAGAATATTTGTTCCAACAGGAACAGTTATTATGACATTGTTTATAACAAAGTTTCTAGAGGAATATTTGTTAGGTAGAACACCCTAACAGATCAGATTAAACAGATTGTTGGGAGTTACTTCCCTGAAAAGTAAAAATAAATGAGATTGCAATGGGTTATCTCCCCTTATAATAATTTATTGTATGCGTTATGAACAGTGATAAATACCATTGCTCCAAAGAGGTATTTTAATTTAATAAAAAAATGGAGTGAGATAGAAAAATAACAATATGTTAAAAAAAAAATCTTACACTAGAAGTTCTCTACTGTAAACCAATGAAAATATCACAAGAATGTATTTTGTAATACAATTCAGTGAACCAAAGATACAGCTATAAATTCTTTAGGTATTGTAATATCTAACTTGTATACCATGGGTATGCTTGCTTGTATTAATGAATTAATAAAAAGATAAAATCAGTACTTTTTGTATTTTTATAAATAGTTGAAGGTGCTCTATGCATCAACACATTTCAATAAAAAAAAGTATCTGCAATACTTTCAAAAGTTGTCCTCCCGATCATTAGAAAAATATTCAGTATCATTTGTCTACTAGTTTATTCTTTTGTGTTTTTTCTATTTGTAGTCCGTCTGAATGAGCAAGTACCTGGTGTATTGATGGTCAATTATAAAGACTACCACGTACCTTTATGTTATGACAGTTGGTCAGACACATTCGGTTATTATACATGTACATATGTTCTTGGCAACCAGTAAGTAAACAACATTTAATTTAATTATTTTTTAGATATCTATTTTAAAATTCAAACCTTAAAGCAACAGTCATTTGATTGTGCTATTAATCATGCATTATGTATTATTCAGCATATTCAATGAATTTAACTCTGTGAAAATTAAAACCAGGGTAAATCATACTACATACCATGATTTCAAAATTTTGTTGAATTTAATTAAAAGGTTGCAAATATTTGTCTGTTGTTTTTGCAAAAGCGTCACACTCAATTTTTGACCATCAGTAACAACAATACTATCTGCTGATCATAAAAGCTTTAACTTCACACTTCAAAATTGCTTGTTGCTTGATGATATAAGGTAATACAAAGCATATATAAGGTCTTTCAAATACAAAATTCAGCTTAATACCAAAAGTATAAACGAGTTTTTAAAAGAAATTAACAGAAAAATCGTCAAAGATTCAGAGAAACAGAAATATCGTCAAAGATTCAGAGAAACAGAAAAATCATCAAAGATTCAGAGAAGCATATTTTCTATGTAAAACTAATTAACATTCATTTTTTTCAGAAACTTTACGTCGTCTTCTGGTGTAGATTTTCCAGCCAGGACATATGCACATCTTGTAATGGGGGTACCAGAGAATGAACCAGGTGCATATCCTTCACAATTTGGTTACTTAGTTGCAAAGTAAGTTTTGTTTTAGATAGAAAAAAAATATTCTGAAACCACTCTTTATTTTCTTTTATTATGTGGTTTATGAAAACAATAACTTTTAACACTAAAAGATATTTTCTATCATTTTATTAGTTTGTAATGTTTGAAATCTACACATGTGACAATATTTTCTAGATATCAGAAAATGCAGGTCAATAAGACTTAGAAACAATATATATATTCACTATGTCTTGCATTGTCAGAAAATATCAAATTTATTTGTAAAAGCTAAGTAGAATCAGGACAATTTTTGGAAAATGACGCAGTCATTGTTCCATTACTGCCGACCTGAACTTCATAACATTTCTCTGCCTACCGCGCTTGGTTTCGTATTTACTATTTTCCATACAAACTGGAATCTGCTTGTGTTATCTTTATGCATGATCATAGTGTAGTTATCAGCCAGGAACCAGTTTACACTCGGTTTCATAATTTACTATACAAACAAACTGGTTCCTGCTTGTATTCCACTACACTCGAACAAAGTGTTGTAGTTTGACGGGAACCAGTTTAGAATTTGTAAACTACAAAACGTAATCGGTTATTGTTCATTCCGTTTTGGTGTTTCATACCGACTTATATGGTTTGAATAAGCTTAAGACCCTTCAAACATTAATGTGATAGGTATATTAAAGACTGTTTTACAAAAGGATGGAACTGTTTTACTTTCAAAGTCGTACTATAGTGATATCTGTCATGTACGGATTTCCACTCTCACCGGTTAATTTCTTCTTTTACACGTGCTTTTGAAACTTCCTGTTTAAACATCGCAAGTTTCAAAATTGTTATTTGAGTGAATTAAACTTATTTTAACAATCATGAAGCGTTCCAGAATCATTTTCAAGCAGTTTCTTCTTCTCTTTGATGATGGAAAATAGGTTTTCTCAAGAAAATACCGCAAACGATCGCAGAGGAATTGAAACGTACAAGTTAAGTCGGCACCTGGTTAAATTGGTATCTAGTCAAATCGGCACCTATTTGACGTCAATTCGGCATCTATGATGGAAAACTATAAGTCCCTTTCAATAAATCAAACTTTCATGCCAAATAATAAGCAAATTTAAGGTGTTTTTTCAGTAAAATTTAAACAGCATTAAACCAACAATCCTGTAAAATGCTCAACTGGTTAAAATAATGCATAAAAATATCCAATATCTCATGTATTAGTCCAAATAATTATGACGTCTGGCTAGGATATATTTTTTTTTCTGGGTGCCCAGAAAAAAATTAACATAGCCTTGCGGTCATAGGAAGGTGTCCCAGAATGAAATAAAAAAAGCCTTGCCAGACGTAATAATTATTTGGACTACTCATATATATATATATCATTAAAAATACCCCAAAAAAGTCATTTAGTTGAGAAAAATAAATATATACAAAATGTACATGAACACCCAAAAATGAGAAAGTTAGTATTTAACTCTTTTTGCTTAAATACTGAAAAAAATTCTGGCAACCCCTTTTTAAGGTCTTTCCTCTCCGCGAGGAAAGACCTTATTGTTTTTCTCCTGTTTTTTTTTTTTTTTTTTTTTTTTTTTTCATCCAGCATTTGTTTAACATGGCCTCCCCTTGTTTCTATTGGAGTTATCAAGACCAAATATGGACCATCAGTAGACCTCATCATGAAGTATTACCAGATGAGGCTGTGTAGGATTTCATCATCCCCTTTAGAAGTTATCTCCCTTTATTGTTTTTTTTCGATATGGCCCCCCCTCGTTGTTTTTGAAGATATCATGACCTTATTTGGACAATAGTCAGATCTCATCATGATGTGTTACCATATGAGGCTGCTAAGGATTTCATCATTCCCTATGAGAGTTATGTTCCCTTGAAGCAATTTCTTTCTTTTACTTTTTTCTCAAAAAGTATTCAAGATAGAATCGATTTGAAAACGGCAACATGTACAAGACCAGATGGCAATGTTAATTAACATATACAATCATTTGTTGTTAACCCTTATAAGGAGTTATTTCCCTTGAAAAAATATAAACAATTTTTGAAAAATTGTATCTCAAGAACCGGAAGTCGTAAAGACTTGGGACTTACACCAATAATCTTAAGTTCATGTGACCTTTAATTTGCACCCAAGGTCAAAGGTCACCGAGTGCAAAAAAATATTACGCTGCAATTTCATATTAAGAAAACGATAAGAGTTTGCTGCATACTTACAGCGTATAAAATGTTCCTCTCGACGAGCTCTACATTTTATACACTGACCTCAAAAGAGTCCGACTGTCTGTTCAAAAGTTACGACGGGATGATTCTTAAAAGTATAGTATTGTGTGTATATCTTTTTAAAGGTAACAGATATCAACCTACTATAAACTGCAAAGATGATCAGTAGTTCAACACCTTCAATTTGAGGTCAATGTCAGGTCATGATGAAATTTCACCTTGACCTTCACATTTTACTATGACCTTGACCTTGTGATATTTGAAAGGTCAAGTGGTCCTGAGTTGAATGGTGATAGTCCCATGTCTCTACGACTTCCGGTTCTCAAGTTTTGTATTGCATCATATATTTGATGATTAATTGTGACCTTGGTGAACTTTGAAATTGTCCCAATTATTTTTCTATAATGTTGTCCTTCAACTGTAGATCATTTATCATTTAACAGATTTGAGACATCTATTGTCGTTTTAGAGATAATGCAGTTTGAAGTTTTTCGAGCGGAGGCATGTATTTCTGAATTATCAAGAGCTTACCACTTAAAATGTTTTAGAAATTGAAGAGGTTGACATAGTTATATGTTTGACCAAATACCAAAAACATTCCATGGAAAAAAACACCAAAAAATCAATTTGAAATTTTCAAGTTTTGCATTGACTTTGTAAGTTTCATAACTTCTATTTATATAATTGATATTGCATCATTATTTGCACTTTGTCAAATGGGGTCATCTGATATATCAAATTGAAGGTCTTAATAAAGTCTACTTACAAATGAAAATTTTAAACCCCCTTTTCATCCCAGGGGGACGGGTGGGGTCATTTAGTGCAAACATTCAAATTTCTCAGATGGTAAGGTTGTCGCATATCAAATGAAAGAACATAAAGCGTACATTTCAAATTTCAAATTGACGTCTCCCAAAAATGGGTTGGATGGGGTCATTGAGTGCAAAAAATAAATGTTCTTTTAAGGTAGGGTTGTTGTATATCAAATGAAAGGTCATGATGTGTACATTTGAAATATCAAATTCCCGACCTCCAAAAAATTGTTGGATAGGGTTATTAAGTGCAAAAATCAAACTTTCAAGAACATGGTGTTGTCGCATATCAAACGAAAGCTCATCTACTCTGTTCCATATATCATAATTCCGATCTCAAAAATGTAGACGGATGAGGTCATTAAGTGTAAAAAGCGAAAAGTTTCAGAAGCTGTGCTTGTCGTATATCAAACGAAAGGTCGTACAAAGTACAATACGAAAACATCACTTTTACAGGAAAGACCTTTCAATTGTTTTACAAACAATTGAGATACAAGTGTTTTTTAAGGTCTTTCCTCTCCGCGAGGAAAGACCTTATTAAGGTCTTTCCCCTACCTGGGAAAGACCTTATTGTTTTTCTAATGTTTTTTTTTCTTCCAACATTTTTTTGACATGCCCTCCCCCCGTTTCTATTGAAGTCATCAAGACCAAATATTGACCATCGATAGATCTCATTATGACGTATTACCAGATGAGGCTGTGTAGGATTTCATCATCCCCTTTGAGAGTTATATCTCCTTGAAGCACTTTTTTTATTTGCATTTTTCTTAAAAAGTATTAGAGATAGAATAGAATTGAAAATGGCAGCATGTACAGGAACAGATGGCAATGTTAATAAACATAAAAAAATTGTAGGTTATTTGCCCTGATAAGAAGTTATTTCCCTTGAAAAATTATACATTTTTGGAAAAATTATATTTCGAGAACCGGAAGTCGTAGAGACTTGGGACCTTCACCAATATTCTTTAATTCATGTGACCTTTAATTTGCACCAAGGTCAAAGGTCACCGAGTGCAAAAAGAAATTACGCTGCAATTTCAAGCTTCCATATTAAGAAAACTATAAGAGTTTGCTGCACTCATACTGTGTATAAAATGTTCCTCTCGACGAGCTCTACATTTTATACATTAAGCTAAAAAATGTCCAACTGTCTGTTCAAAAGTTACAACAACATAATTCTTAAAACTATAGTAACAAGTGTATATCTTTTAAAAGGTAACAGATATCAACCTACTATAAACTGCAAAGATGATCAGTAGTTCAAGACCTTCAATTTGAGGTCAATGTCAGGTCATGATGAAATTTCACCTTGACCTTCACATTATACTATGACCTTGACCTTGTGATATTTGAAAGGTCAAGTGGTCGTGAGTTGAATGGTGATAGTCCCATGTCTCTACGACTTCTGGTTCTCAAGTTTTGTATTGCATCATATATTTGATGATTAATTGTGACCTTGGTGAACTTTGAAATTGTCCCAATTCTTTTTCTATAATGTTGTCCTTCAACCGTAGATCATTTATCATTTAACAGATTTGAGATACCTATTATCGTTTTAGAGATAATGCAGTTTGAAGTTTTGCGAGCGGAGGCATGTATTTCTGAATCATCAAGAGCTTACCACTTAAAATGTTTTATAAATTGAAGAGGTTGACATAGTTATATGTTTGACCAAATACCAAAATCATTCCATGGAAAAAAACACCAAAAAATCAATTTGAAATTTTCAAGTTTTGCATTGACTTTGTAAGTTTCATAACTTCTATTTATATAATTGATATTGCATCATTATTTGCACTTTGTCAAATGGGGTCATCTGATATATCAAATTGAAGGTCTTAATAAACTCTACTTAAAAATGAAAATTTTAAACCCCTTTTCATCCCAGGGGGACGGGTGGGGTCATTTAGTGCAAACATTCAAATTTCTCAGATGGTAAGGTTGTCGCATATCAAATGAAAGAACATAAAGCGTACATTTCAAATTTCAAATTGACGTCTCCCAAAAATGGGTTGGATGGGGTCATTGAGTACAAAAAATAAATGTTCTTTTAAGGTAGGGTTGTTGTATATCAAATGAAAGGTCATGATGTGTACATTTGAAATATCAAATTCCCGACCTCCAAAAATTAGTTGGATGGGGTTATTAAGTGCAAAAATGAAACTATCTAGAACATGGCGTTGTCGCATATCAAATGAAAGCTCATCTACCCTGTGTTACATATATCATACTTCCGATCTCAAAAATGTAGGCGGATGAGGTCATTAAGTGTAAAAAGCGAAAAGTTTCAGAAGGTATTGCTTGTCGTATATCAAACGGAAGGTCATACAAAGTACATTACGAAAACATCACTTTTACAGGAAAGACCTTTCAATTGTTTTACAAACAATTGAGATACTAGTTTTTTTTTTTTTTTTTTTTTTTTTTTTCATCCAGCATTTCTTTGACATGGCCTCCCCTCGTTTCTATTGGAGTTATCAAGACCAAATATGGACCATCGGTAGAACTCATCATGAAGTATTACCAGATGAGGCTGTGTAGGATTTCATCATCCCCTTTAGAAGTTATCTCCCTTTTATTGTTTTTTTCGACATGGCCCCCCCCTCGTTGTTTTTAAAGATATCATGACCTTATTTGGACAACAGTAAGATCTCATCATGATGTGTTACCATATGAGGCTGCTAAGGATTTCATTATTCCCTATGAGAGTTACGTCCCCTTGAAGCAATTTCTTTCTTTTACATTTTTCTCAAAAAGTATTCAAGATAGAATTGATTTGAAAACGGCAACATGTACAAGACCAGATGGCAATGATAATGAACATATACAATCATTTTGTTGTTAACCCTTATAAGGAGTTATTTCCCTTGAAAAAATATAAACAATTTTTCAAAAATTGTATCTCGAGAACCGGAAGTTGTAAAGACTTGGGACCTACACCAATAATCTTAAGTTCATGTGACCTTTAATTTGCACCCAAGGTCAAAGGTCACCGAGTGCAAAAAAAAAATTACGCTGCAATTTCAAGCTTTCATATTAAGAAAACGATAAGAGTTTGCTGCATACTTACATCGTATAAAATGTTCCTCTCGACGAGCTCTACATTTTATACACTGACCTCAAAAGAGTCCGACTGTCTGTTCAAAAGTTACGACGGGATGATTCTTAAAAGTATAGTATTGTGTGTATATCTTTTTAAAGGTAACAGATATCAACCTACTATAAACTGCAAAGATGATCAGTAGTTCAAGACCTTCAATTTGAGGTCAATGTCAGGTCATGATGAAATTTCACCTTGACCTTCACATTTTACTATGACCTTGACCTTGTAATATTTGAAAGGTCAAGTGGTCCTGAGTTGAATGGTGATAGTCCCATGTCTCTACGACTTCCGGTTCTCAAGTTTTGTATTGCATCATATATTTGATGATTAATTGTGACCTTGGTGAACTTTGAAATTGTCCCAATTCTTTTTCTATAATGTTGTCCTTCAACTGTAGATCATTTATCATTTAACAGATTTGAGATATCTATTGTCGTTTTAGAGATAATGCAGTTTGAAGTTTTTCGAGCGGAGGCATGTATTTCTGAATCATCAAGAGCTTACCACTTAAAATGTTTTAAAAATTGAAGTGGTTGACATAGTTATATGTTTGACCAAATACCAAAAACATTCCATGGAAAAAAACACCAAAAAATCAATTTGAAATTTTCAAGTTTTGCATTGACTTTGTAAGTTTCATAACTTCTATTTATATAATTGATATTGCATCATTATTTGCACTTTGTCAAATGGGGTCATTAGATATATCAAATTGAAGGTCTTAATAAAGTCTACTTACAAATGAAAATTTTAAACCCCCTTTTCATCCCAGGGGGACGGGTGGGGTCATTTAGTGCAAACATTCAAATTTCTCAGATGGTAAGGTTGTCGCATATCAAATGAAAGAACATAAAGCGTACATTTCAAATTTCAAATTGACGTCTCCCAAAAAATGGGTTGGATGGGGTTATTGAGTGCAAAAAATAAATTTCCTTTTAAGATAGGGTTGTTGTATATCAAATGAAAGGTCATGATGTGTACATTTGAAATATCAAATTCCTGACCTCCAAAAATTAGTTGGATAGGGTTATTAAGTGCAAAAATCAAACTTTCTAGAACAAGGCGTTGTCGCATATCAAATGAAAGCTCATCTACTCTATGTTACATATATCATACTTCCAATCTCAAAAATGTAGCCGGATGAGGTCATTAAGTGTTAAAAGAGAAAAGTTTCAGAAGGTATGCTTGTCGTATATAAAACGAAAGGTCGTACAAAGTACATTACGAAAACATCAATTTTACAGGAAAGACCTTTCAATTGTTTTACAAACAATTGAGATACTAGTTTTTCGTTTTTTTTTCCTTCCAGCATTTGTTTGGCACGCTCTCCTACCGCTTCTATTGGAGTTATCAATACCAAATTTAAACCATCGATAGACCTCATCATGAACTTTTACCAGATGAACTTTTGTAGGATTTCATCATCCCCTTAAGAAGTTATCTCCCTTTTATTGATTTTTTTCAACATGGCCCCCCCTAAATGTTTTAAAAGATATCATGACCTTATTTAGACAATAGGTAGATATTATCATGATGTATTACCATATGAGGCTGCATAGGATTTCATTATCCCCTTTGAGAGTTATATCCCCTTGAAGCAATTTCTTTTATTTGTATTTTTCTTTAAAAGTATTAGAGATAGAATCGATTTGAAAATGGCAGCATATACAAGAACAGATGGCAATGTTTATAAACATAAACAATAAATTTGTTACTAAGCCTGATAAGGAGTTATTTCCCTTTAAAAATTATAAATATTTTTTGAAAAGTTCTATTTCGAGAACCAGAAGTCATAGAGACTTGGAACCTTCACCAATAATCTTGAATTCATATGACCTTTAATATGCACCTAAGGTCAAAGGTCACCGAGTGCAAAAAAAAAACGCTGAAATTTCAAGCTTACATATTAGGAAAACGATAAGACTTTGCTGCATACATACAGCGCATAAAATGTTCTTCTCGACGAGCTCTACATTTTATACAATAAGCCCAAAAATGTCCGACCGTCTGTTCAAAAGTTACAACGGGATGATTCTTAAAAATATAGTATTGTGTGTATATCTTTTTAAATGTAACAGATATCAACCTACTATAAAGTGCAAAAATGATCAGTAATTCAAGACCTTCAATTTGAGGTCAATGTCAGGTCATGATGAAATTTCACCTTGACCTTCACAGTATACAATGACCTTGACCTTGTGATAGTTGAAAAGTTAAGTGGTCCTGAGTTGAATGGTGCTAATCCCATGTCTCTACGACTTCCGGTTCTTAAGTTTAGTATTGCATCATATATTTGATGATTAATTGTGACCTTGGTGAACTTTGAAATTGTCCCAAATCTTTTTCTATAATGTTGTCCTTCAACTGTAGATCATTTATCATTTAACAGATTTGAGATATCTATTGTCGTTTAAGAGATAATGCAGTTTGAAGTTTTGCGAGCGGAGGCGTGTATTTCTGAATCAACAAGAGCTTACCACTTAAAATGTTTTAGAAATTGAAGAGGTTAATATAGTTATATGTTTGCCCAAATACCAAAAACATTCCATGGAAAAAAACACCAAAAAATTAATTTGAAATTTTCAAGTTTTGCATTGACTTTGTAAGTTTCATAACTTTTATTTATAGAGTTGATATTGCATTATTATTTGCACTTTGTCAAATGGGGTCATCTGATATATCAAATTGAAGGTCTTAATAAAGTCTACTTAAAAATGAAAATTTTAAACCCCCTTTTCATCCCAGGGGGACGGGTGGGGTCATTTAGTGCAAACATTCAAATTTCTCAGATGGTAAGGTTGTCGCATATCAAATGAAAGAACATAAAGCGTACATTTCAAATTTCAAATTGACGTCCCCCAAAAGTTGGTTGGATGGGGTCATTGAGTGCAAAAAATAAATTTTCTTTTACGATAGGGTTGTTGTATATCAAATGAAAGGTCATGATGTATACATTTGAAATATCAAATTCCCAACCTCCAAAAATTGGTTGGATGGGGTTATTAAGTGCAAAAATCAAACTTTTTAAAACATGGCGTTGTTGCATATCAAATGAAAGCTCATCTACCCTGTGTTACATTTATCATACTTCCGATCTCAAAAATGTAGGCAGATGAGGTCATTAAGTGTAAAAAGCGAAAAGTTTCAGAAGGTATGCTTGTCGTATATCAAACGAATGGTCGTACAAAGAACATTACGAAAACATCACTTTTACAGGAAAGACCTTTCAATTGTTTTACAAACAATTGAGATACTAGTTATTTTTACTCTTTTTGCTTAAAATACTGTTGAAAATATATATTTAACATGGGTGACGAATTGACTATATCAGGTGTCGATTTAACCAGGTGCTGATTTGTCCAGGTGCCAATTTAACCAGGTACTGGTTTGACTAGAATTCTTTGACAAATGTTTGAAATTACCTGAGTTTCATTAGACCTTTGATAACAGTAACAAAAAGATTATGTACTTAATATTTTGTGGGAGAAGGGGGTTCAGACTGTGGTATCAGGTCTGTTCGCGCCAAATACACTTTCGCACCCTACATGTTCGCAGCTCGCACATTCGCACCCAAGGTCCGTTCGCACTCTACTCATTCGCACCCAATTTTAATTCAAATTCAAGTTGAATAATTGGAAAATCATGATTGTTGTTTTAAATTGCTTTGGTGTAAATACTGAATGTATTTATAGCTTGGTATGAGTAAAACATTGAAGATTTTAAAGGAAAAACACAAAAGATAATTGTTTTTAACAGCTTGGTCCCTTTGATCTGAAACAACGAAGCAATAAAATATAGGAACCAAAATATAGCAATCCACTATTATAACCAAAACATGATAAAATTTATTCAACACACAGAAAAAAACATAGTCAGAATCTCACTTCATTTTGAAACAAGTCAATGAAACAAAGTTATAGCAATACACTAACCAAATCATGATTAAGAGTTATTCAACACAAAACAAAATGTTGACAAAATACCACTTTATTTAGAAAGGATTATTATTATTTTTAACAATACCCTATCCAAAACATGATTAAGATTTATTCAACACTTTATTTTTGTGACAATGACAACAATTATACTTATAAGAAAACACTTGCTTACAGAGTTATTAAACACAAAACCAATTAAGATTGGGTGCGAACATGTAGGGTGCGAAAGTGAAAGGGGGCGAACATGAGTGGGCGCAAACGTGAATGGGCGCGTACGGACACGGATTCAGACTATGTACCAGTGAGAAATATACAAGCCTTTCTACGGTATTTATTTGTACAATTCAGGTAGTCTTGACCTATTCATTTGTCTTAAAAAAACCACAGCCAGTTGTCACCTTCACTTCACACACACACATATACAAATATCAATTATATGCTTACGAGACATGTTGAATTGTTAAACTAATTAAGGTATGTGAAAATCAAGACTTGCATAAAAACTATCCCAATATTAGAGACAGTGGCGTCATTTTTCCTCAGAGCTTTCAGCTCTTTGATTTATAATTTGTATTATAGTTGGCTGATTGCAGGAAGAGTTCATATATTTGTTTTATTTCATTACAGGTCTACTTGTAAAGATAATAAGGTTGTGTCATTACAGTGTGTTCCTAAAGGTGAGATTGATTTAGGTTTGTCTGTATAAAGTGAAGATGGAAGATATAAGTTCAAATGAGGCAGGAAAAAAAATGCAATAAATTAAAGAAAAAACACATTCATCAAGAATAAATTATGGACTCTACCATACTACAGATTCACCAGCCGTTGGTTCACTTACACTTGTAAAAGAATACATTTTGTTTGAAGTAATTAATTGTTTGAATATTTGAAGATCACAGTCTGAAATTGTAAAATTCCGTGCCCAGTAGTGGGAAAAATATTTGAATATTTTATTTGAAACAATTACAATGTTTGGTTCAATAGAAGTGGCTGAATATTTGTGTTTTAGATAGATTGTGATAAATATGATTATTTGTACTTTACGTAGGTTGTGGTCAGAAGCTTGTAGGGGGAGGAATGGTTGGATATATTGTCAACGGGTACACTGCCGCTCCAGGGGCATGGCCATGGCAGGCAGCGCTAGAATTACAAGTAACAGGAACAACAACATTCCGTAAACATTTGTGTGGTGGAGTGCTTATATCACCAAACTTTGTGTTAACAGCTACACATTGTGTCAAGTAAGTCTATAATCACATGAATTAAAAATTAAAGTTTAATTTCAATAAATTTATAAATGCATCCCAGTGTTCCGAATGTTTCTAACTTTTATGAAATATTTATACCCCCGCTTTAAAAAAGGAGGGGTATACTGTTTAACCTCTGTCTGTCCTTCCGTCAGTCCGTCTGTCCCATGAATATTTTTCGTCGCATTTTTCTCAGGAACTACAATACAAGGATTTCTGAAATTTGGTTTCAGGGTTTATCTAAGTCAGCTATACCGTGTGATGCGTTTTCAGATTGATCACTTGATAACTTCCTGTTTACCAAACACTTGTATGATTTTACACATGATAGCAAAGTTGAAAATTTTCGTCACATTTTTCTCAGAAACTACAATACAAGGATTTCTGAAATTTTGTTTCAGGATTTATATAAGTCAGCTATACCGTGTGATGCGTTTTCAGATTCATCACTTCCTGTTTACCGAACACTTGCATATTTTTACACTATTAATATTATCCACTTGCGGCAGGGTTATCATCAGTGAACAGTAGCTCGCAGTTTCACTTGTTTATTAAATCTTCTGATTTTTAGCTCACCTGGCCCGAAGGGCCAAGTGAGCTTTTCCCATCACTTTGCGTCCGGCGTCCGTCGTCCTGCGTCCGTCGTCCTGCGTCCGTCGTCGTTAACTTTTACAAAAATCTTCTCCTCTGAAACTACTGGGCCAAATCAAACCAAACTTGGCCACAATCATCATTGGGGTATCTAGTTTAAAAAATGTGTGGCGTGACCCGGTCAACCAACCAAGATGGCCGCCACGGCTAAAAATAGAACATAGGGGTAAAATGCAGTTTTTGGCTTATAACTCAAAAACCAAAGCATTTAGAGCAAATCTGACAAGGGGTAAAAATGTTTATCAGGTCAAGATCTATCTGCCCTGAAATTTTCAGATGAATCGGTCAATCGGTTGTTGGGTTGCTGCCCCTGAATTGGTAATTTTGAAGAAATTTTGCTGTTTTTGGTTATTATCTTGAATATTATTATAGTTAGAGATAAACTGTAAACAGCAATAATGTTCAGCAAAGTAAGATCTACAAATAAGTCAACATGACCAAAATGGTCAGTTGACCCGTTTAGGAGTTATTGCCCTTTATAGTCAATTTTTAACCATTTTTCGTTAATTAAAGTAATCTTTTACAAAAATCTTCTCCTCTGAAACTACTTGGCCAAATTAATCCAAACTTGGCCACAATCATCTTTGGGGCATCTAGTTTAAAAAATGTGTGGCGTGACCTGGTCAACCAACCAAGATGGCCGCCACGGCTAAAAATAGAACAAAGGGGTAAAATGCAGTTTTTGGCTTATAACTCAAAAACCAAAGCATTTTGAGGAAATTTGACAGGGATAAAAATGTTTATCAGGTCAAGATCTATCTGCCCTAAAATTTTCAGATGAATCGGTCAATCGGTTGTTGGGTTGCTGCCCCTGAATTGGTAATTTTGAGGAAATTTTGCTGTTTTTAGCTCACCTGGCCCGAAGGGCCAAGTGAGCTATTTCCATCACTTTGCGTCCGGCGTCCGTCGTCGTCCGTCGTCGTTAACTTTTACAAAAATCTTCTCCTCTGAAACTACTGGGCCAAATCAAACCAAACTTGGCCACAATCATCATTGGGGTATCTAGTTTAAAAAATGTGTGGCGTGACCCGGTCAACCAACCAAGATGGCCGCCACGGCTAAAAATAGAACATAGGGGTAAAATGCAGTTTTTGGCTTATAACTCAAAAACAAAAGCATTTAGAGCAAATCTGACAGGGGTAAAAATGTTTATCAGGTCAAGATCTATCTGCCCTGAAATTTTCAGATGAATCGGTCAATCGGTTGTTGGGTTGCTGCCCCTGAATTGGTAATTTTGAGGAAATTTTGCTGTTTTTGGTTATTATCTTGAATATTATTATAGATATAGGTAAACTGTAAACAGCAATAATGTTTAGCAAAATAAGATCTACAAATAAGTCAACATTACCAAAATGGTCAGTTGACCTGTTTAGGAGTTATTGCCCTTTATAGTCAATTTTTAACCATTTTTCGTTAATTAAAGTAATCTTTTACAAAAATCTTCTCCTCTGAAACTACTGGGCCAAATTAATCCAAACTTGGCCACAATCATCTTTGGGGTATCTAGTTTAAAAAATGTGTGGCATGAATTGGTCAACCAACCAAGATGGCCGCCACGGCTAAAAATAGAACAAAGGGGTAAAATGCATTTTTTGGCTTATAACTCAAAAACCAAAGCATTTTGAGGAAATCTGACATGGGATAAAAATGTTTATCAGGTCAAGATCTATCTGCCCTGAAATTTTCAGATGAATCGGTCAATCGGTTGTTGGGTTGCTGCCCCTGAATTGGTAATTTTGAGGAAATTTTGCTGTTTTTGGTTATTATCTTGAATATTATTATAGATAGAAATAAACTGTAAACAGCAATAATGTTCAGCAAAGTAAGATCTACAAATAAGTCAACATGACCAAAATGGTCAGTTGACCCGTTTAGGAGTTATTGCCCTTTATAGTCAATTTTTAACCATTTTTTGTAAATTAAAGTAATCTTTTACAAAAATCTTCTCCTCTGAAACTACTGGGCCAAATTAAACCAAACTTGGCCACAATCATCTTTGGGGTATCTAGTTTAAAAAATGTGTGGCATGAATTGGTCAACCAACCAAGATGGCCGCCACGGCTAAAAATAGAACAAAGGGGTAAAATGCAGTTTTTGGCTTATAACTCAAAAACCAAAGCATTTTGAGGAAATCTGACATGGGGATAAAAATGTTTATCAGGTCAAGATCTATCTGCCCTGAAATTTTCAGATGAATCGGTCAATCGGTTGTTGGGTTGCTGCCCCTGAATTGGTAATTTTGAGGAAATTTTGCTGTTTTTGGTTATTATCTTGAATATTATTATAGATAGAGATAAACTGTAAACAGCAATAATGTTCAGCAAAGTAAGATCTACAAATAAGTCAACATGACCAAAATGGTCAGTTGACCCGTTTAGGAGTTATTGCCCTTTATAGTCAATTTTTAACCATTTTTCGTAAATTAAAGTAATCTTTTACAAAAATCTTCTCCTCTGAAACTACTGGGCCAAATTAATCCAAACTTGGCCACAATCATCTTTGGAGTATCTAGTTTAAAAAATGTGTGGCATGACCTGGTCAACCAACCAAGATGGCCGCCACCGCTAAAAATAGAACATAGGGGTAAAATGCAGTTTTTGGCTTATAACTCAAAAACCAAAGCATTTTGAGGAAATCTGACATGGAATAAAAATGTTTATCAGGTCAAGATCTATCTGCCCTGAAATTTTCAGATGAATCGGTCAATCGGTTGTTGGGTTGCTGCCCCTGAGTTGGTAATTTTGAGGAAATTTTGCTGTTTTTGGTTATTATCTTGAATATTATTATAGATAGAGATAAATTGTAAACAGCAATAATGTTCAGCAAAGTAAGATCTACAAATAAGTCAACATGACCAAAATGGTCAGTTGACCCCTTAAGGAGTTATTGCCCTTTATAGTCAATTTTTAACAATTTTCATTAATTTGGTAAATTTATGTAAATTTTTACCAAATATAGTTCTCTGTTACTAATGGGCAAAGTTCATTATAGATATAATTGTAAGAAGCAAAATCGTTCAGTAAAGAAAGAACTTCAAACACATCACCATCACCAAAATACAATTTTGTCATGAATCCATTTGTGTCCTTTGTTTAATATGCACATAGACCAAGGTGAGCGACACAGGCTCTTTAGAGCCTCTAGTTGGTTATTATCTTGAATATTATTATAGATAGAGATAAACTGTAAACAGCAATAATGTTCAGCAAAGTAAGATCTACAAATAAGTCAACATGACCAAAATGGTCAGTTGACCCGTTTAGGAGTTATTGCCCTTTATAGTCAATTTTTAACCATTTTTCGTAAATTAAAGTAATCTTTTACAAAAATCTTCTCCTCTGAAACTACTTGGCCAAATTAATCCAAACTTGGCCACAATCATCTTTGGGGTATCTAGTTTAAAAAATGTGTGGCGTGACCTGGTCAACCAACCAAGATGGCCGCCACCGCTAAAAATAGAACATAGGGGTAAAATGCAGTTTTTGGCTTATAACTCAAAAACCAAAGCATTTTGAGGAAATCTGACAGGGGATAAAAATGTTTATCAGGTCAAGAACTATCTGCCCTGAAATTTTCAGATGAATCGGTCAATCGGTTGTTGGGTTGCTGCCCCTGAATTGGTAATTTTGAAGAAATTTTGCTGTTTTTGGTTATTATCTTGAATATTATTATAGTTAGAGATAAACTGTAAACAGCAATAATGTTCAGCAAAGTAAGATCTACAAATAAGTCAACATGACCTAAATGGTCAATTGACCCCTTAAGGAGTTATTGCCCTTTATAGTCAATTTTTAACAATTTTCATTAATTTGGTAAATTTATGTAAATTTTTACCAAATATAGTTCTCTGTTACTAATGGGCAAAGTTCATGATAGATATAATTGTAAGAAGCAAAATCGTTCAGTAAAGTAAGAACTTCAAACACATCACCATCACCAAAATACAATTTTGTCATGAATCCATTTGTGTCCTTTGTTTAATATGCACATAGACCAAGGTGAGCGACACAGGCTCTTTAGAGCCTCTAGTTTCCTGGGCTATGTTTTACAGAAAATATAATTGCCTGGCAAACCTTATCATATGTTCTAATTTTTATGTATTTTTTTTTATTTTGTTTAACATCTATCTATATATTTGAATTTCAAAAGAAAATCTAGAGATCACAACTTAAATCTCTGAAATATATAACTTTGTTGTATTATACATTATTTATTTGATAGAAAAATCAATATATAAAAATTAATTTCCAACTGTTTCTGTGCTGAATATTTTTTACCGAACATTTTCATGCAAATGTAAAATTAATGGTCAGATGTTACATACTTTAGTGTAATAATTATATTGGATCCAAGAACAATAGTTAGAATGCATATTACTTGCTAGTGTTGACACTATTTATTATAGATGGACTGTTCCTGAATTATTGTGGGTGATTGCATTTTCCTTTGAATTTTTAAAAATAAAAGTAAAATGAACGTTCTATATTATGGGTTGTTTGGTTCTTACAAGAAGTGCCTACAATGCTCAATGGGTTTAATTCTATAATAGCTGTATAATTATGAAATAAAATAAATACTATCTATTTCAGTGAATACACTGATGTTAAACTATACCGTGTAATTCTTGGTGCTGCCAATAGGAATAATCTTGGTGCATCATCAAAAACCTATGAAGTTGAACGTATTAACCGATTTGATGATAAATGGTATAGCTTCCAGTCAGGGGACATAACTCTACTACAGTTAAAACAGACAGTAGAGTATACACCATACATCCAACCAATATGCTTACCGTCAGAATCAGATGTGACGCCCACCACTGCCATTTGTTATGGGACAGGCTGGGGCCAGTTGACAGGCGATAAAAATGGTAAGGTATAAAAGATTTCATAACTGTATAAACAAATCTTATGTAAATAAAAACAAATTGTTCAGAGAACAATTGAAGGACTTTGTACCTGGAAAGATCTATTTTGATATGAAAAATATTAAATTTTGGTTTAAAATGTCATTTCAAGTGTCAAATGATAGATGTTTGTGATGAGACAGGCTGGGAGCAGTAGACTGGGGATAAAAATGGTAAGGTATAAACAGATTAGGAATGGCAGGTGCAGATTCATGAATTTGATTAAATGGGTTTTATTTGTGTTTTTATTAATCAGGAGTTGTATGAAATTGTTTGGCTATCTTGTAACTTATGCGAATCTCAATTGAATTTACCCTTATAAACATTTTTGTATAGGTTCTCCAATTCAGAAATATTTCATTTCAATCTTGCTATGTTTTACTTTATTTTTTACTTTTTTGTGTGTGTGTGTGTGGGGGGGATGGGGGGAAGCTAGAGCGTGAAGGATTAAAGATTGACAAAAAGATAGTACCCTTGTATAATTTCTATAGCTTTAAAGTAGTTATCTTGAATATTTGGGTAATTAGTGAGTTTAAAACTCTGTTTTTATTGAAATATCTACCATTTTAACCAGATATGTTATGTAATTTTTAGGTGAATTTGCTAATGATCTACAAGAACTGAAATTAAAACTTTGGAAGACAGAAAAATGTAATGGAAGCAAAGCTTGGAATGGTAAAATAGCCCATGGTTATGTATGTGGTGGATATGAGTCTGGTATTAGATCTATGTGCTCAGTAAGTTATAATTTTTTCTATTAATGAATCAAGACGTTTCAGCTCCTGAAAATGATTTAAAATGATTCAACTCATGATGAATATTTCATTGCAAAATCATATAATATTGATTTAATAATATTTAGTGTTAAATGCCACTTTTGGCACATTCTGCTTTTTTGTTGCTACCAGATTGTCTTGGTGGAAGGCACCACAACAGTCAGCAGGGAAACTGTCAATCCTAGTCAATTGAGATTTTAGTTTTAAAGCCCTGCAAAGGCGGTTTCAAACTAAAAATTTGGTGTAGACAGCCTAGATATACAGGAGATGAACTTTTTTAACCACTTGGTCACTGAAGCCCTATATATTATTTTATAGAAACAAGTGAAATAGTGTGGTAACCAATATATCTATTTACTTTCTGGAGGAAACAGCCAACAATGTACAATTTAGAAATTAGTATGGCGTTCATTATCAGTGAACTAGTATATATTTGTTTAGGGGCCAGCTGAAGGACGCCTCCGGGTGCGGGAATTTCTTGCTACATTGAAGACCTGTTGGTGACCTTCTGCTGTTGTTTTTTTTCTATGGTCGGGTTGTTGTCTCTTTGGCACATTCCCCATTTCCATTCTCAATTTTATACAGTATAATATTAGTATTTTGTTTTATTAGGGAGACAGTACGTGGCGGACCAATGGTATGTCTTATAACCTTTATATATTTCGTTTTATTAGGGAGACAGTGGAGGCCCTATGGTATGTCAAGATAATCAGAATAACTGGTACCTTAAAGGAATAGCGAGCTATGTAGCTAACTACTGTAATATGACAAATCGTCCAAACGTCTTCACTGATGTACAAACTTACCTGGGATGGATAAACAACAATACAAGTAAGGAATTATTTATATGTCTCTTAAATGGTCACATTTGTAGAATTTTTACTGTCCACTGAACATAGAAAATGATAGTGTGAAAGGGGTATCTGTGTACTATGGATACGTTCTTGTTTCCTATGCTGCAAGAGGCAAAAATACTAAACTCAAAGGAAAACTCAAAACAGAAAGTCTGTTATCAAATAGCATAATCAATAGGTCAAAAGTCCAAGCCTCGGTGAGGACTTTAAAGTTTATAATTTAACTATCTAAATTGGATAAATCCGATAATCCACGAGTAACAATGTAAGAATCTGTTTCTCTAATGATTAAAAAATACATTTTCTTTTTTTGTTAACCGAAAATCCCCATCCCTTTCACATTGCAGGAAGTTGTCAATTTCACTAACACCTGTTATAGCATATTTTGATTCATCCAGTTAGCTAAAAAGGTCATGAACCTTAAAATCATCCGATGATCTTCTGAGATCACCGGCAACCACACGTTGATTAAATATTTTTATACAATGGGTCCGGAAAGGGATAAATTTCCATAGAATTAGAGAAAATACCATAACAGAATTTCCTGCTATTAAAATAAGTTGTTCTTTGCATCTATAAATAACTTTTTTAATACATTTTTAAGGTAATAATTTACCTAATGATTAAACAATAAAACTAGTGAAAGAAGATTTAAAGTTGTATTGAAATCATTACATGACATATCTCAGAGTCAGATAAATCAAATTATTAATGGTATCCATATTTGGGTTAAAAGTTTTAATATCAGATTACATTTTATTTTGAAATTATTCAAAAATAATTTTGTAATATATTTTTCAGAGTGTATATTCAAATGTAGAAATGGGAAATGTATTTATGATAGTCAGTTGCTATGCAACAGGGAAGATAACTGTGGAGACAATTCTGATGAGATAGACCAATGTGGTGAGTAATTGTTATATTTCGCTGTGAAATTTCTTCTTATACTATTAGGCTAAAGCAAGGGTCGGGAAACGGTCATATTACCCAGCCAAGTCCTAAACTGAAAGCTATTTGTCCTAAATGTGTCTTAAATGAAAAATTGGGATTTAGGACAATGTTTATTTGATATGCCCCTGCTGTATGGAAGGTGGCAATAAGTTTTACCCTTGTCTGTCTGTATGTCTGTACCTCCGTACATCCATTCTCTAACTTTACTTTGCCTCAACCAAATGTTATCAAACACAGACCAAGTTCGAATGTGGGTAGCATCACTTTTACTGTTTTTATACGACCGCAAAATTTGAAAAATTTTTCGTCGTATATTGCTATCACGTTGGCGTCTGCGTCGTCGTCGTCGTCGTCGTCGTCGTCGTCGTCGTCCGGCGTCCGAATACTTTTAGTTTTCGCACTCTAACTTTAGTAAAAGTGAATGGAAATCTATGAAATTTTAACACAAGGTTTATGACCACAAAAGGAAGGTTGGTATTGATTTTGGGAGTTTTGGTCCCAACATTTTAGGAATTAGGGGCCAAAAAGGGCCCAAATAAGCATTTTCTTGGTTTTCGCACTATAACTTTAGTTTAAGTGAATAGAAATCTATGAAATTTTGACACAAGGTTTATGACCACAAAAGGAAGGTTGGGATTGATTTTGGGGGTTTTGGTTCCAACAGTTTAGGAATTAAGGGCCAAAAAAGGGCCCAAATAAGCATTATTCTTGGTTTTCGCACAATAACTTTAGTATAAGTAAATAGAAATCAATGAAATTTTAGCACAAGGTTTATGACCACAAAAGGAAGGTTGGGATTGATTTTTGGAGTTGAGGTCACAAAAGTTTATGAATTAGGGGCCAAAAAGGGGCCCTATTAAGCATTATTTTTGGTTTTTGCACCATAACTTTAGTATAAGTAAATAGAAATCTATGAAATTTAAACACAAGGTTTATGACCATAAAAGGAAGGTTGGGTTTGATTTTGGGAGTTTTGGTCCTAACAGTTTAGGAATAAGGGGCCCAAAGGGTCCAAAATTGAACTTTGTGTGATTTCATCAAAAATTGAATAATTGGGGTTCTTTGATATGCCGAATCTAACTATGTATGTAGATTCTTAATTTTTGGTCCCGTTTTCAAATTGGTCTACATTAAGGTCCAAAGGGTCCAAAATTAAACTTAGTTTGATTTTAACAAAAATTGAATCCTTGGGGTTCTTTGATATGCTGAATTTAAAAATGTACTTAGATTTTTAATTATTGGCCTAGTTTTCAAGTTGGTCTAAATGGGGGTCCAAAATTAAACTTTGTTTGATTTCTTCAAAAATTGAATAAATGGGTTCTTTGATATGCCAAATCTAACTGTGTATGTAGATTCTTAATTTTTGGTCCAGTTTTCAAATTGGTCTACATTAAGGTCCAAAGGGTCCAAATTAAACTAAGTTTGATTTTAACAAAAATTAAATTCTTGGGCTTATTTGATATGCTTTATCTAAATATGTACTTTGATTTTTGATTATGGGCCCAGTTTTCAAGTTGGTCCAAATCAGGATTCCATATCAAGTATTGTGCAATAGCAAGTCTTTTCAATTGCACAGTATTGCGCAATGGCAAGAAATATCTAATTGCACAATATTGTGAAATAGCAAATTTTTTTTTAATTAGAGTTATCTTTCTTTGTCCAGAATAGTAAGCAAGAAATATCTGATTGCAAAATATTGTGCAATAGCAAGATTTTTTTTTAATTGGAGTTATCTTTCTTTGTCCAGAATCAACTTAAATCTTTGTTATATAAAATATACAATGTATATTCACTTTTTACTACCAACTGATAAATTAAAATAATCTTTACCATTCAGTGATAACAAGCAGTTTTTTTACATCTTATTTCCTTATCTTATCTAAAATGTTTTTAGATAATGTATGTTGGACATTTGCCAGACATGACTATGATGTCATTTTCTATTTTTATTTGCCAATAACTTTATGTAAATAACTTCATTGGAAATTTGCCAATATAAAATGTTGCTGATGAAGTTTTTTTTATTGTTTTATACAATAAACAATGTATATTCACTTTTACTACCAACCAATCTTTACCATTCAGTGATAACAAGCACTTTATTTTACATTTTAATATTTTATGATGTATTTAAAAGAGTAGTTATTGTTGCAAACTCCATTAGAAATTTGAATTGATATCAGTTTTGGAAAAAGGGAAACGGGGATGTGAAAAAAGGGGGGGGGGTTAAATTTTTCTCATTTCAGATTTCATAAATAAAAAGAAAATTTCTTCAAACATTTTTTTGAGAGGATTAATATTCAACAGCATAGTGAATTGCTCAAAGGCAAAAAAAAACTTTTAAGTTCATTAGACCACATTCATTCTGTGTCAGAAACCTATGCTGTGTCAACTATTTAATTTTAGATTTAAATAAGAAGAAATCTTTAATTGATTTGTAAAATCTTGACATTTGTTTTGTGTAAAAAAAACCATGTAATGTCAAAAATTTGATCACAATCCAAATTCAGAGCTGTATCACGCTTGAATGTTTTGTCCATACTTGCCCCAACTGTTCAGGGTTCGACCTCTGCGGTCGTATAAAGCTGCGCCCTGCGGAGCACCTGGTTGAGTTATGTCCCTTTATAACGTTTATGCGATTGGGCGCATCATCTGTGTCCCATGGACACATTCTCCATTGATTTTAGTAATTTTTTTATAGAAATACTAAAATATTTATGGTATTTTGTCTAATTTCCAGATGTTTCTGTGAACTGTACTTTTGATGACAAATTCATGTGTGGATATGGTATTGAAGGATTTCAACAACAAAGACAAATTCTAAATTCTCAGGACCCAACAACTTTACCATCATTTGACCACACCTTTGGTCGCTATCCAGGTAATCTAGAGATTTTAATAATACGGACATGATTTTTATCTCAGAGATAAACATATTGCTATCACTTAAACACTCATCCATAAAAATCAAATAACTTTTATTTAAAAATTTTCTTCACATGTTTTTTTTACAAATTAACTGTTTTGTTGATATCGATATCATTGCTTCTGACATATTTTGATTTCTAAATTTTGACTTTTGTCACATGAAAGGTTTCAGTAGATTTACTTTTTTACTGGATGCTTTATCTGTAGATATATTATTTGACTGTTTTGTGTATTTTTAAAAATATCTATCTTTGTTAAAAGATGTGCTAAATGATATATGATAAAATTATGAATTGTTATTTCACTTATATTATTTTTTATACGTTGAAATCCTATTATCCCAGCCAATGGGATAGAACCAACTTCACTAAAATCCTCAATATTTTCAGGATATTATATGGCGGGAAAAACCCCATCATCTTCAGGAAGTGAGGGGAGGCTAACCTCACCAAAATTTACAATACAAGGTTCTACATGTATCAGATTTTTCTACAATCTCCGTGGAGACCTGAATGCAGGCTTGAAGGTTCGAATGTACACCTTCTCCACATCAGGAGACAGGTTGCCAGGGCAACAGGTATGGGCATCAGGAGAAGGTATATTTACAGACAAGTGGAGACTGGGATATATTGATCTGAGTATCGGGACATATGAGATAGCGTTTATCGCCAACGACGGGATGCAGGTAGCTGTTGATGATGTAGCTATGCACAATGGAATGTGTTCTCAATCAGGTAAAATTACACCACAAAAGATTAGTGCTCTTTTCACAAAAAACTCTTACGCCAAAAATTGAATTATTTATGTTATGAATTTTTCATGACTTGCAAGTAATTTTTTCTCATATTTTTATGCAGTTAAGCTGCATTATGCGAGCACCCTAGATTTGTGTTCTACCCAATAAATGCTGAAATACTTGCCATTGTTATTATCTAGCTTGCTACTATGTTATATATGACTAATTGAACACTTTTTTAATACTTTTTATTCTGGATTACAAAAAATATGACCAGAAAAACCTTAAATGATCGTTGATTTATCCAAAAGTTTTGAAGTTACACATAGGAAGTAGTGCTTATTAAGAATCCTTGTGTAGTTCATTATGACTTGTGCTTTTGGCCAAAATGTCAAAGAACAATTGTATGAAATATTTAATCGCCGAAAATCTCTTAAGACAAGTAGTTTAGATTTCCCAAATGTCAAAAGTCGTAGGAATATTGTTTGTCATCAATACGTAGTACAACTACGTCAGAAGTCTATTATATAATAAGTTCAACTGTACATGCTGTTGGCGGCAATTTCAAATTAGAAAAAGAAATTTTCGTATCTTTTCAATTTGGAGGCAGGTGTGCAAATTAGCGGTGGTCCGAGGTCCGCGACCTTCCACTTTTGCAAGCGGAATTTCGACTAGGATAGTTGGTTTCTAGCTACGCCTGACGTAGTCACCTTCTACTTGAAAGAAAATAAGAATTAACTTTGCAAACCTTTTCACCATGTTCACCAAAGTCTCCAATTGAACGAGCTAAAAACTTATTTTATCATTATTATTCATGACAGCGATGTTCATTTTGTTCAACCGCTAGCTTTATACAGAAAATCGCCGACAAATATTGTATAAATTCGAGTAAAATCGTATCTGATTGACAAAAACAACATTGTAAACACATAACAATGGCGGCCGTGAAGACAAAATTTTACAATATCGGATCCGATTCCGGAAGCGGATAAGGGTAATTCCGGGTTTGGCGATCAATTACAAAATTAATCCAAACAGGTGAAAAAATACATCTATGCATGGTAAATGAATATAAACACTAGAATTGTAAACCAAAAGATATATGTAAAGGAAAGAAAAAGCAGAAAAATATTTTATACAGAAACTCAAAATTCTTTTTGACAAATTTTAATTTAAAAATCCAATACAACGTGACAGCTGGGAATAGTGTATATCTAAGAATATACATGTTCATGGTCACAGTCTTAATTTTCTTTATCAGTGATAAATGATGATAATGCATGTGAGATGCTTTTAAAGTGTAAACATGTTACTGCAATTTCGAAGGGTTATTTTTTTATCTCAATTTTGAAGGGTCAATTAAAGTAGCTGAAAGTTTCTTTCTTTATTTACTATATTATATATACCTAAATGTAAGTAAATCATAAGATATATAGGTGGCATCCTTTGGGCCACTCTACCCCCTCCTGTTTAATAACTTGGAAACGGTCGAGCTCCCCACCCTTAAACCATATGAGGGGCAGATCCAGGATTTTAGGTTAGGAGGGGCGCAAACTAAAGTTTTCTCCGAGCAGAGTGAGGCTAATAAAAATATGAGGTAAAATATTCTTTATTAAGAATATTCTTTAGAATAAATGAGAACAACTCATGCTTTGCAAATTTAAGGGGGGGGGGGGTGCACGCCCGTCCCCCCTTCCGCCTGAATCAGCCCCTGCATATATTCAAGTATAGGACAATATAATAAATAAAATGAAATATAGGGGGAGTCCCTGGAGTTACCCCACCCCCTCCTGTTTGAGAACTTGGAAACGGTCGAGATTCACACCCCTTAACCATATATATTCATGTTTGTGACAATATGAAAAATCAATGAAATATAGGAAGAGTCGCTGGGGGTCACCCCTACCCTCCTGTTTTGGAATTTAGAAATGGTCGAGATCCCCACCCCTAAACCATATATATTCATGTATGGGACAATATAACAAATCAGATGAAAAATAGGGGGAGTCCCTTGGGTCACCCTACTCCTTCCTGTTTGAGAATTTGAAACCCGTTGAGATCCCCACCCCTTTACCATATATATGCATGTACGGGACAATATAATAATTCAAATGAAAGATAGGGGAGTCCCTTGGGTCACTGTACATCCTAGGGCTCCTGTTTGAGAACTTGGAAATGATCAAGATCCTCACCCCTAAACCATATATACTCATGTATGGGACAATATAACAAATCAAAAATGAAATATAGGGGAAGTCCCTGTGGTCACCCCAACCCTCCTGTTTGAGAACTTGGAAACGGTCGAGATCCTCACACCAAAACAATATACATTCATATATGGGCCAATATAACTAATTAAATGAAATATAGGGGGAGTCCCTGGGATCACCCTAACCCTCATGTTTGAGAACTTGGAAACCAATGAGATCCCCACCCTTAAACCATATATATGAATTTTATGTATGGGACAATATAACAAATAAAATGAAATGTAGGGGAAGTCCCTAGGGTCACCCTACCCTCAGTGGGGGATCCAGAAACTTTCATAAGTGGGGGCCCACTGACTTACCTAAGAGGGGGCCAGCTCCAAATACGCTTCAGTGATTCCCTATATAAGCAACCAATTTTTTTTCCAAAAAAAAGGGGGGCGCCCCCCCTAAATCCTCTGCCTACCCTACCTGTTTGAGAACTTGAAAACCGTTGAGATCACCACCCCTAAATTATATATACATTCATATGTATGGGACAAAATAACAAATCATTTACATTTACTATGGGCAAGTCAGTCAGACCTCACCTTTCATCCCTGTTGTAGTGAACATTTGTCTGATTTGTGTCTCATAACTTTTGTACTATAGAACACAAATTCAGTTTTCTTTCCAGGGAAACCAGTCCATTCATACTATTACATGTTCATACTAAGTCAACTTGAACTTCTAGCATTCAAATAAAACCAAGGTTAACTACCAAGTAGAACAACTGCAATCATTGGGAACTTGTACCACTGCAGACTCACCATAAAAAATATACATTGCTATATGCATTGCTTTTGAAACCTTGATAACATATAAATTATTTGTCTTAATAAATTAATCATTAGATAAACATAAATGTACTACATGTATATATGAATGTTTAATGTTGAGGCAACTTTGCCACAGTTTTCATAATTACGGTTGCCTTGGTTTTTGGTTAACTGCCTTCAGCGCTTACAGCGCTTTGATTTTTTGTAAAGCTTTGCAAGCTCGTAAACTACTCCTGACATAAAAAAAATTTTGCATGTGTTTCCTAGATTTTTATAAATTTAAATAGGCAGACCTGATAAAACAGGTTTTCTCTTAAAAGAGGAGACCTTTATTGCAGGTTTCACTGTATAAAAAATATAAAATTCATTGACCTATATTTTAGTGTGCCTTTCAAATGAGTATAAATGTACATCAGAAGCTGGAAGCGATGCCTGTATAACCTTTAATTCCCTGTGTGATGTTGTTAAAGATTGCCATTCAGATGAACTTAACTGCAATCGTAAGTATTCATTACCCATAATTCCTATTAGATTATTAAAAAATATAGATGTTTTATAAATGTATATGTACTGAATACTTTGAGTAATCATTCACCAATAAATTTGCAGAAATCAAACATTTTCCTCTTTGGCGAAATAACACAATAATTTGTTTAATTTACTTTATATATATATTGAGTGATATATTTTTTAGATTCTGAGCGCCACTATAGTTGTGAGTTTGAGAACAGTGTCCTCTGTGATATTCAACAGGAGACCTTCGACAATGGAGAATGGTTGATCATTAACCAGACATATACAAGATCATTTGTACTGTACAGTGAATCTTTCCCAGATCACACTACGGGAACAGATCAAGGTAAGATCATTTGTACTGTACAGTGAATCTTTCCCAGATCACACTACGGGAATAGATCAAGGTAAGATCATTAACTAGACCTATACAAGATCATTTGTACTGTACAGTGAATCTTTCCCAGATCACACCACAGGAACAGATCAAGGTAAGATCATTAACCAGACCTATACAAGATCATTTGTACTGTACAGTGAATCTTTCCCAGATCACACTACGGGAACAGATCAAGGTAAGATCATTTGTACTGTACAGTGAATCTTTCCCAGATCACACTACAGGAACAGATCAAGGTAAGATCATTTGTACTGTACAGTGAATCTTTCCCAGATCACACTACAGGAACAGATCAAGGTAAGATCATTTGTACTGTACAGTGAATCTTTCCCAGATCACACTACAGGAACAGATCAAGGTAAGATCATTAACCAGACCTATACTAGATCATATGTATTATACAGTGAATCTTTCCCAGATCACACTACAGGAACAGATCAAGGTAAGATCATTTGTACTGTACAGTGAATCTTTCCCAGATCACACTACGGGAACAGATCAAGGTAAGATCATTTGTACTGTACAGTGAATCTTTCCCAGATCACACTACGGGAACAGATCAAGGTAAGATCATTAACCAGACCTATACTATATCATATGTATTATACAGTGAATCTTTCCCAGATCACACTACGGGAACAGATCAAGGTAAGATCATTAACAAGATATATACTAAATCATATGTATTATACAGTGAATCTTTCCCAGATCACACCACAGGAACAGATCAAGGTAAGATCATTAACCAGACATATACTAAATCATATGTATTATACAGTGAATCTTTCCCAGATCACACTACGGGAACAGATCAAGGTAAGATCATTAACCAGACATATACTAAATCATATGTATTATACAGTGAATCTTTCCCAGATCACACTACGGGAACAGATCAAGGTAAGATCATTAACCAGACATATACTAAATCATATGTATTATACAGTGAATCTTTCCCAGATCACACTACAGGAACAGATCAAGGTAAGATCATTAACCAGACTTATACTAAATCATATGTATTATACAGTGAATCTTTCCCAGATCACACTACGGGAACAGATCAAGGTAAGATCATTAACCAGACATATACTAAATCATATGTATTATACAGTGAATCTTTCCCAGATCACACTACGGGAACAGATCAAGGTAAGATCATTAACCAGACATATACTAAATCATATGTATTATACAGTGAATCTTTCCCAGATCATACTATGGGAACAGATCAAGGTAAGATCATTAACAAGACATATACTAAATCATATGTATTATACAGTGAATCTTTCCCAGATCATACTACGGGAACAGATCAAGGTAAGATCATTAACCAGACATATACTAAATCATATGTATTATACAGTGAATCTTTCCCAGATCATACTACGGGAACAGATCAAGGTAAGATCATTAACCAGACATATACTAAATCATATGTATTATACAGTGAATCTTTCCCAGATCATACTACGGGAACAGATCAAGGTAAGATCATTAACCAGACCTATACTAGATCATATGTATTATACAGTGAATCTTTCCCAGATCACACCACAGGAACAGATCAAGGTAAGATCATTAACCAGACCTATACTAGATCATATGTATTATACAGTGAATCTTTCCCAGATCACACCACAGGAACAGATCAAGGTAAGATCATTAACCAGACCTATACTAGATCATATGTATGATACAGTGAATCTTTCCCAGATCACACTACGGGAACAGATCAAGGTAAGATCATTAACCAGACCTATACTAGATCATATGTATTATACAGTGAATCTTTCCTAGATCACACTACGGGAACAGATCAAGGTAAGATCATTAACCAGACCTATACTAAATCATATGTATTATACAGTGAATCTTTCCCAGATCATACTACGGGAACAGATTAAGGTAAGATCATTAACCAGACCTATACTAAATCATATGTATTATACAGTGAATCTTTCCCAGATCATACTACGGGAACAGATCAAGGTAAGATCATTAACCAGACCTATACTAGATCATATGTATTATACAGTGAATCTTTCCCAGATCACACCACAGGAACAGATCAAGGTAAGATCATTATCCAGACCTATACTAGATCATATGTATTATACAGTGAATCTTTCCCAGATCACACTACGGGAACAGATCAAGGTAAGATCATTAACCAGACCTATACTAGATCATATGTATTATACAGTGAATCTTTCCCAGATCACACTACGGGAACAGATCAAGGTAAGATCATTAACAAGACCTATACTAAATCATATGTATTATACAGTGAATCTCTCCCAGATCATACTACGGGAACAGATCAAGGTAAGATCATTAACCAGACCTATACAAGATCATTTGTACTGCACAGTGAATCTTTCCCAGATCATACTACAGGAACAGATCAAGGTAAGATCATTCGTATTATACAGTGAATCTTTCCCAGATCACACTACAGGAACAGATCAAGGTAAGATCATTAACCAGACCTTTACTAGATCATATGTATTATACAGTGAATCTTTCCCAGATCATACTACAGGAACAGATCAAGGTAAGATCATTAACCAGACCTATACAAGATCATTCGTATTATACAGTGAATCTTTCCCAGATCACACTACAGGAACAGATCAAGGTAAGATCATTAACCAGACCTATACTAGATCATATGTATTATACAGTGAATCTTTCTCAGATCACACTACAGGAACAGATCAAGGTAAGATCATTAACCAGACCTATACTAGATCATTTGTACTGTACAGTGAATCTTTCCCAGATTACACTACGGGAACAGATCAAGGTAAGATCATTAACCAGACCTATACTAGATCATATGTATTATACAGTGAATCTTTCCCAGATCACACTACAGGAACAGATCAAGGTAAGATCATTAACAGACCTATACTATATCATATGTATTATAAAGTGAATCTTTCCCAGATCACACTACGGGAACAGATTACGGTAAACAAACTTTTTGATAGATTGATTATTTCATTGGTGTTTAATGCTACTTTCAGCAATATTGTGTGTGCTATTTTTAATGGAGGTCAGTTTTTATTGGAGAAGGAAGTCAGTGATTACCACCACTCCTCTGTAAGAAAACTGACAATCCTAGCCAATTAAGATTTGAGTTGGTCACATCTGACACACACCTGATTCAAACTCAAAACCACAGTGTTAAACCTTATAAATTGAGATTAATTTTGTCCCTATTTCAGTTTAGACCATTTAATGGTAGATATGTGTATGAACGAATATATTTTTATTCCAAAAAAGTTGTATGTAATATAAATGAATATTGAGAAAGAAGGATCTGTTAAAATATTTTAACAATTGAAACAAAGCTTTTATGTCCACAATTTAACTTTATCACAGAGAGGACCGGACTAAAAGTTAACAGTTAAACTGGTGACAGTATTAATGAATTATATAATTATGAATTTCTGCTTTCAGGTTATATGTTGTTTTTAATGACAAACCTTTTGATGAGGTCAGAATTTGTTGCCATGACATTAGATGTATCACTACAAGACAAAGATTTCTGTTTGACTTTCTGGTATAGGTCAAAGACAGAGGCTACTTTCAAGGTCAGTTTTATATTACTGTAAAACAACTTACTTTCACAGTAAGTCTTTTCCAAGTGACCTCACAGCGATATGTTTTTGCCATTTTACTTATTTTGGAAAAAAAAGTAATTACGTTAGAGAAGATCCAAGTTTGAAAAAGTCTCTTTTTTTTTTTACCATAAATCAGGATTTCCTTCATCTAGAATAATTTTTTTTTATCATAAATCAGGATTTCCTTCATCTAGAATTAACAGTTCAGATTAACCTCATTTCAGTTGTCATAGAGCTTTCATAGAGTTTCATTTTGATGTAGGATTTTTCATTGTTTTTTTTACTTTTCCATTGATGCAGTTGATAAGGTAAAGTTGAGTTCTTACAAAGAACATGTAATTTATTACCAATCATTTATACAGTCAAGTCATCAGAAACAAATAGTATACATATATCCACTAAAGATGATGTAAAGTGTATGTAAGTTACTATGGATCACTCGTCACGGTGTAGCTTTCAACAATGAGCAAAATCAAAACAGTATATATAATCATCTTATAAAGACCTGGAAATGACAAATTGAGAAAATAAACTGGTTTATGAAAATATAATACTGTTAATTCTGAAATTATTGCGTGCATTTATTATTGTGATTTTGATATTTGCAATATTGAGAAAAATCCTGTTTAATTCACATAAAAAATTTCAAAATGCGAGTTCAAATTTTTGCGATTACAATCCTGTCACATTTTTCACAATTATTAAAACATCACAGTAATTTCGGAATTGACAGTAATAAAAAAAACAAGCTTGACTGACAATAACCATAGACAATTGTGAATAAATTGTTATCTTTTTAATAATTTGTAGGTTGACATCCTACACAATACAACTGTAATGAATCTAATGAGTTTCACAGACAGAACCACAAAAGATTGGACCAAAGCCCAGATGCAACTTCCACCAATGAATGATGCTGTTATTAAATTCACTGTTGTTACTGAAACACCTGCTATCCATAGTTACTACAAACCACATCTGGCCCTAGATGATATTCAGATATCCAATGGACTTTGTCCTGATTATGGTAGGTTCAGACTTTTAAAAATTGGGGAAAAAAACTGAGCTTTCTGACACCCTGCTTAATTCAACATTTTTTTCTGCTCCCCAGGTTACACTGTATTAACAAAATTGAAAAGTCACATCATTGGTTGACTTTCCATTGTTTGGGACTTTTTTAACCAGGTAAAAGGTTTTGGTGTATGCTTTTTTGGAAAAATTACCCATAATTCATTTGATTCTGAAATATTGAATACATGGATGAGTAGGGCCTATTTAGCGAAACAATGTGTTCATTTTTAGCCTAAGTTTGTTTTACCCTTAAGATAAATATAAAAGATTTTAAAACAGAACAAAACAGACTTGAGGGGCCAATTTAGTTATTAATTGAATTGGTAGATTTGAACATCATAAAAAATTAACACTCTTCACTTACCTATTAACACTGAGGTTATGCGTTCATGGTTAGGTGCATTCAACTGCTATCTTTATTAACTAGCATTGCTGGTTTTCCTGGCAAAGGTCTTTAGTTCTCTATGAGTTCCTCTGATTTTCTCCATCAATAAAATCCGGCTGCTATGTATCCTATAAGTTGTATTGCTTTCGGCATAAAGTATTATATAATATAGCTGGTTGTGATGAAGTGGTGTTAGACACCAACAATTAATCAACCAATTCATAATTTAGAAATTTCAGATAACACAATATCTTGTTTTGTAGGTTGTCCTGAGAATTGGAGTAAGTGTGGTAATGAGAATTTTTGTTATTCCCCTGAAGAGAAATGTGACAGAAAACTACAATGTTCTGATGAATCAGATGAAATCAACTGCAGTAAGTTTTCAAAATTAAAAGTGAAAATTTGAAAATCTGGTACACGTTTTAAACTTTTTATTTTAAAGCGATTATATATAGAACTAAGAAATTGGAAGTAAGTAAATATTGAAATTATTTCTCTTTCAGACAATGTCAGGAGATGTTTGTAGTTATTTACTATAAAACATTATACAAATGTTCACTTTTTAAATAAAGAATTTATTATTGTCATTATTATCGGTACTAATATAATATGTTTATAATCCTACATAATTATTCTTGAATAGATTGTACCGCTGATGAGTTCCGTTGTAATAGTGGGAGATGTATACCATTATCTAAGAAGTGTGATCGGATTGGTCAGTGTTTGGACGGCTCAGATGAGGGAGATATATGTGGTAAGTTTACTGTTCTCTAATTATCACCTGATTAATATCTATCATGAATATTTATTTTTTTAATAATCAATGTGTGATTTGCTTGATCTCAGTTCTTTATCAATGAGAGGGCCTTGGTGGACAAGTGGTCTAAGTAGTTCTGCTGTAATAACTAGCCAGTCTACTAGCCAGTCTGCACTGAGGTTGTGAGTTCGAACCCATCTTGTGCGGGTGCACTCAACTCCAATCTTAATTGACTAGGATTGTCAGTTTTCCTATTGAAGGTCAGTGGTTTTCTACTGGCAGTCTGGCTTCCTCCACCCATAAAAACTGACCGCCTGGAAAAAGCCTAAAAGTTGCATAAAAACACCATCAATCAATCAATTATTGATCAATGTTTAATATAATTATCAAATTTCATTGCTTTCTTCTGGTTTAATATTATGACGTCGCAAAAAAAGGTGATGATGCCTAATGACTTTTAATAGAAAGATGACAAACTTTTTGCTTTTATTACTTATTTTTGGCTCGAAATATTTAAAAAAAAATGATGCAGACAAAAATGGATACTTTAAGCTTTAAGGTTCTCAGGAATTTGTAAGTTTCTAGATTTTGATAGTTTTGTCTATAAATATTTCTTTGCAAAATATTGAACTTATCTGACATTTTTTATTTGCACCATCTAATTACTTTCACCCATGAATATACAATGATTTATTTCAGATCCTATGAATGCAGTGTCTTGTATCTTTGAAAGTCCTTATCTCTGTGGATATACAGTATTGTCTAACAGTTCACTAACAAATGAGTACAAATGGTTGTGGACATCCGGTGAAACGCCATCTTTTTATACTGGTCCCAAGACAGACCACACCACAGGAACACCTCAAGGTATGTATTATACTGGAACCAGTCAAGTGCTTCTAACCTTCTATTAGGTTATATTTAAGCTGAAAAAAATCTATCTGTCCCAAGAAAAAAAATTTAAGAAAGGAAAAATCTGGTTATTAATTTACATAGTAAGGCTAGGCATGTAGGGCTGCTGCTAACAGTGTTTGTTCTGTTTCTATTTCTAATTTATTAAAGACCAGCAACTCATTTCACAAAAAAATTAAAGAGAAAAAAGTTTGTAAGTCATGAACATTACAGTACAACTAAGGATCAATTTTTGTTGTACGATTTTTTGTTAGAAAAGCCCCAGGGAATGATAAAAGAGGGATGAAAGATACCAAAGAGGGGGGATAGGAGGGGTCCTGATCCCGAAATCCCGGACTTAAAAAAACGAAATCCTGAGTTCCCGAATTTAAATAAAGTAAATCCCGACGTCCCGAAATCCGAAAAAAAGAATTCCCGGATCCCGAAAGGGTCAATCCCGAAATCCCGAGCTTAAAAACACCCGATCCCGGAGTCCCGATAAAGGTCCTACCCCCCCTCACCAAAGGACATTCAAACTCATAGATAAAAAAAAACTGACAACGCCTGACTAAAATTAAAAGAAGACAAACAGACAAACAACAGAACACATGACACTACATAGACAACTAAAGAATAAGCAACACAAACCCCACCAAAAACTAGGGGTGATCTCAGGTGCTCCGGAAGGTAAGCTGTGTGTAATTTTATTTTGTTTAACTTCTAAACCTGAAGTTGTTGATTTGAAAATGTGTATATATAAAAGTGCAGTTTTGTAATGACAAACATCTCCTTTTTTAGGGCATTATATGTATGCAGAAGGCAATGATGGTACCCATGGAGACCAAGCAAGAATGGCGTCCATTTTTTTCTTGACAACAACCAACCAGAGTCTTACATTTTTCTTTCACATGTTTTTGGCACAATACACCAAGACTGGAGGTCTGCAGATAGCCACTAAAGTAGATGGATCAGATATTGAAAATGTAATCTGGTTCCATAATGAATCCTCAGGAGAACCATGGTTATCAGGATGTGTGGATTTACCAGCCAATCAAAACCTGTCTATTATTTTCATATCCAATCGGCATTCTCTTTCTATACAGGATGCAGACATAGCTGTAGATGATATATCATTAAGAGATGGCCTATGTGGTGAGTGTTTTTGTTTTCAGAGCAAATCTCATGGCATAAAACTCAAGAGTTATTGACTTTCTACTATATGAATTAAAGATGTAGGATAGATATAAATGAGACAGCAACCTATAGATAAGAAGTAAACAAAATACTTCTAATTATTCAACATATATAATAGATATAGGAACATGTGGTATCAGTGCCAATGAGACAACTCTCCATCCAAGTAACAATTTATAAAAGTAAACCATTATCAGTGTTCTCCCCAGGATTTTTTTAAGGCGCAAAATTCAAGGGCGCGTAACTCCTTTTCTATAGTGAACTTTTGTGATCTGTATCAATCAGTCATAAATATTAACATGCAATATTGCTTTGTGTTGTGTGTTTAATAATGCAGAGTATTAATGAATTTATACAAGAATATACTATATATGAAATAAATTGATTTTAAACACAAAAGTTATTTATATTCAGTCAATTAAAGAAGTCAAATTATAAATATTCATCTCTGTACTCTCTGCTACTTCTAGGGATATTGTTTCAAGAAAGTGTTATTTTGTTGGACAGTCTGTTCCTCAAAGTTGTCTTAATCCTCTTCAGGGTTCAGCATGTTCAGGGTTGAAAACTCCCTCTCATAATAACTTTTGCTTATATACCCCCCTTAACATTTCTAAGCCATGAAAACTCAGTCAGCCACTTGTCACTGAAACCAGAAACATGGTGCTTGCTGTTATCACTTGCTAAAACTTTAGCTCAGTTGGGATTAGGAGAAGCAATTATAACATTTGCTTATACTGACAGCTGAGTGTAGAGGGAGGTGTATCAGTTCCCTTTTCATTAGAAGTCATTGATCTGAAAAAAGACCTTCTACTTCCATCATGTCTTTTGCTTAGAATTCACCCTTTGTGATTTGCAGAGAACATGTTCATTCAGAGTTAATAAATGGAATATGGTTAAGATAGTTGGTATACAACTTTTTAAAACAAAAATATTTTAATGAACAGCTGACAAGTTTCCGTAGTTTGACATTTATTTACGCTTCCGTGTGCATTATTGTTAAAACCTATCTTTGGCAGGTAGATATAATCCAAACTTCGTTAAAATTAAGACCATTGGAATTATTTACTAGTGACATTATACAGAAGCCGCGGCGATTCCATACCTGTGTTGATTGTCACATAAAATGTTTGACGCACGGACTCATGATCGATGTTCAATGATCATTTTATTTCTAAAAATATGACAGTTTGAAACGAATTTACCTTGCAAGCAACATTTTTCACTTTCAAGTAAAATAAATCACTTCTCGTTTTCTTTAATCATTTAGTTTATTTTAATTTTTTCAACTACAAATACTCTCATCTGGGAACAGTATATCTATGTTCCTGCTCTCATTCATAATTTTCATCGTAAATATCTTTAGCAATGTGTATTCAAATCTATCACGTATATTGAACACGTTCATTGGTCGTGTTTAAATAGATTCTTCTTCTCGACCAATGAAAAAATTTGTTATATAAATGGTCAAGTAATCACACACACACGATGATTAAATACAATGTATTTGCGATCTATTTCTTCAATTTCTGCACTGAAGTTTTTAATTTTCTTCTGAAAATATCTATCTTCTTGATGATCATTTACGCTATTACATGATAACATAGTCCGATAAGGCTGAGATAAGGCGTGGCTCAGGTAAAACTATATTATCAGATATTGCGTAACACTGACCGACCTCTCAGCGGTGATCAGCAACTTGTCAATTTTAACCAACATTTATAATTAAAATGTGAAAATTAACACGCTGCGGGATCAAGTAGTAAGGGACAGCGGCCAATTAAGACGCTGCGGGATTAACGAAAATATTATGAAGGCGCTGCGGTGCTGCAGCGCCATATTGGCCTGGGGAGAACACTGATTATAGGTCAGGTACGGCCTTCAACACAGAGCCTTGACTCACACGGAACAGCAAGCTTTAAAGGGCCCCAAAAAAGTACAAGTGTAAAACCATTTAAACAGTAAAGGGTCTAATCCATATAAAAGAACGAGAAACAAGAAACAACAACAACAAACTACAACTACTGAACATCAGATTGATTCTTAAAAAAACTTAGTCTTTTTCAATTCAGCTTCTCATTATTGGTCACTAATACATGTACAACGTTTGTTTTTACTGTTTTCAGGAACGCATAGCGAACCAGATGTTACTACAGCTACTGCTGAAACACCAACAGAAACAACGCCATCTACAGGTATGTACAGAAAATCATCATAATGATGGTGTTATAGATGATAACTTAGCTTGTGGTTCTGATATGCATAAGAAAACTATATATAATTGAAAAAAAACAACTTGCTGTTAATCAGCTAGAATAAGCTAAATTTTGAAATAAAAATAAGCTAAGTTTAAAGTAATGTATTTTAGTCATGACACATTAGTCATGACACACAACCAACCTTTTGTGACCCTCATGGGTGGTCAAGGTTGTTCAACACCCTCTATAGTAGTATGTCACACGATCCCTTCAAGCAGCAAACCACATATCAAAGAAATATTTCACTGCCATTATTCCATCTAAAAACCACTAAGGCCTACAAGAAAGAGAAGAAAAAAAACTCAACTTGACTGCAACTGCACTTTCAAAATGACGTCTAGAACAGGATTCAGAGAACATCTCTGTCAGATGAAGAGCAAACAGATATTCATTTGAAAGTTTGATGCTCAAACCATATACAGTCAATCATTTTGGTCTCTTGTGGAGAGTTGTCTCATTGGCAATCATACCACATCTTCTTTTTTTATAAACCTGCTCAAGAAATCACCTGTATTAAGCAAAAACCTGTGTTATAAGACCATCAATTTTAGATCCCTCTGTAGTACATGTATATGACATTGTTAAAATAGATTTCATGGTTCATTGATCATTTGTTGTTGGTCATTAGATTCACTTGCTTAATTTATTCATATCCTAAGTAATATTTGTTTATTTTAGGTTGTGCGTCAAACCAGTTTACATGTAACAATGGTATTTGTATACCACTATCAAGTCATTGTGATACTTTTAGTGACTGTATCAATGGAGAGGATGAGTTAAATTGCAATAATGGACCCTAACTTGATGGACTATTTTCTCTGTGGAAGATGCGAGATGATTACACTGCAATCTTGGCCCATTGTCAATATGGACTATGTTATGTATAGCGAAGATGATTAACAAGCGAATATGATTATCACTGCAATCTTTCACCATATTTCAATTAGGACTGTATTTTGTATGGAAGATAATTAAACTGTTATCATATGACGGATATATTGGACCATATTCACTCTTTTGTTGGAATATTGGTAACTATTGTAGTAAGTCGGCCAAATTGTATTTATTTACTATGTATTAGGGTTGTAAATTGACTACCTGTATACTGTGGACCATGGTTGTAAATTGACCTACCTTTACACTATGGACTAGGGTAGTCAATCCGTCTACCTGCATGCTATGGACTAAGGTTGTAAATCGGTTGATTTGTTTTTAAGAACTATGGTCTGTTGACCCTAAACATAAAGACGGTGCAGATGTACTATAAACATATAAATCTTATTTTAAAGTAGACAAACAGTTGCTTATATATCTTACATCTCATTTATTTTATGACTGCGAAAATGTGTTTGAATATACAATACTAGGGATTCATTTAATTTTGTGCGGACTGATTTTCTTCTATCTAGAGAAAAAAACGTTTTTTTTTTATGGATATTTGCTTAGGTGGTTTGACAATAAGTTTTTACCACAAGCATGTAGTCATTTATCAGAGTCAGTACAATGTGTGAATACATCCATTTTGAAAAGGGGTTTCCAAACCTAGAAACACCACGAAAATTAAAAAAAAAGAGGAATCAGAATAAAAGGATTATTGCATCATTAAAATTCATTATTTCCCTGTGGATTCTTCTATATTTGTTGGTATTAATTTTTTGGTGGATTGCAGAAATCTTGCATTTTCGAGGATATTTGATTTTGTGCTTCTGCCAAAGTCTGGATACAACTTTACAGAAATTTGTGTTTCTTTGAACATTTTAATTCGTTGTTCACCTGTACACACGAAACTCATGAATATTGATATTCAACGAATAATAATAAATCCACAGTATATCAATGAAAAATTAGTACCCAACAAATATCAATGAACCCACAGAATTGCTACGTTTGAATTGGTTGTCCTGTGAATCCATGACCTAGTGTATGTACATGTATGAAAGTGTAAAAGAGTTGTGATTTTTTTGTTTGTGCTTAAATGACATTCAAATTGCTCAGACCTACTTTAGAAAAAAATGCAACAGGAATGGTTAGAAATTATGCTATTCTAACTCAGTTTTTTTCCATTATCAAACTCATTGGGTGTATTTATTAAGCATCCCAATCTAACCCACACATAACAAATTTTTCTGAAATATAGTCTTCAGCATGTTCAGTACTGTAAATTCAGAAATTATATTTTTCAATGATTAGGAAATTATGATGTATAAGGATCGCAATAATAAAACTCACATTCATTATTTTAGTAATGACATTTTTCCACAAATCTTTGCAAACTTTATTTTTGTGGGTACTGATTTTCATGTTTTGAGGACTACTTGCAATTTAGTTGATATTAAAGTTCATAGTTTAATTTGCTTGAGTAAGCATTTAGGCCTTTAGAAGTTTTATAATTCTTTAAACCTTTATATTCATGGTTGAAAATGTACTCAAGGAATACACAAACATTGGTATTCCACTAATAATGATTAACTCACAGTAGATTTTACATGTTTAAAGATCTGCTATAATAAATGTGCACCTTAACTTCTCATTTTACGGTTCTTTTTTTCCCTTTTATATTTGGTGTATGTATCTAAGCAATAACAGTTATTTATAGTTTATTTTTAAGTTATATGTCTTTGATTGTGATTTAATGAATTTTATGTGACATAATATTTGTTATTTTTGTATTTTTTTCATATATACATGTATATATAAACTTATCAATTATATCTATATATTTAAATATATACTTCAGACTACTTTATTGTAATATAATTTCATTGACATGATTGATTTATAATTTATGTGATTCGTTCATACATATCATTTATAAATATTTATTTTTCATATATGGTTTTAAACCAGTGCTTTCATTTTTTTTTAATAGTATGTGAGAAGTAGAGACATGTTTTATTAAAACATAATTTTTAATTATTTTGTGACATAATATTTCATTTCATAACACATCTTTATATAAATTGTAACATTAAACAAAACAGCTGTTTAATATTTTCTTTATCAGAAACTATTGAATGGAGTTTAAATCAGAAAAGAGAATAATGGAAAAAATGCAGAATAAAGAGCAAAATTATATTTTTTTATACTTCATATAATATGTATATGTAATTAAAAAATGAAAACATCACATTAGTCTGAAGCTCTTACCTGGATTTACCTTCATCAGGAACCCTCAAAGCCAAATACTTGAAAGTCGAGAATGCATAAGGATTGAAAATAGCTATATGACCAAAAAATACCTTGAAGACAGATGACCTATAGTTGCTGATATCTGTGTCATTTGGTTTCTTAAGGAGGCTCGCGGGTACAAAAATTTCAGCAAAAAATCAAACATTTGTTTTGATAACAAATTTTATTTATTACACTATTAGTTGTTACTTTATGATATGATTCAAAAATTAACCAAAAAAATCGATTCGGTTTGGCCCCAGATGACTTTTGAAATGTTTATGTCATTGAAAAAGCTCCAAATTATCTCCCTTGGGTGGAAAAATGCTATTTTTTGGCATTACAATTGAAATATCTTTTTTTACTCATCGGTGACCTATATTTTTTATTATTGTTTTCAAATAAGCTATACATAAACTAAATAATTGTAAAATTTTAAGCGATTGCTGTAATTAAGTTCTATTTTTATTTTATATTACCTCTTTTTCTCCTATTAGTTCAACAGAAAAAAGTACCTTTACAAAAATGTATGCTTCTCTCAAAGGCAGATTGTGAGTGTAAATGATCGGTGACCCCTCTTTTTTTTATTTTATTTTTTCTATTAGGTATAAGTAAAGTTCATTTATAGAAAAAAATAGCCAAATCTTATATTAAATAAAAAAAATGATTTAGACCCGCAAGCCCCCTTAAAGAGAGTTGTCTCATTGGTAATCATACATTATCTTTTTATACTAAGCAAACCATCTAATGGCAAATTTGCCTGTCAGAGGGATTTGGCACATTTCCTAAATTTATCAAGAAGTTGTATTGTAAATGATATTGTTTATTTTTTATGGTCTTAATCTAAATTGTTAAGTGATTTTTATATCATACACATTTTGTAGAGTATCATGTTTTATATATATATATTGTTAGCACCATTAAATTGTTGATTTTTTTTATAGAATATTTTGTTCAAATCTCTAAAGCCCTATAGACCATTGTTTAACATGTAACAAAGTTGCAAATACAAGACTTTGGCTTCCTGTTTTCTGGTGTAAACACAAGACTCGAGCTTATATTTTGTGGTGTAAACACAAGAATTGGGCCTGCTGTTTTCTGGTGTAAACACAAAACGTAGGACTGCTGTTTTATGGTGTAAGCACAGACTGGGGTTTGCTATTATCTAGTGTAAACACGGACTTAGCCTTGTTGTTTTCTTGTGTTAACACAAGACTTTGGTCTGCTGTTTTCTGAGGTAAACAAACTTTGACTTGCTGTATTCTGGTGTAACCTTGATTTGCGACTGCTGTTTTCTGGTGTAAAAAAAGACTTGTGCTTGCTGTTTTCTGGGGTTAACGCAAGACTTAGGCTTTCTGTTTTCTTATATACACACAATACTTTGGCGTTCTGTTTCTTGGTGAAGATGTAAGAGGTTTAAACAATTGCTAAAAGAGTTAATCGGTTGAGTCTATCATTAAATCATGAAAAACAGTTCACAAAGGTATATGTCAGATATGGTTGTAACATAGTGTGCTAATACAGAATTGTTAGTACTAAGTCAAAAGTAAAAATATTTCCTCTGGATCCAAAGATACAGTGAATGCCTGTGACCTAGGAGATGTAGCATGTACCAGTTTCCACATGGTGAAGGTAATATTTTACCACAAACATAACCAATGTTTGCATCATGTAATTAATGAATTTGGAAAGCAATGAGATAATGGTTAATTATTTATTCAATTAACATTTATTGAAAACTTAGTTACATATAAGAACACAAATTTACATGAAGCATTTTATGGATAATTCCTATGGACATAATCTAGTAAAATTAATTGCACAGATAGATGAAAAGGATATATATTTTTATAATCATCCAGATTTTCAATTGTTTGTAAGTGAAAGAGTTAATAAAATTTGAGGACTCTTGTTCAAATAAATATGTTCTGTATTTTTTTCTTGAAAATACCCAAGTTTCTGCTAATAAATCAATGAATTTAGAGTATTAATTTGTAGATAACTTGGGAAACGAAAATGAAAAGTCCTTTATAAATTGGCAAAATCAAAAGTTCAAATACATCTCACGAATGAAAAACAACTGTCATATTTCTGACTAGGTAAAGTCATTTTCATATGTAGAAAATGGTTATGTCATACTGAGACTACTATAACAGTAGTCTCAGTGTCATGGTGAGTTAACAAAAGTTGTTGCCTTGTTTTTATACTTCAGCACTCGTTTGTAAAGTCTCACATGTATAGATTGTGCTTGTTTGTTCATTCAGATCCTCGTTTGTATCTCCTATGGTATTTTTATGCCCTATTTATGGGCATTGTGTTTTCTGGTCTGTGCGTCCGTCCGTTTGTTCGTCCGGCTGTCCAGCTTCAGGTTGAAGATTTTGGTCGAGGTAGTTTTTGATTAATTTGAAGTCAAATTGACTTCAAACTTGGTAACATGTTCCCTATGATATGATAATTCTAATTTTAATGCCAAATTAGAGATTCGATTGCATTTCCACGGTCTACTGAACTTAAAAAATGATAGTGCGGATGGGGCATCCGTGTACTTGGGACACATTCTTGTCATGGATTTCTTGGTATTTTTTGTTATATATATATATATATAGTTGATAAATAAAGGCAACGGAAGTTTACCGATGTTCAATAGTCATAAAACGATTAAGCAAGAAAAAAAACCCGTATCACACACCAAAACCGATGGAAAAACATCAACTGTAAGAAGATAACAACGGAATAACAGAAACACTGAACTGCTACAGAAACAAACGCAAACAAACATAATAGCGAACTGCCATATTCTTGAATTGGTGCAGGTCATTTCAAACAAATGGTGGGCTGAACCTGAATTTTTGGCTAGCAAAACCTCCACTTATATGTCAATGTTAAAAATAACGCTAAAATAACAACATTACGTGCCAGGAATACAGTACAGATAAACAAAAAAACACTCAGGACAGATATACATTAACAAATAATATACATTTGTAATAGTAAATTACAACATGTTAACCACAGAAAAACAAAGGAAACCTACCACACCTATTACATGACAATATAATTATGAACTGCGGTTAACACGAATGTAACTACACTGCAATAAATTTATCACAGGTTAATTTTCGTCTTAATATTTTGACAGATGGTCTTTACACATTTTTTGCTGGTAGGTATACTAATGTTAAGAGTATGTTAGATATGGGACTAGTTTACTGACATGTATAATAGTCAAGGTAGTAGTTTTCCTTGATTTGTATACACTATATTATTTCCGACCGTCTGTTGGTTTTATCATGTGATAATGTTTCCCCATATGATGGCTACTCCTTCGTATCCTCGAGGGATACGTATTGGTACTCTTAAACCCCCTGTCTATATAGTTCGTTTAGTTCACCGAGTAGATATAGCTGTGTTTGGAACAACCAATGATCCCGAATGACGGACGATAATATCGTAACTTTGTAAAAGTTGTTTATCATTGGTCCACATGTGTTTATGTTTTACAGTTGAATGAGACAATGGTCTTGAGGAAATGATGATAGTCCGTCGGAAGGGGTCGATAAATGGCTGACCCGTGTTAAAAGAGAGCCATATCTCTTGCACGTAAAAAATCACCCTTGTAGATTTCGAAAAAGAGCAGTCGCACCCGCAAAGTGAAAAGGGATTAATATAAGTTGCAAAACTTGTTTTCCAATCCACTATAAATAAATATGTGTAAACTAAACTAAACTAATAGTGTTTTGTCGACTGTTTTGTCTTTTACAGACGGTTCATGTTTAGGCTTTGTAGTGCTTATAGTTATCAAAGGTACCAGGATTATAATTTAATACGCCAGACGCGCTTTTCGTCTACATACAACTCATCAGTGACGCTCAGATCAAAATAGTTATCAAGCCGAACAAGTATAAAGTTGAAGAGTATTGAGGATCCAAAATTCTAAAAAGCTGTGCCTAATACGACTAAGGTAAAATATTGAAAACAACACGTTTGATAATTTCATGCGTCCGAAGCTCTTTTCTGGTTTTACCTTCATCAGGAACGCTCAAAGCCAAACATTTGAAATCCGAGGATGTATAAGGACCGAAACCGTTGAAGAGCTATATGTCAAAAATACCTAAAATAAATAACCAAATTCATCTAAAGTCAACTTTGCCTGAGGATAAATTCAAAGTTTTGTAAACTGGAAATTTATAAAATTTACCATGCATATAATTGATATTCATGTCAACACGGAAGTGCTGACTACTGGGCTAGTGATACCATCGGGGACTAAAAATGGCGTTCTGTTGGTATAATATTTTTTTTGCCACTAAGTTCTGTTTATTTTGGTTGTAGAGTATGATGCAGTATCTGACCTCAAATGTCGACGATGAGCCGTATGATAGTCTATATTTTGCCTATTGCCAGCATATTTCGGTATTCGCATTGATAGGTCAGATATTATAATGCTATATTCTTTTTGGTAATTTGGAGTCTGCTGATTTTTTTTGTAGCTCATTGGTTGCCTTGTTCCATCTTTAAATACACCACCTTGATTTCTTTATCTCTTAGTTCAGTAAGTAAATGAATAGTTGGGCTTTCGAGTTTTTATTGTTTCATGTTGGGTTTAGGTATTGGCTTTGTGTTAGATCGTTGTTTTGAATCTGCATTGCAAAATGTTTTATTTTTTTTATTTTCTCCCCAATACTCATGTGAGGGTTACAATACCTCGATCTTTGATGATGTTTTCTTGAAGCTTAAGTTCTTCTTTTAGTATTGTACAGGGTATGCATTTGTATGTTTCGTTTATTTTGTCAATACATTTTGCTGAAGACACCTTGACCTATAATGGTTTACTTTTTATTTTATTTTACTTGGGTTGAGAGTGTATCATTAGCACTCATACGAAATATTTCTGTACATATCTATTTGATCTTGCATGTATATTTACATTTAAGGCTGGATATGTAAGTAAAATGTCATATACTGCATACTTCTTTTCTGGTTGGCGTTTGTTGATGTTTCATCTTTGTTGCATACGTCAGTAATTCGGTTTATTCTTCAAGTAGTATTAGGCATATGCATTACTTTGTGTGCACTTCTTCAATGTCAGGATTCTAGATTTTGCTTTACAACATAGCTTGCATTCATAGTACTTCTCCCCGTGGGTGTTTTCTGCTATTTTTATCTCTTGTTCTGTTAGTTTCTGGCATTTCAAATGTTCCCAGTGATTCCCAGTATTATTTTGTCCCATCTTGACCATTCATTTAAGCCCCCTGAGTCTAATGTATTTTCTTGTATGGTTTCTTGATTTCCAGATTTTATCTCTCTTAGAATTAGATTTCGACTCTTTTGAGCGTTAGCTTTTTTCAAGTAGCAGCTTTCAACTTGATGTACCAATAACCAGTCTTTCTTATAAATTCATCATAGAAACCAGGGTTGAAATTTCATATTTAAGCCAGACGCGTGTTTCGTCTACAAAAGACTCATCAGTGACGCTCGAATAAAAAAATGCTAAAAATGTCAAATAAAGTACGATGTTGAAGAGCATTGAGGATCTGTTCCTTACTATCTGCCTCTGAAATTGCTTTAGGGACTGACAGCATTCGTCCTGTTTTTACTTAGAGGTCATAACATGAAGAGCTTTAAAAACTTTGAATTTTTCTAAGAAATGTAATGATAGATGAATCTTGGCGGTCCTGCTGTGGAATCCTATATACTATTACTAGTGTGTAATCCTTTATACTAGTATGTAAAACTAACCATTTTCTTAGATGTTTGTTGATGGTTCTTCTAAGCTTCTCAACTGTTGTCAATGTAATGTCTTACTCAAAAGTGGCCATGCTATCTTTAGTAGGAGTCTGTGTTGGTTATCAATGCCTTTAATTTCCTAGTAGACCTTTTATGTCGATGTACCCCATTCCCTCTGATTCATAGTACTTCTCCCCGTGGGTGTTTTCTGCTATTTTTATCTCTTGTTCTGTTAGTTTCTGGCATTTCAAATGTTCCCAGTGATTCCCAGTATTATTTTGTCCCATCTTCTTGATTTCCAGATTTTATCTCTTTTAGAATTAGATTTCGACTCTTTTGAGCGTTAGCTTTTTTCAAGAAGCAGCTTTCAATGTACCAATAACCAGTCTTTATTATAAACTCATCATAGAAACCAGGGTTGAAATTTCATATTTAAGCCAGACGCGTGTTTCGTCTACAAAAGACTCATCAGTGACGCTCGAATAAAAAAATGCTAAAAATGTCAAATAAAGTACGATGTTGAAGAGCATTGAGGATCTGTTCCTTACTATCTGCTTCTGAAATTGCTTTAGGGACTGACAGCATTCGTCCTGTTTTTACTTAGAGGTCATAACATGAAGAGCTTTAAAAACTTTGAATTTTTCTAAGAAATGTAATGATAGATGAATCTTGGCGGTCCTGCTGTGGAATCCTATATACTATTACTAGTGTGTAATCCTTTATACTAGTATGTAAAACTAACCATTTTCTTAGATGTTTGTTGATGGTTCTTCTAAGCTTCTCAACTGTTGTCAATGTAATGTCTTACTCAAAAGTGACCATGCTATCTTTAGTAGGAGTCTGTGTTGGTTATCAATGCCTTTAATTTCCTAGTAGACCTTTTATGTCGATGTACCCCATTCCCTCTGATTCTTGATATTCGATTCTCCTGGTTTGTTCTTGTCACTTAAAGAATCATCATACCACTTTTCTAAGCACTCGATGGAATTGTCAATGATGGATGGAATGAGTTTTCCTTGTGCCTCCAGTTCAACTTGGTGTTTGGTCTTACTTTTCTTTATCATCATAGCTCTAGACTTCGGTAGGTTAAAAGCAAGCCTTGCCCACGATAAAATCTATTTCAGGGCACTAATAACTATTTAGCCTGGACGTGGATATCTGTAGTAATGGTTAAATCCATGAACTCTCTAGTGGATGGTGCATACCCAATGTAAGTTGATGTTTTTGGATTGTAGTTGCTCTATCTCCAGATTAAGATATCATATTCTTTCCGATGATAATAAAAATAATTGAGATGAGATGGAACATTCGGAAACATTGTAAGTTCTTTTTTGTTCACTTTGGCTTTTTGAATCGGTTGTGAAAAGCTGCTTTTTACTATTAACTGCTATGATAAACTTAATAACACAATTTGCTTTTTGAATCGGGTGTGATAAGCTGCTTTTTATTATAAACTTAAAAACACAAACATCTACCTCTGTCTGCATTATACAGTTTTAGTGGCGAAAGCAAAAGACTTCATTTACTGAAACACTATCCAATTCCAACTGAATAATTTGTAAATTCAGCATTCATTAATAGTAAAAACAACTTTACGTCTAATTAAGGTCTTTCCTTTTTCTATAAGGAAAGACCTTACTGTATTTCTTCTTCTCCTGATTATTATTATTCTTTCCGCCCAACTTTAACGAAATTTCCCTAAAAAAGTACGCGACATGTTGAAATGATATTAGGTATCTAGTATCGGTTGACCAAAAGCTTTCTTGTGATGAGAGCACGACCCCGTAACATTTCCTTTATAGCGGTTATCTCCCCTTACACCGAAAACCTTGATATCATTCTAACTCCATAACCATAATAGGTAGAAAAAAACAAAGGGTGGAATTTGTTCAAGAACAGACCCTGGTTCTTCGTTACATTTGGATCAAAAAGATTCAATGACGCATTGGTAGGGTTATGCCCCTTTGAAAATTAACCAATGTCGGTTGGCCACTAAAACTCAGAAACCGTAAGTTGTAGCCACCTAGGATCATCACCAATGAGGGTCTGGATGGGGGGTCTGTTATTCTGTAAACATTTAATTTTCACCCTTTTTTCTCTAATCTTAAAAAAATTAACCCCTTTTTTCTCTAATCTTCATATTTTTTGCCCATTATTCTCTAATCTTCATTTTTTAAGGGCATTATTCTTTAATCATTTAACCCCATCCAAACCCTCACCAATGATCATCAATTCACGTGACCATGAAAATTGACCCAAGGTCAAAGGTCAAGGTCATGACCTAGATTTTGACCTTAGCTTGTTATCGGATTTACTCAATAACCGTAAAAGATGGCTGTTAAAATGTAACGGAGAAAATGAGTGTCTTGTCGAGATCTACAGTTGTTATGTGGGTTTAAAATTATTGGACCAACTGATATGGAACAAGGGCACCTAAACTGTTTTTGGGGTTCGAAATGATGATTGTTTGCTTATAACTCAAAAGTGGTTAGAGATAGAAAGAAACTTTGAATTGCAAAAATGTTCAGCATAATAAGATCTACAAAGTTAGGTCAAGGTCAGAGGTCAAGTCCCTAGCAACGACATAAAACACCTTAGCAACCATATATTTTTGAACTTAGAAGGCTATGAATAATATAAATATGAAGTTTTTAATACTGGAAATGACATTTTTGTCCCTAGCAACGACCTGTAAGTCCTTAGCAATCACTTTTTTTTTTAACTTTAAATACTATGAGTAGTACATATGACATTTTCGATACTGGTAGTAATATTTGTATCCTTAGGAATGCTTTTTGTCCATAGCAACCACTTGTTATGAACATAAAAGTCCTTAGAAACCATATATTTTTTTAACTAAGAAGGCATTTAAAATTTTCATTTTTCGAATATGATATAATATTTGTGAAGTGCCATAAGGTCGTTTCAAAATGTATGTACACTTCTTATTGTCCTTTTTCGAGCTACCAGTTGGTCCTTGTGCTAAACTTTTCCCTCTACATCTGCCACTTTTTTCCATGTTAAGTTCCTTTATATTCATTGGTTTTTCTGATTGTGATACATTTTCTATCCTTTCGCAGTTTCCTATAGCCTGTCGTCGTTGGTTGTCTCTGGTAGATGCCCTTCCACTTCCTCTTTTTGTTTGTATCGATCCCGCTTTTTCGTTACGTACAGAGTTATTATACAAATCTTGTATGCATTGGTAACATGCAAAGATCTCTTCTTTCCTAACTCTGTCTCTACTTGCTTTTCTAATTCATTCTTCTCCTTGTGGATATGTTCTTCTCTTCCTGAGAATTGATAAAAAGTTAAATCACAAAAATACTGAACTCCAACGAAAATTCAAAAAGGATAGTCCCTAATCAAATGGCAAAATCTAAAGCTCAAACACACCAACCGAATGGATAATAACTGTCATATTCCTGACTTGGTACAGACATATTCTTATGTAGAAAACTGTGGAATAAAGCTGATTTTATAGCTAAGTAAACCTCTCACTTATATGACAGTCGCATCAAATTCCAAAGATCTGAGCTAAATCAACCCGTCTCATTCCTTCTCAATTGTCTTTTTATAATGATTTTGTGACACCACTTCCTTCCATTCTTTGTATTTCTTGACGACTTTGGTTATTATTAGAGGTTCTACGTTCACCTTTTTCACGTTCTTGTCCCACTGATTACACGATTGTTGCTGTGTATTACTGTGGATTCATTTATTTTCGTCGTTCCAATTTTCTTGGATTAAGGTTAATTTGCATTTTCATGAAAATTTAATTTCGTGGTTCACCTATACCAATGAAATACACGAAAATTGGTAACCCACGAATAATAATGAATCCACAGTATTCAGATAATTGCAACCTTAGGAACAAAAATATTTATTCCCTGGCATGTTTTCTTAGATCACTATATATACAATATAATAATTACTTTCTGTTTCTATAGTGAGATACGATACTAACATATATAATTTATATTTATTTATTTTATTATTTAATTCTATCTAAATATGCTAAGTGTGTCATATATGTATATTACGACGCTAGATTAAAACTGACGAGGAAAGGTAACATCCGACCACCGAAAGCGTTATTTATGTGAAGCCAAGGTGGTCGAGTGGTCTAGCGCGTCGGATACAGTGCAAGCGATTTGGTATCACGATATCTCAGTAGCGACATATACGAAATAATGTAGAAAATACAGAAGTTTCTGGGGAAAAGCTTGTCAAACGATGGAAGTATTACGTAGTACAATATTTTACATCCAAGGATAAACAAACCATTATAGCCAAAAAGCTCAACCACGAACAATAGGCACTGACTAGGGTTCTTAATGATTTTATTCACACTGCATGTAATAATTAAACCCTGCAACATATATAACGAATAATAAATACACATTACATAACAGTTAACAACATAAAACATAACAAGTACTATCCACACTGATCTGTGTCCACACTTGTAATGATTTGTAAAGTATTACTGTACAGCTTTATCAGAAATCTTCAAGAATATTTCAACTGACATATCCCAATTACAACTTAGTAATCGTTTCTTTGATAAAGAGTTTTGATTTTCCATACATGATTGGAAATAAACCATGTAAAAGTTTCAATTAAATAGCTAATCCATTCTGTAAAAGTAATTTGAAATGCATTTATAAGCATTTCAAGCGTAGCTTTTTCTTAACTGCATAACACATATATTTAATATTGAAATATGGTGTACGGATAGTCACCGCATATGATATTGAATGAATCTTTATTGCATTAGCAACAACATTGCTTTAGCATAATACAAGGTATTATACATATATGACAAAAATTATATAAGTTGTTAATAAAAAAAACAAAACAAATATAATCAAAAGTATCAACAAGATTGATCACGATTTATAGACAAAATATACAGTACAAAATATTTATAGATTCTTTATAGATAACCTATTTTGATTTCTGTCCTTTTTAAATGCATTTATCAAAAATTACCTTGACCGATTTGAAAAGAACAGACTTTTAAAAAGTTGATTTGTAGTAAATAGATCCGATATCATATCATTTTATAGACGATTGAAGTTCATAGCTATATTAAATATGTTTACATGTCGGAAGTATATTTTTCAGAAACTTGATTGCAATTGTACTTTCACTTTCAACTCGAATGTTACATTACACTATTAGCTATCACGATATGTTAGTTTCAGATGTTACCGTATGATTTCTCGTATAATATTCAAAATCTGTTTTATATGTTTCAGTTTATTATTAAAAAAGACTCATCATTTGAATCTTAAATATTACAAGTGACTAGTAACACTTTCTTGAAAATACTCGTATCATATCGATATAATATTCACCATTTTTTGAAAATGGTTAAGAATTTCCAGGTCAAGAATTTTTTAATGACATTAATATACAATGTTTTCATGAAATCAATTCATATTGTTTCACAAGACGTATAATAGCAGGTGTTTAGACAAAAATGGAATTATTTCTTGCAGTTATTACTGCTTCTTGCGTATTTGTTGTAGTTTTCATATTATTAGCAACTTTCGTGGTGCAGAGAATAGGGACAAGGAAATATGCACAAAAAAGAAAAATATCTACAGTCAATATTTCTGTCGGAGAATCGGACCAACACAAGGAGGAACAAGATGGAGAGACAAAATCAGGAGGGGAAAGGATGCCGCAAAGTGAATTAAATGTAAAACCTTTAAGTGTGAATTATCACTTCACACGACAGTGTAACTATAATTGTGGATTTTGTTTCCACACAGCCAAGACGTCGTTTGTCCTCCCACTGGAACAAGCTAAAAGAGGACTCGAATTACTCAAGGAAAAGGGTAAGAAAATGCAATAACTTTAAGGTAACAAATGTTTACTTGCTTTCACTGCCTAATCACCTTTGATTTAATACCCTTATCTTGATCGGCGAAGAAACGGATTCATTAGCTAACGAACTAAATTGATGGATCCAGAAGAAATGGGGAAAAAGGGGGTATTCTTTGTTTTTTTGGTAAAGGGTCAGAAACTTAAAAGACTTAAAATACCTTTTTTGTAAAGAATTATGTTGATAATCAATTAAAACTCGACGAAATTAAGATTTATTCCCGGCCGCCCATTTTTTTGCATCTGCGGCGAGACAAATAGCATAGAACCACAGATAGTTTGTTTATATTAAAATCTTTAATTTCAAAATATGTTAATAAAAAGAAAGAAAAGATATTTGCCTGCTTTGTTGATTTACGCAGAGCATTTGACACTTTGTGGCATAATGGGTTACGATACAAACTCATAAAAAATGGGCTAGGGAAAAAATTTTATGAGGTAATTAGTGATATGTATAACTTAACAGAATCTTCTATTAAAATTGATAATAAAATTTCTAAATCCTTCATATTGGAAAGAGGTGTTATGCAAGGGGATAGTTTAAGCCCTACTATTTTTAATTGTTTTATTAATGATATACATCAGATTTTTGACAATACTTGTAAACCTTTAGTCCTTCAAAAATCTGAATTGTCCAGATTGAGTTTTGCAGACGATTTGGTAATAATGTCAAGTTCACATATAGGACTGCAGAATGCAATAAATAAACTAGAGAAGTACTGCTATGACTGGCAATTAACAGTTAATACTAAAAAAACTGAATTTATGACGTTTCAGAATAAATTTTCTCCCACCCCTGTGGTATGCTATAAAAACATCCAATTAAATGAGACTAAAGAATACAATTTTTTAGGAAACATTATTAACTATAAGGGTAATTTTAAAAATGCTATCCAAGAGTTATCAAAAAAGGGATTGAAGGTCCTATTTGCTTTAAAAAGTAGATTTTCTAACTTTCAATCCATCCCTGTTAATTTATCATGCAAACTTTTTGATGTCTTAATAAGACCTGTTTTATTATATAATAGTGAGGTATGGTTTATGGAAGATTATTTATCCATGTTTAAATCTTTGAAACGTTCAGAACAACATGGTTCTGTTTGTGATACTTTGTCGTTAGAAGATAAATTTTGCTATGAAATGATTCATAATAAATACTGTAAATCTGTCCTAGGACTTAGAAAAACTGCATGTAATATTTCAGCCAAAACAGAACTGGGCAGATTTTCTATGGCTTCATTTATTAAACCACAAGTTATGCTATATTTCTGTAGATTTCATACCAATGATATTAATCCTCTGTTAAAAGAAGCCTATGAATTAAATAAGTCCCTGCATAATGATGGTTTTCATAGTTGGTATACATTTGCTCTAAATATTTTTAAAGAGACTGGATTAAATGCTAAAGATTTTGAAACTTGTGATAAACCATACAATAAAATTAAATATTCCTTAAAGATGAAGTTTAAACAGGTATCACATGAATTTTATACAAAAAAAGTCTTGAATAAACTTTCTTCTATAACAGACAGTTCGAAATTATTTCTATATGGTCAAATAAAAACTGAGATAAAAATTGAAAATTATTTATTAAAAGAATCAAATTTTAAAACCAGACAATTAATTTCTAAATTAAGGGTTAGTGACCATAACCTAGAAGTTGAAATGGGAAGATATAAAAATGTACCCAGAGATCAAAGGTTATGTAAACTTTGTAATCAAATTGATGATGAATACCATTTTTTACTATACTGCAAACTAAACTCAACTTTAAGAGATTGCTTATTTTTAAAGATTAATAATTTAAATCCTGATTTTACAAATTATCAACCACTTTTAAAGCTAAAACAACTTTTAAATCCTAAATCTGAGCTTTTGACAGAAATTGGTGACTTTATAAAGCAATCATTAGAATTGCGAAAATGAGGTCCATGTTCATCAAAGGCTACATTAATTACCATTTATTACTATGTTTTTTTTATGTTTATATTTGTAATTCTTCACTGTCTGTATTAAATGTTGTATTTGTGTTTGCTTGACCCATATGGGTGTATTTTTGCAAATAAAATTATTATATTAAAACGGAAAATAATGTGATTTATACTAACTTACCAGAAGGCATTAGAGATCAAGCAGTGGATCATGCAAGATTTCGTGTAAAGAGGGTGTTCCTGAGAATTGGGAGTTAAAGACCATATTTTGACAATATTGCTTTTTTTCTTCTGTTTTAGGGCTCAAAGAAGGGGAAGAAGGGGGAGGCTGTCACAAAACGACATTTGTCATTCTGGTAGCTAACTAAAGGACAGGATACGATAAGGCCTGTTAATGGTCCCCCTATTTTCTCATTTTTCAAATTATGTTTTGGAAAGCTACTTATTATGTTAAAACATTCCCTGGTGTTTGAAGTTTGTTTGGATGAACTTCAAAGCCCTGATTTTCGCAACTGGGTGAGGTGAGGGGGATTAACTTTCTGCTGTTATTCAAATATTCTAATTATTATTCATTTTAGAGGTGATTTCACAACAATTTTTATGCCCCACCTACGATAGTAGAGGGGTATTATGTTTTCGTGTCTTTGCGTCTGTTGGTCCGTTCGTCGTTCCGTTCGTCCGTCCGTCCGTCCGTTCGTCTGTCCCGCTTCAGGTTAAAGTTTTTGGTCGAGGTAGTTTTGGATGAAGTTGAAGTCCAATCAACCTGAAACTTAGTATACATGTTCCTTATGATATTATCTTTCTAATCTTAATGTCAAATTAAAATTCTGATTAGAACCCTAATTTCATGGTCCACTGAACATAGAAAATGATAGAGCGACTGGGGCATCCGTGTACTGGGGACACATTCTTGTTTATTTTTTAATGAATGCGCCAACGTGACCCAGGATTTTTTTAATTGCAATGTCATGAGAACTGTTTTTGCTGTCTAAATTGCCGGGTCACGTAGGCGCACACTATCAAATTTTAAGAAACAATGGCCAAAAATTTTTTTTTTTTCGCTTCTTTTACACCCCTAACCTCACCCATTTTCTGAAATTAATGGTTTTGAAGTTCATCCAAGCAAACTTCAAACCTAAGGGAATATTTTAACTTGATTAGTAGCTTTTCAAAACAAAAATATAGAAAATGAGAAAATAAGGGGGGGGGGGGGGGGTGGGGGGCAAAAACGGGCCTTATCGTACCTTGTCCTTTCCAAGATTGTATTAAGTTTGTAAATACTTATTTTTACTTCTCACAGGTATGGAGAAAATTAACTTCTCTGGTGGAGAACCCTTTATAGTGAAACGTGGTGACTTTGTTGGTGAACTATGTAGATTTTGTAAGATAGATTTGGCACTGCCGAGTGTTACTATTGTAAGCAATGGAAGTTTGGTAACAGAGAAATGGTTTGAAAAGTATGGTGAGTACGAATAACATTATTATATACACGAATGACTGAATGTTGGCATTCGTCACAACTCGGCCGATTCCGTACCTCAGAAGGAGAGTATCGGAATCACCCGAGGATTGCCGGAATCACCCGAGGATTGCCGCTTGAGAATGTGGGGTCCTTTCATTTCTTTATCCTGTATTATATACACGAGAGAATGAATGTGGGGTCCTTTCATTTCTTTATCCTTTATTATATACACGAAAGAATGAATGTGGGGTCCTTTAATTTCTTTATCCTGTATTATATACACGAGAGAATGAATGTGGGGTCCTTTCATTTCTTTATCCTTTATTATATACACGAAAGAATGAATGTGGGGTCCTTTCATTTCTTTATCCTTTATTATATACACGAGAGAATGAATGTGGGGTCCTTTCATTTCTTTATCCTTTATTATATACACGAGAGAATGAATGTGGGGTCCTTTCATTTCTTTATCCTTTATAATATACACGAGAGAATGAATGTGGGGTCCTTTCATTTCTTTATCCTTTATTATATACACGAGAGAATGAATGTGGGGTCCTTTCATTTCTTTATAACTTTTAAAAATGTTTATGCCCCATTTATGGGCGTTATGGTTTCTGGTATGTGCGTCCGTTCGTCCGTCCCGCTTCATGTTAAGTTTTTGGTCGAGGTTGAAGTTTTTGGTCGAAGAAGTTTTTGATGCAGTTGAAGTCCAATCAACTTGAAACTTAGCACATATGTTCCTTGTGATATGATCTAATTTTAATGCGAAATTAAAGATTTCCCCCCTCTTTCACGGTCCATTGAACCTAGAAAATGATAGTTCTCTATTCTTTATCAATTTATCCCAATATTCTCTATTCTGTACATATTTGTGTCTTATTATTCTCTATTTATTTTTTCCATTCCATTCTGTTGCCCTCTATTCTGCATTTTAAATCCGTTTTACTCTATTCTTTAAACCCTACCCAGTCCTTACATGATTAATTTTAAATAATGTATCATTGGTATCACTCACTGAGCTGATTTTGTGCCGTATGGAATACTTGGAACTTTAATCTCTAAACAATCAAAGAATAGCATAAACATTTCTATTTGAAGGAATTTTACATTGAAAGAGTAAAAATAAATACAAAACATTCATGTTATTCTAGTAAATTAATTCAAATATAGGATTTAGTCTGTCGATGCATGTGTTAGAAGTTGTGAATAATAAACAAATTAATTAAGCGAACACAAACAGAAAATCGACCAAAATCAATGGTTTTGTTTGAAAATATTATAAAAGTTAAGGAAGGAAACTAGTTTCGAATCTAAATCCGGTTTTTGGATAGCTGAGGGAAGGAAATAGTAAAACATCTGCACCCTTTGTTTAGATAACTGAAACAATATTACGAATCAAGATGAATTTCCCCTGAATTTAATTCACAACATTTATATAATTTCACAAGGTTTTCAATCTTTGGTGATATGCATAGTCATCCCACGTGTAATTTTATGCTCTTAACATTTTGGCGTACTCAACTCAAAACTGTGGGATGTAAAGCTATGTTTTGTCTTTCAGATAAAGATTATTCATTTTCGTTATGGATGCAAAAAAAAAAACCAACCCAACATTTAAAATTTACAACAGTGTATTAAATCTGTCTTCATCAATAATGTTTACCACTTGGATAAATTATTGTAAAATAATTTAAATGTGATACACACTCTTATAAATTCCGATAAAAATTTCCGATTTTGACTCTTTTTTTTCATGGAAATTTGTAACACAGATTCTATACACTGTTCTCGTCCTAAACATAATGAGTTACATGCATGAAATATTTGCTACTGGACACCAACAAAACACCATTTAATTAATTGTTTAAGCACATGTCAAATTATATTCGGTATATTTTGGACTTATGTATATCTAAGTTTTCTTTGAGCGGATATAAATAACAGGGTTTTAGATAAGCTTTTAATATGTTTCAACTAAGGCAAAATAGGTTTGACGGCTGAAGAAACTCCACAACAGTATCATGTGCTTTCCCGAAAAAAGAAACTTGCCATAACCGTATTTGGTTGTTAAAGCGAGATGATATTTGTGTCTTTTACAGAAATAAATTATATCGTAACATATTTGCAGGTAAATATCTTGATATTTTAGCGATATCTTGTGACAGCTTTAATCCTGATGTTAATGAAAAAATTGGTCGACAACAAGGAAACAAGAACCATCTGCAGTCACTGAGACAAGTTAGAGAATGGTGTTATCAGTATAAGGTAATTTGACATTAAATCCAGATATGCGCTAAGGATTTTCTACCTCAGAAATAGATTACCTTATCTGTATTTGGTAAAACTTTTAGGAATTTTTGGTCCTCAATGCTCTTCAACTTCGTATTTGGCATTTAAAACATTTTTTGATTCGAGCGTCACTGATGAGTCTTTTGTAGACAAAACGCGCGTCTGGCGTTAATATAAAATTGTAATCCTGGTATCTATGATGAGTTTATTAGGACATGTTCAACTAAAATGTGATTTTCCCCCTCTTTTTATTAAAACACTGCTGTAGGTGAACTATTAGATCCAGCCGGTATTATTAGGTCAGTAGTAATCCAATTTTAGTAAGTGGGAGATAGTATCAGATAATTGAATGTTTCAAATTTTGTCATTTTTTTAATTCAATCCTTCTATTTCTAAGTTGTCAACATCGGGAAAGTTTTTCTTATTGCCAAGAAACGGGGCTGAGTCTAACCAAAGACTTTAAAATTGTCATTTGCTGTTTCTCCGTTTAGCATGCCGCCTTAATGAGTATGAGGAAAGACTGGTCGGCTCAGAGTCAGAATAATGCTTTGAAATATGGTGACATGTCTTCCTGCAGACTTTTTACCTTGTGAACTAGCAAGTTAAAAATCTGAATCAGCTTGTTGGTCTCGCACAAAGTAGAATAAATAATTATATTACAATAACACGTCCTCGTCCTGACAATAAAATTGAGAATGGAAAAGGGGAATGTGTCAAAGAGACAACAAACCTACCATAGAACATACAACAGCAGAAGGTCACCAATAGGTTTTCAATGCAGCGAGAAATTCCCGCACCCGGAGGCGTCCTTCAGCTGGCGCCTAAAAAAATATACATACTAGTTCAGTGATAACGGACGTCATACCAAACTCCGAATTATACACAACAAACTAAAATTAATAATCACACAAGACTAACAATAGCCAGAGGCTCCTGACTTGGGACAGGCGCAAAAATGCCGCGGGGTTAAACATGTTTTTTGAGATCTCAACCCTCTCCCTGTACCTCTAGCCAATGTAGAAAAGTAAATGCATAACAATACGCACAGTAAAATTCAGCTCAAAAGAAGTCCGAGTCCGATGTCAGAAGAGGTAATAAAAGAAAATAAACAAAATGACAATGATACATAAATAACAACAGACTACTAGCAGTTAACTGACATGCCAGCTCCAGACCTCAATTAAACTGATTGAAAGATTATGTCTTCATCATATGAATAGCAGGCACAATCCCTCCCGTTAGGGGTTTAGTATATACCATCATCAAATATACATTTGTATGAGAAGAACATAATCCATGTCATGCTGACAACTGGGTTTTAAATACATGTGTTTAACTCCGATGCAAAGACCCTATAAGTGAATCAATATTAAAGCCAAAATATGCAATCTTTAATGACCTGACAACAGTATCGTAACTTTATTCCTTCTTAAGTCTGTTTAAAGGTTTGTTAGCTTCTGAGGTGAATACTGACATTTTTTTGTGCTTTGTAAAGAATATTACCTCAAAAGATTGGATGTGAAATACCTGAACGTATAAGAAGTCTGCATGTTGAGCTATATTTAAGAATGATGTCCTTCTACCGATAATAAATGCTAGTAAATGTTTTGACTAGTTTTTGATATCGAAAACCCTGGTGTAATAATTTTTCAGTAATACATACATTTCTCTCGCTAAAA